>NC_134583.1:21800000-22400000 GCF_037038515.1 Microtus pennsylvanicus
TGCGTGTGTGTGTGTGTGTGTGTGTGTGTGTGTTGAACCTCCTTAGGCTAGTGCCATCATCATCATGCACATCCCATCATCAGAAATATTCATACTTCACAATTCGAGAGAGAGAGAGAGAGAGAGAGAGAGAGAGAGAGAGAGAGAGAGAGACTCTATTTGATCAATCAAGAAATGTTCTCACATTAGCTGGAAGAGAAAAAGTCTTACAGTCCATTGCTCTAACATATCATCACCCTCCTAACTGACTAACTGAGGAGGGGGGTAACAACAAGAGAAGGAGGGTCACTCTGTTTCAATTTTCAAGGTAGAGAAATCAGTGTTTTAACTGTATGGCGAGAAGCTTATAAGGGTTACAAGAGCTAAAACTCTCCTCCCAAATCAAGAATTCGAAGCATATATAAACAAAAAGACTTTGGTGTTATTTCCAGGAAGTCAAGGAAAAATCAACCAATTAATCTCTTGTTGCTCCCTTCTTGGTCTCTATGAAAAGAGGAGGAGCCTACAAGAAACACTTTGGGCACTAACTCTTACCAACTCCAGAAACAAGAAAGTAAATCAAACTTAAGAGCAAAATGTGACAACATATATATTAGCACTGTCTTTAATCTTAAATTTTGAGATATTAATGTCAAAATTATCAATAATAATGTACTGTGATATGTAAATTTCTATGAGAAGATGTATATATGATTTAAAGCAGATATTTCCATTAAAAGCCCATCCTCATATTAAGAAAATTAATTATATTATGTGCTTAAGAAACCTACTACTCTATTTTAGTGGAATTTCACAAGGAACACTTATAATAAAGATATAGTTTCAATAAAAATTATCCAAATAAAAATCCAGGTCTACTTTTTAAATTGAAATACCTGATGAATTGTTCACATGGGTCACAGCCTTGTGTCTAGCACAGTCCTCTTCCCAGCTATAGATCTGCATTTCATTCTCCCTTCTTTAATGAGCAGTAATGGAGAAAGCAGCGTAGCACATTACTATCAAATTCTTTCCCTTTCTAAACACGCAGATATAGCTTTTCTTTATAAATTGTGCATTTCATATGTCATAATTCTTTGTTGTCCTCTGGCTGAATCCTGCAAATAAAGGTTAATGGTGTTATTTATAGACACTCAGGTTAAAATGGAACCAAGCCCAGCACTTCTGCTCAACTTCCCATTAAAACACCAAGAAGATATTTTTAAAAAGAGTACAGACTGGCAATGGCATCAGAAAGATACTCCACATAACAGAAGATAACATGTCAATGTACAAATGGAATCAGCACTAGGTGGCAAACTGATAAAGATGGATTATCAGCACACTCTGGACTCCTAACCACTGAGTACTCCAACCTCTCAATTAAGACAGAGCACTTACCTTTTGAAGAATGAGACACAATCATTTTGAAACAGGTCCGGCTTACTCAACAAACTGGAAACTGGCTGAATGGGAAATCCAACCTCCACACAGAAATTTGAACTAAAATAATGATAGTTAATTAATGTAGATTCAACTGTGTTTTTATTTTTCTTGGGTTTTTAAAAGCAATTTATTCATTTCCTCTGACAGCAATAACAAAATAGCAGAAATCAAAAATCATAGTCATTGATATCTCTCAACATCAATAGTCTCAATTCTCTAATAAAAAACACAGCCTACGCCCCCACACACACAGGGGGTGAGGGGGGGCGAGAGAGAGAGAGAGACTCTTCACCAGCTGCAGCAATTGGGAGAGTGGGCCATGCATCTCACCTGGACAACACAGTAGAGCTGGCCTAGGTAATATGGGTATAGGTGAACCAGCTCCAATGGGGTGAGAGAGCAGAAGAAATGGCCCTGCCCCTTGCTGCTTGCAGCGTTGGTTGACCTAGCTGGGGCAATAATAGAGAGCTCACTTTAATGGTGAGGATGAGAGAGAGCTGGCAAGCTGACCTACCCAGCTACCACCCAAGCCCAGAACCAGGACTATGAGTTGGCCAACCCCAACATCCATCCCATCTATGAACAACCTGTGCATGTGAAGGAGCCAGTCCTTCAGATCCTAACATGTAGGATCTCCATAATACAGGGCAACAACAAGATAGTCAAGAGGAGTTCCAGCGAGGTCCCAGGACCCATAGTTTAGCAAAATCCAGAGGCCTTGAGCCAGAACAATGAGTCATTGCAACGAACACTTGCAAGTAAAGATGTATGGACTAAAGGGTTTGCTGTGGTGCCACACTGCAGTTCCCACAATGAGTTTTCTTTTCTTTCACATTTATTTATCTTGTGGGGGAGGTTACAAGAACGGGGCAGATATGAAGGGACTAAGAGATGAGTGGGACTGGGTTGTATGATGTGAAATCTACAAAAAATCATTTAAAAGTTAAATATATATATATATATATATATATACATATATATGTTAACTCAAGTTATAATCAACCATCTTAAAATCATAATGTGGTTTAGTTGATTAAGAGATATTATCACTTAGCAACTGGGATTTGAAATATTATAACACAGTTTTTATCAGTAAAACTCAATATGTGTTAAATAGTAAGGAGAATTTGAAATTGTGATAGTTTAATCAACTAGATGATTTTATATTATCCTTATGTTCTTTCTTTTTCTTCAAAGATGCATTTTGTGAATTCTTACTCTTTCCCATAGAAAAATTTACTGTATATTTCTTTATACATTAAAGAAGTCATGTTCAGTTACACACACACATACAAACACAAGGCACAGTCTAACACAATAGATGTCAAAAAAAAGCATGCCACACCCATCCCATCAATTGGACTCTGCAAGCTACAAATTCTCCTCTGCCCCAAAATCTTCCTATCCCCCTGACCCAGCTCCCTTGACCTCAGAGAAACTCTGAAACACAGGATACAACTACACAGAGAAGACTAGGAGGTGAGGGATCATCCACCCAGTGGGGCACCATACTCTCAAAACCCTGGGCCCCTCCCCCACCTGCCTCAGCTTCTCTAGCCAGCCAACAGGCAAGCTTCCTGCAGCTAGGCTGCTCCAACACCCCCTCACCATTCCTTCAACCTGACCCTGCAAGATAAAGGTTCCACTCTGCTACCAACCCATTCTACTCTCCCCCTGTCCTCCACAACCTCAGAGGAACTCTGAAATGCAGGCTGAAACTAACAGGGAGGATCAAGTGGTGAGTGACCACCCCACCCAGTGGGACATCCCACTCTCTAGGCATGCGCGCGCATGTGTGTGTGTGTGTGTGTGTGTGTAGGAGGGGAACCCTGGGCCCCTCCTCTACCTGCCTCAGTTTTTCTAGCCAGTCTTCAGAAAAGCCTCCTTGAATACCCTTACTTCATCAATCAGACTCTGTAAACTACAAGTTCCACTCTGCCCCCAAACCCTCCTATCACCAGCAACACCAGAGAAAGTCTGAAACACAGGCTGCAAGTACACAGAGCAGATGAAGAAAAGAGGTACTCTGAAGCACAGGCTGTGACTGCACAGAGTGGACCAAATGAGAAGACCAAGAGAGTGGACCAAGAGAGTGGGCCAAGGGAGACCTCAGCGGTTCCCTGAGACACAGAAAACAACAGTACAGAGCAGACAAAGAACAGTTTCCAAAGACACAGACAACAAAGCAACTGCAAGGATTGGACCAAGAGGCAACCAATTGGAGGAAAAGATGGGTAAATGCCAATGCAAGAATTCATTCAACAACCTAAAAAGCAACATGGTAACACTGGAACCCAGTGGTCATACAACAGGAAGACTTGATCATCCTTACCCAGAAGATGCAGAAGAAAATGATTTTAAGTGTAACTTTATGAGGATGAAGGAGACTTTTAAAGAGGGAATGAAAAACTCCCTTAAAGAAATGGAGGAAAAGACAAACAAAAAAAAAAATGAGAAGAGAAATCTCTCAAAGAAACCCAAGGATATCAACAAAAAACAAACAGGTAAAGAAAACAGTTCCAATAGTTCAAGGCTTGATAACTGAAATAGAGGAAATAAATAAAACAAAAACCAAGAGAATTCTGGAAATGGAAAATCTGGGTAAACGAGCAGGAACTACAGAGGCAAGCATAACCAATAGAATACAAGAGATGGAAGACAGAATATCAGGTTGAAGATACAATAGAGGAAATAGATTCATCAGTCAAATAAAATGTTAAAACCAACAAATTCATAACACAAAACATCCAGGAAATCTGGGACACCATGAAAAGACCAAACCTAAGAATAGGGATAGAAGAGGGAAAAGAAATACAACTCAAAGGCATAAAAAATATATTCAATAAATGATAGAAGAAAACTTTTCCAACCTAAAGAAGGATATCCACATGAAGATACACGATGCTTACAGAACACCACACAGACTGGAACAAAACAAAAGTCACCTCACCATATAATAATCAAAATTCAAAACATACAAAATACAGGAAGAATATTAAGAGTTGCAAAGGAAAAAAGTCAAGTAACATATAAAGGCAGACCTATCAGAATTACACCTGACTTCTCAATGGAAACCATGAAAGCCAGAAGGTCTTGAACAGATGTGCTGCAGACACTAAGAGACTACAGACATGAGTAGTGTGGAATATGGACTATACCAAGCAAAACTTTCAATAACTATCAATGGAAAAGACAAGATATTCCAGGACAAAGCCAGATTTAGCCAATAACTATCCACATAACCCTATATAAAGTACTGGAAGGAAAACTCCAACCCAATGAAGCTAACTGCAGCCACTAAAACACAGGCAACAGATAACCTCACACCCACAAAAACATAGGCAACAGATAACCTCACACCAACAAACCCAAAGAAGGGAAACTCACAAACACTACCACCAAAAAATAGCAGGAATTAACAATCACTAGTCACTAATATCTCTTAATAACATTTACACAATGGAGCACTACACAGCAGTAAAAAAACAATGACATCTTGAAATTTTATCATGCAAATTGATTGAACTAGAAAAAAGCATCCTGAGTGAGGTAACCCAAACCCAGAAAGATGAATATGGTATGTGCTCACTCATAAGTGGTTGCTAGCTGTAAAGCAAATGATAACAAGCCTATAGTCCATGACCCCAAAAAAGCTAAGTATCAAGAGGAACCCTAAAAGAAATATGTATAAATACCCCTGGGAAGGGGGAAATAGACAATATCTCCTGACAAAATTAAGAGCATGAAGGTCCATGAAGAAGGGAAGGTAGAAGGAAGGGGTGTGAAAGGGAGGAGGGAATGGAGGAAGAAAACTTGAGGGAATGGGATAGTTGAGATGGGGGAAGGACAGAGACAGAGAGAAAGTAAAGAGATACTTTCATTAAAGGAGCTAGGAAGAAATCTGGAACTAGAGGAATTCCCAGGAATCCTCAATGATGATCCCAGCTAAGACCTTAAGCAATACTAGAAATGGTGCCCAGACTGGTCTTGCACTGTAGTCAGGTTGATAGCTATCTTAAATATGACCATGAAACCTTCATCCAGCAGTTTATGGAAACAAAGGCAGAGACAAGCAGCAGAGCATTGTACTGAGCTCCCAAAGTCCAGTTGAAGAGAGGGAGGAATGAGAACATGAGCAACGGGGTCAAGATCAATATGGGGACATCCACTGAACAGTTTACCTGAGCTAATGGGAGCTCACCAACTCCAGCCAGACAGGGAATGAACCAGCATAGGACCAAAATAGACCCTCTGAATGTGTGTGACATTTGTATGGTTGGGGCAGACTGCCCGGCTACTGGCAGTGATACCAGGATTTATTCCTACTGCTTGCAGTGGCTTTTTTGGAATCGATTCTCTTTGGATGGACAACTTGCTCAGCCTAGATATAGTAGGAAGGGCCTTGGACCTTCCTCAAAGCAATGTGCCTTACCCTTTCTGAGGAGTGGATGGTGGTGGGATTGGGGGAAAGTGTGGGAGGAGTGAAGGGAGTGAGAACTGGATTAGCATGTAAAATGAAAAAAGATATTTTGTTTTCTTTTTTAAAAAAATAAAAAAGTGGAAAAAATGATGCTGCATACAAAAAAATCATACCTCAGCATCAATGATAGATATTACCTCAAGATAAAGGAAAGGTTGGAAAAAGATATTCCAATAAAATAGACCTAAGAAACAAGCTGGTATAGCCATTTTAATATCTAACAAAATATATTTCAAACCAAACTTAATCAAAGGAAATGGGGAGAGATAGTACATATTCATCAAAGGAAAAATCCACCAAACCAACATTCCAACTCTCAAAATCTATAGCCCAAACACCAGGGCATCCACTTTTATAAAAAGAAGCACTACTACAGTTTAAATCATTGGCCTTCACACACGGATACTGGAAGACTTCAATACAGTACTCTCACCATGAACAGCTCATCTAGTCAAAAGCTAAACAAAGAAATGCTGGAATTAATAGACATTATTAACCAAAAGGACATACCAGATATATAGAGAACATTTCACCCAAACATGAAAGAATATACCTTCCTCTCATGGAACTTTCTCCAAAACTGACCATGTACTTGATGCAAAGCAAGTCTCAGTAGATACAAGAAAGGGGGAATAACTCCCTGCATCCTACCAGACCACTGTGGCTTAATGCCGAATATAAGCAATAAGAGAAACAACAAAACTCTACACTCTCATGGAAACTGAACAGCTCTCTATTAAATGAAATACAGGTCAATACAGATATTAAAGACTTTCTAGAAATCAGTGAAAATAAATACACAAAATATCCAAACTCATGGGACACAGTAAAAGCGTGGTAACATTCATAACGTTCATAACATTAAGACCTGCATAAAAAAAACAATTGGAGAGATCTCATACTAACAACTCAACAGCACATCTGGGAGCTCTGGAACAAAAAAAAACAAATCCACCCACAAGGAGAAGACAGCAGGAAATAAATCAAGGTCTGAAATTAATGAAATAGAAACGAAGAGAACAATACAGGAAGCAATGAAACAAAGAACTGGTTCTTTTTTTAAAATCTGCAATATAAGCATGCCTTTATCCAAAGATGGATAGAAAATATCCAAGTTAACAAAATCAGAAAGCCTAGAGGAAATCCAGAGAATTGGAAGGACATTCTTTAAAAACTTCCACAAGATTTTATGTACTCCACAACATTGAAAAATCTAAAACGAAATGAATAACTTTCTCGATAGATATTACTTACAAAAGTTAAATCAAGACCAGATAAACAATGCCCTATTGAAATAAAAGCATTAAAATCTTCCAACCACAAAAAGCCTAGGGCCAGATGGTTTCAGCACAGAATTTTACCAGAATTTAAAAGAAGAGGTAACACCAGTACTCCTCAAATTATTTCACAAAATAGAAACAGAAACACCATTGCCCATTTTGTATTATGGGGTCACAGTTACCCTAATACTCAAACTACATAAAGACTCAACAAAGAAAGAGAATTACAGATTCTTCATGAACATAGATACAAAAATCACTCAATAAAATACTGAATTCAAAATCACATCAAGGACCAGAAGAAAGGAAGAAGGGAAGGACAAGAAAGGGGAAAGAAGTAAAATGAAAGAATTTAAAGCAGAGAAATAAGGTTTGATTACATGATAATCAAATTTCCTAAGCAGAAAGCATGAAGGTAATTTCATTTACAGTGGGGGAAAACAAGAGAACAACCCAGAAACAAACTTAATTTAAAAAGCAAAAATTTCTACAATGAAAATTACATAACAGTGATTAAAAATTAATGACACACAATGTCTTAGTTAAGGTTATTACTATGGCTGTGAGGGAACACCATACCAAAAGCAACTTAGGGAAGTAAGGGTTCATTTTGCTTAGACTTTGATATTATTTCTTGTCATCATAGGCTAAGTCACAATAAGAATTTAGAGAAGGTGAGACCTTGCAGGCAGCAGCAGTTGCACAGGCAATGGAGTGATGCTGCTTACTGGCTTGCTTCTTTCAGCTCTCAGAGCCTGCTTTCTTAGAGTTCACAGGACCACCAGCCCAAGGGTAAGTGCCACCACCCACAATGAGGTGGGACCTCGAACATTAATTCTAATTAAGAAAATGCCCTACAAGCTTGCCTACGACCTAAGCTTATATAGGCATATTTTAAATTGAGGTTCCTTCCTCTTAGATGACTCTAGATTGTGTGAAGTCCTCATAAAACTAGTCAGTACATACAGAAAAACAAAGATACCCTGATATAGTTAGCATCTTTTGCCAGCTTGATAGAGTTGGGAAGAGTGAGCCTCATCCGAGGAACTGCTGCCACGGAACTGGCCTATGAGCATTTCTGTGCAGCATTTTCTCTAATGCTATTGACATAAGAGGGTATAGCCTGCTATGGGTGGTATCGTCTCTGGGAAGGTCCTGGCTTGTATATGGAAGCTAGACAAACAAGCCACAGAAAGCAAACTGTAAGCAATTCTCCTCCACGCTTTCTCCTTTCGCTCCTTTCTCCTCTTCCCTTTAGGATGGAGTGCAACCTATAACCAAAATAAGTCCTTCCTTCCCCATGTTGTTTCTGGTCCTAGTTTTATCCCAGCAACAAAAACCTAACTGGACACCCCCTTCTGTTCATGTATTGTTATTATGTCTATACTTCTAAAAGTAATCTGTAGAGTCAATATGATCCCCTTCCAAAATACCAATCAATGGAATTCTTCATAGAACTAGAAAAACAATCCTAAATTTTCTGAAGAAGCACAAAAGGCCCAAAATATCCAAAGCAATCTTGAGCAGAAAAAGCAATGCATAACAATCCTGATTTCAAGACATTATACTCAGCTGCATGTGGTGGTTCACGCCTGTAATATCAAGACTTTAGGGACAGTAGCAGGAGCATCATCATGAGTTCCAGGTGAGCGTGGATTACTGAGAACCTATCTCAAATAAGTAATAGGAGACCTACTCCAGACCACAACAATCACAACAGTCCTAGTATAACAGGGCAGAAGAGATGTCCAGAGATGAACCTACAGATTTATAGCCACATAGCTCTTGGTGTAAGCACTAATATATATATATATATAATCAAAATGACAATCACTTTGATAAATCACATTGGGAAAACTGTCTATCAACAAAAGACAAAGTTTACTCCACTCTCTCATTCTATACAAAAATCAACTCAAAACACATCATAGACCTGAATGGTAAACATGAAATTCTGAAACTGCTAGAAGAAAGCACGGGCAAACACTTGTCACAGTGGTACTATAGTGATTTTTTTTTCGTTTTTGGCTGGAATCTTCAAAAGATGGGAAACAAAACTGAAATGTGATAAATGCAATGACATCAAATTTAAAAGTCTCTGTATTTAAAAGAAAAGAAAACAGTCAACAGAGGGGAAAGACAGTCACAGTCACAGAAGGTGAGAAAATACTTGACAGCTATTCATCTGAAAAAGAACTGATATCCAGATTATCAAAGGAGCTAAAAACACCAAAATGCAAACAAGCAATTAAACACTGTGTGCAACTGACCTGAACAGACACTTCTTAAAAGGAAAAATATAAATGAGGGTGACTACAAACACAATTAATCCTTTACAATTGGGGCAATGCATATCAAAACCACAATGACATTTTATATTACACCAGTCAGAAAAACTATTATCAAAAAGCAAAAGAAAGAAGAATACTGTCAAGGGCACAGAGCTAAAGAATTCATTGTTGGCAAAATTGTAAATTATTATAGCTATGATGGAGAAGAGAATGGAGGTCCCTTAAAAAAACAAAAACCACAGCAGAACTGCCATGTGATTGAGCCACCCTACTTTATGTATATCATATACAGCCAAGAGAATAAAATCAGCAGAACAAAGCGATTTCGACACATTCATTTTCATAGAAGCACAGCAGCTGGGCATGTGGAATCATGGAGGTACCAATCAAGAGACGAATATACAGAAAATTTGGCATACATACACATGGAGTATTATTCATCCCAAAGGAAGAGTCAAAGCTTGTCATTTGATGCAAAATGGTTGTGAATTATGTTGAGTAAAATAAAATAGACACAGAAAGATAAATGTTCCATATTTGGAAGATAGAAATAAAAGAAGGCAAGGTGACCTGGAAGTGGAACGGGGATTACTGGAGGTTGTGAAGGATGTACAGGTGAGAGTATGGACAAAGAGTGATCGGGTCTTAACCAGTACATACTGTAGACATGTATGAAGAGGACAGCAAAGCCCTTCATACAGTACAGGGTTACCCAGTGTATATGGAGAAAGGTTAGCTATGTTTGCTCTTCTGGGAAAAGCTGACACTGAAACAGAGTTGAAGAGCAGATTTCTTGGGATAAATCCCTCTAAAGAATAACAAAGGAACAAGCAGGATTGGTTAGGAAGAGGCAAAGAGCCATGGTCACACAAGAAACAACAGTTGAGAAGAGATAGAGGCCATCAGGAGAACCTCAGACCTTCCTAAACATCTGACAGTACCAATGCCCCTTAACAACTGTGGGGACAGATGTGGACCCTGACAAATAGAAAACCCCAACAATGCTCAAGTCCTTCGTACAGAATGACGTTGTGTCTCTATATTCTTTAAATTATCTCTAAGTTCCCCATAAAACATAAAACTAGTATCAATATCAATAGTGGTCACATTTGTTTGAGAAACAATGAGAAATAATACATTTGCACAGGTACATTCTGCTGAGCATTTTCAGTATGCTGCTGTCTGAATCCACAGATGAAGAACACTACATATGATGCCATGGACACAGGGGCCAATTGTATTAGCCAACCCAATGGGCAAGTTCCCATGAGAGGAGACCTGGAATTGGGCAGAAATGGACCGGCATTCAGGTCTAGCTGTCTCCACTTACTGGTTATGGGTGATCCAGAAGAAATTAATCTTGGCACAGATGCTGGGGCAAGCCCCCCAAAGTGCTGCATTGATAGGTTCTCACTTAACTGAACTTTTTAGAATCAAAGCCCAGCGTCATTCTTGATGAAGTTCCAGGCCAGTCACCGCCTTAGCTATTTTTTCCTCAATGTAGCAAACTGAAATATGCTTTGAGGTTAAGGTAGTGGAGAATCAGTCATGGAAGATAAGCGGGTGATACTCAGAAGACTGAAAACATAAAGAAGATGCTTGCTATGATAAACAGAATGGAGAGAGAGAGAGAGAGAGAGGGAGGGAGGGAGGGAGGGAGAGAGAGAGAGAGAGAGAGAGAGAGAGAGAGAGAGAGAGAGAGAGAGAGAGAGAGAATATGAGCAACAGGTATAAAATTATGATCTAACTAGTGAAAAAATTCACTTCTTGTAAGTTACAACTCAAGAATCAACCTGGGACCTAAGGAGAGCATGGAAACGTGTATTCAGAAGCAAAGCTAAGTATACATACTAGCTCACTTCTTTCTTTGGAATCATCTTCCATTCCTTATTCCTCACTGTGTAGTAAATGTAACCCAATATGCTGAAAACCTACTGATCTGGTTCACTAAATTCAGTCGCCTTTGCATATAACTAATGTTACTTTTCCCAACTCCCACTCTACCTGTCTCACCAACCTCTTTCAGAGAAACGTTACCCGTACCCAGGGAAAAAAGAGGATTTGAGTGGAAAAAGAAGAAATCATGCTATCCCCTGTCGTATCTCTATGAGGATAGCTTTTGTCTGCTTAGTAGCTTTCACCCTTCTGGGGACTGAAGCTGAGGTTAAGGGTCCAAAAAAAATTACAGCTACATTCCTTTTGGCCAGGATCTTTCATACTCTCTGGTTCACTGGGTCTCTATGTACCAGAAGGTTGTCATAGTCTCTAGTTTGCCCTGGTCCCTTAACCACAACAGGCCCAAGTATTGAATTAATTCATACAGACCATTGTTCCCAGGGATTTGTGGGTATCCTGCATTTAACTTACAAAGCATACCACTTTAAGTACCCACTGACTGCTTATTTGTGCTACCACGGGCAGCTAAGGAGGAAGTATCTAACTGAACTGGTCTATGAGACAGTGACTCAGGCCTTCTACACTCTCCTATGCCTGTCCTGGGGTCAGCATCCTTGTGCCTTCTCTACCTGTTTAGGGAAGCACAGTCTTTATTCACATTTTCAAAAGAAACATATTAAGAATGAATCCAAATGTTAATCAGGTCTTTTGTCTTTTTTCCCCCCAAAGCATGGAATTAACATTTATTAGTCCTCACAACACCCCTGTGAGGTAGGTCAACAGATCCTTGTCTCAGAGAACTGAGGCAAAAGTCAAGAGAATCTTGCCCAAACCGGACTGCGGCCACAAGGGCAGCTGGGGAGGGCCCGACCAAGTCCAGGCCCTGCACTCACCCCCTGGAGGACATTGCGTGGGTGTATTTCTACCAGCCAGGGTCACATACACGAAGAATGGAAAGGATTTCTCGGCCGACAAAAGGAAAATCAACTTTGAACAGGGCGGGAAAATGTTTCAGTCGAAGAGGACACTGACCAGCACACTGACAACGAGGCAAAAGAGTAGGCACTGAGAAAGGCTGGCTGGGTGGATGGGTGGGTGGGCGGGGTGACAGGGCGGCCTCCTGGGAGTAGGATCAGCAAGCTTCCGGACGGTTTGAAAAATTGTAAACAAACTAGGGACCAGATCCAGAGGTGACCAGCTCTAATCTTCATGGCTTCCAAATAGGAGAGGACTTGGAAAAACATAGGGAAGTCCATTCAACCTAACTTTATGCTGGAAACGAGAATCACATGCGCTCCTGTGAAAAAGACAGGGCTGCCTGACACAGGTCCACCAGCCCTCGGCATCCCATCTGCACACCAGTTCCTTTTAGAATATCATAACCGAGTTAAGGATGCCAAATCTGTCTTTTGTCTTTTAAAGACAAAGAAGAAGGTCAAACAAACACAAATTTTGGATTAAGAAGGAAAAATCAAATTTAATAGAGCTTTGGTTGGAAAGAAAGAAAAATTATTAGAAAAGAAGCTATTATTTAAAAATATAAAACAAAGAATGTTACAGCACACAGGCATTCCTTATCTCTATCTCATGACTGTATGACATGAGAAGTGGAAACATCATGCATTCTACTTCAGGCAACCTTTACTTCACTAATGTAAATGCTGTTTTCTGATTTAGTCACTACAGTTATATGCCCAAAAGTGAGAGCAAGGAACACAAACAAAGGTGATACATCATATAACTCACATATATTTATATATCAATATATATGCTGACAGAGTGAGTTGATGATCATCAAAATACAAAAAAACAAGTTATGTATGCTATTTATATTTGTCTTGGTTTGAGTTTTTTTATTGTTTTTATTGTGTTATACCTTTTTCTCTGCTCCCCTCCCTTCCTTCCCTTTCCCCTTCTACCCTCTCCCATGACCCTTATTGCTATGAAGAGACACCTTGACCATGGCAACACTTATAAAGAAAACATTTAATCGTGCAGGCTGACTTACGGTTCAGAAGTTCAGTCTATTATCATCATTATGGGGATCATGGTGGCATGCAGACAGATGTGCTGGAGGAAGATCAGAGAGTCCTACATCTTGCAGACAGCAGAGTATAGACTGAGACACTGGGTGGTATTCCAAATATAAGAGAATGCAAAACCTTCCCCACAGGGACACAGTTCCTCCAACAAGGCCATACCCACTTCAGCAAAGCCAGACTTCCTAATAGTGCCACTCCCTATAACATTGTGGGAATCAATTACATTTAAACTACCACATTCTACTCTGAGGCCCATATAAGCTTGTAACAATATCATAATGCTGAATGGCTTTGCTTTTTTTTTTTTTTTTTTTTTTTTTGGATTTTCTAGACAGGGTTTCTCTGTAGCTTTTGGTTCCTGTCCTGGAACTAGCTCTTGTAGACCAGGCTGGCCTTGAACTCACAGAGATCTGCCTGCCTCTGCCTCCCGAGTGCTAGGATTAAAGCCGTGCGCCACCACCACCACCCGGCCAACAATATCACAATGCAAAATGCACTTAATCCAACTTCAGAAGTTACCATCCAAAGTTTCTTCTGAGACTCACCCAATTTCAGATCACATACTTCCAACATATAATGGCACAAGATATACATTACCATTCCAAAACATAGGGAAAAGAACATAGTGAGGAAATATAGAACCAAAATAAGACCAAAAATCAGCTGAGCAAACTTTAAACATTAGATCTCCATGCCTGATGCCAAAATACTTTTCAGATCTCCAACTCTGCTCAGGTTTGACTACAACACACTTCTTTATCTTGGGTTGGTTCCACTCCCAGCTAGCAGCTGTCCTCAGCAAGTATCCCATGACTCTGGCATCTCTAACAACTTAGGTTCTCTAAGACAATCCAGGCTACAAATTCAGAGCTTCACATAATGGCCTCTTTACTAGACCTCCATTCAGGAAGACCCCTGACACATCCCCAACCTCGGCAGCTTTACTCTCTAACTCCCTTTTTCCATCCTTAATTCATAAAGCCAGAACCACATGGCTGAAGCTGCCAAGTTCTGCTGCTTGCTGGGGCTGGAACATAGCTCCCTCACTCAATTACATATTCACCAGCTTGTTGTCTTTCACTACCTAAGTTTGGTTGTCCTGAAACATACTCTGTACACCAGATTGACCTCAAAATCAGATATTCAACAACCTCTGCCTCCCATGTGCTGGGATTAAAGTTATACCCGACAACACCTCCTGGCTCTAAGCTTTTCTTTAGTTTCTTTCAACAGGTTGGAAACTTAGCTGGGTGGGATCCTACCCTGAGGTCACCAATTATTTTATTCCATTTCTTAACCTTTCTCCTTGAACACAGAATTTAGTTATATTACAATTCCTAGTGCTGTTTTTTGCCTCAAAAATTTCATTTTGTAATATCTCTGCTCAGCTTGCTCCTTTTCATTATAAATATTCACTAGAGTTACCACTAAAAACCATATAACAAAGTCTATTTTCAGCTGTTTTGAGATTTCTTCTAACAATAGAATTAACCCAGAACTCTTCACTTTAGTCTCAGGCACATGCTTTGGACAATAAGTATCACAAGAACAATGTCCAGGTCGCATACTAACATTCTTTTCCTCTGAAAACTCTTGAGGTAGCCCCCCACAGTTCATCAAATCACACTCAGCACAACTGTCTTCCATGCTCCTACTAGTCGGCCCATTTAGAAGCACTTAAAGCATTCTAGTGCTGTCCTAACTCAAACTCCCAAAGTCCATATTACTCAAAAAAAAATTCGTGGTCAGAGTTATCACAGCAATACCTCAGACTCTGCTACTAACTTCTGTCTTAGTTAGGTTTATGCTGATACAAAGAGATACCATGACCATTGCAACTCTTAAGATAATATTTAATTGGGGTGACTCACTTAGAATTTCAGAGGTCCAGTCCATCATCATGATGGGAAACATGGCAGCATGCAGGCAGATGTGGTGCTGAAAGAGTAGCTGGGATTAAAAGCATGCTCTACCACTGCTTGATGCATCCATACTACTTTAGTTAGTGAATTTAAACTACTTCAGAGTCATGGGGGTCTATGATTTAATATGTCAGACATTTTGAAGAAACAAAGTCTAATCTCCATTTTGGGTTGGTAAACCCATACAAATGGAACAATTATCACAGGTGTGAAAAGATAAGATGAAAAGATCTTTTTAGACCGAAAACAGTGTAGTCAGTTAAGAATAATATGCAGCTACTTCCTTGGAATGTCTCAACTCTGGGTTTAACAACTGTGACCTACATACAAAATGCAGGCCACAAGCTAAGAATGAAATTTAGCTTTTCAAAAGGTGGCTATGGAAACTGTCAGAGGAAAAAAATGCTCGATGGAGAAGTGCAAGGCTCACTAAGTCTAAATAATTTACCATCTTATCTTTTCAGGAAATATTACCCAACATCCAGCCTAATTAGCAGCCATGTTAGAGAAAGAGTTTACTCAAAACATGAACTTACTCAAATCATGTTATTAGCAAAGGGAACATAGGAAACTGAGTTGAAGGTGCAGAACTTTAAATACATTCTTTAAAGTTTTATCCAAACCATAATAAACAAGAACAAACAGAGGTAGTGCAATGTAGGAGCATCTTGGGCAGAGGTTTCCTACTCAATACGATCATGTCACTCCCAGTTTCTTGACTGTTGTAAACTCCATGTCATTTATTTTGAAGACATTCTAGAAAACTTCTGTTTGGGTTTAGATTTGTAATAGCTGTAACTTTTCAGATTTGTCAAATTTCCTTTATTTTTATAGCATATTGGAAGGGAGGGCAGAGAGTTTTGAATGAAGAGAGCAAAGTATTGCATAATTCATGGCATAGAAAACTGAAACAAGTTCAATTTGCTCTACTAACAGGAGCCATGATTTGGAATGCCTTAGGGAGGAAGCATGATCAAATTTCAGCAATTGTGGGAGTTGTGGTTTTTCAAAAGGAAAATGTTCAAATGGCTCCAGAAGAACAACTCTACCATTTAGATTTACATATTTATAACTCAAAGGGGAAGGCAATTGCATAAACATCAACTTGGAGGCCCTCAATAGATCTTTAGATGTGACATCAATCCAATGTTCTACCTCTAAAGTTTTTCCAGAATAATTTAGCTATAACAGGAGCTGAGTGAGTGTGTCCATGCTTTCCTACAGAAATATCTAGCCACGGTTTAGTATGAGGCAAGTTTATTGCTGTCATATTCATGGAAAAATTTTCCATGTGGATGCTTTAGTCATTTAGTGCTATCAGCTGGCTATTCACATTTTGTCAGATTTTACTGTCACTGATCACAAAACCTCATACTTACTAGTTTCCTTTCAGATCCCACTACGCTGTGTTATGATGTATACTATCATGGAAGTCCTGACTTTGGAGACTTACCATTTTTTTTTCCTTTTGTTTCAGAATTTCACACATACATACAGTGTGTTTTGAACATACCAGCTCTCCATCCCCACTCCAACTTTTCTCAGATACCCTGCCTTATACTTCTCCCAACTTCTTGACATTCTTTCATGGCCCTCTGAGTCTAATAAGCACTATCTTCATGTACATGGGCATAAGGCCATCCGGAGCAAGGGCATCCTAACAGATACCACTTCCCTGTAGAAAACTGACTCTCCAGCATCCTTCAACAGGCAAAGCTCCTAGTCTAGGTATGAAGCCCCTACTTATGTGAAAATATTGACCGGCTTTATCTTGTATAGGTCTTGTGCTGGCAACCACAGCCACTGTGAATTCATGAGTAAAACAGAAACTTAGTTTTGCTGTCCAATTATACGAATCCTTATTATAGAAATATCACTTAGAGCAGCTTGCTCAGCGTGAAGAAGCATTGTACTATGTAATAGTAATTTGAATGCTAAATGTTCTATAGTACTTACAATTTTAATAGTATATTCAAATTATTTTGTAAAATGTATAGAATACACTTGCTGTGATACTTTTGTTGACTACATTTTAGAAAAACAAATTTCTTAAGGTTCAATTTACATGAAATATACATACTTTAAATATACAATTCAACAGTTCAAGAAATATTAGGACTAAGTATTATCATAACCTATTTTTAGAGCACTACTGATAGTTTAGGCAGTCACGTGCTTTTTGTAATCTTTCATATATTACAACCTGAAAACAGCTTCCCTTCCCTCCTATCCCTCTAGTCTCTGCCCCCAATCTTCCCTCTCTCCATGATCTACTCCCCTTTGCCTGCCCTAAGAAAAGAACAAGCTTCCCAGGGACACCAATCAAACATGCCATAACAAGCTTTAATAAGACCAGGCACATATCATCATATCAAGGCTAAATTAACAACACAGTGGGAGGGAAAGGGTCTCATAAATAGGCAAAAGAGTCAGAGACAGCCCCTTCCCCACTGTTGGGAGAGCTGCAAGAACACCAACCTACTCAGCTATAACATAGTATGCAAAGAACCTAGATTAGACCTCTACAGATTCTCTGATCACTGCAATCCCCTTTAAGTCCTGGTCAGTTGATTCTGTGGGCGGTGTTCTCCTGGTGCCCCTGTCCCCTCTGGTTCCTCTGATCCTTCCCCCCACTCCTCACAGTTCTCCCAGAGGCTCCACTGCTCTGACTGCAATTCTTTGAGAGTAATATTATGACATTTATTTATTAACATGCTTGATGTTTATTATTTTAAAAAATACCAAAGAAAATTTAAAACTATTTTTGTATTATTAATGTGTTAAAGATAACCTCGGAGGCACAAACATACTTTGGTGACACTTTAAGACATGAAAGCAAAGCGCTTCCTGTGGAGCAGTTTGACCAAGAGCAAGCCCTGACCTAAATTCTCCGCTTTTCCCCCTGTATCTTCCATCTATGTATAGTCTGTAGCTACTGGCCGGACTCCAGATCAGCAATTCCCTACCTGTTGGTCGCTACTTCTTTAGGGATCACATATCAGATATCACGCATATCAGATATTTATAATACAGTTCATAAAAGTAGCAAGATTGCAGTTGTGACATAGCAATGAAATAATTTTATGATTGAGTCATCACAACATGGAGAAATGTATTAAAGGGTGGCAGTATTCGAAAGGTTGCGAACCATGGCTCTAGAACGTCCGTTGTGTGTCCCTGTGCCTCCCAAACAAGGGACTTTCTACATTTACTGAATAGCACAGAAAGCATGGCATGGGAAAGGGATGTTTAATGGAGTTTTACAATGGGTGCTCTGGGGAGTGGAAGATGCCTGATGAATGTGTGTCGCTGACATGAGCCAGACTGGGTCAAGGACCCAGATCCATGGGAAAATAAATAGCAAAGCCTTTCCCCAACCCAAGGTCCTGTGAGGTTCAGAGGGATGGGGAAAAAAAAAGTCCCCTCTGGTTCATGTGCCCTTGTAATTTGTGTAGAAAAATCTTTACTGTAGTTTTCATCTTCCTGTGCTTTTCTCCTGGATACCCTGCATGCATGCAGCCTGGAAACTGCTCTCCTATAGAGATTGCTCCTACAGGGATTATTTGTTTTTTTTTTTGTTTTTTTATTTTATTTTTTTAAATTTATTTATTAAGGATTTCTGCCTCCTCCCCGCAACCGCCTCCCATTTCCCTCCCCCTCCCCCCGATCAAATCACCCTCCCTCATCTGCTCAAAGAGCAATCAGGGTTCCCTGACCTGTGGGAAGCCCAAGGACCGCCCACCTCTCTCCAGGTCTCCTAAGGTGAGCATCCAAACTGCCTAGGCTCCCCCAAAGCCAGTACGTGCAGTAGGATCAAAAACCCACTGCGATTGTTCCTGAGTTCTCAGTATTCCTCATTGTCCTCTATGTTCAGCTTTATCTACAGGGATTATTTGAATCACTTTGTAGATCCAGCTGTGTCCCCAAACCCCTGCAGCTGTGTGTCTGTCATTTCTTCATTCGTGCATGCAGCCCTTGTCTGGTACGTCGATGGAGCTTCGCTGAATGCATAGGGATAGGTCGTTCTATTGACTCTGACTGAACTAGAATACTAACCGGTATGCAAAGATACACTATCAAGCTATATCTGGATGTTGTTTCTAAAGTGTGTGATGTAGGATCAAAAACCCATTGCCATTGTTCTTGAGTTCTCAGTAGTCCTCATTGTCCACTATGTTCAGCAAGTCCGGTTTTATCCCATGCTTTTTCAGACCCAGGCCAGCTGGCCTTAGTGGGTTCCCGATAGAACATCCCCATTGCCTCAGTGTGTGGGTGCACCCCTCGTGGTCCTGAGTTCCTTGCTCGTGTTCTCTCTCCTTCTGCTCCTGATTTGGACCTTGAGATTTCAGTCCGGTGCTCCAATGTGGGTCTCTGTCTCTGTCTCCTTTCATCACCTGATAAAGGTTAATATTCAGGAGGATGCGTATATGTTTGTCTTTGGATTCACCTTCTTATTTAGCTTCTCTAGGATCGCGAATTATAGGCTCAATGTCCTTTATTTATGGCTGGAAACCAAATATGAGTGAGTACATCCCATGTTCCTCTTTTTGGGTCTGGGGGAGCCTAGGCAGTTTGGATGCTCACCTTACTAGACCTGGATGGAGGTGGGTGGTCCTTGGACTTCCCACAGATCAGGGAACCCTGATTGCTCTTCGAGCTGATGAGGGAGGGGGACTTGATCAGGGGAGGGGGAGGAAAATGGGAGGCGGTGGTGGGGAGGAGGCAGAAATCATAAATAAATAAATAAATAAATAAATAAATAAATAGAAAAATGAAAAAAATAAAATAAATAATAGAAATGGGTTAAAAAAAATAAAGTGTGTGATGGATATTTTGTCGATAAGGTTGCTTCCAGCGTATTGGCTGCTTCCAGCAAATGATTATTACAACACATACATTCACACATACATTCCTTTGGGCTTTTGAACCAACACATAATTTAAGATTAAAGTTATGTATTTGTTTAGGTTGTGAATGCTGGCTTCATGTGAAAACCAAGGCAAGTAAGGTTGCTGTCTCTGAAAGACAGGTTTAATTTAAACAGGCTGAGTACCCCATTGGAGAACAGCTTAAGTACATAGCCAAAAGATTTTAAGGTATATTATATTATTAACTGTGAGATTCAACAAAAGTTCAGTATCTTTAAATGCAAGAGATATTTTATAAAAATTGTTTTTCTACAATTTTTCGTATTTTAAGTAACAATGTTGAAATGCTAACTAATGGTTTTGAATTGATTCTTTAATTTTAGTTATTTCAAGTACAATGATGAAGACTACTCAGAAAACAATTGAATTAAACTTTACAAGTAATACTATTTCAAAACGAGTCCAAACACCACTCAGCTTTTATATTATGAGATACACCAACATACACTATTAAGTCAGCCTTTGGTCCTGAAGAGTCTAAAATTCCTGTTCAGGGACATAGATATTACATCAAACAAAGACGGAGTCTTTATTAAGAATTGTGAGCTGCTGATTCTGTTACATGAATGGACATGGAAGGAGATGGTAACTATATTTCACAGTTACTTAACTAGTATAAAATGTTAGTTAATTTCCAGCAGCAGCAAAGAGTATTGCTTGTAGCCACATTGGATTTACAAGCCTAGTTCAAGACCTACGAGTTATGTCACTGATTTCGTCCATCTCTGTAACCCCACAGGGGTCCCGAGACAATAGCTATATCTTCGCTAATTTATTAAATCACATACCCACAGTGTATTCTACTGGAACTTTGGAGTACTTCCTTGAAACATACCTCAACTATTAAAGACAGAAAGACAAATAAAAGAATTGTCAGTTAGTATCACAAAAATCATGTGACAGTGGTTTCAAATGCTTCATTATAAGTTGTGGACTTAGAGATTTTCACTAATTGAGAATTGCTAGCGATGAAAGAAAATTAAATTTTATTTTGCTTAAGACATTTGTAATTTATTATTTACTCTCAAATATGCCTTTTATTAATTTACTTTTAAAGAAAAATTCTCTTTAAATTGTTGTAGAATATGAATGTAATAGAATAGAATTATAAATATGGCTGCTATTTGTGCCTCAAAAATGGAAAACTCTTTGACTGACTAGATGAATTCCCTCAGGAGTGCAGTGGGAATGAAGTATTGTGCTAATGTAGTTAGTGGCATTTAGATAGGCCTTTGTATTTATTAGCCAGGATGGGATACCAGCATCTTCAATTGTTGTTCTTACAATATTCATAGTACCTTAAACAAGAATTTCAGAATCTACAATAATGACCATTTGAGTTTGTTCTTATCTGAAGAGCCGTTAGCTACAAGGATTGACTACTTGTCTATTTTGAATAGTACTTGGAAAGGCTGGAGAGATGCTTCAATGGTTTAAAGCATTTGTTGCTTTTGCAAAGGACCTGGGTTCAATGCTTAACACTCACACAGTAACTTACAATCTTCTCTAACTCCAGTTCCAGGGAATACAATGTCCTTTTCTGATCTCTTTGGGTACCAGACATACATGCAATACACATATATACATCAAGCAAAACATTTATATACATAAAATGAAATAAATAAATTTAAATTCCTAGAAAATATCCAGCAAAATGGCTAGGAATTTCTAAGCTGCCAGCTTTATATGTACATTTCTTTCTTAAATTGTCCAATTCAAGACACAAATTATTTATAAAATCAGAGAACAAAATTCCCCTTTCACATTTAAGCCTACTCTAAAATACAACTGTAATATTTTCTTAAACCTATATTTTACTTTTTATTTTAATATTAATTTAATCTACTCAGACTTAACAGTTTTTTAGTTTTTAGTGTTTTTTACAATTTAACGTTTAAACCCCATTTCTACACTGCACAAACACTTTTTGCTGTCTGGAGGAGATAAGACCTGATAAGTTGATGCAGTTCTTCAGTTCAGAATATCTAGTAAAATCCTGAATTCAACAGGAACTTCATCTTTGTACTCTAGCAGGTATAGCAATTGGTACCAACACCTTAGGAGTCTGAAATCCGTTAGAGTAAGCGCATCTCTATTGCAGAGTCTGGGGATCAGTACTTTCTCGGGTGTGAGTCACTTAACTGTTAACTGTTCAGCACCTGGAGCATCTGATAGAGATGGGCTTACTACTTCTACCCACGCTATTCTAAGACCCAGCAATAACCAAAATGTGTGACATCATAGGTTACATTTAAGATAAAGAAATCACCAAAAGCTAATGCCTAAAAACAGTAATCTTGGCAAAAGAAAGAGTGGAAAATGACTGGGGTTTTAAGTCAAAATTAAAAGATTTCTTCTTTCATTATTGGGGGTCAAGATAATTTGAATTCTTTCCACTGAAAAGAAGTGGATAAAATAACATTTAAGGAAAAACTCTTGAAGGTACATTAGAGTTTTAAAAGTGCTGTTGAGGCACTTTTAAAACATCCAGGTTAAGACTGAAGTGGAAACCTCAGGACTGTGTTTTCATGGGGCCTTTGTTGTCGTGAATTTAAGAGTAAAAGAAGGATGAACACTATGTTTACTAGAGAGTCCCGTGAGCCAGAGGAATGGAGGCCTAGAAATCCTCCATTTATTATGTAGGGACTCAAAAAGGCTCCACCCTAGACAAGACAAGCCCCCCTGGCTCTTGAGCTCTTCTGTGCTAAACTTCCTATCTGCTCTCCCTGTAACTGGATTATGATGATCCTGCCTGCTATTTCCCCCTGACCTGGAACTGACAAATGAAAACAGTTGGGGGCAGGACAGAGAGGGAGAGAAACAAAAGAGAGGGCTTGATGGGGAGGGAGGAGCACTTTGGGGTTAGGGAGAAACCTGGTGTCAGGAAAATTTCCAGGAATCCACAAGGATGACCCTAACTAAGACTCCTAGCAATAGAGTACAGGGTGCCTGAACTGGCCATCTACTGTAATCAGATTGGTGACTACGCTAGTTGTCATCAGAGAGCCTTTATCCAGCAACTGATGGAAGCAGATGGAGAGATCCACAGTCAAACACTAGGCCAAGCTATGGGAGTCCCCCCCTGAAGAAAGCATGAACCAAGGGGGTCAAGGTCATACCAGGGAACCCACAGAGACAGCTGACCTGAGCTCCTAGCAGCACATGGACTCAGGACCAACAATTAGGGAGCCTACATAGAACTGAACTAGGTGGGTCTTCTGCATTTGTGTAGCTTGATAGGCTTGTAAGGCTCATAGCAGTGGGATCAGGACCTGTCCCTGGTGCTTGGCTCACTTTTGGAACCTGTTCCCTATCTATGCTGGATTATCACTCCCAGCCACGATGCAGGGGACAGGCTCAGTCCTGCCTCAACTTGATATCCCATGCTTTCTTTGTTCAAGCCCATGGGAGGCAGAGGCTGCCCCCTTTTGAATGGAGATGGAGGAGGAGTAGATGGGGGTGGAGGGTGGAGTAGAAACGAGGTGGGGAGTGCACTGGAGGAGAGGAGGGAGGGGAAACTGTGGCCAGTATGTAAAATAAATGAAAAACATGTTAGTAAAATTTTAAAAAAGAAAAGTCTCTGGAGTTATCAAATCACTGCCTTTCAAATAAGAAGGCCAAACTTTTGATTTGCCTTTCCCTCATGGTTAAGCTGTTCA
The DNA here is from genome assembly GCF_037038515.1 of Microtus pennsylvanicus. Taxonomy (NCBI): domain Eukaryota; kingdom Metazoa; phylum Chordata; class Mammalia; order Rodentia; family Cricetidae; genus Microtus; species Microtus pennsylvanicus. Next base: position 21,823,924 of record NC_134583.1, read on the forward strand.
ACGTTTGTTTAGGTGTTTCTAGGCCTTTGAGCTTCCCTTGTTGAGAATTCTATGTTATATTCTACTTAAAAATTAATTACTAAATTTGTTGATATATATTTGTGTGTTATTTATATATTTTGGATATTAGCTTTCTGTCGGATGTGGACTCATTGAAAATCTTTCCCCATTCTATAGACTGCCTTTTTGTTCTTTGCCTTAGAGAAGTTTTTTAGTTTCATGGGGTCCCATTTATTAATTGTTGGTCTCAATGCCTGTGCAGTTAGTGTTCTGTTCATGAAGTTATCTCCTGTGCCAATATAGTCAAGGCTATTCCCCGTTTTCTCATCTTACATCTATCAGAAAGACTAAGATCAAAACCACAAGTGATCGCTTATGCTGGAGAGGATGCAGAGTAAAGAGAACACTCTTCCATAGCCGGTGGGGGTACAGACACTTTGGAAATCAGTGTGGCAGTTTCCCAGGAAATTGTGAATCTATCTACCTCAAGACCCAGCAATACCACTCTTGGGCATATACCCAAAGATGCCCCATCCTATCACAAGGACACTTGCTCAACTATGTTTATAGCAGCTTTATTCATAATAGCCAGAAACTGAAAACAACCTAGATGCTCCCCTACTGAAGAATGGATAAAGAAAATATGGTAACTTATACAATAGAGCATTGTTTACCTGTTAAAAACAATTACATCTTGAAATTTGCAGGAAAATGAATGGAACTAGGAAAAAAATCATCCTGAGTGAGGTAACACAGAACCAGAAAGACAAACATGGTATGTAGTCACTCACTAAGTGGACATTAGTTATAAAGTAAAAGAAAATCATGCCCCAGTTCACAGACCCAGAGAGGCTAAACGAGGACTTAAGGGGGGACATTAAGGTCTCCTTGAAAGTGGAATACAGAATAGATTTCTTTCTTTCTTTTTTTTTTTTTTTTTGATTTTTCGAGACAGGGTTTCTCCGTAGCTTTTGGTTCCTGTCCTAGAACTAGCTCTTGTAGACCAGGCTGGCCTCGAACTCACAGAGATCCACCTGCCTCTGCATCCCGAGTGCTGGGATTAAAGGCGTGTGCCACCACCGCCCGGCCAGAATAGATTTCAAAGGTGGACTGGGGGCAGGTGGATTTGGAACACGACAGATCAAGTGGAGGGGGTGAGAGTGAGAAAATATTGGGAGAAACAACTGAAATTGGGGGGGGGATTTCAGGGATGAGGTGGAAACCTAGTGCAGTGGAATCTTTATAAAATATATGATAGTAACCCTAGCAAAGACGCCTAATAACAGGGGACATGGAGCTCTAACTGGCCATCTTCTGTAACCAGGTAAGGCCACAAGCAGAGGAATTGGGACACCAAGCGAGCTACAAAACCTTCAATCTACATTTGTGCTACATGCATAGTGTTCTGAGACCAGAGCCTAGCAGAATTCTGATCAAGGAGGTCAGTTGTTCAGCAACTCATGGAAACAGATGCAGATTCCCACAGAAGAACATTAGGCAGAGTTCGGGGAACTCTGCAGAGAAAGGGGCAGGATCAGAGGAACTAGAGGGGTCAGGGATACCAAAAGCACTTGGCCTATAGAATTAATTGACCAAGACTGATGGGGGCTGGCAGAGATCAGGGAGCCTATTGGGGTCTAACCTAGGTCCCCTGGGTATATGTTATGACTGAGTATCTTGGTGTTCCTCTGGGATTCCTAACAGTGGAAGCAGGGGTGCTTACTGACTCATTGGCCTACTTATGGGACCATTTTCCTTCTACTGAATTGCCTTGTCCAGCCCTGATATGACGATATGTATCTAGTCTTATAGTAGCATATTATGCCTTGTTTGCTCGGTGTCCCTGGGAAACCAGTTCTTTTCTGAGGGGAGAAAGAAGGGGTGTTGATATGGGGGATAGGGGAGGTGGGGGGGAAAACTGTCACCAGGATTTAATATATGAGAGAAGAAAAAAAAAGAAAGGCCAACTTAAAAATAGCCAAGCACATGAGAACATGAGATAAAATAAGCGTTAAATTCTTTAGCATGCATTGGGTAACTGAGTAATCCCCAAGAATAAAAGATGCAGTAAAGAACTGAAAGATATGTAAGGCAACTTTGCATACAAGAAAAAATAAATTTCAAAGGGAAAATGAGATTGAGAAATCAATAAAGGGTATATTAAATATTCTTAGGGGTGTGCAGCAGATGACGTTGTTGAGAACACAGAGATCAGCAAAGTACAGAATACAGGTAAAAGGCAAGCAGTGTACAGAGCAGAGTGCCGCACCTATGTGACTGAGCTCCAGAAGAGGAGAGAAACGTAGGAGCCAAGACTTCCAAAATTATGAATGGCCTCAACCAGGAATTCCGAGGCCAATCAAATGTGGAACCATATAACCAAGATGAACAGGATACTTGAATATATTATAGTAGACGCCAAAGAAACTAGGAAGTATACCAAGAGTCACAGAGAGTTAGCTTTTAGTAAACAAAGATGAGATAGATAAGTGGCTTCTCAATTAAAGACATAAAGATAATAAGTGCCTATAACCTCATCATAAATCAATAAAATGTCTTCTACCAATGGAGGTTTGTTACACAGGAAACTGACAAACAGCTTATATCAAACATAAAGAGGATCATTCAGAGTTGATAAAAATATACCACACTAAATTTTTAAATTATACTTTACAAAAGTACCCAAATAATCACAATAATGTATTAGTCATAAAGATGCAAGAAAACAGATGAGCTATATATATGATATATAAACAAGTTGAACATCCATAATCTATACTATTTAAATGCTTAAAAATCTGAAATTTTCTCAGCACCAATAAGTCACAATAGAAAAATGATGGGGGAGAGTCTTCTGTTTTGTGTTAATTTCATTGGTTAAATAAAGAAACTGCCTTGGCCCTTTAATAGGACAGAAAATTAGGTAGGCGGAGTAGACAGAACAGAATGCTGGGAGAAAGAAACTGAGTCAGGCAGTTGCCATGATTCTCCCACTCCAGACAGACGCAGGTTAAGATCTTTCCTGCTAAGCCACCTTGTGGTGTTACACAGATTATTAGAAATGGGTTAATCGAGATGTGAGAATTAGCCAATAAGAGGCTGGAACTAATGGGCCAGGCAGTGTTTAAAAGAATACAGTTTGTGTTGTTATTTCGGGGCATAAGCTAGCCAGGCGGCTGGGAGCTGGGGCGGCAGGAACACAGCCCACTGCTCCTTACAACAGAAAAATTATGCACTGGCATCATGGCACAGATACACAAAGTAGCACAAATATTTCCTTCAGGTAATAGGTATAAGGTGTACAGGAAACATAAATAGAATGTTTGATTAGTCAAGGTATCACCAAGATACTTCAGTATGAATGTGCGAAGACTCTAAACTTAAAAAAGAATGAAAAAAGTCCACTGTACACCACTCCCAGTCCCCAGTATTTGAGATGAGGGCCACTTTATTTGTGATCTAGTTGTCACACACACACACACACACACACACACACACACACACACACACACATGTCCCAACCATATAGCCCCAGAGAAGTAAGTGACAGCCAAATGCTGATTGGAGCACAGAACAAATGAAGCTCCTACCCCTGCTGGAAAGAACTTATGGGAGCCCTGATTGAGAATTAAACCCAACCAGTCCAAGCTGTGACTACACCCACCCATGAACTGGTGGTTCCACCTGTTAAGGGGGGAGATACTTCTGTCAGTTGTCACAAGCCATTGACTTGAACAAAGAAAGTTGTAGTCTCCTGATTTGATAAGGCCTGACAAGTAAGTTGAAGTATCCTTAGCAAAGAGGATATCTACCTGAGAACATCAGCCCTAGCCCATGCCCAAGAGCTTGGCCCCATAGATATTGTACTTTCCTAACAAGAGCCCACAATTATTAAAAGCACACCCTGCAATATGTTGAATCTTACATTGAACTAGTTCTTTGTTGGACTATCTATATTATTCTCAATACTCAAAGCATTATCTGTAGAATCCAATATATGTTAAGGGGCATCTGAAGATATTTTATTTAAGTGTATTTTTAGTATATGTGAGTAAAATTGTTCAATAAAATGTTGCTTTAATTATTTTATCTTTATAATATTGTTTAAGTATAAAATTTGGTGAATTAAATCCATTTTGAGTGACTATTTAAATAAAGCAATTGTGGCTGAAAATGACATAATGAAGGCTACTATTCTGTACACTGAGTAAAAATTAAATAAATAATTTTAAATTACAAAAAACAAATTAAATAAAACTGAATATTGGGCCCTCAAAAGAAAAATCCGTACCTAAGAATTCTGCTTACCTGGTTAAAAGCTATTTCATAAAGCAAACCAGTAAATATGCAAAGCAAAATTAATGGGTGAATGCATAAATAATAATGAATGACAGATACGGTTAAAGAGATCTATTGTTAATCCCAAAGATGAGAAGAGAAAGAACCACAGACCCAAATCATGGTCAAATTAATTAAAGCAAGCAATTAACTAAGCAAGCTTCTTTATTTATTGTACATGGTCTGCCTCCCTCTAAGGCAGGGTTCAAGAGGTCAGCATTGGACGTGAAGAAGACAAGGTTTTTATAGCTCACAGGTGGGGTGGGGGCTTCCAAATATGGGGAAATAGGTGGGGTTATATGAGCAGAATATAAACATAATAAGTTGGTCATAACAACCTTTGAAACAAAGACATGAATGCAAGGTGGTCATAGCAAGGAGGTTGTTGCAACAGGTAGTCATAACAAAGGTAGGGTTGCAAGGTTATCAGTACAACTTTTGAGACAAAATATGATTGTCACTTCCTGGAACAGGCAGTATGGAACCTTTAGTTAAGGTTACAGGTTTTTATAAATCACCTTATATTATAAATTTGACAAAATTAGAGAGATCATAACATTTAGTAAACTGGAATTCCTTTTGTTTCTTCTCAAATAGGGCTTTTAAGAACTGGCATGCAGTGTCTTGGGAATGAGGAGGACATGAACCTTCACAACCGAATCAGTGGAAGAATAGGCACTTAAACTTCCTGAGACTTACCCTACTTGTTCATGACCTGGGTCACAGGTCAAGAAAGCGTGCAAGAGGTCATCAGTCCAGACATTTGTGAGTAGGACAGACCACTGGAAGAACTTACAGCTGACAATTGGCCCCAGCATCAGGTGAAGCATATTTTAATGGTGGCACATGGTACATGAACAACTTTTAGCAAGGGGAAGGTGACAAGGAAAACAAAAGACGCTGTGTGAAAAAAATAAAACAGCAAAATAAATCCTTCAAACTTGCAAAGTTAAACTGAGGGGTGTTGATGACATTGATAAATATGTACCTAAGAGAATAACAAAAAAGAAATGAAAGGCAACAGAAGAAGCTAAGGATATTCAAAATCTAACAACTACTTCCTTTGGGAAAGTACCATCCATCATTAGGACAACCTCAGTGGTGTGAGCAGCAATGCAGGAGAAGACAGACTAGCCAATCAGAATTAAGGAGGAAAGCAATCAGAGTGAAAACCACTGAGCTCCATCAACCCAAATCACACAAGATTCTAAAAGCTGAGGGAGAAAAGTTGAAGAAATTACCTTGAACTGAGAGGACTGCAAAATCTCCCTCTAAATGTGACAGACTTAGCAGCTTCTATTTTCAGAGCAACTGTGAAGTGCTTCCATTTGGGTGGCGGGAGAGTGGCTCTACACAGCCACAGACAGGTCTCATGTCTTTATCAGAAGGGTCCACTGAAGTGTGGGACCTATAAAAGTGGCCGCAGACTCTTCATAATCACTCACCCCTGGAGAAGCCCGGAGTCATGCCTGGAGCCAAGATTAGGCAAACCGACTTAACTTCTCTGGACCTTCGCTCACGCGGATGTGAAATGGGATATAAAAGCTCACACACAGCCTGTCGCGATGACAGTTTGGATGGTGCACAGGAAGTATTGAGCAAAGCACCCACTACAAACTGCCACTGAGTAGTCAAAAATATCAGTACTTCAAAAATGAAATGGAAAAGACCAAAGTAACAGTAGCCATTACGTTTAAACAGTAAGTTAATTTTTCCCTTATTTGCAAGATTTTAATGTACCATTTCAGATATAGAAGACATAAATAGGCTAATGTGTTTTGCTTTTAAAGGAGTATTAAACCTAAGACACTGAAGTTACCTTCCCAAAAGCAGATGGATTAATTTAGAGAGTTAAGACTAATGGTTACTGTGGTTGAGGAGTGAGTTAGACGAAATGGTTAAAAATAGAGGATATCTGGAGTTGATACATAATGACTATAAGAGAACTAATAATTGACTATAAAAATGACAGGAGAAATACTGAATAGTCAGAAAGAATTATTTAATCAGGTTTATCATAAAATAACCAGAAGGCTATTTCAAAAAGAAAGAAAGAAAATTTCACCCAAATGAGAAAGAAAATTTTCTAACTGTAAAAATTATTATACAAGAAAAATCTTCCAAGAAAAGTGATGAAAGCCCATCTCTGGGGGTTTTTAAAATAAGGTTGGATAGGAACCAAGAAAATATATATGACAGAGAACCACAGCGCTTGGATTCAGTTCTCGCTTCCATCTCGGATTTTATAGCAGCCTTGAAATAAACTGGGTCATTCAGTCATGATCGGTGTTTAAAAAGGGCTGAAGCCACCAGAGATCTGAGGAGCCTCAGGTGCCCCGAGTCCATGCTAGGCACAAGTTAATCCAAGCCAATGACTACATCCATAACATGACACATTTTGTATTGCTAAACTCTGCAGTGTACTGACTCCTGCGTATGTCACGGTAGCAGAGTATAACCCATTCTTGAGCCAGAGAACACTGTAGCTCAAAGGGACTTATTTGTTTTGAAGGGAATGATAACCCATACTTCTATTAGCTGTGCATATACCAAACACTGTATTAAATGATTGGCTAATATAACCTCCTCAGATTATCATGGTAGCATTCGAAAGCAGTTGCTGTGTGTCTCTTCCTTAGACCTTGTGAACATTGTATATTCAACAAAAATAGGAAACAACAGACCAAAGAAATGATTTCAGCTCTCATAGGCAATGAATGTATTAGTGTTACTTATAGGATTGTGGGTGGCATTTGTAAAGATATATCACTGAAAAGCCTACTTCAGTGTGAACAATAATCATGAAAATTAACAGTAAATTCCCTGTCTAACTTGCAAATACCAAAGGACCTTTTTTCCCCCATCAATAAAATATTGCATATGCAACTTCAGAATTCTGTGAACTGGGATTTTTAAGTTTCATGAGCTTCCTGAATCTTACAAGCATGCCCACCAGGGAACATTCCCATTTGGAGAAAATAGCTACATACCATGCCAACCCTTTTTCTGACTCTTAATTTTTGTGTGTGTGTATGTGTGTGCCCTCTCTTCTGCTGTGTTTCCTGAGTCTTGGAGAGGGTTATACAAATATCTGATTATTTTCTTCATTTATTAATGCCTCAACAAAAGTCACTTAACCTCAACCACTTGACCAGTTTCTGCAGAAAATCACTGACTTCTGCAAAAGATAAGATTTCTCTGTAACTGAGATTGACAGAAGCAGTATTCTGTAGATATAAACATAAGTGTTCAGAAGACTATTTCATGGGCACATAGTATTCACTTAGTAAAATGATAGCAATAGCTGCCCTACTTGAGTCTGCAATATGCCCACCATAGGTCTTCAACCTCGCTTATAGTGATATCATATAAATTATATGCTATACATTTATTAACATTGGCATATACCTGACATAGCGAACTCTTCTTTTACATTATGAAAGCCTTATTTCTAACATAGTCAATGATAAGAAGTGGTAAACTCCGCTTCTGTACTCTTTTCTTGTTCTCAGGGCCTAAGCTTCTTCAGACATTAGATATACTGGGCCAAAGGGCCAAATATAATAAATTTTCTCCTTGCTTTAAATTTCTGAGTGCACACCTTTAATCACAGCACTTGGAATCTATGGACAGGCAGATCTTTGAGCTCAAGGTTAGCCAAGTTCATAAAGATAGTTCTAGGAGGAGCCGAGAGTCTTACATCTTTACCTCCAGGTAACAGGAAATGTTCTGAGAAACTGGGCATAGCTTGAGCACTTATGAGACTTCAAAGCCTGCCTCCACAGTGACACACTCCCTTCAGAAAGGCCACACCTCCTAATAATGCCACTTCCTATGAGATTATGGGGGCAATTATGTTCAAACTACGACATTCCACTCCCTTGCCCCTATAAGCCTGTAAAAATATTATAAAGTAAAATGCATTTAGTCCACCTTCAGAAGTCCCCATAGTCTATCACAGTCTCAACAATGTTTAAAAGTCCAAAGTTCAAAGTCTCTTCTAAGATTCATACAATCTCTATTTTAATTAGAATTTCTATTGCTTCAATGGAACGCCATGACCAAAACACAAGTTGGGAAGGAAGGGGGTTTATTCGACTTACGGCATTGCTGTTCATCACTGAAGGAAGTCAGGACGAGAACTCGAACAGGGCAGGATTCCAGGGGCAGGAGCTGATGAAAAGGCCACGGCGGTGGGGAGGCTACTTACTGGCTTCCTTGCTATTGCTTGCTCAGTCTACTTTCTTATAAAACCCAGGACCACCAACCCAGGGATGGCACCACCTAACATGGGCTAGGTCCTCCCACACTGATCACTAAATGAGAAAAATGGCTGATAGCTAGACCTCCTTGGGGCATTTCCTCAACTGAGGATCCTTGCTCTGATGACTCTAACTTGTGTCAAGTTGACATGCAAAACCAGCCAGTACAATCTCTTAACTGTAATCCCCTATAAAATTTAAATAAAAAGAAACAAGATCACGTCACATGCTTTCAAAGTCTAATGGCAGAGGATATACATTACAATTCCAAAATGGAGAAAAGGGGGCACAGTGAGGAAATACTGGACCAAAGCAAGACCAAAGCAATTTGGGCAAACTCTAAATTTTGCATCTCCATGTCTGATATTAAAATGCTCTTCAAATCTTCATCTCCTTTCAGCTTTGTTGATTGCAACACACTTCTCTCTCTAGGGCTGGTTCCATTCCCTGTTAGCAACTTTTCTCAACAGGTATCCTGACACATGCCTAGCCTTAGTATAATTTGTAATTTTCCTTGCTCAGTTTGCTCCCTTTTGTTATAAATCTTTATAAGCATAAACACTAGCAACAACATAATAGAGTCAATACTAGGCTACTTTGAGATTTCCTCTGCTGACAAAATTAATCCAAATTTCTTTTCTTTAGTCTCAGGCAGACTTAACAGACTAGGGCAAAAAGAAGCCACATTCTTTAACAAACATCACAGGACCAATATCTAGACCAGCATTAATATTCTTCTCTGAAATTTCTTGAGCCAGGTCCCCACAATTCATCAAATCACACTCAGCACCACTGTCTTCAATGCTCCTACTAGTATGGCCCATTAATCAGTACTTAAACCATTCAGCTGCTTTTCTAATCCATAGTCCCAAGGTTCATATTCCTTCAAACAGTATCAAGGTCAGGCATACCCCAGTCCCTGATACCAACTTTTTTTTAGACAGGGTTTCTCTGTAGCTTTGGAACTGGAACCTGTCCTAGAACTAGCTCTTGTAGACCAGGCTGGCCTCGAACTCCCAAAGATCCACCTGCCTCTGCCTCTACCTCCCGAGTGCTGGAATTAGAGGCATGCATCCCCACTGCCCAGGTTTTTATTGCTATGAAGAGACATCATGACGACAACAACTCTTATAAAGGAAAAACAATTACTTGGGGGTGACTATTATTTCAGAGGTTTAGTCCATTATCATCGTGGTATGACATGGTGGCTTGTAGGCAGGCATGGTGTTGGAGAAGGAGTTGAGAGTCCTACACCTTGACCCGCAGGCAACAGGAAGTGATCTGAGACACTGGACACAGCTTGAGCATATATGAGACCTCAAAGCCTCCCTCACAGTGACACTTCCTCCAACAAGGCAACACCTACTCCTACAAGGTCACAACTCCTAAGAGTGCCACTCCCTGTGAGCTTATAGACACCAATTGCATTCAACTACCACAAAGCCAAATGGTGGAATATGAAGCTTCACTTCAGAGATAAGGAGAAAGTTCAGAGTATGCTCAGGCTTTGGTAGGCATCTAAAAGAGAAAGAAAGAAGAAAAGGAAAGGATACCACAATATTGCATGATAGAAGCTGTGAAAGTGACTGTAGAAAGGAGCTGTGGGCTGCATTCCTACCACCCGGCTCCCAGCCGCCTAGCTAACTTATACCCCAAAATAACAACACACAAATTGTATTCATTTAAACACTGCTTGGCCCACTAGCTCCAGACTCCTACTGGCCAACTCTCACATCCTTATCAACCCACCTCCATTAATGTGTGTAGCACCACAAGGTGGTGACCCAACAAGAAGATTCTAGTGTACGTCCATCTTGGGTAGGAGCTTCATTGCGTCTGCCCTGGAGAGGAGCATCATGGCGTCTGGCTCACTTCCTCTTCCCCCCAGCATTCTGTTCTGTTTACTCCACCCACCTATGTTCTAACCTATCAGGCCAAGCAGTTTCTTTATTAATTAACCAATGAAAGAAACAGATTGACATGACACTCCCACATCAAGTGACCACCCTCAGTCATTTGTGAGCATCCTACATCCAGACTCTTAGATGCTGCCATGGAGCTTCAGTTGGAGACCTGGACATGGCTGGCGAGTACTATTTCATCCTACCCAAGGGCAAAGTGTAATGGAGTAGGTTCTTGCCTGCTATGTCCACTGCCTGAACTGGCTTCTCATGTCTGGCAGGTGTTGGGCTGCTACCCTGACTGTTGTCTTTCTGTCAGCCACACATAGTTGCTGAAACGGTGCCAGGGAAAACAAAAAAATATCTACCTCCAGTAAACGTTCTTGTAAAACAGAAGTGTATACAAACTCTGGAAGGGTCAGAGTTTGCTCCTATGACAAGCTCAGTTGTCCTTCTTCACCCCTTGTCTTCTACTTATTTCACATCTTTGGAGAACTGATTACATTTCCAGAAGCTCACAGCCTGGAGTTCATCTTCTTATTAACTTTTTATCCAAGAACTCAAACTCCACACAAATTTTGTTACACCTGCTTTCAAGACCCACTGTCTGTTTCACTTTTTCTCATGTCCTCCTGAATTTATGAACCCTATTTTCATGCCAGTCTAAATCACTCAGATCTGCTGGAACCTCCACATATCTTGTCAATATGACATCTCCACCACAGGATCAGTCATATCACAAAGCCCAATACGTGTCCTGAATTTCTTGCTGAATTAATTTTTAAACTTTCCTTGTGAGTAGAGTCGTATGTGACGCAGATAACTGGGTACCAAATACCACTGTCTGCATGTCTAGTTCTCTCACTAACCTCTTCTAGTGTCCTCCCTGCTATTCATGGAGATCTCAGCTAGTAATAACCAAGTGTTCCTAACACCTGCATGAACCAGTTTATCAGGGACTGATTTTTCTCATATTGCATTGCAGTATGCAACTTATGGAGGTATGGGTAGTCATATCATTTAGATTCTCTGCTTTTACGGCACTGAGACTCATCCCATCTGCTCCCATGTCCTCCAACTTCCCAAGCCAGACTGCAAGGGGATTTCTCATTTAAGATTCTTTCCAAATACCAGCAGTTCAGATGAAGAGTATTTCCTGATTAGCATGTCCTGGACCATTAGTAATGCCCCTGTGTATTGAATTGTGAACTTTTCCTTCCTTTGTTTCAAAGGTTGGATTTAAAGTATAGCTTCCATCATTTATACTTCATTCCCTCTTTTCTCATGTCTGATTCTTCCTTGGCTTCCAAGATTTTGGATCTCAGGAAGAGCTCTTTATCACAGATAAATGTCTTGCTCTTTTCTTTGTGTCCCAACAGCTTTAAGAGAGTAAACCAACAGCTTCATGGTATTCTCTCTCTCTCTCTCTCTCTCTCTCTCTCTCTCTCTCTCTCTCTCTCTCTGTGTGTGTGTGTGTGTGTGTGTGTGTGTGTGTGTGTGTGTGTGTCTCCATTCCTATCAAATCAGAGGCCATTGCAAAAGTAATATCCACACATCTTTTTCCCAATGTAATTCCTATCTTATGTGGGCAAGTTGATCCTAAGGATGCAGATTAGCCTTGATTGTATGTCTTAATATCTACCGCAAAGATGACAGCTGCTATACCCTGCTACGGTCCTCTTCCATGTGTCCTGTTTTCAGGGTCTGCAATATATTCTCTTGTCTATCATCCATGGTGGGGGAGGTCATTCTGTACTCACATAGCAGACCACACTCATCAAGAAGCTAAACTCTATACAACATATGGGAATATGACTACTCTGGTAGTCTCGCCAAGGAAACCAAACTCTCAGATGGTCCGGTTTGATTATATGTCTTACCACTTATCATAGTGCTCCTATAACTTCTATACCCCCTAAAACTGCTCCTCTCTGACTATTCTTTGGTCATATTTGCCCCTATTCAGTTACCAGTTGTGTGATCCCGCCCCCCCCCCAATTGAGAAAGTGTGCACAGACATCTATTTACTCCCAGATAAGCCACCAACAGCAAACCAAAGAAATGATTCCATCCAAGACTAGCTTAGTGAGCCGGTCAGTTTATTGGGGTAACTGACAGAAGCAGTGATGAGGAATTGTTTGCAGAAACATGGGTGACTCTGTAACAGGAAGGCTGCTTGTTTGTCCCGGCAGCCCAGAACCAAAATAATCACACAAAAACTTTATTTATTAAATCACTGCTTGGCCCATTAGCTCTAGCATCTTATTGGCTAACTCTTATATCTTAATTTAACCCATTTCTAGTAATCTGTTGTATCGCCATGTGGCAGTGGCTTAGCAGGTAAAATTTTTAGCGTCTGTCTCTGGCAGCCCCATGGCGTTCCTCTGACTCTTTTCTTTTTCCAGCATTCAGTACTGTCTTCCCCACCTACCTAAGTTCTGCCAAGGCCAAGGCAGTTTCTTTATTCATTAACCAGGAAAAGCAACACACAGAGGGGACTCTCATGTCATGACTCAACAGGAGGTCATGGTCAGAAAGCTCGTCTTAGTCCTAGTGACAAGTCACGAAGGGCTGCATGCACGTCTGGAGCTCCCTGCACAGTGTGCAGGCAGCCCTACAGGAGATTCCTTTCTCTCCCAGCAATTATTTGCTGCTCACAAAATCCCTCATAAATTCTTGAACTTCCTGAGTCTCATAAAGAAAGATCTTCTCTCCTTTCCAGAAGAGATTGTTCCAGTTAGAAGAAACAGCTAAACAACCATTAATGGCTTCTGTTCTGTGAAGAAATAGCTTAAGGCAGGTTAAATCCTGCTACACATGGATAAGGAAGAGCTGGAATGAGATTCCAGCCCAGGTGTGTGCATTTATCAAGACAGGACTTCTCCTGTGTCCATGTCGTCATCTCACTCGACAAAAGATAAGGGGACTCACAAGCACACAGTCCCTTCTGACGAACAGCAGAAAGGGATCGTTTTGATGTTATAAACAGAGGAAAAGGAAAACATGTACAGATGTAGATTTATCCTTTCAAGTCTTCATGTTATTCAAGGACAAATTGTGTTGTGGCTCTTCTCCAATATTCTACCTTATAAAATTCTCTGCATCTATAATCCTTTGATGATACAGTGACATTCTGTATATGTGGTGTTCACATGGGCATTTTGCAGTCTAATATTCTGAAATAAGTTTAACAATCAAATAGAAATAATAGTTTGTCTGCAAAATGCTTCACTCTTACCCATCCTTACTTATGTCTCCTTCATTATTATATGCAAGAAAAAGAGAATCTTTTAAGAATATAAAATTTGTGTCATATTTATCAAAGTCATTATCTACTTAACACTTTAATTTTACTTTAATGGGTCTTCTTTTGAATGCATATAGTCACAGTGTAGATATGAATTATTTTCCCAGAAAAGACTCAGGTTCAGGACTGGGTCACAAGTAGATGGTACTATTTGGGGAGGTTTTGGAACCCAGGAGTAAGACTTTCTAGTGGAAATAGGTCACTAGGAACAGATCTGTGGTACTGTCTTGTCTCTGGATTCTTCCTGTCTTCCTCTGTCTCCTGTCTGCCTGTGGTAAGGAGTAGCCCCTACCACAGACCCTGTCACTGTGATGTTGCTCCTCACCACCAGCCCAGAACCCATGAAACCAAATGCTGTGAACTGAAAGCTATTTGGTTACAGCAACCGAAAGCAACAAAACACATTCCTCAGCCTATTAAAGTTAGTTAGCAGAAACCATTCTGAAATGAACACAGTGTGTAACTTTAAGCAATAAAATGTTAACCAATAATAATGGGAGCTCAATGAAATCCATAACCTACAAACGATCAGGCTACTCTCAGCTCACAAGAAATGCCTCGCCGTGTATTTATGACTTTATATCTTTGTTGAAATTGCTGTGTAACCTCTTCTTTAGCAATGAATCTGCTCTGAAAAATCAACTCTCGTGGCTGGAAAATAATTGTCAGTAGAGAGTGTGTTGTGCAAGAGTGTGAACCTGAGCTTAGACCCCCCCACACACACATAGCACACTACCCTGTTGCAAAACAGGGTCCAAGGGGGTAAGCCTACAACCCCAGGGATGCAGAGGGGGGCAGGGCATCCATGGAGCTTGCTGATCAGCTTAGTAAAGCAGAAAGCTCTGGGTTCACTAAGACCCAAATGTCTCAAAAAATAAGGCAAAGGGTACTGAGGAATATTTAGTGCTGATCTTTGAATTGTGTATATATATATATATATATATATATATATATATATATATATATGAACGTGTTTGTGAACACACACGTGACCATGTACACACAAACATACACAGTAAAATAAGACAAAGTATCCATGAATAAAAATATCTTTAGTCCCTCTATTAAAGAAGCCAGTGCCCTTACAGTGATGGAGAGGTATCCTTCATGGCTGCTGCTTTGTGAGCTCTAGAAGGAGGCAGTGTTGACCATTGACACATCCTCACATCCTCTTCCTTACCATACTCCCTGTGGAAAGTAGTTTGAGAGATGATGGATGGATGGATGGATGGATGGATGGATGGATGGATGGAGATAGCAAATGTACGTGCAATATTTCAATGAGATCTGCTCACAGGCACGAGTTTTTAACCTGTCTCAAGGAAAATCCTCTAAGCAAATTTTTAATTTGGAAACTAGAGTTAAAGGGCAGTGACGGCGTGTGACAGTGTAGCTGGCACAAGTCAGGCGGCATTCCGTAGAGAGAGAACTGGAACATGATTGTCTGCATTGGGGCCAAGCTCTAATTACTAAACCGCATGTTAGAAGTATGCCTCCACACCTTCAAGTCCAGCAAGCCCTCTCTTTAAGGAAATACTTGGAACTGCCGCCTTTAGGAAGCCTTACTCCCTGGGCAACCAGAGCCTGACCACGGAGCTGATGCTGAGACATGACTCATCCTACCACCCCTCCTGGTGGCAGCGCTGATGAACTTGCCTCAAAATGTCTGTTACAGACTCTCCTCTTCCAGGAAGCCAAGGGCATCTCCTGTGTGAAAGCCTCAGGCTGCCACCCTCCAAACACTGGCCCTGATGTCACAGGAGAACACCACCCACTGCTCAGGGAGCCAGACTGGGGGGGGGGGGGAGGTCGGGAGAGCGCAGTGACCTAAACAGTGACGTTTAAACCTACATTTTCTCCCTGGGAACTGCTCAACTCTGCAAAACCTGCCCATAGTGGGTACTCAGAACTGAGTGGGTATTCCCTCCCCCCAAATAAGAAAATACAGAGGGTCTTCTGTTCCTAACAGATCACACTTCACTTGCCATACGTTCAGTGAGCACCATGGCACACCCTGTGAGGACAGTCCTTCCCAAAAGCTACCCATTCCTGTCGCTCCGAGCGGGAGCTCTTTCCCCCTGGTTTCTTATTAGTGATGAGCCCCCTTTAACTCCATTTCTCTATCACCGCACCAGAATCTGAGCATTCAATTGTACCTATTAGAAGAGTGGAGACTTCCACGAGCATCCAGGTCCCATCAAGACAGTGTGTCTCAACTGTCAAGGAGTTTACAAACATTAAGGATAAGGACCGAGCATGGGTAGGGTTGGGATCTTAAATGACCGCAGGGAGGTAACATTAACTAGAAGGTTACAATTTTTTAAAAGGAGAGTCGATGGAAAGTTAGAACCGGTAAGTTCCCTCAACCGGCTTACAACAGAAAACTCCAGGACCAGAAGGACATGAAGGGAACTTGGAGGAAAGATGACTGGAAAGTGGAGTTTGGCTTTCAGTCCCCGGTTCTGGCGCTTGGGAGGAAGAACAACAGTGGAACTGTGCCAAGGGTGCGGGAGGGAGGAAGAGGGGCGCTTGCTGTCATCAGGACCCGCCCTCCCTGACCTGACACCAACACCCTTGCCTCTCAAGGCGTGGGAGAGGATTTGATTCCCACTGCAGGTAGCTGTTCCTCATTTCCCTCTATTTCTAAGCGTTTGGAGCTTCTGAAATGTTTTCAACTCTGGGGGTGGGAGAAACGGAGATTTGTCTAAACTTGCTGACCTCTGTAAACTCCCTGCGATTTGCTCCGAACAAAATGGAATGTATTTCACCAACCTTGTTGCCCCACCGCAGGGACCCATATAATAAACATGCACAGAAAGAGAACACACTGGTTCTGTCAAGAAAGAAGCCTACTAGAAAAATGCACAGACAACTGAAGCTTCCCTTCTCCCTCTCTGCCGCCTTTCCTTTCTGCCTTTTTTTTTCTTTGTAAGCATTTATCTCTTCCTCCAACACTTCCTGGTTACTTAATACCCTTTATGTAATCACTTGCAGGCACGCATTTGCATTTTAGACTTGTGTTCAGAAAAAAAAAATCTGCCTAAAGTACTGCAAACTCAGGCTGCAGACACACCAGGTCCACTCTCCGCGTTTGGGTGTCCCTGGCACCTGCCAGCTGTGCGTCCTCAGAATTGAGGACACCGTGTTTTCAATTTTCTTCAATAAAGCAATGAATCTGGCAATTTGCTGGCCTGCTTCGGCTAAACAGAAAGGACAATTTGAGAAGGATCATAGTTCAGGGCCAGTCAGACGGAAACGATTGAAAACAGAGAGCTGGCCGCGGCGGTTCCCCAGTGCAGCGCGCTGTCGCAGTTTGACTGACAAACTGACTTTTCCGAGGTGCTCGTGCCCATTTCAGTCAGAGTTTATTGAAGGTGATTTTGATCTTCTCCATGAGGCCACAGCAGTGGCCGTGCCATCTGTCACCTTGATTGCATCGTGGATTCTCTGGAGAGAGCGCCATGGCTCCTGATCACTTACAGATTGTGCGGCTTTCTCCTCCATACGGACCACATGCGCCGAGCCAGATGGTGAACATACACGCTGATTATAAGTCTTTATCTCCGTGCAGGAAGGAGAGGAACTATTAGGTTTCCCTCAGGAGCTCCGCTCCTCTCTACCCTCATGCTGCTCCTCGGCAAATACAGTCTTCTTCAGCTGTCATCGGCCTACCTTGGAAAATTAAAAAAATAAACAATAATTCCATCACCGGGCCCGGGAACCCAAGCTGGTGCCTCAGAGCAGTCCCCTGGCCTTGCTCCCCTTCTCGCAGGCCTCACCCCCACCCTCTCCCTGCCTGTCAGCACTAGCTACAAAGAAGTTTGTTTGTGAATGCATCATTAATGTGTTGGTTTTTGAGAAACCGGGAGGGGCCAACAGCTTGGAAATGAAACCTCGAGACCCCAGCTCTTTTGTGCCATTGGGATGGGGCGATATGGCTTCCATTGCATTGTGCCATGCGCTTCCATTTAGAGATTCTAGTTATTCATTCCTTCCTTTAAAAGTTCATATCCAACGTTTTTAAACTATAGGCATGTTTTTTTCTGAAATAATTTCAGGAGGATTGCTCACATTTGTGTCAAAGCAACAGGGCCCTGGGAGGGATTTAGAGGCAGGGGACAGTGCTCAGGAGAGGGAACCTCTAAGTACAGTACTGAAAAGAGGTACTTGTGGAGGATGGGCACAGGTAGGGGCCCTCTGAAGTCCACTGCAGTTTCCCTCCCTGAGCACCACTACCACTCACTGTGAGAGAAACATCGCTGTGAGAGACTCATCGCTGTGAGAGACTCGTCAGAGACCCATCACTGTGAGAGACTCATCAGAGACACATCGCTGTGAGAGACCCATAACTGTGAGATACCCATCGCTGTGAGAGGCGCACCTCTGTGAGAGATCCGTCACCGTGAGAGACCTGTCACCGTGAGAGACCCATCACCGTGAGAGACCCATCGCTGTGAGAGACCCATCGCTGTGAGAGGCACACCTCTGTGAGAGATCCGTCACCGTGAGAGACCCATTACCGTGAGACACCCATCACCGTGAGAGACCCGTGGCCGTGAGAGACCCATCACCGTGAGAGACCCATCACCGTGAGAGACCCATCGCCGTGAGAGGGTCGCTGTGAGAGACCCATCACTGTGAGAGACCCACCGCTGTGAGACACCCATTGCTGTGAGACACCCATCACTGTGAGAGACCCATCGCAAAGATTCTGATGGGAAACTGTAGTATGTACAAAATTCTTCACCTCCTCACAGTTCACATGGAACCATGAAGAAAAAGGTCCTTAATCTTTCTACTGTTTGGACATAATTTTGGTAAGTTAAAGAATATGCATTTAAATTTTCTTCCTTTCTTTCTATCCAATCACTCCATGAAGATAAGGTATAGTACATGTTATGGTCTGCAGCTGTAAGCAGAAAATCATCCCTCTGATGCCTTCATGAGGTTCTCTTTTCCTTTTTTTCCTCCCCTTGCACAAGTGCCTGAGTGAGGAATATGTCCCCTACTCAAATGAGCAGCTGGCCACAGAAATTAGGGACTGGTTTCCCAGTGAGCCATGACCTTGAAGTCTTGCCTATTTGGGTCACTCATTAGTAATAACTGTCTTATAACCTAATGACTGAAATAACTTGAATCCAATAATCTTGCTCAGACATGAAATCTAAGTGATTCTGAGGATAGCCACTCAGTTTTCTTGGCTTGGGTTGAAATGGCATGCTATTCTCTGTTCCTGAGACATCCAGGCCACAACATAACACCCGGTCTCCCCAAGGGAAGACTCTTCCAGTGTTCTATCCTCTGAGGAGGATAGGGTACAAGAAAGAAGTTGTGAAAAAGTGATCTTGATAGTTACCAGTAAACACACACACACACACACACACACACACACACATTCTTCTTACTCACATTTTCTCAGAAAGTAACTAATTCCAAATCACTTCCTACACCTGGGTCAAAAGTTAGTGCCCAAGTTTCTTAGATATTAGAGACCTTGCCCATGGGTACTGGAATAAAAGTCAACTCTAGTTTCAGCAGATTCAGTGGAAGAAGCAAAATGGAAGCATCAGCTCCTTATCTCTTGAGAGTCTAATGATAAGGAGCTTTCCCCTCTGTTCCTATGAAATGAAACAACTATTCCTAACAGAGAAAGGTCAATACAAAATTTCAGTAAAGGAAGAAATCCAGTGTGATCGACTCCCTCATAAAATTGCCTATCCTTGACCTCACCCTTCCTCCTCCCCACTGGGGCCCTGTGGCAGGCATGGTGACGATACTATGTGAAGATGTCTGAATGGACGATGCTTGTCCAGTTCTCACTTGACTATGTGAAGATGTCTGAATGGACGATGCTTGTCCAGTTCTCACTTGACTATGTGAAGATGTCTGAATGGACGATGCTTGTCCAGTTCTCACTTGACTATGTGAAGATGTCTGAATGGACGATGCTTGTCCAGTTCTCACTTGACTATGTGAAGATGTCTGAATGGACGATGCTTGTCCAGTTCTCACTTGACTGAGTCTCTCCTTTCCTCAGTTTCAACAACAACGTCTGAAAAATTATAT
Source organism: Microtus pennsylvanicus (assembly GCF_037038515.1). Taxonomy (NCBI): domain Eukaryota; kingdom Metazoa; phylum Chordata; class Mammalia; order Rodentia; family Cricetidae; genus Microtus; species Microtus pennsylvanicus. Next base: position 21,843,798 of record NC_134583.1, read on the forward strand.
GGGAAATTCCAGAAATAACTCATAAGTTTTCAAACATGCACTGTTCTGAGTAGTGTGATGGTGTCTCACTCCAACCCATTTCATCTACTCCAGGACATAGATCCTTCCCTGGCTCAGTGTCTACCCTGTATAAGCCACCAGCCCATTTGTTATCTGGCCACTGTTTTGGTTATCTGATTAATCCTCATGTTGTAATAGTATTGACTACAAGTGGTACTTCCTTACTTGGTAATAGGCTAAAGTGTGTTTATTATAAACGTTATAGTGAATTAACAATTATTAGGATGTTTGTTTGTGGTTTTATAAGACAGTTTTATATCACCTTGTTGGCAGAGTGAGGTCCTGAAATCTGTGTACCCAAGGCTGACTTTGAACTCCTGATCCTCCAGCTCCTAACTCTCATATTGGGATTACACGTATATGTCACCATGTCTATACATAACTGGAGTTGTTAAGTATGAATTAAACTTTAACACACATGTGTATAAACTGGGTACAGTGGCACATATAATTCTAGCATTCAGGAAGAAGAAGCAAAACAGCCTTGAGTTTCAGATGAGGCTGGGCTAGAAAGAAGTTTAAGTAGAGCCAGAACTTCAAAGCCAACAGTAGAGCTGTAGTCCAGTGGTAGAGCACATCTGATATGTTTAAGGCATGGACTTGATGCCTAATGCTGCAAAAAGTGAAAACAGTATGTAGGGCCTGATACTACCCAGGAGCAAGAATGCCCTATGCAAGGGAGATATTACTAACTCGTATGTTTATGCATATGGCCTTAAAGACAATCTTTAAAAACATAAACAGAAAAAAACATAAACAAAAATTCTAAAAATAGTATGCCTATCTAAATGTCTTATGATATCTGAATATTAACCTATACTGCAGTTTGCCTGAGCACACAGATTTCAGAATAAATCAGCACTCTCCTTATGCATATCACATCTGTGCATATCAGCACAGATACCAAGAGTTGGAAATCAGCTCTCCCTGGTCAGGTAGATGATCCTGACCTTTGTACTATCAACCTGTCCGCTTTGCTTTCTTAGAGCAAAGTTAAAGAACTGTTTGTCAGAAACCAAGACAGTCATCAAATACAGCTTACACCCTCAAAAGGAGGGAAGATCATAAGACATTATATAGTACATTTGATGAAAAACCAAGGTGTAACTTTATAGAGGAAAAAAAAAGATGGCTAAGACCCCAGGAGAGGGAAGAGAGACTAGATTCTATTAGTATTACTGAAATGTATAAATATGGATGATGGTTTCCCATATCCCAAATAGCAGTAAGATGATTCTAAGGTCTTATACAATGAGCACCTTCATTTCTGACTTGGATTGTGTCTCTTTCAGTAAAGCCAGGATCCACCATGTAGAGTATCACCCTGGGCCTAAGATCAATGTGTCAAGGTGCAGAGAAAGGTCAGAGACATGGAAGTTGGCTAGAGTTGAACGGCAGCATTTTCACTTGGACTTGGAGTTGGGTTGGCCAGCTGCTTTCTCTGGGCCTCACAGTCTCTGTCTGCCAATAAGCAAAACAATATCAATCTCCTAAGAGAGATTAACTTCAGTAAATGGGAAACATTTCCCACAGTATCTGACATACACTATCTTCTTGACACATGTTAAAAATGAAATTTAACCAGAGCAAGCTAAGCCTGCAGGTGCACATAGAACATGGCCATTAAGTGTATCAGATTTCATGATGGAAACCGTACTCTGCTAAGGAGTCATGATGTTAAACACAGACATCATGATAGGCAAGGTGATGAAACAGAGACCCTGCCTTCCATGTATGAGGCCTGTGCTTGTTACTCTTAGGGTTTCAGTCCTCCCGCCTGAGAAATGGGCCATCTTAAGGACACTCTAACGAAGGTTAGTTAGAATTAGGTCTTACAGGAACTATGCCTCAAAATCATAATCAGTATAAAAGCTCGCTGGACTTCAGGGCAGTAAGAAGGCTACACAAAGGAGCTCCTGTTTCATCTTTTACTAGCAGACATCATTCACTTCTGTTTTAGTTTTCAGTGTTAACTAGGAAGGAACCATTCATTGTTTTATTTCAGTGATAAAACCCAGACATATAAACTTAGTAAACAATCTCTCTCTCTCTCTCTCTTTCTCTCTCTCTCTCTCTCTCTCTCTCTCTCTCTGTGTGTGTGTGTGTGTGTATGTGTCTGTCTCTCTCTCCTCTCTCCTCTTTCTCTGCTCTCACACATCATTCCTTATGCAAAATAAGTATATCTGCTTTTCTACACACCCACAATTACTAGAAAACACTCCAAAACAGAACACGAAAGGAATGGAGTCATAATTTTTCTTATTGGTGCTAACCCTACCACAGGCTTTGGGTAAAGCACTGTTCTTTCTGCTTGTCTTCCCAATGGTAAAATGCATAATACCTTTGAATTTCATAGTTCTGCAAAAGGACTTAAAACTATAAACATCTATTCAGCCTAAACATTATCAGTGTTAACAGTATCCAGCTTAAATGTTATTTACCTTACACTAAAGTCAGTGTCTAAAGATGCGGAGATGGTTAGGTGTGCACAAAGCTCTGACCAGAGTGTGAAGTCCTGAGTTCTGTCCCTCAGAGTCATGTGGAGCCAAATGTGCTAACACACTTCTTTCATTCTATAATTCCTGGGGCAGATATGAAGCAGGAACAGGAGACTCTCAGAAGCTCATGATCAAGGCAACCTGGCACATGCACCAGGAGATTCTGTCTGGAGATAGACAATGAAGACCAAGCAATATCCAAGGCTGTCTAACACTCAGACACCTGGATATACCTCTCTCTCTCTCTCTCTCTCTCTCTCTCTCTCTCTCTCTCTCTCTCTCTCTCTCCTTTCATCCTTACCTCCTTCCTCCCTCCCTCTCTTCCTCCCCTCTCATACATAGAGAGAGGTTTAGTTTTTAAAAACTCAACACCAGACAAACATTAATGAGCATTATAAACAGATTAGTAAAGATTGTATAATAAATGTGTAATGCCAGAAACAAGTTTGATTCCAGCTGGAAAGCAAGCCATAAAAATCTGTGGAATGCTGAACCACGCAGCCAATATGGAGACAGATCTCAGTTCTGCTCCTGGGGGCCTCAGGGGTTCTTGGCTCCGATGTCTCAGAATAATGGTGTGGACAAACAGGGTTCACTCTTTAATTTTCTCCTTTCTGTCTTTGAGAATATTTCCAATATTACGATGGTTATCTCGTAAATAACATAAGACCCAAATAAAAGTAAATCCAACAAAATCTGCTTAACTTGGACTACTTTAAAATGAGAGTTCATACAATGGGCCAGTTGGTCCCAATCCTCATTTAATACCTCTGCAGTACAAAGGGTCTTTGCTGCCTCCTGTTTCTGCAAGGGGAAAAGGAGCTTATTAAATAAATGTAGACTGGGTCTTAAGCTCCTAATAGGAATGAAAGAGCAATAATTGAAATAATAATCATCTACTTTCTGGATATTTCTTTGGGTACCATAATTTCAATTAGTAATATTCAAATTTTAAAGTCTGCATGATAGAAATGTGAATATGGAAATAATTACACCTCCTTACAGATTTCTTTCTAAAATGATTTTTAAATGACTTGCCAAAAAAAGGCCATCTCCAAAAGTAAATTTAAATAACCTTTAACGAGTCCAAATAGCATCAAACAATATAAGGCATGTTAATCTCTGTCTTTCTGGCCTTAGGTAAAATAGGAAGTAGAAACTAATTAATCATAATTACAAAATTTAAATTGTTGCTTTAAGTGATGGTAAAATTTGTAAGACCATGATTTTGTACCTACGATCCTATGTACATATGTTTGTACATCTGTGTGTACACGGGCGCTTCTGTGTGCACATATACGAGTCTCTGTGCTCAGGCCAAAGTCAACTAGCAAGAAGGGGTCACATGTCCCATCCTGCAAATGGCATTAGATATCTTGTTCAAAATCTATGATTAATCTGATTAAGCTGGTGAGTGAATAATCCCTTAATCCTCACAAGAATCCAGTTTCTGTCTGCTGAGTGTCAAACTGAAGACTGCTAAGCAGTAAACACTGAAATTTAAGTGAAGGGGGGAGGGGAAAGACAGCTACCCAAAGTCAAACTTTGTCAAGTTTGTGACTTTCCAAGAATGTGACTTTTGTGGGTGACAGTCTGTGATAGGACAGGAAAGTGAAACATTGGGGGGGGGGGGATCATAAATCATCCTTGGTGGTGGTTCTGTGATAGGGAGCACACCCTCTCTCAGGACAATCTACTGTCTCTGCTTCCCTTTCCCCACCAGTTCAATTATAAATGAACGGATCCTGACATTTGAGCCTCGTTTAATTTTAAACCGCCAATGCTTGAAGCAGATATTACTTATTTTGTAATTGAAAAACAGTGTCAAATCTTTAAAAATGGAAAAATGAATATATATACATATAGATGTGTATATATATATATATATATATATATATATATATATATATATACACACACACACATACATACATACACACACACACAACAATCACAGGAGCAAGAAATGAACATCTTTCCTTTAAAATCGCAACAAGATGACTCTTTGTAAACCATGATTGCCTTAGAAAATCACACCAAACATCAGTGACACCAAGGAAACCAGGCAAGTTGGGGAGGCGAGGAAGTTTTATAAAGGAGTTCTTTAAACCAACTGGTTTGCTCATTGGATCACTCAGGTAACTAGCTGAAATATAGACCTCTCACCTCAGTCCGTGATTTTTAGTATACATAGCTCAGAATATTCTCTAAATTATTTTCCCGAAATACCTCCTGGAGTAGTTCTTTAAGAAGAGCAGACTCCGGATATGTTAAACATATTATATAAATGCATGAAAATTTAAAAGAATAAAATCTATTATTTTAAAATTTTTTAATTAATTAAATTTCCCTCAACCATATCACATTTCCCCTTTGTCCCTCCTCTCCTCCCAGTCCCTCCCGCCAATGTCTGCTCCCCGCCCCCAGTCCACTCATTCTTCTTTCTCTTTAGAAAAGAGCAGGCCTCCCATGTGTATCAGCCATGGCAGTCTATCTGCAGTAAGACTAAGAACCTCCTCTGCCACTGAGGCTGGATGAGGCAACCCAGTAGGAGGGAAGGGTCCCAAAAGCAGGCAACAGAGTCGAAAACAGCCCCTGCGCCCACTGTTAGGGGTTTCAGAAGTATAGACTACACAACAGTAACACACATACAGTCCCCAAGCAGGCTCCCTGGTTGGTGTTTTAGTCTCTGTGAGCCTCTCTGAAGCCAAGTTATTCTGTTGGTTTTCCTGTGGTGTCGTTGGCCCAAATGGTTCCCATAGTCCTTCCTCTCCCTCTTCTACAAGATCCTTAAGGTTCACCTCATGTTTGGCTGTGGGTCTCTGCATCTGTTTCCATCAGTTTCTGGGCGAAACCTCCCAGATGACAACTAGGCTAGGTACCAATCTGCAAGTATAGCTGAATATCATTAGGAATCATTTCTTTGACGCTTATTTTATTTTCCCAGTCATGTTTGGTTCTATCGTAGGTCTCTAGACTGTATGTCAGGACCCAGAAGCTAGAAAAAAAAACTATTCTTTGTTTTAAAGATGCATTCCTTTCCCCTAAAACATTTTATTGATACCAGCAATGAAGCCACAAATCTACTAGAAACAGTTTGTTGCACAACTACTTTTCATTTCTGTATATGCCCTGGGTCAGATGCACCTGCGCAGAACTTCCCAAGCATTAGAAGCAGAAAGTAGTTATCATTCCTTAACTTGCCAGGGCATAAGAAAACAGCCTTTAAACATGATTCTCAAGTCCCCTTCTCGCCCTACACGGAACCAGGTGGTCAATGCTGTCATCAAGGCAGTGGCCCAGGAAGTCGTAAGATCACCCTGCTCTTTCCTCTGCTCCTACGTTGCACCTCCCCGAGAGAAGCCTGGAAAACCACATTTCATGGAAAACCGCCAGACCATGGATCAAACCTAGGGAGAAGCTCTTCTCCCAGCACAGATGCTGCTTAGCTGAAGCTGCCTGGGCCAGAGAAGCATAGAGTGGCTAGAAGCTTCTGGTCTAGGAACAACTAGCCACACCCTCAGCCTACTTGTCCTCATCCTAGAGTGTATGAGCAGAGTGTTCAGCAATGTTCTCTTGACAGTCTTCCTCTGATGTCCATACATTTGGCACAATCTAGTATTTTGGGTCCTTCATATTTAATGAGGTTGGCAAAGTCTCCCATCTCTGGCTTGTGTATTGGACCTTTCCTTCCCGTCTATGCGGACAGAGCTGATAGCTCATCTAGTTATTACTCGCTACATGATCTGTTATCCCTGTGGAGGTTTAGATTCAGACTATCTTTAACCCCATCCGCCACCCCTGATAATGAAGTTTCCCCCAGAATCCTTCACTGGGAATAAACTGGCATGTGAATTTGAAGGGCAGGACCAGGGCATGAGCTCTGAGGACCACAGATGTTGCCACAGCCTTGAGACTGAGAATAGCAGAGTCAGAAGGCAGGAGGAGCTGGATTTCTGCAGCTTTCAGAACCGGAGCAGGAAGACAGGAGAGAGAGAGAGAGAGATACAAACATATCACTTATAAGTGAACCAGACATTTAGTCAAGAGCAAAGACTATGATGATCAATGATGTCATTCAACAAATTAAGAAGTGTGACTAATAATTTTCTCACTTGAAATCAAGATACAATATAAAATTCTACAAGGAAGCTGAATTTTTTTTTTTAAAATGAGAGATTAATATGACAAACTCTGAACTTAAAAAGCAAGCTCATTATTCAGCTTTTTCCTGGGAAACTCAGACTTATCATGGCATTCCTTGACATGTCTCCTTGCTCCTTCATGTGTCTGCACATAACCAAACAGCAGTGCGAGCCAGAGGCGACAAGTGCACTGCATCACTGTCTGTGGCAGAGGAGACACAAGCACCCACTAAGGTGAGGCGACCCCCAACACAGTTGACTGAAGTCCTGTAAGGTACCGTTCAGTCACACAGCGCTGCAGAGGCAGAGCCGTACAAACGCGAGTGTCTGACATGACAATCGGATAAATGTAGCGAGTAAACAAATAAAAGCTGCTTTGGACAATTCTAGAATCTACAGCCCAGGCAAATCCCGAGGCATCTTTCACATCCGTGGGCAGGGTGCAGGCTTCCCACTGGCTCCTACTTGGAGCCATTCGCCCGCACGCAGGAGCAGTGGCTCGCGCTCAGAGCACAACAACATAACAACATTCCGTTGCTTTGGAAAAATATTCAGCTTTGGGGAGATCTTCTCTTAGAAACTCTGCATATAGGTGATAGACGTGGGCTATATTGATCAAGATGGCACGCACTAACCACAGGGAGCTACTGAGTATAGAAAATGTGATTAACTCAAAATTAAACATGCAGACCTAATACAAGAAGAATGTCTCATCAACATTTTATGCTTGTCATGTTCAAGTGGCATGATGGAAATATTGATTAAAACATATAAATATATAGATAGATATGCATACAATTATATATATATAAATAATTAAGTTGTTACCTGTTCTTTTTCTTTTTACTTTTTTTTGAAGTGTCCAATTAGATCATTTTTGTGGCTTGCATTATTTTTCTACTAGTTTGTGCTGGTATATGACTTACATAACAGCTGATTCATAACCGATTTCAGTTAGTTATGAATATGAAATAACAGCTGATGATTTTCCTACAAAGATGGAAGAGTCTTTCTTCTTATTCTATAGAACTCTCAAAAATCTGGCTCTCTAGCGCTTCTGAAGTTGATCGTCCCTTCAATGCTCCCAGTTCCACTTTGGGGCTAAACAGAACGCTACCAAAACATAATATACAGCCACGTAAGCTGCGGGCAGGTTGCAAATAACCCAACCGGGATTGGAATGGCATTAGGGTTGTTTGTGTCTGTGATAGCATCTGTAGCATCTAGAAGTCCCATGGGAGAGCATCTAGAAGTCCCGTGGGGGATCGACTTCCAGTCCTTGCACGGAAATCTCACTGGCAATCTAGTATGGAGAGAAATGAAGGCTGTTCGCACATCAGTGTGTCATTCTGCTGTACAAATCAGTCAAACACTTGGGAAATGGAATTCTGAGAAGCCAGCACGATGTGCACCAACTTGGAGGGGCTGGGGTGTGCTTATTATCCCGCAAACATCGCACTATTCTTTTGTTCTCTTCTTAACTTGGTTTGAGCCTGATCGCCACAGTCCAATTCTAATTGTCAAGAGGCTTGTTAGAAGTAATGGTCATTTGTGTTTCATAATTATCTTGAATCAACACAATTAGTTCCACATTCTGCTGTTTTCTTCCTAAGACATCTGTAAACATTTTCGTACAAGTCCAGCTTTTGGTAATAATTACATTTTTAATTTTTAAAAAAAGGTAAAGTGATCCAGGATGGCTATTTCAAATGAGCTTTAGGACTCCTCTAAACTTGTAATATATATATATATATATATATATATATATATATATATATTTTTTTTTTTTTTTAAGTAATATATATGTGTATATATATATATTCTTTAAGTTGTCAGCCAAGAAAATTTTCTCTTTCAATAGTCAATGATAGTTCCACCATTCAGGGTGTCTTTGTCACACTTTTAACTTAAAATAAAGTATGAAGAACATTTAATTTTTAAGTACTATATTTAATTTTAAAGTTTCACTTTATTTTTGTTTATTTTTTGTATTATCAACACAAAAACTTACGGTACACAGTAAATTTGATGGGGCAATATGGATTAGAAGCATCCAAGTTTCTAGACAACAAAGAGGACCCTAAGAGAGACGTACATGGTTCTACATAGGAAGGTGAAAAAGTCATGATCTGAGTAAACTGGGTGCAATGGGGTTCACAGGAGAAAGCAGAAGGGAGAGGGGAAGGAGGGGATTGGAGAAAAATGTATAGCTCAATAAAAAAAAAGAATCATCCAAGATTCATGACTTTGTCAGTAAATTAAAAGTAGATCCCAAATGCACATTTGTGGCAGAGTATGCAAGGTGATCCTGCAGGTAAGTGAGACTCGGACCCCTACAGCCCCAAATTCTGCCAGTTTGAAGGGAGCTGTGGAATAATGCCCGAACTCTTAAATATCAAAGGTTCCCGTGTGTCTCACACCATCTAACTTAAGCTGAACTAAAATGGTTTCAGTGTGACGGTCCTCACTCACCTGGAGTTTGAGCAGTACCTTGTGTTCAGTGAAGGAGTAGAAGTTTGGGTGTCATTTCTAGACAGTCCACTTTGCATTTCAATATTTCCAAGAAGGCTCTCTTCACAAATTGCTCCTAAAATAGTGTTTTCTAACAGATTCTTCAGAGGCTGGCAAATTCCCTACTGGGTGGTAAAATTTGTAGACAGGAACTAAGCATGGAAAATGAATTCATTTTCTTCAGGCCACTTACCCTAAAGCACATAGAACCATCTGGAAAGTGTGGACACCAAGACAGGAACTCAGAGCACAGTCTCTGTGTTGCACTGTGCCCCCACAGGACAGAGGCAATGTTTGGGCGTGTACTGTTTCCTTTTTGTTTTCTTGTGTGGTTTTCCCCTAGGATGGCACTTGGCAAATTTTGAACGGCATGACGATAAGATGGCAGGGAGCCCTCTCTGGTGTCCCAAGGATCAAAGATGAGGGTGGTAGCTCTGGGTGCTCCAAATATTATGGGGGAGAAAACAGTGCCTCCTCTTGGAGGTGAGGACTAACATCTGTGACCTTGAAAACTCATCCTGTGACATTAAATTCTGGGTCAAGGGTCCTTCTAGACAAGTCATTCCTGAGTCAAATAGGATCCTCATGGAGAGATATGAAAATCAGAGGATGTAAAGATATTTGCATCAATAACAGAGCATCATGAAGAATACCGCCCATAATCAATAAAGAAATCTGTAATATTTGACTAAATCTGATGAGTCCCACCCTTGCCACAGTGGGAAACAGCACCACCACACCTCAGGGACAGAGTCGGTGGGGTCAGCCCTATCTGAACCCTGTTTCCACAACAGCTTGGAGGTTCTGCTTAAGTGACTGCATTGTCCCCAGGTTGCGATCTGCTGAGAACCCAGGTGATTTCCCTATCCACACACAGCCCTTGGGAGAGCGCTCAGCCGCTTTTTCCAGTCAAGCGGTGGCACTGTGAGAGAAAGGCACGAGGTAGTTAAAAAATTTGAAGAATATGTCAATTGGTAAAATTAGATAAAAAAAAGTTACGCTGTGTTCTGCCCTACATTTGGACTATCACAAGTGAGGCAAACTTTTCTAGGCAAACTGCTGAGGACTGCCAATTTAACAAGCTGTTCCATGCTGCAAGGGACATATTTATGGACATACTTTCAACAAGACGTACCTAGTGCTACCAAGCTGTGCTGTACTGAAGAGCAGAAAGAATCAGAACGATGAATTTAACAAAAAAAAAAAAAGTAAAGGATTTCACACATGGGTCCTATTAAAATCAGATCAAGTATTCTGCAATTTACAGGCAGAAATATTTAAAATAATGACAGGGTTGTTGCATGATCTAAGAAGAAAACACCCGGAAAATGTAAAAGATGGGATTGACACAGCGTGTTTAGCTCAGGCTGTTGTACAACAAGGCTCTTGAAGGGGGAGAGGAAAAGCCGAGTTACACTGTGAATATTCTCCTTTTCCATCAGCTGGGTCAAGCCAACTCTCACAGTGTTTAAAACTTGCCCTTATCTTCCTACTGTTTTCCAAGATAAAGATTGCAGAATCTTTCGAGAGAAACTCATTTTATGTCCCTCAGTTTTCTGAAGGTCTGCAGGTCGCTGGCCAGCTTTAGCAGGATGGCTGGTTATTTTGGGAGCCCTTTGATGGCATGTACCCTATAATGTACCTTCAGTCCTGGGGAGCACATGGAAGGAAATCAGTGAGTCAGAATTCTTTTCTGTTTAAAGCTGGCTACCTATTTCTATTTCTGGGATTGAAGACACCAAGCCAACTTGGAGCAAATCTTCTTTGTTCTGAGGGGGGAAATCATAGCAAGGGAAAGAATACAAAAGACTTGTTTTTGCTGGTTTTAAGAAGCTAGAGTGTAGCTTCTTTTCAAGAGGGAGCCACTGTTCCCTTGTGAATTTAACGTATATCCCTCACTTACCTGGTCTCTGTCTTTCAGCAGCACAGAAAAGGATCAGGAACATTCTGTCTGATTACCACTGCCACTTTGGCATTTTAAAGAGTCCCAGATATCTGGATGAGCTCTTTCTGATAATGGGATATTTTAGGTTTAGCAGGCCATGGGATCTCGGCCACAGGCATAAGCCAACGAACACAACTGTGAGCCAACTGTTTACAAAAGTAGAGATGGCTGCTGTGCTGAGCAGTCTTAGCCTAGAGTAAGTTATATCCAAGAAAGGTTGCCTGATCATGACAGAGGAACCCACAGAGACTGTTGACCTGAGCCTGTGGGAACCCATGGACCCTGGACTGATAACTAGGGATCATGCATGGGACAGACCTAGGCCTTCTGCATGTGTGTAACTGTTATGTAGCTTAGTCTTTTTGTGGGGTTCCCCAACCTGGGTTGCCTTCCTGAACCTTGATGCAGGGAGAGGAGCTGTGTCCCTACCTCAACTTGTTGTGTCATGCTGTGTTGACTCCCATGAGAGGCCTGCCCCTTTCTGAATAGAGATGGAGGAGGAATATATGGGATTGATGGAGGGTAGAAGGAAGGTCGGGGAGAGGATGGGAGCAGAGGAAGGGGGAACTATGGTTGGTATGTAAACTAAAGGAAAAAAATAAAAATAAGAAGAAAAAAAGTTTTCCTGAAATAAAGAGGCGAGGCCTCCTAGAATGAAAGTCACTAGAAGGAAAGAGTCTGAAACCTCAACACCCCACATGGGGTCTGAGATGTTGCAAAAGAAGACAGGTCACAGGTCAGGAAACTGAAAGCTAATTCCCTCCCTACTCTAGACCTACTGTGTGCTCAAAGGAAGGATGTAAGTTCATGAACTGAGAAAGATGCTTGCTTAGGCCTCTCTGCTTCTTTAGGCTCGGGGAGCCTTAGCCGTAGAGAACACTAGATAACTTGGCCCCTTCTCATCTCCTGAAATTTGCTGAGAAACTGATCAATGCTAAAACAGTCTTCACAGAGGGGCTTGCCCCCCTCCTCATAGTGTAGCAGCGAGAGCAGCAGAGCAAGGCTTTCTGCTGCACTGGGCCAAACATTCTAGTTCCTTCCTCTGTAAAGCGATATGTAGTTTAAGATCAAACAAGCTCCCAAGGCACTTGGTCTTTTCAAGGAACAGTATAGGGTGGGAAGAAATTAGATGAAGAGATGCTCATCATAGTTTGAACTGAAAAACTACTCTATTCCCTAACCCGGAAAGCAGGACAGAGTCTGCATAAAACTTAGCGAGTGCCAGAAGCAGAAAATATGTCGCTGTCTTTGTTCTTTGAATAAGGTTTAAAGCTCATGAGATTCAAGGGCTCATATTCTCACCTGAGACTTGAATGGTGTGATAATCACTTAAAACACTGTGTATGTGGAGACGTAGCTAACTCAATGGGCTAAAAAGCCAACAGGTGTCAGAAGGTTAGTCTGTAGATAATGTAGTCTGTTTAGTTACAAAAGGAGATTATTCCACAAACTACTCTAGCCCACAAAACACATTAGGATGTTCTTCCGGATTAAAAATACTCACGGTTCTTTAAGGATTTTGATTTCTACATCCTTGAAAGTACAATCGCAAATTTGCTAATTGCTTTACCTTGTTTTTAAACAATGCTAGAAGCATGTGGGAGAAGTATTCATATTAGGTGGATGTTTTTGCAAATGTAGCTAACATCCAAAACAGTTTCAAAGACCCACTAGAAGGTTTAGAGAAGCAGGTCTCCACCCAAGGTTGACTAATTCCAAACTCTAAGATATACACCAGCACCTATATTCTGCAACCCCTCCATCCCACTACCCCTCAGCAAAGAGAGCATGGAAGCTCACCACAGCAGAACGCCCCAACACTCGAGCTGTAAATGCCTATGAGGAAGAGCCTAGCCATAGCATGCTAATTCTTATTCAACTTGGAATATGACGGTAGACACGGAACACACACCAGGAGATACAGGATCCCATTGGTGGGGTGTCATCAGTAGTAGTCCATCCAATGGACTCCCGGATAGCCCACCAAGGACCGAATCCAGCTCTGCTGTGAAAACGTCACCAAGCTACTTACCTTCTCTGTGCCCCATTTCTCTCCTTCTGAGGGTGATTCGGTTATCTGCTTCGAGGAGATGATGTCAGAACGAAGTGAATTAACATGTTTGAAGTTTCTGGAGCGGTGCCTCGTAAGTACACTGTAAGTGCTAGACAAACATAAGAGACAGAATGATCTCAAGGAAGTCTCAGACAGGAATCAGGAAGTCGGTCTAGCTGCTGGAAGTGTGTCTAAGAAGGAGTTCTTTCACCTCCTCGGGCTGCTATTTTCTCTCAGACAACAGTATCTATCCAAGTAGTTACAGAGACTTCAATGGAGAGGAAGCTGCTCTGTAAAATATCAGTCAAATTATATTGGATCCTGTTCATTCCCTTCTTTGCAAGAGGACATGTATCCCACAGTGCAATTCTGGGGGTGAAAAGTCAAGAGTTGGTTGTCATGTTCTCCACCTCGAGCTGTCACATGTGGCCACACACAGTTTCCAGTCTACTTGGCTCCGTAAGTCACACATCCTCTCGTTTGATTTCCATAGAAACACTGTAAACAAGCTTATTTTGAGAGGAGGGACCTACAGTTCAGACAGATTACATAATTTGCCCCATGTCCTTAACCAAGATAGAGTGAGGCTAATTCTACCCAGCTGGGTAGGATGCCTAAAGCCAGATCTTTAACCAGTCATCTTACGTAGCTTTCCTAAACAATAAATATTTCCTAAACCATGAATATTGTTTCCTTCTCTAAACAACAGACCGCTTCGCCTTTATTCTCAGGAGGAATACAGTTCTTTCTAGACTTGCCGTTTTTGGTCCTTGTCACAGCTTATCTGCTGGTACTCGGTCCTCACAAAAATAGAGGAGAGGCCTGTCCATCTGTATGTGTTCTCAGGATGCCGGCCAAGTGTCTGGGAGTGTGGAGGAGTAAAATGACCGAGGGAAGAATAAACACTCCACTGGCTGGATTTGTTTTGCTTCCCCACTGAAAAAGGGTAGAAGCTGTTACCTCAGATGAGTATGAAGGCTCAATCCCAAGAATGCCTGAAAACTCTTCCCCGCAATTCCTGTTTGTCCAGTTGTGCAGAGGTCTGAATGGGGCCTGGCTAGAAACTCTCTCAGTTGCCAAAGAGAAGGCACAGTCATGAGAGAGACCAGACCACCTGCTGAATTCTTCTGGAAAATGGGGTTTTTAAGGAACGTGATTGGCAATTACATACCAAGAATAGAGAAAAGATACACCAGACAGACAAAGAAGCACAGAGAGGTTACAAGCTGTCTATCATGAATTTAAAACCCTACCTGGACAGCAGATTGGCTACTGGGAACTCCCCTGTCTCCACCTCACGCTCATTCTTCCCCATTTGTCTACCTCTTCAGCACGCAATGAAGGGCAAAGTCCTGGGATGTAAAATGAGGCAATAAGTTCTGTCCTTTGGTGTGGGAGATAGTTGGAACTGAAGACAAGGCTTGGGAGCAAGAAGTCTTTTCCAACATTCTCCTACCCTCTTTTGTCTTTCCTTCATATCCCAGGACAGGTTGGGAATTAGAACTCCCCATAGCAAGCCATAAAACCCAGAAACACCTCTCTGACCTACCTCCCCGACAAGTAGGTCGCAAGACTCTTACCAGAGAGATCCCAGTCTGCGGAGCAAAGGAAGAGAAAGCAAAGTTTGCATAGCCAGGTTGAACAGACTTAGGGCCAAATTTCCTCCTGTCAGTTCCCTCTAAGCCTGTCACAGAGCTGCATAGGCTGTCCATTCTGCACCGACCCAAGCACAGAAATAGCTTTCTCTGGGTCTTGGAGTCCCTCTCAGGGCTCTTCTGAATAGTCAACCTACTCAGCAAGTGTATTGTTTTTTCTTTCTCGGTCTGTCTTTGGGTATGGGTCGTTGACTGTGGATCTGTAATGGGTGGTCAAAAATTCTGCTTCACTGCTACAGAGATCTTTCTCTTATTCTCCCAGTGATGGCAATGGTCACAGTTCCCAGTTTTCTCTCAAGTCTTCCTTAAGCCAGGAGCAGTCATCACAGCAGGGACTCAATCACAGCCTTATGAAGTCCTGTGCCCATTGTGGTGTTCTGAGAAAGGGCTCCAGGTGAGTTCTGTGAGAGGTTGAATAGATTCATCAATTTTTAATAAAGTTTCTCCCATGCTCATCCCAGGAGCCTGGATTGGAAAGAACAGCTTGTTTCCTTGACAGCAGAAAATCCACAGCTTAAAAAAAATTCTTTGTTGTCTGTCAAGAATTCCACAGAAATAATAGATGCATAAAAACACAAGGAAATGTGCATTTTTCCCCACTTCATGGGTTTGCCTCCAAGGAAATTAACTTAAGGGAGGGAAAAAAAAGGTTTCTAAAATGTGCGCATTGGGTAACACAGACCTTCAAAAGGAATGGGGAGGCAAATCATAACTTTAAAACTCTTTAGGAATTCAGGAAGTCTTCTCAGACTTACGATTAGCAAGCTGATTGGGGTCAATAAAGGCAACATTTTAAAACAAAACAAAAAAAGGAAAACTGGAGGGGCAGTGGTGGCGCAAACCTTTAATCCAAGCACTCGGGAGACAGAGGCAGGCAGATCTACATGAGTTCGAGGCCAGCCTGGTCTACAGAGTGAGTTCCAGGACAGGCTCCAAAGCTACACAGAGAAACCTTGTCTCAAAAAAATCAGGAAAACAATAAAGAAAAGAAAAGAAAGAAAGAAAGAAAGAAAGAAAGAAAGAAAGAAAGAAAGAAAGAGGAAAGGAAAGAAAAGAAAAGAAAACTCCTTTAAGAATGCCCAACACAAGCCCAGTCTGTGTTTCTCAAGGGTGTTAATGGATGTTATAAGTTTACCATGCCCTGGCCCAGGGAGGTTTCCTCTTTCCAAAGTGAGCCAAGGTTCGCATCCAAGAAAACCCCTGTTCTCCCTAGTTGGCCTGCCACAGAATGTCACTGAGTCTTTGTTACAAAAAGACTTGCCAAGGGTGACTCAGATAGACCTGCTTATTCTACCTAGGGAAGGAGGCAGGAAATGGGGAGGAGTCCAAACTGGAGCTTTTTCAAAATTTATTTTACATGAGGATAAAGTGGGAATTCATCCTCCCCATCTTTAATATCTGCTCCAAATAAAACTTCAGGATTAAAACCACCAGCCCCTGGAACATTGCTGTTTTAATCTTTTTTTTTTTCCCACTGTGTCCTTAAGAACAAGGGTAAAGCCCAGCTTTCCTGGTAAAAGTTGCCAGCACAGAAGCGAGGGCAAGCAGTGGGGGGCACAGCCCAGCCTCTTTCCTTTGCCTGTTCCCGATTCCATGGCCTGAGGCGGTGGTTTGCATTTTTAGGACAACAGCAGGCTGCGAGCAAGCAGGAGACCTCTCATCAGGCTTCTTAACTACACACAAAATGACAAGAGAGAGCCTGTGGTCCCCAGCTTGGCTTATGGAGAGCCAAGTGCCAAGAAGCTGGTGCCTCTTTTTGCCACCCCCAACCTGTACTTCTGCGGAAAGGACCCACGGACTGTGCAGACTCCAGCTTTGCGATAGTCTAGGTCTAGCTGTCATGCACTACTCCCATGGGAAAACAGGCTCCTTCACCGTCTTGCTTGCTGCTGTCTGGTTTATACCTTTCCATTAAACCCAGGAAAGAGCTGTACTTGCCAGCTCACAGGAGTCCGGTTCTTCCCCTAATCAGAGCATTCCGGGACCATCCCCTTTGCACACTATCCTGATAAGGGAAGACTGGCTCCCTTGGATTTGGGAGAGCATGCAGATAGCTGGGAATACAGATTCCAGGCCTCACAAGGTCAGCGCGCCTTTATAATCACCTCCCTAATTACAGACTCTATCCTCAATTATGACTGCCCTCTTGAAAAGAAATTCCACAGCCAGCCAGCTGCAGACATTCCCATCGAGAAGGAAGTGGAAAGAGCTCCTGTTCGGAGGTCAGTGGAAGGAAAGACCTATACGGAAACAGCTTCTACACAGAAGCTGGTTCATCAGCAAAAAGTCAGCATGAGGGAGGTTACTGTTGGTCTGCAGACCAGGGATGGTTATAGGATGCGGGGTAGGCTGAAGAGATGAGGAGAATAGATTTTGACCTTTGTTAAGCGTGACCAGAGTAGTGAGTACTGAATGCCAAGTGAAAATGTAACATGTTGATGACCAGCTTGGACATGGAAGGGTTGGGGGTGTCTCAGGGGGTCCAGCAAAGATTTAGCTAAAATTTTACTTTACTTTTGAGAATGCTGATGATTGAGATTTGGGGAAACTCACAATTTAAATATAATGGAGAATGCTTACAAAATTATGTGGCCACAGCTAAGACATGTCACTTGATGTACCTTTCCCAAACAAAGATGACTCTACCTATATCGATAGAATGGCCGACAGCCTAATTTGTCCAGTGGTTACATAGCTAAACCTGACTCACAACGCCCCAGAATCACAGAATGAAAGACTACTTAATAAATGCATCTGAAAGGAAAATATTCTAACACAGTTAGCCAGAGAGGTTACAACTGACCTTGAAATGCTAATCTTTTCTTCTTCTTCTTCTTCTTCTTCTTCTTCTTCTTCTTCTTCTTCTTCTTCTTCTTCTTCTTCTTCTTCTTCTTCTTCTTCTTCTTCTTCTTCTTCTTTCTGGAGCTTTCTAAGGTTTAAAAGGAGCAGAAGACTATTTGGCTGAACTCTGCAAGAGACTCACCTAGAGAGCTGAGAGGCTGCAGCTGAAGGGAAAGCATGGGACATTACTGAGGACACAGGAGGAAAACTGAGGCATTCCCTAGCTGCCCCTGTTCACCTGCTAGGTCAGTAAGATAGGAGCTCAGCTGTTACCAGGAAAACCCTATAGGATGGCTTATGTAGGATGGTTTATTTTCATCTTCCTTGTAATTCTGAGGTGAGCAAGCAAAGCTGGTCCAAAAGGCCTGGTCCATGAAGTTACTCTGTTTCACACCTTTGTCCCATGCCCTGTGTTGGAGAATTATGGGATTGACTGTGGCCTCTGTCTGTGTTGAGTCAATGGAACAGATAGGGCAAATGTCATGGGACACCTGTGATTGCACTGTTATGTTACATGGATTCTAAGCCCCATCTTGCTGGAGAGTTTCTTCCCATTTTCTTTCTAGTTTTATAGAAGCAAACTGCCTTGTCTGGGATGCCTGCGTCAGAGCGCCGTGTAACCAGTTTACTGAAAAGCTATGACGTGAAGTCAAAGGCACCCAGAGCAAGGAAGAAAATGAGTCTCACAGGGGCATGGAATAGGCTTTCTGACAGCGTGGATGAGTTGAGGAGGAGATGCTTCCTATTTCAGCCTCAGATGTGATCGTTGTCCCAAGTCACATACTTGGAGCCTTGCTGAGGAACCAGATAATTTCTGCCTACACTCCTTCCTGACTGATAGACTGAGATTTAAAAAAAAATAGATCTTGTTTCAAGCCATAAAGTCTAATATAATCGTATTATGGGATATTCCTTTACACTGTTTGAAGATATGTCACTGTGATTGGTTTAATAAAAAGCTAAAGGCCAATAGCTAGGCAAGATTCTCAGGAGAGAGAGAAGGCTGGGAAGAAGAGTGGACACACCAGATGTGGAATGAGTCTGATATTGGAAGGAAGGCCACTTGTTGGTTCCTGGCCACCCGGCTGGCTTATACCCAAAACAATCACACAGAAACTATAATATTTAAAACACTGTTTGGCCTATTAGTTCTCACTTCTTATTGGCTAGCTCTTACATTTTAATTTAACCCATCTCAATTAATCTGTGTATCACTACATGGCAGTGGTTTACCAGCAAAGTTTCAGCATGTCTGACTCTGGCGGTGGCTCCATGGCATCTCTCTGATTGCACCCTTCTTTCTCCAAGCATTCAGCCTAGCTTTCCCTGCCTACCTAAGTTCTGCCTATTAAATGTCCAAAGCAGTTTCTTTATTCATTAATGGTAATCACAATATACAGAGGGAAATCCCACATCAGTCAGATACACAAAATGGTATAGAGGAAAAAACCACATGGTAGAACATAGATTAATAAATATATAGTTTAATTTAAGTTATAAAGCTAGTTAGATACAAGCCTAAGTTATCAGTTGAGTTTTCATAATTAATAACAAGTCTCTGTGTCATGACTTGAGAGATGGCTGAAGAGACAGAAAAATTTGACTGCAAATGGTGTTGAATGTGGGATACTTAATCTACATAAGACCCACAAAAGCTCTAAAAGGGGTCTGAACTCACAAAATGGAGCCAAACACGTCTTTCTAATCTCATGTCTCTCATGCGGGCTGAAGTACAGACACTCATCTCACTCCAGCTGCATGTGTGTTGAGATACTGGTGTGCCACGCACTAAGCTGTTGTAACTCTGTTGTAATTGGAGCGGCAGGGCTGCATCCCCGGCACCCGGCCACCCACATGGCTAGCTTATGCCCCGAAATAATTACACGGAAACTGTATTCTTTTAAACACTGCCTGGCCTCTTATTGGCTAGCTCTTACATATCGATCTAACCCATTTCTAATATCCCTGCAACACCACGAGGTGTCTTACCAGGGAAGATCTTAACCTGCGTCTGTGTCCAGTAGGAGAATCATGGCGACTCCTTGACTCAGCTTCTTTCTCCCAGCATTCTGTTCTGTTTACTCCTCCCACCTATGTTTTAACCTATGAGGCTAAGCAGTTTCTTTATAACTTAACCAATGACCTTTCTCCATCAATGGGTTAAAGGTTTTGCTCACGCAGACAGAAAAGGTTACAGATACACAGTAAAGCAGGTTCAGATGGAAAAACACCTTTAAACAGGTAACAGTATGTTTAACAATGTGTGTAGGTTTAAAAAAGGAAAAGAATATAGACAGTCATCAAAAAATAGATATAATAATTAAAATAATAAAGCCTTTAAGTAAAGAATAAAGTAATTAAAAAAGAATAAGCCTTATAGAGATGGAAAATTCACAGGGAATCTGAATACTGTATGCTATTGTGTTCTCTTTAAATGTTTTGATTGCTAATGAGCAAACAATGAGCAAAAAAAATGAGAGACAGTGGATTATAAAAGCTACTAAATTAAACCAAGCTATATATTTTTAAAATATGTTAATTTCAAAGTGAAAGTTAAAAAGTTTTCTGTTGGAGAAGAGGTTATTGTTTTTTCCCCACAGAATAAAGAAAGGCTGTGGATTCATTTAAGATTAAAGGGGATCAGGTTTGATTGGAGAAGATCCCCCTGAAAATCCTGCTACAGATACAAAGAAGTAAACCTAGAAAAACTACTGGACAGGTGACATATATTTTATCTGCTCAAACATAAAACAAAAACTCATCACTGGCTGACTTGTGTACAAGGCATAGTCCATAATTGTGTTAATCCAGATATGTATGTTACCTTTGAAAGTCTATGTGCTTTAGAGCAAGGAAACCAGACACAAATAAAAATGGGTGGCCCAGGTGACTCAGCCTCTCAGAATGCCCCTGTGGCGATTTCCTCAGAGTTCTGTGTCTAGACCAGCTTCAAGGCTGCTGTCTGTGGTGGTCAAGCCTCACAGACTATTTTAGCTAGGACTTGAATATTATCCTAATTTTCTCAAGGTTCCCCAAAGATTCCAGAACTCTCAGACAACAGGAAGCAGTATAGAGAACACAAAATCCACATTCACAAGAGATGGGGTGGGTGGTTATTGGTTGTTTGGTGAGTTATGAATATTTGTCATTATTTACGGGATTGGTTACAAATTGTTATTGGTCGTGATAAAAAAAAGACTAAACAGAAAAGATTAGATTCAGGGATCTCTTTCTGAAGAGAAAGGGGAGATAAAATATAGAAATGATAAAATAAAATAGTGAATTGTTGAATCAGCCACTAGTCTTTAATATTTTACATTGGTATGGATTTTGGTATATTGATACAAATTTAGAGTTATTTTTGTTAATACTAAATGTATGTTTCCCCTCTTGTTTAAGGTATTATACCTATGTAGCTCATTTAACAATGTAAATGTTTATTCCTTGATAATTAATACAAACTATTTCAGACAATGAAGAAATACAAGTTAGTACTTAGTCATCTAAAACAAACTTATAGTCAAGGTCACACAGAATATATTTTAGAGAGACAAAGACCTACAGAATATAGCATTTAGAATGTTATAATAACCTAAGGCTTTTCATGACAATGAGACACATCTGCTCTTGGCAGCAGCAACTTACATAAGAGAAGAAGATGGGCATAAAAGAAACTCCATATGGAGTTTTTTTCCCCCCCCCAGTGTGGCAAAATTGGCAGTCTGGGCAAGAAACTGCTCTTATCTTGACTGCTGATAGTATCCTGTAGAAAGTGGACAACAGGACACAAAAAAAAGGAATGTTGAACTTTGTCAAGATAAGGCTGGAAAGTCCTTTAAAATTTGTGCTTTATAGAAGAGTTTGCCAAATATTCTAGGTCTGTAGGCTGAAGATTGGAAGTTCCAAAGTTACACAGGAAGCTTGGGTGACTGTCTAGGCAGCCAGACATCTGTCACTTCTATAGGTTTGGAAGTGACTTACAATATACTTCCTATTTATATGATGGAGTTAAAGACTAGGTGGTTATAGCTGCAGTTTTCCTTAGTTGTGATAGAAGGCAAATCAGTACAGAGCTTGACTCGTCAAGATAGAACAAATAATGGATAATTTTCTCCAAACATGCAGAATACAAATTGACTGGACATTGTAAATATCATTCTTATCTGGTAATTGTTCTTATTTATAAAACCTTTTCTTTTTATTTAGATAAAAGGGTGAAATGTTGTGGAATATTCTTTTATGCTGTGTGAAAATATGTCACTGATTGGCTTGATATAAAACTAAATGGCTAATAGCTAGTCAGGAAAGAATGCTGGAAGAAGGGCAGAGAAGCCGGTCAGACATGGAATGAGTCGAACACACAAAATGGGATAGAGGAAAAATGTCACATGGTAGAATACAGATTCACAAAAATGTGGGTTAATTTAAGTTATAAGAGCTAGTTAGAAACAAGTCTAAACTATTGGCTGAGCTTTCATAATAATAAGAAGTAGTTATTTGGGAGTTGGCTGGTGAGACAGAAATAGTCTAAATATATAATATAATAACCTTAATACTTTAATATAATAGACTTTATTTCCTACTTACCCTAAAATGCTGCTTGTAAGAGTGTATCTAAAAAAACTTTGAAGATTCACATCATAGTTTTTTTTTAAATAATTTCTAATTAGTTAAATAATTTAATGGGTTTGGATGTTTTGTCTACATATGTTCGTTTACCACGCATGTGCCTGGTGCCCAAAGAGACTAGAAGAGGGCATCTGATTGTGAGCCATCTTGTAGGAGCTGAGAATAGAACCTGGGTAATCTGGAAAAGCAGCCAGTGCTCATAACCACTGAGAAATTCTCCACATACCATTGATTTAAAAAAAATTATGAATAATCAGAAACAGCTAATAAACACAAAATAGGAAATTTGTTAAACTATGGAAAAATTACCAAAAGAAATACTATTCAGCTAACAAAAATTAATTGTGGAAGAAAGTAGTATGTTTTAAATTTAAAATAAAATACATACAAAATGAACATTTTTAGGCAGTTCCCATGATCAATTCCTGTCTTACTTGCTATATTTCCATTCATATATACTTATAGACCTTGAAGACATAAACAAAAAATGTTAAAAATAGTTACCTTCAAGAGGTATAATTGCATTGTTTTTAAAGAAAGGTATGTTTACCTACAAACTGACATATATTCCTAGTTTTCTACACTAAGTACTTCATGCCTTTGAAAACTATCTATAACTTAAAATTGAAATTTAAAAATTGAGAATTAAGCCATTTAACGAAGAAGGTAGATGTCAGTTGTTTATAGTTATTAAATACAGGATTCTCGCATCCATCCTCAGAGGCTAACAATGGTGGCTCCCAGTTCCTTAGCCTTTACAAGGTGTCAAGAACTTGCTAAGCATCTGTTCCTTTAGTTGGTGGGTAAAGTTAGCTTTCCTTCCCTGTGCTGGAGAGCAGCCTGGGTTCCTGGCAGACTACCACAGAGGCTTTTAGGTATAGGGAGCAAGGTGGGCACGGGTCCCTGGTCTCAAAACCATCAGCTAGTAACTGCACGACAACTCTTTGAATCTTGCAGTTTTCTTGCCAAGAAGTCATCTTGCTTCTTATTTATCATGCTTTTCAGACAGAAATTATTTGTTGTAGAGTCTGCTACAAAATAGAAGAGACACTTACCAAGCACTTTCTTCCTGGATGACCAAAAATGATATTTGGGACTGTAGTTAGTTCTGAGAAGAAGCCAAACCTTACTAACTCCTCAAACAAGCTACTCTTTCTGCTGAAGAACAATTAAAGAGAACCATTTTTTTAAAAAAAAAAATCTGTCACACACTGTGAGCTGGAATTAGTTTTGGCTTAGCAGTGTTGGCCGAATCACTTAAGATCCAAATCACATAAGCCTGTGATTCCTCCTGTAAACAAGTCTTCTACTCCCTTATGACAGCGCACAGAGTGGTGGAGGGTCCCATCAAGTAAGCACAGGTGATTCAGGAGCATGTTCTTTCATCTTGGTGTTTTACTGACCAAAATTTTGTAAGAGGAGGTCTGAAGGACATACCTGTAACACTAATTTGATGAAGAAGTAAAGCTCCCAGGAGACACACATAGAAACTTTGTGCTTATAAACCCCAATCCTGCATTCCCTGTTAATTTACTATACACACTTCCAGCATGGTGTCCTCAAATGGTAATGCTATAGCATTCTTCCATCCTGTGACATAAGGCTTCTATACTTACAGCAAGAGAACCACCATGCCCCACTCCTTGAGAGACTAATGACAAAGGGTCGCTGCTTGGAAGGTCAGTTTCCCTGCTGTAAATCAGTCTAAAGAGTTTCCTTCCGACAAAGTTCAGCCGTGACATCTGCTCTTTCTTTTAGTGGACCAACTCTGCAGCCTGACTTATTTAAACAGGCAGCCCAAACAAAGCTGTGCTTCAGCACTAACCCCCAGAACATAGACGCCTGCACCTGCACACCTCCCAATTTACATACGCAGCAAACCTGGTAGATCTGTAAGAGGTGACATTCACACCTCTTAATTGGTGTGATTAGGAGTTTTTGTTGCCAATCACTGGTCTACCTTTATCAATATAAAATGTCACAGATAAAGGATCTACAGAAATGTTTGTTGAGTAACAGGGAAAGGTTGGGGAGAACTATTTCAAACAGATTAGACTGCTCCAGAAGGACAGAGAACAAGGTGATCAATGCAAAAGGCTAAAACTGTGGAATGACTCGGAGTATCCACAATTGACTCTCTACTCTACTGCTGACAAAACCCTTATATGTACATGCATACACACACATGCATACACATCTTGTAGCAATAAATAAGAAGGCCCCACTCTCCACAAACTTAAATACAGATGCGAAAACCCAAAATATTTGTTAAACAAAATCAAGGCAGGGTACATCCAGGAAACTTCTGATTTACCAAAACTGTAGATTAAAAATTACTACACTCTGAGGGCT
This sequence comes from Microtus pennsylvanicus, assembly GCF_037038515.1. NCBI lineage: Eukaryota > Metazoa > Chordata > Mammalia > Rodentia > Cricetidae > Microtus > Microtus pennsylvanicus. Next base: position 21,868,487 of record NC_134583.1, read on the forward strand.
TATATTCATTTAAAAACAAACAAAGCCCCATCATATAAGACACTTCAGGTATATATAAAGTAAGATGCACATCTGTAGATCTTATTTGATTCTCTGTTCCTCTTTTCCAAACAGCAATTGCTGTTTCTCTTAGAGCTGATAGACAATTGCTCCATGCTTCCATTGCTGCATCCTCTTTGAGGCTATAGCAAACCAACCTGAAAGCAAGCATCTCAATTAGTATCATTCCCCTTTTCAAATTCCAGCTTCCATACTTGGTTTTCTATACAGAGATACGGGTGTCAAATTTTCTTAGAAATACAGCTTTGCATTGACAAGACAGAGAGACCTTGCTAAACCCCTGCAAACTAGGTGGCATTCAGTGTTTCTTTATGATGGAAAGAGTCATCAAAGTGGTTATCATTTTGTAACAAAACTGAGACGCAGTGCTTTTATGAGTCCCATACTAGTAAGAAATATGTCTTCGCCAACCATCAACCCCCAACGTCTCAGCCACATATACACTCCATAAGTAGGTATGAAATATCAAGGGAACACGGATGCCAATGTGTTTCTCCAAGCCTTTGTATCATTCTTGGTCTTGCATAGTTCACCTGAGGAGATTTGCAATGCTATTTGGGAATCCCTTTTCCTGCTAGCACCTAACTTTAAATCTACTCTCAGTGCAACACACTTGCTTCTTGGTTTATCGACTTAAAAGTTCTATGTAATTGGCTATTTATCACTTGGTGTTTGTTTCATTATAATGACTTCTGCATTTTGTATCCTTCACTACATTATTTCTTCTTGTTTATCTTCTTTTATTTCTCCATATTACATGTGCATGCAGCCTAGGAAAAAGCATGGCCAAATGGTAAAGTGTCTGAACCAGGAATTCAGAGCCAAATTTTAAGTTGTAGTTTTGCTGAAGGTGACTAGAACATGACATGGGAAAAACATGGAGTGGTAAAACTATCTTTGTAATATTTATTTGTGTGTGTGTGTGTGTGTGTGTGTGTGTGTGTGTGTGTGTTCCATGCTTACTTGTACCTAAACTTACTAGAACTTTCAAATTTGTGTGACAAGTCACTTGACTGTTCTTCACTCATCTCCTTCCAGTACTGAATGTTAATTCAGCTAACTTCTTCCTTAGTTATGTGCCTCCCAGTGATTGGTCAGAATGCCAGCAAAGGTCTGTCTTCTTCATCTCCCATCCATTGCTACCACATATATGTATCCTATTTGAGTTCACAAAGAGGTAACATGAGGTCTGAGATTTTGCATTGCTCCTGATTCTAAGGAAACAGTATTTGGCTATCTAACTATCATCATGTATCGTGAGGTAAGGATAGCAAAGCCATGGGCTAGAAGGAACCTTTTTCTCAGGAGACAATGTTTGGGAAACCACTCCAACAAATACCAGCTCTTTAAATTATCTATGTATTCACTCAGGAGATAAACCTGATCTCTCCCAGACATTGCTACTTGGATTTCCTATGACTTTTGCTAACATCTAATTTGGATATGCCTCTCTGCTGGGAAGGTTGGAAAATATGCTCAGGTTAAAGCAATGAACTTAGTTTCAACCACCCTTCCAATACACACAGTACTCAAGCTTGCCAAGGCTAATTAAATTTCACTAGGGCAGATCTATATAAAAAGAATAAGTAACATATGTGTATATCACATCTGAATTTAAATACAGTATTTAACTGCCCTAGATTCTGCAATGTATTCATAGCCATAAGAGAGGATAAGAAACAACTTTATAATCCATTGAATCCATGTAAATCCTGCTTAAATGTTTTTGAAATGTGATGTGATGTGTGTGTGTGTGTGTGTGTGTGTGCATGTATGTGTGTGTGCACGCACGCTTGCGCCCTAGTGGTAATGATTGGGAGTTCTGTATTGTAAAATATTCCTCATTACTCTAAAGGAAGAGCCAAGGCTCAGCCTGTACCCTGACACCCCTCTTGGGTTAGAGGTTGGGGCGTTGTGGAGGATTCTTGCCTCTAGAAGCCAATGCATGCTTTTCTAAAATGGCTGCCAAACACTCCCACTTTGATTCAGTTCAGTGCTCTCTTGCGCTCTCTCTCTCTCTCTCTCTCTCTCTCTCTCTCTCTCGCTCGCTCGCTCTCGCTCGCTCTCGCTCTCGCTCTCTCTCTCTAGTTCTCTCTCGCTCGCTCTCTTGCACTCTCTCTCTTCTTTTTTCCAGCACCCACTCATTCATCTGCATCTTCCCAGGCCTTTCAGAATTAACTCTTGAAGCAACATGGATGGACTATGTCTCTATGTAGAAAGCTCCTCAGATTCCTACTCACCCTAGCCCTAGTATTCCTGGCTGCCTCTAGCTTGGCTTGTGGTGGCTTTAACTTTTCTTCCACATACAGTTGTCTGTTGGTTTATATGGAGGATTGTTTGATGTACAAAAGCTCATGGATGTTGAATATCCACCTGTATATTTAAAATCATAACTAGATGGGATTTAACATCAAACACTATGTGCATGCTATCAAAACAGTTGTTACACTGCTTTGTTCAAGGGATTATGACCCAGATGATGTCTGGAGATGTTCACAGCAGACACAATGTTTTTCCTTGAATAGTTTTAAAGATTGATAGCTGCATTCATGGCTATAGAACATGAAAAGACAGACCTACAAAGATCTATCAAAGGACATCTAACTACATAAATTCACTTAGATCTGAAGTCTCCCAACTCTAGTATTCTTCAAATATTTAAGTCCCAGGCAGGGCCAGTTATGACTATAAAGCAATACAAACATTCAGATCAAGTGTTAGAGTTAAACGCCCATCTATTCACAGGTTCCAGCTAGAAATTAAACAGGTGGGAGAAAATAAATTAGATTATTTGATGAAACCTTCACTTTTAGACTTTCCAGTGTCTATATAATTAGTCCACATCCCTACACTTCATGAATGGAAATAACTTTCTCCATTTAGACCATAAAGTCAAAAAACAGAGACATACTGGAATTTTGAGGGAGGCTGGAAAATGAACTCCACACCTGAGGATAACCCAGGTCTCATTGACTATGCAGGATGACCTAGGGCACACCGCCACTATAGAGGATGACCTGGGGCACACTAACACTATAGATAACTCAGGGCACACCAAAACTGTATAGGATGACCCAGGGCACACCACAGTACAGCGTTGCCGTCTTGATTTAAGAAGCTATACCCATTGTTGATCATTCAATTGAAAAGTCTAGGAAATGGATAATCATTTTTAAAATTAAAATGATACATACTATCATCTTTCAACTTAATTTTGGAAACATAAATGTATATCATCTACTTTTGATAAGGTTATCATATCATAACAGGTTTTCCTGCAAATGTGGATTGGTTTTCTATTGCTGTTACAAGAAATTACCACAGACATACTGATATTTAACATTGTTTGTCTTTTGATCATATTCCATTCTCAAAGCTACAAACTGGATGATTTCTCTGGACTCTGTTCATATCCTGCAATCCTAGAATTTAGAAGTCTGAGGGAGAATTATTGCTGTGATTTTTGAGTCCAGTATTGACTACAGAGTAAGACCCTATGTCAAGAAGAAGAAGAGGGAGAGGAAGAAGAGGAAGAAAGAAGAGAAAGAAAAGAAAGAGGAGGAAGAGGAAGAGAAGAGGGAGGAGCAGAGGAGCAGGTGGAGAAGGAAACCAAAAAGTCATTATCTCTCTGGTTAACTAACTTCTGTCTTTCTTGCAAGGACTCATGAAATAACTTTGTTTAAAAGATACTCAAAGATATTTTTTTCCTATTTCAGTACCCTTAACTCAATTACATCTTTGAGGTTCCTTTTGCCACATGACATGATACATGTCTCAGTTGGGAGAGCATATTCTGCCTACCTTACACAGCTTCACTGTTGAAATGTGAATTTTCTTTCCTTCATGAATCATTTATAGCCTATGATTCCTAGTCAGTCCCTTTAGAGTAAAATGCTGATGTAAAAGTATTTGGAAAACAAACTATGCAGAACAGTTGCTGACCTATGCCTCCTGCTGATGTAATCTTTCACCAAATCAACATATCTGACTTCTGACATATCCACCCATCCTCTTTATTATTCCAATGTATTGGTGTTAGCTTGTCTACATTGTTATTTTTCCTTTAGTGTGCCTATGTTGGTGGTTTACATAACATGTTTTTAAGGTACACAACAACAAGGAGAACCCCTCTCTCACTTTTAAGAATGAACACAAGTTTGTAAAACCTGATCAACAGTTGAACACAAAGCTAAGTAAGTGACTTTCCTAGAAGTAGCCTTGTAGCTACTAATTTCCAGCCTTAAATAGAATAAGTGGAAAGCTCTTTTCCTGGAAATTTGTGCAGTTAAATGTGGTTTAGGGACCTTCAGCTCTGCAGAATAGTGTTTGTTCCTTACATTGATTTCTTTTCTTATTGACCTGACTTGTGTGTGTGTGTGTGTGTGTGTGTGTATGAGAGAGAGAGAGAGAGAGAGAGAGAGAGAGAGAGAGAGAGAGAGAGAGAGAGAAAGAGAGAGAGAGAGAGAGAGAGAGAGAGTTGTATCTGCATGTTTCTGTGTGGTCTGACAGGACATAGTCTATCCATCATGTCTGGAAGTCATCACAGTAAAATGAGACAGCTGGTCACATTGCATCTATAGTCAGGGAACAAAAAGTTTTGCTTTCTAATTTTCAATTTTCATTTAGTCTGGAGGAACCTTATGAGATGGTTTTCTGTAAACTTAGGACAGGTCCTCATTTAATCCTCTCTGGAAATGCCCTCACAGACACACCCACAGGTGTTGCTTACTACAATTAGGTTGAAATGGAAAATGAACCATTATAGCACGAAACAACATTATGTTAATATTCTAGTTGTTAATTCTCCTTTTAGTTCAATATTATGCAAACAAACCTTTGTGACTGAAGTTGAAAGATGAATAGAAAGTAGAAGAAAGCAGTCTGACACCAGCCTGTGAACTAGTAGAAGAGGAAAAATCTGAAATACACATCTGTGCAAGTCAGAATAAAACTTCTAGGTAAATCAAGTAACTCAACAATATATTTCAGTCAATCCATTCTTACATTACAGATAAATATTTAGTTCTTTTATCAATCTACTTTAAAGCCCATTACCACATCTCCAAAATCTAGGTCTATCTATTTAAATAAAGAGTCATTATTAATATTAAATATTTTAGTATTTAACTGACCTTAGACAGTGTTTTGAACTCTACTGTCAAATGGCCTACCTTTAGTAAACTGGACCACTTGGCATATTATACTTTAAATGTCTTAGCTTTGTCTAGGAATGCATCGTTTAACTCAGGGTGAGTAGTATGTGCTAAAAGATCTTGACTAGAAGCCTAAGATTGCAAACACAGATATATGGAATACGGTGGTCCATACTACACAAGATCAGTGCTAAATCTAGAGAATATAGATATTTTGTTTTGCCTTTTAATTCTATTTTTGACTATTGGATCAGCAGCCATCTCTTTCTCCTGATCTGTTGAAATAGTGCAAGAACAAATAAACGTGCAGAGGCAGACCAGCTCGCAGCAGGGGTGCACCTGCTGACCAGAGAGCACAAGGCAAACAGTTCCAGGGACGGTCATAGCAAAGCATCAGAGACTGGGTGATTTTAAACAAGAAAAACTTGTTCTTACAAGCCCAAGTTTCCTGCAGGCCTGTGCTTCTCATGTTGCGAGGAGGATCTTCTCCTGGTTTCTCCCTTGCTTCAAGTGGCTCTTGAATTAAAGCCAAGATGATCTCATCGATGCCCATCCAGTGATTCTATTCTAATTCTCCCTATATGTGTCTACCTAAATTTCCCTGTTTTAACAGCACCAGTCATGTTTGGTAGGTCCACCCTATTGCAGTATAACCACATGTTGTATAACAGTTTCTTCTGACACTAAAACGATCCATCCTGCTGGGAAGCTCCTTAAGTGGAAAGTTAAACAAAACAGCTTCAGGAAATTCCTGAAACTGAGCAGATTCACTAGATCCCCATCACGTCCAGAAGACTCTAAGACCAGACCAACTTCCTAGAAGAAGCAGAAGCCAACCAGACCAGGTTTAGACCAAATGAGTCACTTGACAAAGACACTCATCAACCTGCTGAACTCCCTGCAGCCTCTATAGTGTGCTCCAGGTTCCCAGCTTCTGTGAGCCAGTACAGTTCTCTTTAAGTCATTTCTGCTCCTATAAGTAACCACAATAAAACTTATGGTTCACCAAGTAGACTTTATCTGTATATTGGTCTCTTGTGGGCTCCCTTTACAGAGTGACTAGATATATATGTTGCATTTCCCCAGGAATATTTGTCAGACAACACCACTATTTTAACTACTTACATCTCCAATGACTCAATTTTACAAATAAGTTAGAATCTGAACATTGGATATTTCAGTGGAAACAGTTCTCTCACAACACTCTCCCTGGAGAACAGTATTACTGCCTCACACCTTTTATTAATTCTCTGGATAACTTTTAAGTCTATTGACAATTAAGGAATCAGAGGAAAGCACAACTTAAATAATAATGTCATAAAATCATGAGTGCCAGACGATTAATTAAACAAAGGAACAGATAAATAAAACTTGATGAATGCTGTTATTTGCTATGACTAGGAGTGACATTGGCTGAAAGAAAAAAGAAACTCTCTGTAGCTGTGAACATAGGAAGACAAAGGACTGAGTTTTAAAGCTGAGAAGAGACCATCTAGAAGAAAGACATACAAGGCCTGTAGATAATCAGGTTCATTAGTGAGGAAAAATCTATCCAAACACGGGAACATGAGGACCACAAGGGACTTTGCATCTCACCCCCAGCACCTGAACACTGCATATCTTATTTCAATGCTGTGGACAAAGCAGATGGTTTCTCTATGCTTTTGGTAGACAGAGATGAAGCTTGACATTGGAAACAAGAATATAAAGTGTGGTCCATCAATTTTCTCCTGAGTACGTAAGTAAGGAATGGGTACCCACTTCCGTTCAGTGTTGAAGGGATTTGCCCATGTATGGTAAATACTAAACAAGAAGTAAATGTAGCTGACAAAGTCCTGAAGACTCTCTTATCTTTATTACATAACAATTTGATTCCTTCTTGCTGAGGAATCATTCAGACATTGTGCTTCCTCTAAGTCCTGGTTTCTTATGATTATTCAGTAATATCACAGGTAGTTTCATTGTCCTAAGTTTGAAATTCTCTGTTTTTAATGCCAAAGTCCCTGAAATGTGTATTACATGGTTCCATGTGTTAGTAAACAGAACTTTTTGAACCTAGAGTCAGCAGTGTTATTTGGCCAGATGGTTACAAAATCAGCTAGCTCTTTATTAAACAGCAGCAAGCATCCTTAGTTATTCTAATGGTAAGGTTTCACTTTCTTCACACAGTAGGCTGTTGCTGAGCCTCCTGTGCCATGGCATGACAAACAGAGTTGCTAAATAATTTAGACGTTGTATTAGCTTGTTATTTTGCCTTCCTCCAATAAAACCATTACCAATTCTTAAATAATTTAATCATCTTTATAAGAGATAACTCCATTTCAAGTTTTGTAATACTGCTACTCTACATATGAAAAGGGGCACTATGATTGTACTGCTTACTGGATGTGAATCATCATATTGAAACTGTGATGATAGAGAAGAAACAATAGAATCAAAGCTTTCTGTTTCCGTGAATACAGGTGGCAAACACCTCCTGATTTACTCTTCCTCAGTTTTCTGCAGAGGGAACAAAGAAATGTGTACTCAAACTGACTGAAATACAAGTGTCCTTCTGGTCTGTTCCAAACGTAGCATTAACATCTGTGCCTGGATGTGAATATATTTGTGCCATAGCAAATGCTGAAGAAGAAAAAAAATCGGCCATCTCTTTGTCCTAGGAATTTTGAAATCAAGAAATAGCTTCTGCTAGGTGTGGCTGCATGCTCTTATAATCCCAGTACTCAGGAGGCTAAGGCAAGAAGACTGTCAGAAGTTCTAGGCCAGCCTGAGCTATATGAGTACTTCATAGAAAGACCCTGTAAAAGGAGTGGGGGAGAAGAAAGGAAAAGAAACAGTTTGATGTTTGTTAAAATAAATACCAGAGAGAGGAATGAGAGACACCACCAGCGATAAGAGTGCCCTGTCAGACTTCCCAAGGCCTTCCTAAATTCATTTTCTCTAGTCCAGTTTGCTTCTGATATCATAGTACAATGAATTATGGCTTCCATTAGTTCTATCCTGTTTGTCACTTAGCCCCTGGAGGTTGGTCCACACTCTTGGACAGACATAACTAGCACAGGCTACAGGTCCTTCCTAAGTCCTTTCCTTGGCTGTCACAGCTCTCATCATCTCACCAAGTAGTTTTCATTTGCTGTGATGCCTTTCACATTTTTAGCTCAGAGGCAAGAGCTGACTATTATTTTCTGTTTGTTGCCTAGAAGCCTAGTGTTTAGAAATGTTGGTCAGATGACCAAGGCAATTCTGAGTGGACTTGCACAAACTCACATGAATTTTACTCCAGGCAAGTGAGAGGTGCGGAGAAGTGCTTATTGCCAGGTCCTTCCCAGGAGCCTACGGGTTAAGGTAGTTTAGGGTAGAATATGGGAATCTGTAATATTATTTACATTATGTATTTTAATAAAGATGGATTTACATCACATTGCTCCTTCCATTAACTCCCTCCATGTCTTCTCACATCTCCTCCCTCCAGCTCCTTTTATATTTCCAACACTCTTGAGTTGACAGCATCTTTTTCTTTGCTCATTATTGTTGCCTATTATACATGAGTATAAGTATGCATGGATATGTGTATACAACCCCCGAGTCCCTTTGTGTTGTTTGTATGTATGTGATTTTGTACTGGATAATTAGTACAGGGCTCATCCTAGAAGAGTCTAATTTTCCCTCGCCAAGCAGTCATTAGCTGCTTGTAGTTCTCTGTCTAAGGGGTGGGACTCTGTGACATTTCTCGACCTCCCACATCAGCGTGTCTATCGATATTGTCAGGGTTTAGGTCTTGTTTGTGCCACTATTTCAATGATATGCTTCACAGCAGACTTCATGGTATTCCGGCTCTTAAATCTTTTTGCTCTCCCTTTCTGGGTGTTCCCAAAGCCATAGATGCGGGAGCTGTGATGCAGCTGTACCCATAGGGCTGAGTTCCCTATGATCCATTATGTCTAGTTTTGGTTTTCTGATATGGTTGCCACTGGCCATAAAAAAAGAAGTCTTCATGGATTAGGGGTGATAAGTACTCTTATCTGTGGATATAAGTGCATGTTAGACAGTTGTTAGGTATTAGGCTGGTCTAACAAAGTAGTGGCAGTAGATTTTCTCTAAGATTTATGGCTTTCCTAGTCCAGGGAAGTTGACTTGGCTAAAGTACCAGGCATGGTTTTTCTTTGCTGAGTAGTCCTTAAATCTACTTAGTTCTTGGTCATGTGAGGGTCACTTATTACAACATTATGGACATCTTAGCACAATGATCATTACCCTGGGTTATAGGTATCACAGCTGGGCAGAGCTATTAACTGTTTCCTTCCTTTGAAGGTTTGCATTGCATGTTTGAAGCTAAACCAAGGAAGGAAGCTTTCAGGTTTGATCCAGATGGAATCCTCTGAGTCCTGTGTTCTAAGTGTATGATATCCTCAGCCATAGGAGGAACCACTGCAAGACAACTAAGGGCAGCAGCAATCTCTAGATTGTTTGGAAGTTACTTGGATTACTTTAACCAACCGTTCAAAAGGTTTTATTGCCTGGTCCTGGGGGCGGGGGTTGCTACTTTATGATTCTTGTGGGGACCACTATTAGTTCAACTTCCTTTTAGCTACACACACACACATACACACAGAGAGAGAGAGAGAGAGAGAGAGAGAGAGAGAGAGAGAGAGAGAGAGCGCAAGAGAGAGAGAGAGTTATACATACACTTATATGTATTGTGTATAATTTTTGATAAATATGAAATGATGATTTCTTGAGACCTTATCAAATAACCTTGATGTTCTTTGTCCCTAGTCACTCCTTGTCCTTTTGTATTAACCTTCCTCTTTCCTCCCCAGGTTCCCTGGGTGATCATTAAAATTAAGCAAGTTTGAGAGACACTATATTAAGAGTTTCTATTATCTCATATCCTTAACTCTATAATGTTTCTCTCTTTAGTGACTGGAAGGACCTACATAATCTTTATATTCCCTGTGCTTCTAAAAAGAAATATTAGTATTGTTATAATTCTTTGTTCTCTGAAAACTACTTTCCTGAGACATAAAATTTTGTCTAATGAGCTATAATCCTGGAGTTTGAAACTTTCAATACCATGTGAGAATTATGGACCACTCCTGGTGTATAGATAAACACTTATGACTATTTTTACATTCAGGAAATTGTGACTTAATGGTATTCACAAAGATTTATAGAAAAGTTGTATCATTTTACCCTGTCTAGGAATTCTTATATCTCCTGGTAGCAGAACTAAAAGTTTGCTTTAGAAGGATCACTTTTAGTCAGCTAACACACTGTACATAAGACTTACTCCACTCCCAAATATTAAAGTGGCAGTCCATTGGTTTAAGCCTACATATGTGTTTCATGCCTCTAGCCAAGGAACTAGTTGAAAAAAAAAAACAGGGAATCTAAACTAGGAAGTGACATAGTTTGCTGAGCATCTGGGAATGGAGAGCTTTGGTCTTCCATAGAAAGCACAAGAAGAAACTTTTCACCAAGGAGGTGTGAAGCTATAAGACCCAGACCACTTGACTGGTCTTTCTAGATGTTTAACCTATAAACTTTTTGTTGTTGATGGCACAATGACTTGGGTCTTTTGAAATCTAAAGGTTTCTGACACGTGAGACCCTCAATCATTTCAGAGTGGCTCTTTCTGAAGGAGAGAGGGAAATAAGAGAGACATTAGTGGGAACAAAGCTGTCTGATTGTGGTTCATCATCTGAACCATGAATTTTGTGTAAAATGGAAAAGATAACCCCATGTGTAAAGAATACCATGTACCCAGTTACGATAACTCCCAAACTAGATATCCATAAATATAATTTAGCATTTATTTTCTGATTCATGAACTCACTGTATAATATCTCTGAAGAATATAAAACACCAAAATCACATTTCAGTGTCTTTCACTAATTGCCCATATTGTAAGGAAAATAAAACTACATGAAATTAAGTTTATCACAGAAAATTTAGGGCATATGGTGACTATGTCTAGGGAACATCCACCTTTTTATTGGAATAAATTATTGCTAAAATGAACACACTGTTAGAAAGGCTGTTACCAGTCTGCAGGTCATAAAGATAGAAAGAGCTAACCAACCTCTCAGTGAGGAATTGGCAAGTGGAAAGATGTTCTCTGCACACAATAGGTACACAGCGAATATATCTGACTGACAGACCCCTGCTAGGATTAACACTGAGCTGTTTAAGCCCTGCTGTTTCTTGCCGACTTTGCCAGCCACGGCTGTGGGTAGTGAGGAGTCTGTACCCATTAACAAGAGCCCCAAGCTACATCTCCTCTTTTTCCTTTTCAAACTTCTGCAAGCCATGCAGTCAGGTGCTGGCTTCAGCGCTGATGGGTGGGCAGGGTCCGCAGCAAACATTTCTATGCCCGTTTATATGCCGAGATGAAAATTTCACTGTGCCTTTGACAACCAGCCTGTTACTATGGAGTCTGCAAATATATTCATTAAGCTGTAAAATGATAGCCTTGTATTGAAATTGACCTGCTTTTAACCTATGTGTTTTAGGCATCTGGCACCAAAAAATGCTGCCACATAAAACAAATCATTGTAGATGAAACCAGTTAGCTGAAAATAACAAGAGGGGATCAAGTCTTTCAATTTCTGGAAGGGATTAAGTGAAAAACAAAAAAGTACATAAATAACTCAGAAAATTGAAATTGTGTAAGATTGCCTATTCTGGAAAAAAGAAATAAAAAATAAGTTTGATTTCCATACATTTAATAGATACATATGCCCAGCATTCTTTGTCATGTATGTTTCAAACTGAGAGAAACATGAACCACTGGAAGGTGTTTCAAGTGGAGCCTTTACAAGACAAAGCAGTTTGGTCTGGAAGAAAAGCAAGCATAGTTTCAAGAATGGAGCAAAGTGTGCTGTGCCCATAAAGTATCGACAGAAGCCTCAACAATGTGTGCAGTTCTTGTATCATGCTCCAGCCAGGGTGGCTACTCAATGATCAAGGTGAATGTGTAGCACCCCAATCTGCCCATGGTAGAGCCTGTGTCCACCATCACTCTCCTTGGTCATTTCAGCATCTCCGCTCCTTATCATTAGAATAACTGTCATTACTGGGTACCTAGTGAGTAGTGGGAAGTATGCTAGGTGATGTCCATGCACTTTCATTTTATCCTAACAAGACACATGCTCCTTTCAGTCCTTTAACAAATAAAAACTGAGGCTCAGGTTTAGAAGCAAATAAACAAAACGTACTTGAATTTTAACCCAGTCTGTATAATTCCAAATCTCATGGTCTTAATGACTACATCACCATTATTGTTACCTTTGAATTTTATAAGAAAATTTTCAATTTTCTCTATGGGGATAAGGCAGCCAGGTTTAGAGTCCCATGCCTGTAATCTCATCACATAAAAGACAAGAGAATTAGGAGTTCAAAGCCAACCTTGGATTTGCAATAAGTTTGAGGCCAACCTGGGCTACATGGGCCCCCATGTCAGAAACAAGAAGAATAAAAATAGTGTCAACGTAATCTATCTATCCTGCTTTGCAATTTGCTATCAGTGTATAGTGAAATTCTTCTGATTCACTATGTTTAAAAGAGAAGGAAGGAAGCTAGAGAGATAACTCAGTAAAGTGCTCACTGTGCAAATGTAAGAAACTGAGTTCAGGTCGCACAGCTGTGCCACACACCTGGAATCCCAGGGCTGGGGAAGCAGAAGTAAGAGGCTCTCTGGAACTTGCGGGCCGGTTAAATGAGTGAGCTCTATGTTCGGTGAGAGATCCTGCCTCAGAAATTACGTGGGAGAGATAGGAAGGATGACACCTATACCAGGCTCCAGCCTGTACACATCTGCATTCGCATGTGCAGACACACTACACACACACACACACACAATGCACACACAAACATGTTCATGAACACAATGAGAAGGCAAAAATGTAACAGACACCGTGTAACTGTGGCTTTTAGAATTATCAATTATAATTAGACAGAATCTGGCAGTTCAGACGCTGAGAGAACACACTGAACTTGTACATTGCCCATTTTAGTAATTATTTGCCCGGTTTGTCTCTGATTCCATCTGAAGCTCCTCAGCACTCTCTCCATCCAGGAGGTTTCTCTTTATCTTCTGCTTTCACTTGATGTTCTCACTCTGCTTTTCCTGAGAAAGCGCTAATGATTTTGGAAGACCAGGAGCTGTGAGGGGGCCACGAATATTAACAAAGCCGTGCTATTTCTGACATCTTTGCTAGTCATCTCTGTGCACATGTAATTCTTATCTCCTTCCTCATCTCCTCTTTTTCTTTCCTCTCCATACATATGTCTCCCATGCCAGTGATTCTTCTCATAGTCCCAAGCTAAGATTTCTTTTAAAAATATATATTTTTATGATGAGATACATGAACATGTATATGTAAAAGATCTAGGTTCTGATTTTGATCAGCTTGCTGATAAGATATCAACCATGCTTACTGCTGATTTGAAGATATAATTTTCTTCAACTTCAACATTCATTAGAGCAGGTGCAGGGCCAATGCAGTCCAAGGTCCCTTTGATTTGGTGAGGTACAGCAGGTACCATCACATAAACAATAGTGGTAGATACAGTCTAGTAACCCAAGCATTCCCTAACCCCAAATTGCACTTTCAAATGCATTTCAACAAGCAGAAGTCTTTTTCACATGCTCAAACACCTTTGCCTATTTGTTGTTGAGGCTTCTTGCTCCTGTTTTAGAATGAAATTTTTTTAATAAAATTCATAACTTCCCCTTTCAAGTCAGACTTCAAGATTATTGTTTGTGTTAATTGTTCATTTTCAAATATGCTCTTCTCTCTCTTCTTGTTCTCCCCAGCTTCTTCTGGTATTTGACAAGGTGCTCCCTGTTGTGAAGCAGGGTGACAGGAGCAGTATTGGGGACTCTTGCCCTCCCAAATACATGGCATGCGCACATTTTAGGACTATCTCTCCACCACAGCCAAGGCTGGCAATGGGAGCATGCCATCTCTTTCTACTTCTTCTCCTAAGCCCAAGGCTTTGCGCTTGAGAAATATTGATCCTTGGGGCTCCAGAGCCAGGGCCATATCCACAAGGAAGGCACCTTCCCAATGTGACTCTAACTCCTGTTAACTTTTTCATTTCCCTGCAGAAGTTGTTTCTGTCCATATTTTTACTTCAGCTGGGCTGAGTGGGAGAAAGAACTCAAAGGGAGGTTGAAGCAGATGGTTGTCACAAACTGCATACGGCAATTGAGAATTAGTGTGCAAGCATATGCAACCTGGTACAGTATGAAGCATTCCAGCATACGAGTGCCGAAATAAATCAAGCCTGGAGAAGATCGGGATGGCGAAGTGATGAGCTCTTCTTTCTCCGCTACACATATATATTTAGGCTCGCTGAATTCATTAGGATATGCTCTCTGTTTTCAGGAGGCAAGCTAACACCTACATCGGAGCAGATTCCTGTCGCTTCTGCTATCTATCTCGCTCGTTTCTCTCCTCCAGTGCGCATCCTGAGAAGAAATATTTCTGAAGAGAGGTGCCTCTTTTTCATAGAAGACATGGAGATGACAGTATCAACTTGTCTGGGCAAATTTAATGCTCGTAATAATTAGTGAGCTAACACACTTTGCATTTGCTTCCGAGTTCATTAGCAGCCATTCTATCGGGTACATCCAGTCCACTTACTTGTTCCAGGCATTTTCTTCTCCCTTTTGGTTTTTAGTGTTCTTGGCACTGTTGGGGACCCATCTATTGAAAACAATCCATTGACAAACCTAGACAAATCCAAGTGTTTTCCTAGCAATAATGGTCTTAAAGAGAGGCATGCTCTAACAGCAGTTAGCAGCCAACAGGACCGCACTCATAGCCTGGGGGTCTTCAGTGACAAGATGTACATACACATTGCCTCTTATCATCAGAAACTAGTCATGGCCATCTTTATTTGTAGCTCAAGGATGCCAGGAAGAAGGGTGAAATGGGTGGACTCCCATTTAAAAACACAGCAGACACTTGAAGAGAGTGTAACTGACATCACCCTCTTCCCCGAAGAGCAGAGGGATTCTGCACTGCTTGCTCACCCCAGGGCCACCTGTGGCTCAGCCCTGGTTGACTGAATTTCCAGGCTCCCGTCTGAGACCAAGACTGCCCCTGTCCATTCCTGTTGTCAGGGATATTGCTACCTCTCCCTCAACTCACCACCCAAGGAGTGGGGAAGAAGACACAGCTGTTTTGAAACCTCCACTGCCTTTGCCTCTGGGTCTTTCTCACCTTCACATCTATCCCCTGCAAGACACCAAGGGGAGGAGCGAAGTGGGGGGGCAGTGATAGGTACTGGCTGAAGAACAAATATTGAGTTACATATCAGTAGACCAAAACACAAATCAACTCGGAACTACAGGAGTCCACCAACACGCACATAAATCATTTATAACGATAATCCAAGACTAAGTCCAAATCTCATTAAAGTATATGAATCCTTAATCTATTTTGGCAAAAAAGCACCAATAGACATTTTTTTCTTTTTATCATAAATTACAGTTCTGTGGCACTGTGCAAATATTACCAAGCTGTAAGACAGCTGTGCTCCATTAAAATGTGTAATGGTTGCTGATTTCTTACAGCACATGGTCATCAGGCTGAATCTACAGCCAGTAATTAGGAAGATGAAATGTTTAATTGTGCCTTAATTTTGATAAAATTTATCTGTCACACATCCCGCAGCCGAGCATTATGCTCACAAATCAATGTCATCGAGCCGAGCAGGAACTCGAGCACCAGACTCTTGTCCCTGACAGATTCATTTGAATATGTATCTGCTGGTGATGAGCAACCAGGCTACGGAAGAAAATGAAAATCTTCTCGCTGCTGCAGTTCGGGTGAGCTGGGTCCTGGTGCTTCCCTCTAGGAACAATAAACAGGTTTGGAGATCAGTCGGGTCTCCAGTGTGACTGCCATCAGGCCTGCTCCCATAACGAATGGCAATTCCCACGAGCCTGTTTAGAGGAGAAAGGTAGACAGGAGGAGGAAAGACAAGAAAGATACACCGGCACATTCAGTCATGCCCTTCGGAGTCCATGTTTAACCACTTGATTTGGGCACAGATCGAGGAAGTTGGCAAGTGTCGCCACTTGAAACTAAGTAGCCAAACAGCTGCAGATTCATGAGCCAAGAGAAGGGTACAGCGGAAACTCACCTTATTGTTTGCAACTGAAGCTGAAGATCAGAGAGATGGCTCAAGGATGTGTGAGCATCTCCAGAAAGGTCCAGAACTCATTCTGTAGTGAGAGCTAACCTACATCTTACAGGAGATGGTATTACCCTCAGAGGCAATATTTACCAATCACCATGTAGAAATCCTTTTCAAACTGGCAAGCGACACTTTTTTAAGCACAGGGAAGTGTAAGTACAAATACCTGCCAATGCCGAAAATTAATTTATGTCATGTTTGCCCTACAAAATGAAGCAGCGCTCATTCTTTCTCACCCACAATAACTATTGCTCGCCATCCAAGAGAACTTAACGAGCATATGTCGGGTTACACTTTACATTTTTATTTCGCATAGCTGTGGAATTAAAGATAATTGAGGGAGACCATTGCGAAGCGGTGGGGTGGAGTAGAGGGAAGCTGAGGAGAGCAGGCTGCACCCACAATCAAAGGGGACCCTCCTGTTGGGCATGAGGTAGTCCAGGGCCCCTGAGAAGCAGTGATTGTCCACCTAGAGATTGGTTTTCCAAGGCCAGCGAGTTAGATTCTGAATATGATCTTTGGAAAATGTTCGGAAGAGGAAAACATTTCGTTAATGGGCATCGGTGAGTTTTTTAAGGTAACTAATGCCTCACCAGTAACTAATGAACCAACCAAAACCTGAGAGCACGCCAGCCTACTTTAAAGCAAAAGAAGTCTCAAGACCAGGAATAGAAGAGTCTTCAAGGAGAGCCAAATGGCATTAAACTATAGCCTGCTAACAAGACTCATTAAAACACTTCTCTAAACTTAGCCATGGAAATAAGTCCAAGCTAAAGATATCCCACTCCCTACTCCCTTTTGTACTATTTTCACAGGCAGATATATTCGGGGATTGGGTTAGAGGATAGTATTCTGGTAAGATGGTTGTTTTTATCCCATTGGCATGCCACTCAGGCTAAACAGAAGCGGGAAGAAGTAGGAGGGCACAAATGGCCTGGAGAGCACTGCTAAGTATCTGTCACGTCTGCCTCTCTGAACAGCACACTGCTTCCTCGTCCACCATCCTGTTCGCTCTTGAAGGGGTGAGATTGGTGCCCAACTCATGGGCTCCCAGAGACAGACAGAGTTCACCTGAGAACTGAAACTGTCTGGAGGAAGTTTATGGGTGGGTCAGTGAGCAACCAGAAGAGGCTGAGAATGAAGAACAGGTTCCCAACTGGGACAGGATTCAGGCACCTCTGTACTTAGAAGGAGGTGGAAGTAAAAACATATGAGCTGCTTATTGCCAGAATTTCCCGGGTAATATGTTCAAATCACTGTTGACTCTGGATAACTGAAATCACAGATTAAAATCATAGTTAAAAATGAGAGCCTACTGTACCGCCATATAGTCAACTGTACTGCCATCTACTCGACTGTACCATCTACTCGACTGTACCATCTACTCGACTGTACCATCTACTCGACTGTACCATCTACTCGACTGTATCATCTACTCGACTGTACCATCTACTCGACTGTATCATCTACTCAACTGTATCATCTACTCGACTGTACCATCTACTCGACTGTACCATCTACTCGACTGTACCATCTACTCGACTGTACCATCTACTCGACTGTACCATCTACTCGACTGTACCATCTACTCGACTGTACCATCTACTCGACTGTATCATCTACTCGACTGTACCATCTACTCGACTGTACCATCTACTCGACTGTATCATCTACTCGACTGTACCATCTACTCGACTGTATCATCTACTCGACTGTACCACCATCTAGCTGACTGTACCTCCATCTAGTCAACTGTACTGCCATCTAGACGACTGTATCGTCATCTAGTCAACTGTACCGCCATCTAGACGACTGTATCGTCATCTAGTCTACTGTACCGCCATCTAGACGACTGTATCGTCATCTAGTCTACTGTACCGCCATCTAGACGACTGTATCGTCATCTAGTCTACTGTACCGCCATCTAGACGACTGTATCGTCATCTAGTCTACTGTACCGCCATCTAGACGACTGTATCGTCATCTAGTCTACTGTACCGCCACCTAGACGACTGTATCGTCATCTAGTCTACTGTACCGCCATCTAGACGACTGTACTGCCATTCAGGCAAACTTACTTGAGTGCCTATTAGGCCTGCATAAGGAATCAATGGGGGACCCAAAGAGAGAAGCAGGAGGGAGGTAGACAATAGGGAGAGAGAGACTGAAGACAGAGCATATATTTGGGACCCCCAAACTGTGCCAGTCAGCAGTATTTTAGAGACAGGACAGTAGCCCTAGTATCCACTTGTTGATTTGACAAGTCTCTAATCTTCAGATTCTTCAGACTGCATTTCTGTCAGAGGCAGCAATGTCTAAGGGATGTCACTAGGTTGTTTTGAGGACTTTTTTCTTGCAACCAGAATGAATTCCATGGGCTACAGCCAAGAATTTCCTGACAGGTACCCAAGTCATTAGATCTCAGTCTAGTGTGCCGATAACCACAGGAGAAAGAAAATATAAACTGTGAACTGGTTCCAAATTTTGGGAGGCCTACTAAGCTTTTAAAGAGCTGTTGAAACCCCCTTGTGGTATTATAGAGACAGAAATAGATTAATTGGCCAAAAACTATATTCTAGCCTTAGGTGGGACTCTCTAATTTTGGGCAAACTATTGCCTATATAGATGTTTTCATCTTACAAATATTGCCCCCACCATAAACTAAATCAGGAATTTTTTAGTCTTTCATCTATCTATCTATCTATCTATCTATCTATCTATCTATCTATCTATCTATCTACTTATCTATCATCAATCTATCTTTCAGACTTTAAGTCTGCCTGGCTCAACTGAAAAATTGGTAAACTCCAAACTCTCGGTTCAACCTAGGAAGCCTAACTAGACTTTCTATAGATTTTATGATCATGTTTCCATGAATAAAAGTACTTGTTAATCTGTATAGATAAGAACAGACCTCAAAGGCCAGTGTTTTCTTTACAACACAGCCTGAATCCAGTGCACACAAAGGCACACTGGGAGTGAGTGGCCTGCCTGTACAAACTGTGCCATGGGCATTCTCCACAGCATACTGAAGTGACATGGTGCTGAAGACTATTGGAACAAGGGCGGATGTGTGTGTTACTTCCTGTTTCTAGTTTCTAGTTTCCATGGCTGGCACGTCCCACTAAAACCTAAAGTTAAATCAATAAAAATTATTTATAGATACTTGGCATGCACATTTATACCTCATTGTTAAATCGCTAATTGGTCCAATAAATGCAATTGGCAGCAAAAATTAATGAATTAATTGACTAATGTCACCTTCACCAAATAAGTGAGAACTTAATGGCTTTTGACTGTGGATAATTACTGATTTTACACAGAAGTGATTGCGTTAAGAACTTATATATGTGAGGCAGATATTTTTCAAAATTTCTACTTTAGCTACAAATTATACATCTTTTCAAACTTCCCAAAGAAAATGACTTTCATCTCAACTCAAACTTTTCATTTCAGAGGGCTAAAATTAAAAGTACTTTATGCAGAGAACCCACCTTTTAATCTCAAAGTAATTTAGATGAATTATGTTTATATAACTTGTTGATATTTTGTTTGTGCTTTAACAAATAAAGCTTGCCTGATGATCAGAGTGTGGTGATAGCCACTAGTTAGCCAAAGAGGCTGGGCAGTGGTGGCGCACACCTTTAATCCCAGCACTTGGGAGGCAGAGGCAGACAGATCTCTGTGAGTTCAAGGCTACCCTGGGCTACATGAGATTGAATTAGCCTAAAAGAGAAACAGAGCCAAGCAGTGGTGGCTCACATCTTTAATCCCAACTCTATAAAGGTAGAGATGGGAAGTGATATGGCTGGGTGGAGAGAGAAATATAAGGCAGGAGGAGACAGGAGCTCAGGATTCAGTCTGAGGATTCGAAGAGACAGGATGGCACTTTTGGTCTGAAAATTCAGTAGAGGTAAGAACTAGTGGCTGGCTGCTCTGTCTCTCTGACCTTTCAGCATTTACCTCTATATCTGATGCTGGGTTTTTGTTATTAAGACCAATTAGAATTCTCACTCCACAACTTTTATGGTAAAATCAATTTTTTTAACTTCGCATTATAAAAATAAAATGAAAATAATAAAAGTACATTTGTGGGTTTAGTTTTCAAAGCATTAAATAATCATTATTCTTATTGGAAGCATAATTTTGTTTTTGGTGATAAAATTCTAATTGCAGTCCTTGTCTCAAAAAGACTGTCAGAGTTCTAAGGTAGAAATTATCGTATGCAATGGGCATTGTTTTGGAGATGATATTGATTGCCTTTTTTGTCTTGTTCTATCCATTTGGCTATCACAGTCATACATCAGCTTATGGTCTGATCCATATTATCTCACTCCAAAATACATAAAATATATTTTTGAATTTGTAGTTAAATACTGGTCAGCATTGTCGACAAAACTTTTCCCTTTCTAGCTATCCCTCAAAGTACGGAGAATGCTCACATATCATAAATTGCTATGGAAGAGAACCTGGAAAAGTATTAAATTCATGGGCAACTAAAACTTTCCTTACTTGTCCTGACACAGTTAAGGTCAAAGCCTCACTTATTCACACAGGTTTGATGAACCTCTGCTCTGGGCACTAGGAAGGTCTTACTGTTGGTGGAAGCTAGACCTTCTATAAAGGACAGAGTCCAGAGACAGAGCAATAAGAATTACAATCCTGGGTAATACACAATAAAACAGCTATGAGCCTGGGTGCTGTGGCCTTGCAGGAGGTTGCACTGATGGTTCCTGGTAAGTCCCAAATCTAAGCCCCAAAAGCTAAATATTCTTGATGAGGAAAGAACTGAAAGTGCTTTAGAGAAAATGGAAGACAGCCTGGAAGGAGACCAAGCTGGACATTTTAGAGAGTGGATATAATCAAACACTGTGTTAGTTCGAGAAGAAATATCAAATTGAGCAATCGTTTGTTTTATGTAATCAACATTTTTACATTCCAAAGAAATAAACAACAAAATAGGCCAAGTTTCAAAACAAAAGGGAATATCTTCAATCTCAGTTGCTGTCTCCTGGTTAAGTGAGGAACACACAGATCATGTGAGCCTCTTTCTAATCTTCTAACCTTCCAGTCTTAAACACTATCATATCCAAGAACATGCCTAGAATGCTTGGATGATAAAAACTTCATAAAAGTTTTTGTTTTCTGTTAATATATAATTCAGCATGCTTATAACAAAGTTATTTAATTCTTCAAAACAAGTATGGGATAGCATTATAGGATCTGTAAAAATCAATACCTTAATAATTACACATTTTATTATAAGATTATCTTATATTCCTTACAAAAAGTAAACAAATAGAGCAACGGGTGACAGACTGAACCTTGGTCTCAGAAGTTTTTCTAGGCCCAAACACTCCAGGAGCCTATGAATATTACCTTATATGGCAAATGGAACTTTGCAGATGATAGAGTGAAGAATTTTTATATTGAAAGATTACCCTGAATTATCTGATGAAGCTGAAATTTTAACCACAAACTTTCCTGCAACAGAGAAGCAGAGAGAACTGACTGAAGAAGAAGGCTGCACACCAGCAACAGCAAGACGCTATCATGAAGATCAAGCAAAGAGGCCATGAACCCAGTAATACTGAGTCTCTTGGAGTTGGAAGAGACTGAACACATCATACCCTGAAGATGCACAGGGAGCCAGTCCTGAGGAAAAACACCTTGATCTTAGTGTACTGAGGCTGATTGTAGACTTCTGACTCTAGAACTATAATAGAATAAATGTCTGTGTTTCAAGTCATCAAGTTCATGGCAATATAACAATAGCAGCAACAGAAAACTAATACAAAGCAGAAAATGTTCAAACAAGAAAATGTTCAGTAATGTATTATAGAGAAATCACTACAACCCAACAAGTATCCTAAAGGATACTCCATGATTCAAATTCTATTCATACTGTGATTGTTTTTGCTATAATTAACAGGGATGTGGAAAAGTATAACAAAGAAATGTGGGGAAACCTAACAAATTCACAAAGTTCTAGAAAGAAGACAGAGAATTGGGAATGGAAAAAAATTAAAATTTGTTATTATAATTTATTAAACAAGTTTGTCTTATTCACTAAGTCTTTGAGGAACTACATTCAAAGTTAGTCATAAGGTACCATTTAAATGTTTATAATTATTTGCCTTGCGAGAAATTACTTTGAAAATGAATCATTTAATAAATATTTGTTAAGAATTTGAGGATACATAGTGTTAAATTGTGATCACACAGTCTTGAACTTTCTCAAATAGCTCATATTATAGAAAACTAGATTTATAAAAATAAAAAATATCAAAAATCATGTAGAATAGAATTCTGGAAATGTATCACTATAGGCCAGGCATGGTAGCACTCAACATTAATCCTAGCACTTGAGGGGAAAAGGCAAATGAATTTCTGTGATTTCAAGGCCAGCCTGATCTAAAAAGTAAGTTCCAGGCCTAGACTATACATAATAAGACATTGCTACAAAAATGTAGTTATATTATATTTAGACTTTGATACATTTAACTCCTTGTTACAATGAGAATTTTGATACTGAAAAATTAGTCCCACCCAAATATTTTTTAAAAAAATAATCTGACAGTGAGAACAGTCACACCAGTGCTCAGCCATCTTCCTAGCCAATATGCAAGCTAATTTAGGAAACAGCACATGCAAAATGATAAATTTCCTGGGTGTTGATTATTTATTCATATGTTATAGAAAATGGCCAAAAATATTTAAGAAAAAGTGATTTTTAAAATTGGGACTCATAACTGTAATTTGGGACTAAGGAAATCTGAAGAACCCTTAAGTGTCACTGAGAAAAAAACATATATTCATAAATTATAGTTTACCTAGCATGCTGACTAATGAATATTGTCACTGTACATCTTTGAGAATAAGTATTGGTACAACATGGCAGTAAATATTATACAAAAGTATCTGAGCTCATAATTCAATACTCAACAAAACTAAAGTAACTCTCTTCCTTGTCTCACCCAGGAATGCAGTCCAGTCTCCCCTAACATTCCCAATTAATCTCCTTAACCATGCCTTTATCTTTTCCTGTTGACTCAAAAGACTTTTCTTCCTCTTTAGGGAAGGTATTGGTGTCATTTAGATGTGCACAGAATAACTGTGTTAAGTTAGTTAGAGTTATGACATTCATATTGACTAGTTGAAATGAATCATGGCTTGAGGTAAAGTCTATAGGCATCTAAGTGACAAGGAACAAATTATGAGGTTTAATTTTATATGTAAACTTCACTGAATTCAATAAGGGCACACAGCCTGTTGGCGATGTAATTATTATAGTCTTTTGGATAATTTTGATAGTGTTCAGGACTCTTTTTAACTCAGTCACTTTTCATTTTTTACTATATCTCTTTGTATTTTTCTTTCAGTGGTTGCCATGGAGATTATGCTTTATATACTTCACCTTCCACAGCCTACTAGAGTTAAAGCACAACTACTTCACACAAAACAGAAACTCTGAAACCATGGAGGTCATTTCTCCCTTCCACTTTCAACAGCCAATAATCCTCGTTGGGTTTAGGTTATAATTTCAGATTTATATTTTCTGTTACCATTCAGTCCAATTTCTTAGCAATCATTAATTGTTTGATGTCCAAAATATGTCAGCCATTATCTGGAAATGGATCTGAAACTTGCAACGGGACAGTTCCAGTCTCAGTCCTGTTCAGTCATCCTTCACCACCTTGCTTGGTTCTACAGCCCTGGGTAGTTAGCCTGTGACTTGTGTGTAAAGCCAAGAATGTGGATGTCCTATTCTTTAGTTCTATTCTCTCCTTCTCACAAGCTTCCCTCCTTCTACTCTCTTTAATTTTCTGTCAGCTCTGGTCACAGAAAGAGTTCCCTTGGCATTTTATCTGACTACCCCATGGCAGAGAACATCCAGGACAGGCACTGGAGACAGGTGCCAGCGAGAAGCTGATTCCTTTGTTGTTTGTATCTCAAAGTTTGATTCCCTTTCACAGCCTCCTCACCTTAGCGCTTCAGAGTCTGCAGGATGGGTGCTTCTGTGTTTTCTGCAATTTTAGTGCAATTTAGCCTGTAGAATGGGCCAGAAGTGACAGGATCACCACAGGGAAACAAGACCAGGAGCATTTTCATCTTTAAACAACTAACAGAATTAAGGAAAGCACTGCTCAGATCGTTACAGAACAATAGCAGCAAAGACATGATCAGCATGTCAGAAGATGAAAATATTAAAATGCTCAGAAAGCACAGAGTACTCAGGGACACAAACTGGAAAGTTATGAAAGTCAAGAGAAACCAATATTCATCTAAAAGTAACGGATTGAAGAAATACAACCAGTAAAAAAATGAATAAGTGTTGTGTGGAGCTGCGGGTTGTATTCCGCCACCCGGCTCCCACCACCGGCTAGCTTTACCCGAAATAACAACACACAAATTGTATTCTTTTAAACACTGCTTGGCCCACTAGCTCTAGCCTCTTACAAGCTAATTCTCATATTTTGCCTAACCCATTTCTAATAATCTGAGTAGCACCACTAGGTGCACTTACCAGGAAAGATTCAGCGTGTCTGACCTGGCGGCTGGCTGCATAGCGTCTGCCCAGGAGAGGGGAGCATGGCCTCTGAGCTCACTTCCTCTTCCTCCCAGCATTCTGTTCTGTTTACTCCTCCCACCTATGTTTTAACCTATGAGGGCCAGCCCAGCAGTTTATTTTTTTAACCAATGACCTTCCTCCATCAAATAAAGACAAATCATGGGTTGAGTTTAATTGAGCTCAGTGGGGGAGCCTGGCGCATGCAAAGCTCTGAGTTCAATACACACACACACACACACACACACACACACACACACACACACACACACATATATATATATATATATATATATATATATATATATATATATATGCTGCAATCCTAATGCCAGCCAATTAGAGCTTATTTTTAGCAGCTTTACTGAGATGTAATCCTTGTTCTCTCTAAGTCAGTCATTTAAAGTAGACAAGCCAATGATTTGTTTTGTACGTTTGTTTGTATGTGAGCCTGTCACCACCAGAATCAACTTTTGATAGCGTGCATCACCTTAAAAGAACCTTCGCAGCCTTTCTCTCCCTGCAGCTAGACCTCCAACTGCCCTCTCCCAGCCCCAAGCAACCACCCGTCTACTTCCTGTCTCCACAGATTTCCATGCTTTGAAGATTTGATATGAATGTTGTCTTCTCTGGCTAGCTTCTGTCACCTAGCATAACGTGTTCAAGGTTCATCTATATGTAGTGTCATGTAACAGCCTTTCTATGGCCAAATAATGTTTTTGTATGTTTATACCACATTTACATTTTGTCTATCCAGCTGATGACTATTTGGATTGTTTCCACAGTCTGGCTAATGGTGCTATAAACAGTGTGTGCATATTTACATAAGTACATTTTCATTTCATATATAAACATACATGTACCTGTACATACCTATGGTTTGGGAACATCCCCGCAAGTCTCATACACAGGAAGCTGGGTGTCCAGGGTGGTTGTGCTGAGCTAATGTGTAACGCAATGCCTGCTCTACACACTATGCACTATGGTACAGTTCACGAGATGGGCAAGGGGCTGGAGAATGAAACACACACACACACACACACATACAAAGAGACACAGGCAATGCCAAGAATTCCCTTCTTTATCATGTTCCAGAGCAGCTTATATAGGTTCTCTTTGACTAATGGCCACGCCCTAACTCACAGCTGCAAGCCCACCAGAACCACTCCCCTGCTGTCAGGAACTCCTGAGGGTCCTGTGCTCAGAGCAGCTGCAAGCATAGGAAAACAAGTTGTTTACTCCGGCAGGCAGGGGGTCACGGGAAATTCAGGGACTGGGAGTCCACAGTCCCCAACACTAATGGAACATTGAAAAGACTGGAAGAAGCCCTGGACAAATCCATGCACTGATTCTGAGATCACAAAGTGCATTACTTTTCATAGGAGTTAGTTCCCAAGAGGCTACATTAATAATGTTATCTCTTGCTTCTTGTTTTATTGTGTGACTTTTCTTCCCCATCTCATGCCAGTGTGATACTATCCATCGTGAGTCCCTCACCAGAGCCAAGTGGGCTATCAGCACCGTGCTCTTGAGTTCCCTGATCTATGAGTTAACTAAACTTCTTGTCTTTGTAGAATATTCAGCCTTAGGAATTTGTCAGAGCAACAGAAAATAGACTAAGGATGAAAACGCCAAAGAGTGCATCTACTCGATGTCTAGCTGCTTGAAGAACTGTCAGATTGCTTTCCAACGTAGCTGAACTCACTGTTTTATACTTCCACTTGCACCGCTCTGATTTCTCATCAATACTGATTAATTTTTCATCAAATCTATTAATTAATACTAATTAATTTCTAATTGGGGCTGCAGTTCCACAAATTTCTGATTGTAGACATCCTCATGCATGTGAAGTGGTAGCTCTTCGTGGTTTAGTCTTGCTATTGCCTGACAACAAATGGTTTCAAATGTGTTCTAAAGTAAATTATTGGCTATTTG
Source organism: Microtus pennsylvanicus (assembly GCF_037038515.1). NCBI lineage: Eukaryota > Metazoa > Chordata > Mammalia > Rodentia > Cricetidae > Microtus > Microtus pennsylvanicus. The sequence continues at coordinate 21,895,415 of NC_134583.1, forward strand.
CATATATTCTTACAAGTAATGTCTATTTGGATCATATGTCCCTTTCAGTTAGGCTGTCTTTTTACTATTAAGTTGTAAGAGTTCTTCATATTTTCTACTTCAAGTTCCTTATCAAAGGAAAGATTTTAACAACTCTTTCATGCTCTGTTCTCTTGAGACACACTTTTATTATTTTTTTTTCCACTTTTTTAATTATTTTATTTATTTATTAAAGATTTCTGTCTCTTCCCCGCCACCGCCTCCCATTTCCCTCCCCCTCCCCCAATTAAGTCTCCCCCCAGCCCGAAAAGCAATCAGGGTTCCCTGTCCTGTGGGAAGTCCAAGGAACCCCCACCTCCATCCAGGTCTAGTAAGTTGAGCATCCAAACTGCCTAGGCTCCCACAAAGCCAGTGCGTGCAGTAGGATCAGAAACCGATTGCCATTGTTCTTGAGTTCTCAGTAGTCCTCATTGTCCGCTATGTTCAGAGAGTCCGGTTTTATCCCAGGCTTTTCCAGACCCAGGCCAGCTGGCCTTGGTGAGTTCCCAATAGAACATCCCCATTGTCTCAGTGTGTGGGTGCACCCCTCGCGGTCCTGAGTTCCTTGCTCATGCTCTCTCTCCTTCTGCTCCTGATTTGGACCTTGAGATTTCAGTCCTGTGCTCCAATTTGGGTCTCTGTCTCTGTCTCCTTTCATCGCTTGCTGAAGGTTAATATTCAGGAGGATGCCTATATGTTTTTCTTTGGGTTCTCCTTATTTAGCTTCTCTAGGATCACTAATTATAGGCTCGATGTCCTTGGTTTATGGCTAGGAACCAAATATGAGTGAGTACATCCCATGTTCCTCTTTTTGGGTCTGGCTTACCTCACTCAGGATAGTGTTTTCTATTTCCATCCATTTGTATGCAAAATTCAAGAAGTCCTTGTTTTTTATTGCTGAGTAGTACTCTAATATGTATAAATTCCATACTTTCTTCATCCATTCTTCCATTGAAGGGCATCTAGGTTGTTTCCAGGTTCTGGCTATCACAAACAATGCTGCTATGAACATTGTAGAGCATATACTTTTGTTGTATGATAAGGCCTCTCTTGGGTATATTCCCAAGAGTGGTATTGCTGGGTCCAGGGGTAAGTTGATCCCGAATTTCCTGAGAAACCGCCATACTGCCTTCCAAAGTGGTTGCACAAGTTTGCATTCCCACCAGCAATGGTACCCCTTTCTCCACAACCTCTCCAACAAAGGCTATCATTGGAGTTTTTGATTTTAGCCATTCTGACAGGTGTAAGATGGTATCTTAAAGTTGTCTTGATTTGCATTTCCCTGATCGCTAAGGAAGTTGAGCATGACCTTAAGTGTCTTTTGGCCATTTGAACTTCTTCTGTTGAGAATTGTCTGTTCAGCTCAATGCCCCATTTTATAATTGGGTTGATTAGCCTTTTACGGTCTAGTTTCTTGAGTTCTTTATATATTTTGGAGATCAGACCTTTGTCAGTTGCGGGATTGGTGAAGATCTTCTCCCAGTTGGTGGGTTGCCTTTGTGTCTTAGCGACAGTGTCCTTTGCTTTACAGAAGCTTCTCAGTCTCAGGAGGTCCCATTTATTCAATGAGGTCCTTAATGTCTGTGCTGCTGGGGTTATACGTAAGAAGTGGTCTCCTGTGCCCATGTGTTGTAGAGTACTTCCCACTTTCTCTTCTATCAGGTTCACTGTGTTCAGACTGATATTGAGGTCTTTAATCCATTTGGACTTGAGTTTTGTGCATGGTGATAGATATGGATCTATTTTCATTCTTCTACAGGTTGACATCCAGTTTTGCCAGCACAATTTGTTGAAGATGCTCTCTTTTTTCCATTGTATACTTTTAGCTCCTTTATCGAAAATCAGGTGTTCATAGGTTTGTGGGTTAATGTCAGGGTCTTCTATTCGATTCCATTGGTCGACTTCTCTGTTTTTATGCCAATACCAAGCTGTTTTCAATACTGTGGCTCTGTAGTAGAGTTTGAAGTCAGGGATGGTAATGCCTCCAGAAGCTCCTTTGTTGTATAAGATTGTTTTGGCTATCCTGGGTTTTTTGTTTTTCCATATAAAGTTGATTATTGTCTTCTCCAGATCTGTGAAGAATTTTGATGGGATTTTGATGGGGATTGCATTAAATCTATAGATTGCTTTTGGTAGAATTGCCATTTTTACTATGTTGATCCTCCCAATCCAGGAGCAAGGAAGATCTTTCCATTTTCTGGTGTCCTCTTCAATTTCTTTCTTCAAAGACTTAAAGTTCTTGTCAAATAGATCTTTCACATCCTTGGTCAGAGTTACCCCAAGATATTTTATGCTATTTGTGGCTATCGTGAAAGGTGATGTTTCTCTAATTTCCCTCTCTGTTTCCTTATCCTTAGTGTATAGGAAGGCCACTGATTTTTTGGAGTTGATCTTGTATCCTGCCACATTACTAAAGGTGTTTATCAGCTGTAGGAGTTCTGTGGTAGAGTTTTTGGGGTCGCTTACGTATACTATCATATCATCTGCAAATAACGAGAGCTTAACTTCTTCTTTTCCGATACGAATCCCCTTGATCCCTTTATGTTGTCTTATTGCTATTGCTAGAACTTCAAGCACTATATTGAAGAGGTATGGAGAGAGTGGACAGCCTTGTCGTGTTCCTGATTTTAGTGGGATGGCTTTATGACTGTGTATGCATTCACCTACAACATGATGTGTTTGTGTGTGTGTTTGTACATGTTGATATGGTGTGTGTGCATGTGCACATGTATGTGGATGTGTGCTTGAATGCAAGTGAAAATACACTCTTATGTTGGACAGTGAACAAATTGCAAGACATGGTCTCTACTGCCATGTGGATCCTGGGCCGTGAACTCAGGTCCTCAGGCTTGATAATGAGCACCGTTACTCATTGGGCCACCTCGTGCATGTCCTCCTCCTTTGTTTTAAAATTTTTGATAAAGTCTAATTTATGTTATTAGTGTCATGTTTAAGAATCTTTCAATAAATCAAAGGTTACAAAGACTTACCTCTATGTTCTCTTTTACAATCTTGACAGGTTAGTCCTACATGTAGTTTTATTATTTGAGTTAATTCTTGTATAATCCATGTACAACAAAACAAAAACTGAAGCTGTGGTTTTCTTAAATGGTTTCCCTTTGCTGTGAAGAGAGGCTTATTTGATGGGGTGTGAGAATACAAGTTGTTTGTGCACAAAAGGATGCATTTTAGATTGTAATCAGGAATTGTTCTAGTCTAGGTTCTCTTCTAAGATCATAATTTCACTATACCTGGTTATTTTTCTAAGATTTCTAGTACCAGTTATGATTTCTGTCCTGATAGGTGGGTTTTAAGTCCAGTCTTTAGACATCTGCTGGTTAATCTCAAGATGTGAGTGCCACTGTTGTACGATCATGGCTATCGCGCTAAGCTAGTGGAGGTTTTGGTTCATAGGTATCAGAGTTGAGTAGGACTATTCATTGCCTCCTCCTTTGGCAGTTTGCATAGTACTTTCTGGTAATATGGAAGAAAAGGGGAAGGAGGAAGGAAGGGAAGATAGAAGGGAGGACACATTTAGGCTATATCTAGCCCAAATCATCCAAGTCCTATGTCCCAAGTATGTAGTATCTTCAGCAATAGGGACTTAGGGACAACCTCTAAGGTGGACAACAGAAGTAGCCTATATTATTTTGGTAGTCATTTTGACTACCCTCACCAAAAACTAGAACAAAGGTTTCTCATGCCTGGTTCTGGGATTTTTGTTAGGTAGTCTATGGTTCTTGTGGGGATCACTGACAGCCTCAGAGGCATAAGTTTGAGATAGATAGATAGATAGATAGATAGATAGATAGATAGATAGATAGATAGAAGATAGATAGATAGATAGAAGATAGATAGATAGATAGATAGATAGATAGATAGATAGATAGATAGATAGAAGATAGATAGATAGATAGATAGATAGAAGATAGATAGATAGATAGATAGAAGATAGATAGATAGATAGAAGATAGATAGATAGATAGATAGATAGATAGATAGATAGATAGAAGATAGATAGATAGATAGATAGATAGAAGATAGATAGATAGATAGATAGATAGATAGATAGATAGATAGAAGATAGATAGATAGATAGATAGATAGAAGATAGATAGATAGATAGATAGATAGATAGATAGATAGATAGATAGAAGATAGATAGATAGATAGATAGATAGAAGATAGATAGATAGATAGATAGATAGATAGATAGATAGAAGATAGATAGATAGATAGATAGAAGATAGATAGATAGATAGATAGATAGATAGATAGATAGATAGATAGATAGAAGATAGATAGATAGAAGATAGATAGATAGATAGATAGATAGATAGATAGATAGAAGATAGATAGATAGATAGATAGAAGATAGATAGATAGATAGATAGATAGATAGATAGATAGATAGAAGATAGATAGATAGATAGATAGAAGATAGATAGATAGATAGATAGATAGATAGATAGATAGAAGATAGATAGATAGATAGATAGAAGATAGATAGATAGATAGATAGATAGATAGATAGATAGAAGATAGATAGATAGATAGATAGATAGAAGATAGATAGATAGATAGATAGATAGATAGATAGATAGATAGAAGATAGATAGATAGATAGATAGAAGATAGATAGATAGATAGATAGATAGATAGATAGATAGATAGATAGATAGATAGATAGATGTAGACATGTGAGGGTGGCACATATACTTATTTGTATTTGATATCATTCTAGGTAGGTATAAAATAATATGATTCCTTGAGGATATCTCAAACAACATTGGTATAATCTGTTCTTACTCCCTCCTTTGGGATCTGAACAAAGAGTCTCCAATAGAAGAAATAAATACAACTAAAAATAAATATCTAAAAGTGTTCTTTAAAAAAACAACTACAGAAATACAAATTAAAACAACTTTAAGAATTTCTCCTCTCCCAATCCAAAATGGTTACGATAACAAAACAACTGAACAAATTCTGGCTAGGATGTGGAGGGAAGACAACCCCCATTCTCTGTTGGTGTGAAAGCAAACTGCTGCAGTCACTCTAGAAATCAGTGGAAAACCCTCTAAAAGCTACAGATAAATCCAGCATATGACTCAGCCATACCACTCTTGGGCATATGCCCAAAGGGCTTCACATTCCACTCCATGCATACTTACTTAACAATTTCCTCTAGGAAATGGAAAAACCTAAATATCCCTTGATAGATGAATGGATAATGAAATTGTGGTACGTATACCCAATGGAGTATTATTATTCGGCTATAAAAAGATAAAATCATAGGGGCTGGAGAGATGGCTCAGAGGTTAAGAACATTGCCTGCTCTTTCAAAGGTCTTGAGTTCAATTCCCAGCAACCACATGGTGGCTCACAAACATCTGTAATGGGGTCTGGTGCCCTCCTCTGACCTGCAGGCATACACACAGACAGAATATTGTATAGATAATAAATAAATAAATATTTAAAAAATAAAATCATGAAATTTTAGTGGAACTTTAAAAGACCATATTAAGTGAGATAATATAGACACAGAAAAACACAAGCTATATGTTCTTTCTAGTCTTGGTTCCTAGCTCCAAATCTTCAGATGTGAGTGTACAACATGGAATCACTTCAGAAACTGGAAAACTCTAAAGGGAGTCGGGGCAGAGGAGGCTGAGAAAGGAAGATCAGAATGATGTGATATGAAGGGGTAAATGGGGAAAACAGGGAGGGGGCTCTAATTGTTCTAATACTTTGAAAAATATTATGCAATAAAAATATCAAAGCCAACTTATATGACAAAACACACAGTCAAACTCCAGAGTAAGTGCAGTATCATAACCCTGAACCTGCAGCAGGCCAATAAAGCAATCAGTCATTCAAAAAGAGAGCTAATCAATGACTTTGACAAGTTCCCAAGGGTAAAGGTACATGACTGGAATGATTGCAAACACGTTTCATTTGAAATATTGGAAAGTCTAGGGAAACATTGTATATAAGAGTCCTGACCTTCAGGAGAAACAAATGAGAATGTGGCACCCATTGTAAGCACATGAGAATGTCTATTCAGTTTACAGGAAGTGGGAGATTATTATCGTGGAGCCAACTCTCATCAAAGTTGAACTTAGAAAGTAAAATGGAGAGACATCTCAGTGGCTAAGAGCACAGACTGCACTTCCCAGTGAATCAGAAACCAGGTAGTGGCTCCCAACCATTATTAACTCCAGTTCCAGGGGATCTAATGCCCTCTTCTGGTCTCCCTGGGTACCAGGCATGCACACAGTTACAGACATACAAGCAGGAAAAACCACCCGTACATATAAAATGATAAAATATGGTTATTGTCTGTAGGGCAGTGGTTCTCAACAAGAGGATCATGACCCCTTTGGGAGTGGAATGACCCTTTCACAGGGGTGACTGGGATATCTGAAATCAGAGATCCTGCAGATCAGATATTTACATTCTGATTCATAACAGTAGCAAAATTACAGTTTTGATGAAGCAACGAAATTATTTTATGGCCGGGGGTCACTGCAACTTGAGGATTTGTATAGAAAGTCCACTTGGTAAAGTCTGTACACTGCCAGACATCACAAACTCACTAAGGACAGAAATCATAGAAAAGGTCTTTCAAATCAGTCTTTAGTGGTTAAAAGGAAATCAACAAATAGTGTATTTATTGGCCTGAGTTCTTAAGCAACTGAGAAACATACCTAATATATCTCTTAATCTACTATTAGATGTGTTTCTCAGCCCCTTCCCTAGGGTGAACAGCACCTTCAGGTGGCAGGCCGAACATAAAGGTCTAAGGGAAGAGCAGGGCCACTTTAACAGGCCAGCCTTTGCCCCTGGCTGGTTGGTGGATGCATCAACTCTGCCGCTGCCGACATATTTTGCTAACATCAGAACCCAATTTCGTTGGCCTTCCAGTGTGAACTGAAGACCTACAGGTATTATCCAGTGTCCAGCACCAGACAGGAAATGCAGAGGAATCCCTCCTGTAGACTGAGTAACTGTACCAGCTACTTTATGGTAATAAAAATATCATAGCCAGAAGCAATTTATAAAAGAAAGTTTATTTTGGATTATGGTTTCATAGAGAGGCCATGGTGGAACAGGTAGCCAGAGCAAAATGCTGAGGGACCACACCTCCAAACTCCAAAACAGAAAGCAGAGAACAAACTAGAAGACCAAGTCATATCAACTCAGTGCCTGCCCCCAGTGACAGATTGCCTCTGGCAAGGCAAGTCATGAAAACTTCATAACCTCCCAAACTGTGCCACCACCTGAGGACCAAGCATTCAAACATGTGAACCGATGGGGGACATTTTTCATTCAAACCTTCAGAGAAGCTCCTCCATTCTCAGCCTTTCTAGTGTGCAGGTGGCCATTATTGGACTATCCGATTCTACAGTGTAAGCCAACTGACTAGGTCCCTTTTAATAATATATAATTATTCTTTTGTTTTGTTCCTCTAGAGAACCCTTACTAATATTCCATCTCCTTGATGCCCAAAAAAGAAATGTGTTGATTTCCTAGTTCTATCTATGGTTGGAAGTGACAAATTCTCACCCTTTTACATGTTTTATCTGAGGATGAATGAGATAGCATTATTTATTTGTGTGTTTGAACTTTGAAGATGTTTCAATAATCCCAGTGCCTGAGTAGGGCAGTGTTATACTGTGTCTTTAAAAAGAGGCATGTAGTATCATGTTACGCTATTTAATATGTAATTTGAACTGTGAAAATACTATTCACATATATTTGTGCTACAAATGTGAATGGCATGTGCACTGGACGCCCCCTGGGAGAGAAGACAACTCATTCTGCAATGCATTATATGGATGTGTGCATCTCCATCTGAGATCATCACTCAATGGCCACTGATGTTGGTGACTGGAGAGGAATGGCCACATCTCCTAGCTATGATTTTCTTAAAAGGAAAAGAAAAATCTCTGGAATGGTGACTACAGAGCCACTGCTTTTCTTTAGTGGGTATGTGAGGTGGCTCCCTGTGGAATACCTACCTCCCTTGTTCGTGGATACCCCTGCATGGGTTTTCTTGTTGATGGATGACCTTCCTCATTATGGGCAACCCTGTGATGGGCTTCCTTGTTGATGGGCACCATGGGTGGGCTTACTTGTTGGTGGGCACCACTGGGGGTGGGCTCCCCTGTAGATGACTTCCCTGTTGGTGGGCTCCCCTGTGGTTGAGCTTTACCTTGGGTGGGCTCCTTTGCTGGTATTCTTTTTTTTTTGTAACAGTGCACGTCCTTTATAAGAGAAACACCAGTAAGAATGTCCACACGACACATTTCATGCATATGGCCTAGCCTTATACAATACTAATAATTCTTTTACATACATTCCACGGATTCCTTTACTAACATGTGGTTTCTTTACTAAAGGGCAAACACAGCTCTAAAACTTGTTTTCATAGTTACACTGTTATTTATTTCACTCCTGTAGCATACACTGAATACTGGAAAAACACTTTGATATTCCATTGTGGATTACTCAGTATTATATATCCACTTCTATAAATTAAATTTTTTTAGGAAAATCCACCTTGCTGGTATTCTTACATTCCTCTGTTTTCTTCTAGGACACACATCCACATATTTTTTTTCAGTAGTACACATAGGAACCATCACACTGTTTCCCTACACAGACTGCAAACCTGGAACTATTCTATTTAGTAATGAACTAGGTCACATTTCTGAAACTTTCAAGATAATTTCAATTTATTCTTTGAGAATTTCATACAAGCAAACAGTGCCTATTGATCACATCCACCCTCCATCTTCCCTTTTCAACTTCTCCTGGACTCCCTGGTACATCTTTCTTCCAGTTCTATGACCTCTTCCTCCTCAGTTTTTAAATATGTCACTGGATCCAATTGCTACTGTACGTGATAATGTGAGTACCAGGTTCTCATGGATGTGGGGCCACCAGTTAGAGCATGGAAAATCTACTTGTGGCCACACCCCCAAAAGAAAAATGATTCTCCTTCCCTCAGCATTAACCAACTGTCAGTAGTTTTCGGTGAGGAGTGTGTTCTTGTGAGTCCTTTTCCCACCCACGTACCATGTTTTCCAATTGTTCTCCATGTCAATCAAGTCAATTCCATTTTTTTAGTTCAGATGACAGACTCAGTGACTGGTCTATGGGACAAATAAAAAGATGAAGGAACAATGTCAATTCACAAAGACTTTACAAGAAGAAGAATGAGGCAAATGCTAACACACACAAAAAAATTTGAATTATGTTCCAAGGAATGCAGTCGCCTTTGCTTTGGCCTGACCTAAGAGAAAGATCTGGTGAAGAAAATGTGTTTTTCTGAGACATATCCGAAAGAAGAGTCTGAGTCAAGAAAGTTTGAATCTGCTAGGAAAGTTGAAGCGATTATGCCTTTTATGGATCAAATTTAATCATGGAGATTATTATATATCAAAATCCCAAGTCATCCATTTGAAGGAGGTTTAATTTAGTCATTTTGAAATAAACTCTATTCTGAGTTCCAAATTAAATATACTTCTCAACTTCATACTGAAATGAAGCCATACAAATTCAGTCTGAGGTGTCCCTAGAATAAATGAAAAAATGCTCAGGGTAAAGCTGCGAACTGCTGGTTCCTGATCGTTCATTGAAATAACACACAAACAGTGAACCTCCAAGCCACATTATACAGATCAAACAATTATCCTGGCCTAAAGCGGGGAGCCTAGACATCTCCCAGACTGAGAAATCTAAACAGAGTCTAAGAAGCAAAAGAGATGTGATGGCAAAGACACACAGACTGGAGCAGAAAATATGTTGTCTTTTTGCTACTCTTCGATGGCTAATAAAAATTTGATAATGACGGCAGGAATCTTTTCTGCAAATACTTATGCTATTAGTAATGACCCATGCTGGAGAGATAAATCCAGTTTGTAGTCTTGCTAAAGTAAAAGAGATTCTTATTACCTCATTTGTCAACTACTAAGTGTGTCTTCAGAGGGTCCTTTAAATATTATAGATGTTCTAAGTGAGGGCAGAGGACTGTCACTGCCTGAAAGCACCGAATAAAATCCCTGCATTAAGTTCAACACCGAAGGGTTTTCAGTTTGCAAGACAGGAAGAGTCCAGTCCAGAAAGGTCTGCTCAGAGGGCAAAAAAGAAACTAATGCCACTTATATTTTTATTTAATAAAGAATTATTCTGTCAGCCATTTCTTTTTATATAGCTGCAATGTCAGCTGTAAAAGTTAATAAACTCAGTATCTACATTACTCTTTTATTTGACTTTTCATTTCTTCTAAATTTTAAGTTCATACATTTTGTTTGCATCTTCTGAGTACCACTGCTTAGCAGGAAGCCTTTACTGGAGGTACTTGAAAAATATTTTCTAAGTAGAATGTCGAATTCATTCATCATGTGAGAGATGACTGTGTCCTACTATTCCTCCTAAAGAAGTCACTCAGAGGTCATCATGCCTGACATCACCTGTCCTGCTGGGTCACACCACAAGGCTGTACTTCCTGGTTGATCCTGAAGTTATGGACATGTGACTACATCCAGCCAATAGCATAGGAGTAGAAGTGAAATCACAAAAATGCTACTTCCTACCTTGGTTATAAAATCTTCTCATTAAATAACTTCTATGAGCCAGGCATGGTGGTACACCTCTTTAATCCCAGCACTCAGGAAGCTAAAGCAAATCTCTGTGAGTTTGAGGCCAGCATGATCTGTAAAGCAATTTCCAGGACAGCTAGGGCTGTTATACAGAGAAACCCTGTCTTGAAAAAAACAAAACAAAACAAAACAAAACAAAACAAACAAACACCCTTCATACTTTTCTATGTAATATCCATGAGGCTGTGAGAAATTAGCAAAGCCCTTGTCAAACTAAATCTCATTTTGCCAACCAAAAAAAAGCTCTCCCACTCACTCAGAATGTCCATGAACAAATTAATAGAAAAAATAAATGGTATGCATACCATTTATTATTTTTGGTCTATCATAGCAAGAAAATTTATTGAAACCAAAAACTGTCTTTGTACCTTGTACATAGAAAACTTAAGGTCAATAAGAAACAAAATCAGGAGCTGGGCTCCCTGTACTTGGGAGGCAGAGGTAGGCGGATTTCTGTGAGTTCGAAGCTAGCCTGGTCTACAGAGTGAGTTCCAGGACAGGTTCCAAAGCTATACAGAGAAACCTTGTCTTGAAAAACAAAAAAGAAAGAAAGAGAGAGAGAGAGAGAGAGAGAGAGAGAGAGAGAGAGAGAGAGAGAGGAAGAACAAAGTCAAATCACATAGTGAAAGCCCTTCCTTTTCTGTTATAAATAGTTGCTTAGGCTAAGTATCAAAGGTCACAATATTCATTCTCATTTAGATATTTTATAGACAAGCAAATTATAGAAAAAGTGAATGGTGATTTATATGACATATTTTGTTCCTTTTTCTTAAGAACGTGTGGTGGGTGGGAGCTGAATGCATGAACAACCTTGCTGAACATCACAGAGTTGCTGTTGAGCTTGTCTACCCAGGATAGTTCTCACCACAAATCAAACAACCCTGTTTTATTTCTGTTTCCCCAACAGCTCTCTCCTTACTCCTCTACGAATCTGCCTCAAAGGAATCTTACAATCTCTGTTCCTCCCTATAAATGCGACTGAATATATTTGAGAAGAAGTAAAGATACAACTGGCATTAATATACACACACACATCCCAGTCCCATGATAGCAGTGAATCTTCCCACTTGCTTTCCCAACAGAAGAAAGCATTGTTTTCGGGGAAGAAGGTATTTTTTTTCCCCTCAGCCTGTGATTTCATAGTAAGAGGATTTGGTTTAGCTAGAGTACTTGGAGCAGAAAATAAATGACTCCTGCTCATCCTGGAGGTGCCAACTATGTTCAAGCATGAGGGGTTGCTGGCCCACAGTGCCAGCATACAGCACCTTCGCAGGGAGGCCAAGGCCCTCATGCTCCAGCAGTACCAGACGGCGCTCCGATGAGCCGGGCTGCTTCTGGCAGGTGGTGGCACAGGAGGTAGTAAGCGAAAGCAGTTCAGCATAAACAGCTCCAGCGAAATACAAGAATAATACTCTGGCATCCTCAACTCATTTCCTCTCATTCATGACTCACAATAAACACATATTCTGATGGGCAAATGGCAAAACCACCCCCAAGAAACGAAGGTTCATCTACAAACTCCGATGGCCACTCTCGCTGATCTGAAAAGCTTTTCTCCCTCAAGTCAGTGAAGTCTGAACAAATAGGATTCTCTCCTCATTGACCTTGGAAATCTGTCCCAGGCTGTTGGCCATTCTGGTCATCTTTTCTAGACCAGCTGCTGTCTCCATATTAAGGGGGATTTGGAGCATTCCATGGGTCAGAAGAAGGTAATGTGTTCTGGGTCATTTCTAATCCATGGAAAACCCAGGTGTACAGGACTGAGGCAGCCAACAAAAAAAGAGGCGAGGAAGACAGAGAAACACAAAGACAGTGTTAAACACAGACACACATGCACACACTCCAACCACAATCACGGACAACTAACCGATGACAAGTGTGAGCTCTCCTAGTATTAAGAAGGTAGTGTTATACACACGGGGGGGGGGGGGGGGAGAGAGAGAGAGAGAGAGAGAGAGAGACTCCTAACACAGCTACTAGCAGATATCCTAGTACTAAGAATTGCATATTTAAAGTTAACAGCATTGCCCTCTTTGTAGTCTGAGTTGGAGCTAACATAGGCTCTATTGTGCCTAGAAAACGCGTGCCCCCCCCCCCAGAGGGAGACCACCAGAAAGCAGAGTGCAAAATGCAAGGTTAACTCTCTTTTATTGCAAGCAAGTACAGGCAATTTTTGGCTGGCCAGGAACTTCTTCCTCACTATCCCGAAACAAGGTAGAGAGAGAAGTTAAAATTTTCTTTACAGGGTTAGTTTTTAAAAGGTGCAGTCTACAAGAAGGCTTTTTTGGAAGTGGCTTTTGGCATGGGTGCAAGGCCTTCTGCCCCCTCCTATCCTGATAAGTCAGCTTTCTTCTTGTTTTACTTATCACCAGGTGGCTGGCTGGCTAAGTGACCTTGTGCTTGGAATCTCCCTGGTGGGAGGGGGAAAGGAAAGCGCTGCTAATCTGTGTTTCTAATTTTAAAACATTTTGCTAGGAAATTCTTATCCCTTTGAAATTAAGGAGTGAGGGTCTCTCAGGCTCCTGTTGGCTCTGAGGTATGTCTCACTGAAACTGAGAGGTGATTACAATATATCCTCTATTTTCATTTAGGTTTTAAGAGTTCCCATACGAAAGCTACAAAACTAGGGCTGGATTTGGCTTGGACATTGCACTGCTTGTTCAAGCATACTCAGAAGAACCTGAGTCTGGTTCCCCGGTGTTATTGTAATAAGCTGAACAGGCAGCACGTGCCTGTAACCCCACTACGGGAGGAGGTAGGTGGAGACAGGAGGATCCCCGGAACTTGTCAACCACATGGCCTATTTGAAATCAATGAGCTCTCGTTTCAGCCGAAGCTGAGACAGAAAACAGCTGAAGAAGATCCTTGATATCAACCTTTGGCGAAGTATATACAGACACAAGGAAAGTTACAAAAGGAAAGATGAAACTTGCCAAAAGAAGTAATCAATGTGCATGCCCAAGGATTTCTCTCCCACTTACCAATGCTTCTAACCCCACCCCACCCCACCCCCCCCACCCCCACCCCCACCCCCGGTATGTTGTCACCCTCTCAGACCTCCCGGCCGTCGACCTGTATGATTGCTAATAAACTGGGCAGCTGTGAAGTCCCATAGGGAATGCGCAGGAACCTTTAAAGACAGGAGAGGATCCTGGGAGGAACTAATGCTGTGTCTGTCACAAGAGTTTCTGGGAGCACGGCAGCACTTTCTCTTAGAACTCAGACCTTCACAAGACCCCACAGTTTCCACCTGAACAGCCCGGGACACCGACACACACCGGCACAGAAGACACAAGCCCAATCGTCTTCCGCAGTGTTCATCAGGTTTTCTCAGATACATGGGCTCCAGTAAGTGGCAACCACAGTGGGCATTTTAAGCCTCCTCTCATTTACTAGGTCAGAATTTCAAGTCTGATTCAATTTTGCACACTCCCCTGTTGTCTGATTTCTGTTCAGCCTTCGCTAATTACTTCTAGGACCTTGCTAATTGGGATGACTAGCATCGGCAATTTGTCACATGCTTCATTTTTCCTAATATTTTCAATACTTAACATTCAACGTGTCTGAAGCTACCGAAAACAAGGTTAAAATGCACAATAATGTCAATACAGAGTGCCCACATTTTCACATTTCAAGGTGATTACAGAGCTCGAATCTCCAAAACGCCATTTGAGATTATATAACCAAATTCTGTATTTAATTATAACTTAGCTGTAGAGGTTTCGCACCATGGGGAGTACTAGAAAATTGCTTGCTTGGCATTCTTGAAATGAAGAGAGCTGAATTCTTCTTTTACATTGGGATGCTCCTTAAGTATCAAAGTCTTAGCGATGAGACAGGGAAGTAGGGGCTATCAATAAGGAACGTTAGCCTGAGGAGTTTGAAAAACACAGTTCTGTGGACAGCCACAAGTGAAATCAGATCCTGACAAGTTCCACCAGTGCGGGAGGATAATGGTACCATTTACCACTCTTATCTGACTCAGCAGGGCTCGATTACCTGAGACCCAATAGCTAAACCTTTCATCCTTTTTCGCTTCCAACTGCTTGCCTAGAAAAGTGAATGTACCATGGATGCAATGAATTAAATACACATAGACACTAAACTTAGGCATTGACTTAGTAAGCCCATGTGACTTCTGAGTCTTCACTCCACGTCTGGTCATTTAGACAAAGCATTCCATTGAATCCTGGCAGCATGGCATAGCAGGTGTTCTTTCCCCTCCCAGAGAGGCCTTCAGTCACAGGGATGCTATTCGACTTGTCCAAAATCATGAGGAGCAGAGCCTAAGTTCAAACTGCGGTGGTTTAGATGCTATAGGTACCTCACCTATGTTCTCTTAACATCATCACTAGCATCCAATCTCTGCTTCCCAGCACATGCAGTTGCTTGAAGTTTCCCCTAACTCTGCTGTACATTATGCTGGCAACAGAGGCTGACTAAGCTGATGGAGGAAGGTCATTGGTTAATTAATAAAGAAACTGCTTGGCCTGGTAGGTTAGACCTTAGGTGGGTGGAGTAAACAGAACAGAATGCTGGGAGGAAGAGGAAGTGAGCTCAGATGTCATGCCTCTCCTCTCCAGGGCAGATGCGATGAAGCTCCAACCCAGGATGGACGTAGGCTAGAATCTTCCTGGTAAGCGCACCTTGTGGTGCTACACACATTAATAGAAATGGGCCAAGCAGTGTTTATATGAATACAGTTTGTTTGTTGTTATTTCGGGGTATAAGCTAGCCAGGCGGCCGGGAGTCTGGCGGCAGGAAAGCAGGCCTGCAGCTCCCTTCAACACTAAGCACATCTGTGAATGAGCTCTCCTCCCAGTCCAACATCCTAAATGATAACTAAGATACATACAGCATTTATCATCTATCTATCAGTCTCTCTCGGTGTCTGTCTGTCTGCCTAGCTATCTATTTATCTAGTATAGAGAAAAAGACTTAAAAGAGTTTGTTGGGGAAATGAATGACAAAGACTTGAACCCATTATAAATGTGCCAAAGCTGACTCTAGGCCTATCCAGCAATGTAAAGAATACAGCAGTTTAAAGATAATTTTATTTAACATTACTTCATTTGTATTGCAACAGTCACCCTTAGCTTTAAAAATCAATGGCAAGGGTTACTAGACAGACACTACAAAATTGCTTCATGCAAGACTGTCATGACCTTTTTCCAAGGTTATGGTTTTGGCAGAGTCCTTTCTATTAATTCTTTTTACCAAGCAAATGAGTGTTAAAGCCAGACCCTCATGGTCTCTTGACTTTGCTTGGTGAGTTCTGCACAAGTGACTGCCTCTTGATTCTGACTGCTTAGTCATAGAATATATGTATAAGGAGAAACCCTAGCTTTCCACAATGTTAACCTTACTTGACAACAAATCCTTCACTGGAGGTCTTTTCCTTTTCCAACTCTAAGCCCCGCTTCCCTACCAGGGTTTTCTGGGAACATTTTAACTCTTTACAGTGTTAATAGTGTCTCACATTATAGCTACATCACTTATCTGAAATGCTGACTTCTCCTGGGGAAGATCAGCCACACAAAATCACCCAAGTGGAACCATAAGACCCCATCCTTTAAGACAGTAACCTATGAGGCTTGTTCCTTCGTGTTTATCAACAGTTGCAGCATCCCAGGCATCTGAGTCTGCGTGCAGAGTTGCCCTGGCAGGAGCAAAGCAAGGGATCTTCTCCCTCAAAGAGCTATTGGTTACAATAGCTGTTTACACACATTCATGTCTACCTCTTTCTAAAATAAATAATTAATTATATAAATAAATAATTTAGTAAAATATTGATAATTACGGTACCAACAGAATGGCTTAGTGGGCAAAGTACTTGTTGTGCATATCTGAGGCCCCAAGTCTGATACCCAAAACTTATATGAAGAGAGCAGGAGATAATTGACTGCACACAGCTGTTCTCTTACCTGTATGTGTGCACCACGGCACCAGTGCAGCCCACACCCAAACATGTCATACATACACATAATAATCATACTAAATAAAATCTTTGAAATGGTAGAGTAATGAAATAATTGGATAATAAAAAAAATTATTTCTGGGATAGTCCATATCTTCCTTATCCTTAGAAGTTCATAAGTCAACTATGTGCCATGGTTATTCTGATAACTTAGATGACCGAGGATGGGAGTTAGACATCAGAAAGACCAATCCAGTGATTAGAAGGTTGGGCTCTTGAATCACATGGTATTGTTTAAGGAAGATGAGGGAAGATGGATTTAGAGTTCAACCCCAGGACCATGATTCAATTGAGTGTACATAAATTAAACTCCCAACAAAACTCTAAATACTGAAGTTCAGGTGAAGGTTCTTGCTGCTATCTTTTTATCTAAATAAGTCCTGTGGATATTTTCCTCCCTGAGTTAGATGTTGAAATCTAGCAATAAAACTACAATCTTAAATTCTTGAGTTTTGAGAGTTATTCTGCTAGGTTGCTCATCTAAAGGATGGTAGACATGCTGCATTTATGGGCAACTGGTCTGAATGACAAGTGGCTAGGCCACAACCACAATGTTGTAAAATATGTATCTGGTCTCTTACTCTGGTTTATGAGATGGGGTCCCTGGACCCCTGTAAATAGGGTACTAGAAGAATGTCTTATCCAATGATCTTCTGTTCTAATATTTGACCTTTGACTCTGGTTCCTGACATAGAGCTCCTTAGGCCCTTGGGATTTCCTGGATGTAGGAGCATAATTTTAACTAAAGAGCTAACTCTTGGTAAGTTCTTAAATTGCCTCAGGATGGGGCCAGTTGTCACATGATGATTAAGGAGCTCAACTTTTCAGCATCCCTCCATTAACCTCCAAGGGTGGGAGCTAAAGGGAGAATTGATCACTAATGGCCAATGATGTAATTACTCATGCTGGTATCATTAGGTCTCCAAAGAAATCAAGGATATAGGGTTCTCAGAGGTTCTAGATTGCTGAACACATGGATGTAACTTATCTAGAGATGCCATCCCCTTCTCACAAAACTAATACCATGCATCCCTTTTGTCTGGCTATTCATTTGTCTTTCTTTATTCTAAACAAAACCATTATGCATGTTTCCTTGAGTTTAGTACAACACCCTACCAGAGTAGTAAAACTCAAGCTGATAGTCGTGTTAAAGGGATCTCCCTCTAAACTGTCTGGGCTCCCAGTTTTTCACTCGTCCTCAAAAGAACCCAGTTAAGACACTTATATAGTACAGAAGACATAGTTTATTAAAGAAGACATAGTTTATTACAGAGTTAAGTTGGGTACCCTTAGGCATAAAAGGGGGCAATAGCAAATGGGATCATCAAAGATGAAAACCATTACAAGGTGAGGGTAGACAATAATCAGAGACAATTGTGCTAATCTGTGTTTTAAAGTAGACTTTATACTAGTTTTTAAAGTCCTAGAACAGTGAGTTTTCCTAAGCAGGGAGTATCCATTCCAGGTGATTGACCGGTTCATTTACTCTCAAGAAATGAGACAATGATATGACTTTATTCTTTACTAAAAAGCCTTCTTCAGGATAATAATCTTATCATCTTCTGGGTAGTTTAGAATATCATGTCTCCACCCGGGGCCAAAAGCACAACTCAGATTTCATTCCAAAGTCCTTAGTTTTAGTTTCTGTTTTAACAACGTTTATTATGAAGGGACATAATTTAAGTTTTTTTGAAAGAGAGGGATGATGTATCTCTCCACTGGGCATGTACTGTTTTTGCAGTAATTTGAGGATTGGTCCTGTCTCAAGGAGAAATTAATTAGACCTGGAGGCTGGAAAAGGACTTGAAGATGTACAACAAAAACACTGTGCTGGAAGCATCCCATTCCTAAGAATGAAATTGTTATGTGGAAATTTGAATGGAATGCAGTCTCTCTTCATCAAAGTTATAATAAATGCCATGCCCTTTTCTCAAAAAAAAAAACAATGTTTATTATGAGAAAGGTCTGTCTTAGTTAGGGTTTTATGCTGTGAAAAGGCATGATGACCACAGCAACTCTTATCTAGAAAAACATCTTAATTGGTGGTGGCTTACAGTTCAGAGGTTTAGTCCTTTACCAATATGGCAGGAAAGCATGATGGCAGACAAGCAGACATGGTGCTGGAGAAGGAACTTAGAGTTCTCCATCTTGATCTATAGACAGCAGGAAGTGAACTGAAACACACTTCCTCCAACAAAGTCACACCTCCTGATAGTGCCACTCCCTATGGGCCAAGCATTCAAACACCTGAGTCTAGGAGGGTTGTACCTTTTCAAACCACCACAGTCCCTACCAATGGCCTTCAAGCTTGATACTATCTGACTTGATACATAATAATAGAAACCCTAGTCTGTGATGTATCAGTCAAAATAAAAGTCATAATCTGGGATTTGCAAGTAACAGGTGAAGTTAGGGGGCAACTGATGGGGAAGATCTTTCCTGTGGGAGCAGACACTCTCTGTAGGTAGATAATGTCAAAAACCAAGCTAAGAAGCAAGTCATTAAGTTGGTATATACTGAATAATTAGTTGTTGGTTAGATGGAACCCAAACCCACGGCCCTCCTAACACGCACATATACAAATACATATACACATGCATACTTATGTTTTGCTGGTTGAGGTGAAGGGTCTTGTACAGCGCCAAGTGACTGTGAGGCAAAACAGTACGTGGGCTGGAGAGATGGCTCAGTGGTTAAGGGTGCTGGCTGCTTTTCCAGAGCTCCTGGATCTGATTCCCAGCACCCACATGGTGACTTACACACTTGCCAGTTGAAACTCCACTCCCAGGAAATCTGATGCCCTCTTCATATACTGATACACTTAAATAAAACTAACTATAAAAATTTAAATGCCATAATTACTTTTAAAGAGTTTATTTCCCTGAAGATCTAGAAACCCTTGAAGTCATAGCTGGTGTCTGAAGTGAAAGGAGTCTGGTGAGGATTGTGTCTTTAACTTTATTAACATCAAAATTCTATCGAAATAATAAGTTTAAAATAACTACTAGATATAAAACATTGTTATTTAGTAGGAAAAGTATAGAAATTATTTTCCACACTTGAGATGTAGATTTAGAAAGCCTATTTAGATTTTGCAGATGGTCTGAAGGAAAAAAAAATCTTGGTTTTGGTTTGAGATTAACTAAACCATCAACCAAATGTGACTTGAACCAGAAAAATGTTGATGCTGTTGTGGAGTGTACACCAAAGACGACTACTCAAGCTTGGGTTTAAGCCAATATAAAGTTGTTATGAACCAACCAGTGACTACACTGGGTTTTCAGGATCCCAGTATAGTATAGCCCTGAGCCTTTCTTGGGATGAACTTTGAAACATAAATACCATATGCTTGGTTGACATACTTCAGTTAACAAGAATAGTTAGCCAGAAGTGGAAGTACAAAAGACAAAAAGCAAGGCCATTATATTTAGCGAATTTTATCCAGACCTATGAACTTTGATAGATCAGATCTTTGTTTTCATCTTGGCAGATGGTGCTTTCTATACACTGAGTTTTAGGGCTTAAATGGTACTTGCACAATGGAGTCAGTTGTGCTAAGGTTTGGGGCCCTGCTACAATGCAACAGAATTTACTTGTTTACTTATCTATCTCCTTGAAGCAGTGTAGAAGGATAAAAGAAATTAAGGAGTCAGAAGATGGGAAGGAGCCCTCTCCCTGGAGTCCAGTTGAAGTTGCTCACCAGTTGAGTCAACACTTCCAGCACAATTGATAAAATTTGCATGAATGTTGACGACATGGAGACAATTTGCCTTTTATATAAAGATACCTCAGATGAGTTGTGTTTAAAGCCTAAGTGTATATGTTCTTTCTTCTTTCCCAGATGTAAACTGTAATCTCACAAACAAGATGATATACCTTTGCTTACAGTTTAAAAAAAGGAAAAAGAAAAAGAAAGAAGGAAAGAAAGATAGAAAGAAAACCCTTAACTTTTGATGTAACAACTGTGATTGAAGTTTTTAGCTCATCAGGTATAACCCTATCCAATGCACCACCAGAATCACTTTGTCATCTATTCAAGTTCCTTAGCAACCCTTGGTAGAAGTCACCAAAATCATGTATATGTAACTATTGTAAACATATTAAGAGCCAGATCATCTTGATAGGCCTACACCTGTGTCTGAGTGTGTCTTCATCCCCACCACAATCCCCAGCGGCCCTCCATCTTTCTGTTAACCTCTGCACTTTCATCCATGGTAAACTTTCTCATAAATTCCAAATTTGCTTCATATTGGCTTGTGTTGAAAATCTTTCCTGAAGCAAGGTTAAGAATCTCGCCTCCTTCTGAGTAGAGATCTCTGGAAAGATCTCAGGATGCTGCAGGCAATATCATGGTGGCCCATGCTCCATGGCCACTGCCAATCTCCCCTTGATCTCTAACATTTTGAGTTGTGCTAGAAGACACTAAAGTATCTACGAGTTTTCCTAAGTGTGTTTATCTATTTATTCATTATACACACATGTATTGGTCACCTACCATTCACCACACTTGGCCCTAGAAGTATTCTGAAGCTCTATTTGCTATCTCTATGACTTTCAGCAAACCACCTGCCATTTCTGTAGAAGAGGAAATTGAACCAGATAACGTTACTTAGATTATAAAACATCCTGTCCGACTCTAACTGCTACTGATTCCTTGAGTGAGCTGGGAAACCCTGGGAGCCTGAACAGGAGGCCCCTCTTCTTCAATGTTTGCCAACTCTCTGGTGAGTCTTCCCTCAGCTCTTCCTCCAGCCCCTCCTAACTCCATAAATCTGCATACGAAAGGACCAGACAGCTGTAGCTCTCAACAGCTTTGGTTTTCATCACTGCCTGTGTCATCCTGCCTGGTGAAACTGCTTTTTAAAGGGGCCAAGCCTCTTTCAACAATTCTAAATATTTCTGAAGACACCAACCAGAGCATAACAAGCGTACACATAGATGAAACAGGGAAGTTTTTCCTCAGGTGGTTAAACTAATGAGAGGACATCTCTGCGGGAGAGAGTCTGTGATGTAGGCTGATTGTAGAAGGGCCCAGAGCAGCATGGGGGAGGCTGGGATGGTGGTGGACAGCAATGGAGCCCTAGGAGCAGGTGATACCAATACCATGACAAGGTGCTGGAGAAAGGGAAGACACCACCTCCAGAGAGGACGTCCTGGGTGTGGCACATTTCACCGCGTGTGCAATCTACATTACTTCAAAATCCCGCACGCTGAAGAAATGAAAACAAAGCTGTTGGAAAGAAAGGCACCAGGATGCTGTGTAAACACCGGTGTGAGAATAATCAAGATGACTTCTGATCTTGCTAAGTAAGCCAGAGAGAAATATGCATTTCCACACTGATATCCTACCAAACCCTGCTACAAATGCAGACATTTCAAAACAGGCCTGGAGAAAGAATCAGGAGGAGAGCTCAGCAGTACTGTGTTCACCTAGAATATGCAAGGCTCTGGCTTTGATTTCCAGCAACAAAGAAACAGAGGGGTGGGAAAACACATGAAAATAGAAAAGACAAGGAAATAGAAACAGCATCACATAGCAGTATAGTAACTTACGGTGTCTTTATAATTCAAAGTTTAAAACGTTCAATCCAAGCAGAAGCCTTGTCTGAGGCAAAGCTTTAAAGACCCTTCCATTCACTTTCTGGACCTTGACTTCCCAAGTTCTTTGAATAAAATGGCATTTCCCTTTTCTATGTGAAATCAGTATACTTTCAAATGTTGCACTCTTAATTTTTAACTCAGAGATACTGCTTGGTCTATTCCTCTAAGAATAGCTGTATTTCAGCCGCCAGTCCTTTAGGCTTCATCTTGTTATTCCCAAGGATCTTTTTCCCAATAAAGCAGTATGATGGCTGAAGATGTTCCTCTCCTTTGTACTAAATGGGGTCAGAGAGGTAGAGTTTCATTAAAGCACTTTCAAGAATGATTCTGCAGGGACTTTATTGAGGCTGGGAGGGAGGGTGTTTTCAGTCATGTAATGTCTCATATGAATGACAACAGGTTCCCAATTCTTTAGATTTCAACTGGTGACAAGATACCTTTGCTATACATTCAATAAAACAGGATTCAGGAAACAATGGGAAGGGCGACTAACCTTCGGAATCTGCAATCTAGAAGGATCCGTTTCTTGTCTCACCTCTTCTGTGAAATGTCAAAATGACAGACAAGGCCTCAAATCCTTCCTGCTTTTTAAAAGATGGCAAAGAATACTACAGATCTGGAAAGTCTCCTGAAGGCCTGTGGTAAAGGCCTGGTCCTCAGGGAGATCCTACGGGAGTTGGTGAACTCTTTAGAAATGTCTTTAGGTCGTGAGGAGATGCTCTTGAAGTGGGTATTGCTTCCCAGGCTTCCATTCCTTCTCCTTTGCTTTCTGGCCACAAAAGGAGTAGTTAGCTTCATCATTGAAGAGTCCAAGAATAAGAATATGGAAATGTAGATTCCAGAAATAAGAGTGTAAAATAAAGAAATATAAAGTTGTAAGCTTAGGACATTGAGAGCAGGCTCAGCGGCTTTCTCAGCAGCTTCAGGATTAACTATTAACAGTGGGCTACTTTGCTTTACAACTGACGGCTCTGTCCGCAGGACTGAAGCGGCCCTCTGCAAACTGAGGGTCAGCTTTTAGATAACCCCCTGCCCCCGCAGCCACTCCTGACCAGCAACTAATGTGAGCTAACTTTTATTTTTATTTTTAATTTTTTTGGGTTTAAGAACACTTCACAGTGTGTTGTGTTTATTCAGTAGCTCCACAGAGGTGTGACGGCAGATACAGTGGGCAGATACAGTGAGCCTGCTCGGGCGGATCCACGCACCAGTGGTGATGCAGTCCACTGGGGCTCCATGGATAGATGGCAGAGACAGAGGGAAGAGCTGGACAGAGATGGGATGAGCTTTTTATCCTCTCAGATGTTAGTTTTTTGGTCTATAAGTAAGTTGGAAAGGAAGGCTCAGAATTAAATAAATACAATTGAGGAACGGCCTTTATTGAACAAAGTCCACCAATTCAGCTTCGAGTAGGTTTTCCTTTCAGCAGCGGCACTCATCTCTCCCAAGACTCCAGCTGAGACCCCTTCTTCTCCTGTGTCTATGAGGAAGTGGAAGTGCATCACTATTCTCAATGGAGAGGACAACGCCTTTTCTGTGACAGGAAAACGACTGGCTTAACTATGCAAGACAACACTTGGTCCTCCAGTCAGCTTCCTTAGTTTATTTTGTCCTGGAATATATACAAGTTATTGGTGGCAGCTACGGCAATAATGCTCTCCATGGGGTGCCAGGCTGTGTGAAGGATCTTCTTATTGAAGTCCGAACTGTGTACGCTAATCTCGTCTTTCTTTCTCTTACCCCCTGTACATACTTTCCGGGGCTTCAGGCTGGCTCGGGGTTTGCTGTTCTCTCTCAAGGCTTCCAGTGTAACATCCCTCCGTGTGTTTCTCTCAAACATTCTGAAGAAGTTGTTGTAGGACCCCGTCATAATGGCGCTGTCTGAACCATTCCAGCAGCACTCGAACTTGTCAAAGATGCAGTCATTCTCATACAAGGAGCAGAGCTTGCTTCGTAGGTACTCATGTACCTGGTGGGTCTCGACAGGCCCTGCCCTCCACATTGAGGTCCCATACCTTCACCGACAGATAGTCTCTGGTCATCATGTACTGACCACTGTGGCTAAACTTGACGTCAGATATAGACGAGATTATTTCTGAGAAAAAGGATCTACTGCTGGGGTCTTCTGGTTCTTCACAAAACTTGGCATGCCTGTCACAGAGGAGCGCATTTCACACAGCCTGATGGTCCCCTTGCTACTGCTATAGACAAACACATTGCACTGGTGTGGGTGGATCTCAGCGGCAGGGATGACTTCTGTCAGCTCCTCCATGTTAGCTGGCTTGATGTCCACAATGTTGAAGCTTCTATCTGTGATTTCTAAATGCCATAGGTTAATTCTCAGATCATCTGCAGAGAGATATGTTTCATGATCACTATTTACTGAAATGGAATTAATGTGATATGTATGAGCATTTGCAAAAATTCGTCGTGGACTTGCTTCTACCATAAGGTCCATGGGCTTCAATATTGGAACCCGTAGTGCCGTAATTCTAAATGGGTCTCGAAGTCGTCCATCTTCATCTTTCAAGTTATAACCTTCTGCTCTTTTATCCCGTTCACTTATTTTCCATAATTTAATAGTTTTATCATTTGTAGAGAGTAGAAAATTAGCAGCATTCTGTTGCGGTAACCACCTGATTTTATTAATTTTTTCTTCAATTTCTAGACTTTTCAAATAGTCAAACTCTGGCTCATGACTCTGAAAGGTACTGTAAACATTGTACTCTCCCCTTGAGTGAGCGCGGCCTTTATTCTCTTGTTCCCGCTGGAAAATAACAACTCTGCCACCTTTGTCTCCTGTTGCTAGAAGGTCTCCAGAGTAGTTAAACTCAACGGTGGAGATGACGTCGGCTTCCGCCATGTCCTCGTCGACAGCGCCCTTCACTTGCGAGAAGCACCACTGGAAGTTGTTGCCGCAGGGGCAGCCATGGAGCGGGCTGGACCGAGCACGGCCGACCTAGGCGCTCCAAGCGCTCAGCCCCGGCCACCACGGCCGCTGCCGCCACCGCTCCCGCCCCTGAGTTAACTTTTAAATGATGGGATGTACATTGACTTTTTGGTTTGGCATTGTTCCATACCCTTCCCTGCTATGCAAAAGTGGCAGCATCAGAGGAAGGTGGAGCTTCGCTGAACACCGTCAGCATGAACCCGAGAGAAATGGTGGGCTAAATACAAACACTAGTTTAACTGGAAAACCCTGATAATGAAAACTGTAAAGAAAAACAATTTGTATCTGAGTTTTACCTCGAGATTGGAAAAAAATCTTTTGTTCACACCTAATGGCTGCTTCTTGCTATAAAAAAGGGAGTTTGGAAACAGCCCATCACCTCAGTCTTACAAGTCCATCTCTGGCTGTGGTCTCAGCTAGCTGATAAGTTTTTCGTGCCCCTTGGAGATTTATTTTAATTTTTAATTTTTTTGGAATAAAGTTTGCTTCTGGTTTAATAGACTTTGGCGGTCTGTCCCCCATGTTTGTGCAACTCCTTTGGACCCAACAATGTTGAGCCCTACACCCTTGCCTCCCAACATCACCGTCTTAGCTACTTTTCTATTATGGTAAAGAGACATTAGGACCAAGGCAACTTTTAGTAAAAATAATTTCTCTGGAAGCTGGTTAACATTTCAGAGGGTGAGTGCCCGAAGCAGGTAGGCTGGCATGACACCGGAGCAGTAGCTGAAAACTTGTATCTGATCCACAAGCAGGAGGGAAAGAGCTGGAGGCTGGGCCTGGCACAGGCTTTTGAAGCCTTGGCCCTCACCCCCAGGAACCACCTTCTCCAGCAAGACTACAACTCCTCAACCTTCCTAAGAAGTCCACCAGCTAGGAACCAGATATGAGCATCTAGGGGTCCTCACTCAGACCACCACAACCACCCACAAAGGGTTTACCCGATTGTGAGCTGGAACCACCACGAATCAAAAGCCTTCTAAGTGCTGGAATCACAGATATGTGCCACCATCCAGGCTAATCTTTTCTGTTTATTGGTTAATGATCTCAAGTGATTGAAAGCTGACACACACAACAAAAGGAAAGACGAGACATGGAAAGAAGGGAGAGAAACACGAAGGTAAAAATAATATCATCTTTTGGGGCCATAATGAAAAAGTCGTAAGTATGCAACACGAAATGCATATGCAATGCAGAACATTATGTAATGTTCTTTCTTAGAAATGTGACTTCAGAGACTGTGAAAATCTCATAGATGTTGTGAAGAGAAAATCCAAGAAATAAACTTTGCTTGCTATAAGACCCAATAAAGGCCCAACTTTGAGATAATCTATAAATAAATTAAATCCAAGCAAGGAGGCCTCTTGTTGCCTGTCAAGGTAGGTTTGGTGTGCTGGGCTATGAGCCCCACGACCACGCCCTCCCCAAGAATGCATCTTCTTTCATTGCGCCTTTGCACAACTGCCAATTCCAGATTTTACTTTCTGCTTGTTTCCCTTCCCCTGCAGTATATACTGCACAGGTGAGACAGCAAGCCATCAAACTATGGGATGGGGACAGCCCGACCCATAGCAGACCCTGGACTGAAACAGATTAAGGGAGGTAAGGCACTGAGTATCTCGGCGCACACCAAAGCTGTTAGTTCTACATTGGTGTTCAGTAAAGAAAACAGGAGTCAGGACACAGAGGTCTGCGGAAAGAGAGCTAATGGAGGTAATTAGAAGAAAACACCTGTCAGTGAGCCACTGTACTTCCGCACCAGCCACAGCCAGCCACGGCTCCCAATAATTATTCACAACAATGAGGCGCCTCTAGACCGTGGATGCGAGCAATGATGGACGGCAATAAAACCAGAAAATGAGTTTTCCCATTGTCTAATAAAGTTCTATGACTCTGTCAATCTGTGTTGACACAGACCTACACAGGACCAGATGATAAAATATGTAACAGCAAGTTAATTGTTTCCTTGGGTTTGCATGTTTGTCTTTTACTTTTATGGTTCTAGATGAAAATTCTGGTTGTCTCATGAGTGGCGGTGAGGGCAGCGGTCATTTCTAAATCCCTAGCCACCAAATAGCCACACTCCTCAAAATGTTTCAAGTCCAACAGGGCTGCAAAGGAGGGAAGAAATGAAAGCCCTATATACCTAGGTCTGGACACAGCAGCATACAGAAAATCAGGGTGCCTAATAAGTGCTCATGTACATGGCTCAGAAATTTACATTTTAAATAATAATAATAATCAAAGTCAACCACCATGTAACCTACATATCAGGTAGCTTTTTTGTCTGATCTAAATACTGCAAAGGAATAGGATAGAATTTCTCCATTGTTAAGTTAGCCTTAGAAAATAATATTTTTACAGGGTAGCTAAATTCACAAATAACTCTGGAAAGTGTCACATGGAAAGGGGGTGCGCAACATGAGTTTGAGAATCTCTATGGCAGACACAAGTTTACTGCTGGAATGCCTTGGGATTCTACACACCCAGAAGAAAACCTCAGCTGAACAATTGTAGAAAGAAGGGAAGAAAGTGACCAAGGATGGTCTTGTCACACAGAAGCTCCATAGTATTTAAAGGAAAGTGATGAACTCACTGACCTACAACAGGCCAAAGGCTGGTTCACAAAAATTAGGTGAGTATACATATAGAACTCAGCACATTCAATTGTTTTCTAGATTAAAAAACTTTTCATTTGTCATTAATGTTTTAAGTTATTAAATTATTCATTAAATTTATAATATAGCAATATTCTATTATAATATAGTAAGAGACTATTACAAAATATAATCAGAAACTCTCCATCCATTGGAAAATCCCAAAACACATGAATATAAATACAATAGAGCCTAAACCCTTTTTATTAGAGAGGATACACTGCAATCACCTAGAAATGTCTATAGATTGAGCAATTTTATGTTACAATAAAGTCCTTGAGAAAACTTTAACTCTCTTTGGGAAGTTCAAGGCCAAGACTGGGTGGCTCCATTGATTTAGCCTTAGGTGAGGGTAGTCCTTCACTTACAGCAGAAAGCGTGTAGTCACCTTTAGCTGAAATGGAGACGAGGAAACTAAGACGAGGTCTTTCTGCTAGGGCCCTCCCAAAGGTTTCATAACCTCCAGTTAACACCGCTTTGATTCTCGTGGGTAAACAGTCAATGACCAAAGCATAGCAACCAGCCTGCTGCTATATACAGATTTCGAAGGGTTAATTGTGCTTGCTTCTTGCCTGTCTCATAAAGGATTATTGAATTTAAAAACTGGTAACATATTTTGGATTGTTAGAAATAGATTAACATAATAATTATTTTAGAAATAAAACTGAAAAAAGTGAGAGAAAAATCACACTTTAGAACACGATGGCATCTGAGATTCAGATTTCACAGGGACTTAAATCTCATTAGCACCAGTTTTCAATGCATTCCAGCCAATGGAACCGCAGTTCACAAATAAATATAAATCAAGTGTGGAAGCCAGAATGACTTCCAATCTCATATTCCCCGTGTTTGCCAAAATATATTCAAAATCAAAGTATGAATTTATGGGGTCATTAAGTCTTTTTGGATTACACAAACTTCCAGGCCTTGAGTAATTTAAATATGCTAGATATTTCATGGAGGGTTTTCACTGTAGGTTTTTTTTTAATTTTATGATTAAGATAACAAAAACCATATGATAAATTATGTTAAATAGAAGTAAATATTGATTTCATATTTTACCAAGAGAAGAATGCATGCAATATAATAGTTTGCTTTGTGGCTGGGACTTCTAAACTGAAAATCTGGGAATTTTACATGCAGACTCTCAATAAGAGAGGTTCAGTGAGGAAGGGGTCCCGGAAAGAAAGAACTGGCAGGGAGTCCTAATCCAATTATTAAAGACAGTGAGTTGACCATGGAATCAAAAGGAAAGGTAAGTCTTTTGGCTCTAACTGTAGCACTTAGACAAACAATGATGTCTGTCTGGGGGCCTCTCTTTGTGGGCTCCTTTCTAGTTTCTCTACACAAGCAAATGAGTCATGTGGAACGGGAGGATACTGTTTGCCATGCCCTCCACAGCATCTAAAGATTCATGCAGCTGTTGACTGAAACTATCACATCTGTATGAATATGTGAAGACCTTTTTCTTATTATCCAACTTTAAAAATGCTGTTTCCACAGCATGTATGCCTCATAAGATATTAAAAATGATCTAAAGAGGATAGAGTGCACAGAAAGATGATACAGGTTAGACACGGATACTTTACTATTTTATATAAAAGTCTCAAGCCTGCTTCACCACAGAGAGGTCTGGGAACTGATCCCTCACGAATACAGAAGCAATCTCACATTGCTGACTTCAGAGGATGATCAGAGTTGTAAAGAGTCTTCCCCCAGGCTGAGAGGTTCAACTACGGCCATTGGGGTTGGACTAAGATCTGAACCTTGGTGCCAGTCCAGCAGAAATGCCCACTCTGAAGGTCAAGTAGCCTTTGCTTCTTTCCAAAGAGATCCCCAAATGCTGGATGTGCTTTTTATACCAACTGGGGAACACCTCTACGAGGAAGATGGGATCCTCAGCCTACTCGGCTCAAGGCTAGGTGTGCTACTGTTAAAACTCTCTAAGAGACCTTGAAAACTCCTTATCATCATATGAAAAAATAACGTCTACAAATGATTTTTGTCTTCTTTAATGTCTTTAACAGATGCAAAATTTAATCTGTGTACATGTAGCTGTGGTCAGTACACTGCTTTGGCTAAAACCCATAATGGTGGATGAGATTGTTCTGGAACCCACATGGCTTCCTATACTTAGGTTTTGAACAGATCATCTTCTGGCTGAAATGCCTTTCTCAAGCTCAGTTTAGTTGAGAGAGTCTTCCTTCCCAAGCCTGCCATCTCAGTAAAACCTCCCCCAGCCTTAGCTCTCTGTATGTCTCTATTAGAATTTCACAACTTGCTTTTCTAGTTACATGGCATTCCTACTAGCCAAATCCCTGTAGCTTTGGGAAAGTTCCTTAGCATCCCTGGTCTTAGTGTTCTGAGCTGCTAAATAAAGAGATGTAATAGTCACAGGGAGACTAAGATGGATCTTCTAACCCATCTTAAAGTTTGGGAATGAAGTGGTGATCAAGACTAGAGAGAATGCTTCGTTTGCTTTATGGTCTGTCTAACCTTTCTCTTTCTTTTCCATTCGAAGAAGGGTTTCATACAGCCCATGTTGGCCTTGACCTCACTGTTCCAACCAGGATAACTTTGAACTCCTGATCTTCCTACCTCCATTTCCCAAGTGATGGGATTACAGGTGTTTATCAAAGTACCCAGCTACAGCTAGAGTTTTATCCTTCTACGTATCTTAGTAGAAATGAGGGCCAGACAGACAAGAAGCATATGAATAAGCAGATATTAATGGCAAGTTCCATTACAAAACAAAATATGATAAAGCTGTAGAAAGTGACAGGGTAGAAGAGGGAGAAGTCGCTCTCTGGGAAAGATGTAAGAGAGCCAGAAGAATCCATGAGTCTTAGCTCAGGGGAAACCCTGAGGGTCAACTGAATGGAATTATGTGGGAATTAAACATGTTTGCCTATAAAACGGTGGATGAAACAGACACTAGGGGATACCAATATACAGACCTAGAAGGAAGCACTTCCAAAAGATGCAGGGAAAGCGGGGAGGGAAGGAGGTGAAAGAGACAAGTAGTCATGCGTGCTGTGCTAGTTTGGAAAAAAATGTATTTCAAGAGAATAAAGTGACCAATCCCTTCCATTGGTCACTGAGAGAAAATGGGACACTGTCTTTGGTGATACGCGGGTCGCTCTTTTATTGTCACAGAAAGTGCAAGGTCTGGAAGCGCTGAGTTGATGTCTGTAGTCCCACAGGTAAAGTGATATGAGATATTTTGATGGTGGAGTCTCTTGGGGCAATTTCCACCTGTCATCCCCATGATCCAGAATGGAAGGAATGAATAGCAAGGTTTAACTAGTTTGTATGTCAGATTGCTTGAAGAAAAAAAGAGAGAGAGAGAAAGAAAGATTTTTCTAAATTTCTTGTGATTTCTAAAAGTTAATGAACTGAAATAAAATCTGGCTCATTTTAATCTAAATTTTTAAACTAATTCTTTAAATTTTTGAATAATCCAAGTTAAATTTGGTTATGCCTGCGTGGAATGACTTGACAGTGAACCCATGGAGCCATGAGGAGAAGGCTCTTTAGCCGCTCTGCATGGTTTTTAACTCACAGATACTCCCCTGGGCACATCAACCCTTAACTCGGGTCACAGTCCAGTCTTCCAATATTTCTCATTCCTCTCTTGCTCCATTTCTCCAAACCTCCTTCTTGGGGAATTTAAGGAGTGGACTACGTGGGCTGGATGCCTTGCAAGGACAAAAACGAAGGATCCAGAGTCAGAATTTCATAAAACTTCTTTTATAATATGACAAGACCAAGGACTTTAAATACTAATGAAATCATCTATGCCGGTGAATCACCCAAAGATTAACTATTTCCCGCAGTTCTGACATGGTATGGAAGGCAGCATTCGTATTTTTTATTCATTTTAGGAAATTCTAAAATTAAAACCTACTTTACATTCTAAAAATAAGTGGTTTAACTCCTGAAAATTTATTCAATCACATTTTAAACTCCAACATACATATTTCTAGACTTGTAAACATATTTGCATTCTTTTAAATTTAAATAGAAATAGATTTGTTAAAATCCAGTTCTCAGAAATGTTCAGGAAAGTCTCATCTGGCTAGATTTTTATAAATTATATATCACACGTTAATAAAAAAAAAACCTTCAGACTGTGTGGCACTTGGAAAAGAATGGTTTCCAGCTCAGCCCTCAGAGCAATCACTCGTGACAATGTCCACTCTGCAGGCAAAAGTAAGGTGATGTGCATCTCGGTGTGAATCAATGTTTAATTCTTGCTAAATTCACTTTGTCACAATAAAGAAAAGCAAGTTGACTACTAAACATTGCAAGTGACAAACATTTTCCGGAGCGTTCATTTCCTGTGTGGCCAGCACCTGAAGCGCTCTGCTCCTAGTAAACGGAAGAGGCAAAGTGAAGTCAAACGTTGTTTGCTGTTACTGCTTCTTTGACGTTTCCTAACGGGACATTACAAACCAATGAAGAAAGCAAGTCTGCACGGACAAGCCTCCTTGCTCCCTTGTCGAGCAACCGCTGCACACAACACTCCTCCTGCCCAGACCTGTGGCGTCACCTGGGCCGGGTCAAGAGCAACACCTCCCATCCAGAGAGCTGCCGAGCACACAGCGTGCTTTTTGCATTGAGTTTGCTTCTTTTTAATGAGAGGGGAAAGTTATATAGAAGATTTTATTCCCTTAGAAGGCAGGAGACTTTTGGCAAGAATTTGAATCTTTCCTCTGTGGCCAATTAGTGACAATTCCACTTTTGCAAGACAGCCGTCTCCCTGTCCAATGTGACAAGGCAAAGCGAGAAGACTGGCACCCAATGTGGTGCCAACAGTAGTTCAAAAATCGTAGCCACCATTAAAATAGGAATCTGGATGCAAAAATCCAGGGCTTGTGTAGCCGGCTATGGCTTCCACAGAGCTTGAGCCAGAGCTGTGACCAGGATAGGGTCAGTGATGGTGCAACTGGTACACCCTTTAAACAGAGAGATGAAAAAATATGGCTGTTAACAAAAGTGAAATTACATAATCGCACAATCACAGAGTCATTAGTGCTTTTCTTTAGACATTGTTCACAATAAGAAAAATTAGAAGCACTAGCACTAATCTGCAGATGCTTGGTTAATTTAAGTACAATACGATTGGTAGCTGGCTATCGTTTAATATTTAAAATGCAAATGTTGACGCGAGTGAGGGTGAACAGGTGAAGGGCAGGCAGAAAAGGATATGCAGGTTGAAAAGTTAATAATTTCACTTTTCCTTGATGTGAATCAGAAAGTCATTGGAGATTTTTTTAGGCGGTACAGAATTTGGGCTGAATGCTCAAAGAACAGTCTCCTGCTATGTTGAGAAAAGATTATGGCAGTTCTGTGGGAGGAGGCAATGGCACTACCCAGGGAGGGCCGTTGGCAGCACAGAACAGGAGCCAAGAGTATAAAGCAGATAAAGTGTGGAGTCTATAAATGAGGATGGTCATGCACCTAGTGTTTTCCAGTGTGTTTGGTACGAGTGAGAAAACAGAAGAGCCAAGAACAACCCACAGGTTGTGTGAGATACACAAACAGAGGCTCTTGCAAAGGAGGCAACCCCAAAATAACAGGGTCCCTGTGAGTAACTGGGGAGCAGAAGATCTTATGTGTTCATCCTTCAACTTTTATTTGGAATTTTGCAAAAAAGCATGTGCTGCTTCGATCATTGCAAAGCTATTTCAGAAAATAAACTAATGCCAACTCAAATGAGGAACAGGTGGCCACAGTTCGTGTTGCTGGGGTCAGCAGCCCCTTGTGGCTTGATGACCATACCTCAGAACAGCAAGTCAGAGCTCTGGAAAATGAAGTGGTGTCTGACCCCCAAACTGTCCAGTTTGAGGATTCACAGCAAGTTGCAGCTCTTTATTTGGGTCTTTTCTGACTGAAGGGAAGAACTCACTGGAGCCTCCCACACAATGAACCTGGAGATTAACAGCACGCAGCCAGCACACCTGCCAACCGAAGCGCATAAGTAAACCTCCATCTGTGGAGTGAAATGACTAATTCTGAGTCTCATTAACCCTCTTAGTTAGCATATTTGAATCTTCCTCCTTCTCGAATTTTTATTTTCTGTTTACATTTTTGCAGGCCTTATGGCATACATACCTTTATTTATTTATTTTTTGTAAGCCACATCAAATCCCTTAGAAGCATGTGGAGGAAAATAAATACGTACCAAATACACATTTTTCCCGCTTCTCCTTTTGACTGCAGAATTACCTTACTATGACTTATTTGCACCATGCCATCCTCTCTTCCAACTGTCTCCTCTCCCTTACCATGCAGTTAACAGAAGCCACAAAGAACCATGCAGCTAAGAAAAATGTTCACACAACCATCTTCATGCAGGTCAGTGGGACAGGTCAGTGGGTGAAGGCACTTATTGCCAAGACTGATAACCTGTGTTCAGTCCATAGAAACGACATGGCAATAAGAGAAACTGATTCCCACTAATTCCTACAAGCTGTACATTGTGTGACACAAGCCTACAACCACCACCACAACCAACAACAACACGGCCAACACCAACACCTCTACCACCACTACCATCAACAACAACAACAGTACCAACACCAGTACCTCCTCTTCTACCACCACCAACAACAACCACAACAGTGCCAACACCAACACCTCCACCACCAACAACAACATTACCAACACCTCCACCAACAACAACAACATTGCCAACACCTCCACCACCACCAACAACAACACTACCAACACTAATACCAGCACTTCCTCCACCAACAACAACCACAACATTACCAACACCAGCACCTCCACCACCACCCACAACAACACTAACACCAGCACCTCCTCCATCACCAACACCACTAACCACAACACAGCCAACACCAACACCTCCTCCATCACCCACCACCATCACCAACAACACTACCAACACCAACACCTCCACCAACAACAGCAACACCCACAACAACACTACCAACACCAACACCTCCACCACCACCACCAACAACAACAACAACACTACCAACACCAATACCTCTACCACTATTACCACCACCAACACCCACAAACACACACTTAAAATAAAAATAAAAGTGAATTTTTAAAAATACCTTTATGCCAGATTTGAACTGTCCAAGGAAAGGTCCAGACAAACCTAAAACCTAGATACTACCTGAGCTCAGCTGGTGGAGGTGAGCATGGCACCCCTGGAAGAACAGTTTACCTCTCTGGATTACTCCTTTTGCTCAGCTACAGAGATTCATAAAATCTCCCTAGGGCTCCACAATAGTGACACAATCTACCACAGAATAGGCAAAATGGCTTTCAAAGAAGGGGTAGGGCCTTCGGTACTATCTATAGGAAGATTTTTGATGCCTCTCAAAAAACCAGTCCCTTTCAATTTCATCATCATGGCTCTCCATTGTAACTATACTCATCGTTTCTCATCTCTCACTGGCCCGAGAGGGCTAGTGACAACCTCAATCCGGCCCTTCCAGGGTCTGCTTACAGTGGAGACCGTTGAAACCCTAATTCATCTCACGGGCAAACATTCCGGCCCTTGAAAGTTTGGCATGCAGTCTGTGCATGTACGAAGCATGTGGCTTCCTGCATATGTCTGCACATCATCCTTCAGGAAACTCTATTTCACACTGCACCAGCTTGCTGGGTTGCTGTTGCTCACACCCACTGAGAAATAACTCCATGTGAGAATAATACCTTTACAACTTTCCAATGTCCTCAGACACATGTCTCGTCTCCAGGCCGTCAACCTGCTGTGAACTCCCATTCTGACTTCTCACACTTACAGGCAACAGTCGTGCAACATACTGCTGAGCAATATGAGGGTTTGGGGAAGCGTTAGGTGCAAAATTAAATCGGAGCCTGAGCATCTTTTGAGTTTGGTGCAATTTTTGGTGATTCAAAGAAATCTGCCACACAGACAAACACACTAGTGTTGAGTGCTAACTGAGCACTTCTGTCTGCATCTCTGAAGTGCATCTGGACTCCAACCCTCATCAATATTTTTCTGTTGGAGCAGAGTGTGGGATTCAACATGAGAGATCCTATCCTCAAGACACTTCCTACTTGCATCTTTTATAACATAAATAACTCTGGCCAAAAGTCTAAGTCTTTACTTTTAGCCATGTCATAATGCTGATGCCTGAGATCCAGGCATGGGTGTAGTATCAAAGAATGCTTTTTTGAGAATGATCCAGAAATCTATATCTTTATCTATACTGAGTATAGATAACAAAATAACAAAAGTACAATATAAGTATCTCTATAGGCATAAATAAAATAATTGTCCCTCTCATTCAACACATAATTGGTAATTCCTCAAGATGTCCCAGAGTGCAGATAGGAAAATCAGGGCCTGCCTAGACTTAACAGGAATTCATTGAGCTCAGCAGAAGAATTAATATGCTAATTACTTTCTTCCTAATTCAGTAGAAACTTGGTTTTAGGAAGGACCGGAGTTAATATATATCAAACCTTTCTTGTTAATTCTTGGTTAACCAGAGAACTCAGCTAGTCAGAAAACAGCTCCTAGTTAGTTCTGTGTTCCTTCAGTTTATGTCCGCTTACTCAATAGCTGGAACTCAGTCAACCCGACAGATGTGACAGAACAATTCCCAGTGCATGGTGATGGACTCCCTGGGGTATGAAGACTTGGGGCGGTAAAGAAGATGACAAGGGAATTTAGTCTGCTTGCCAAGACAGAAAGTTGGAGCATTATCTATTAGCAGAAATTCACAGAAATACAAGTAACAACAGGAGGTCCGAGGTATGAGAAGCGATGGTGGAGAGGAGAAAAGGAGAGAGACAAAGAGTCCATCCGGGAGCCCCACCCATTGTAGGTGCACCTGCTAAGGACTAAAGAGGGAACTAAGCCAGCACAGTCCTCAAATGTTACTTCCCAAGCTCTTAGATTGGATTGTTTCTTTGCCATTTCCCTTACAAATCATTAGAGAGAAAAAAAAATCTAAAATTTAAACTTCTGCATAGTTTAGTTCTGTTTAACTCAAGTTGTCATAAATACACATCTTCTTGAATTTACAAGATGTTTTCATATAAATCCTACGAAGCTGAAAGAATGCAGTGTGTAGATATAAATATAGCAATATATGCGCTTGTATCATATGACAACTATTTATATATACTTTGAAAACGTACGTTAAAAGCATAAGTTTGAATGCTTCATCCCCAGTTGATGGAACTGTTTGGGAAGGATGCGGTGTGGCTTTGTTAGAGGAGGTGTGTCACTGGGAGTGGGCTTGGAGGTTCAGAAGACCCACACCTTTCTCATATTTGTCTCTACCTCAGAGTTGTATCTCAAGCTGTGCGTTCTCAACTGTGCACCATGCCAGCCTGCTGCTTTGTTCCTCTCCAAAATGATCATAGGCTCGAAATCTCTGAAACTGATAGCCCTAAGTCAAATGCTTTCTTTTATAAGTTGTCTTGTCATGGTGTTTTATCACAGCAATAGAAAAGTGCTAAGACAACTTGAAACATAAACTAAAGGTATAAATGTTTATATTAAGGATATATGCACACATGGCATATGTATATAATATGGTACCCTTGTTTATATATTTGCTTACATTTCTTGACAACATTTTTTGGTCTGGTTCTTTTCATTTTCTTTTTTTCTTTTTTTGTTTTTTGTTTTTCAAGACACGGTTTTACTGTGCAGCTTTGGCTGTCCTAGAACTCGCTCTGTAATCCAGGTTGGCCTCAGAATTATAGACATCTGCCTGCCTCTGCCTCCTTAGTGCTGGGAGTAAGGGCTAACAACACCACCAGGCAGCACTGACAAATTTTTAAATAATGTCAAATGTTAATGGGAGCCGTTTCACATCTAGTTTGTACAGAAAATTCAAGAGATGTCATTTAAAACCATGTGAACCTTGAGAAACTGGTGGACAATCAATGAATACAGCATACTTAAAAACATATCCACTAGAAGATGCAATTCCCTTAAACAAATTCTTCTATCAAGTTTTTCAAAAGCTTAAGTCTTTTTTTTTTTCGAGCTTAAGTTTAGATGTTTTTCAATACCTCCCACCTTAGAGAAATGAACCTGCAGTGACCATCACTCATGTTTGCGTTCAAGAAAGAAGCCATCACGATAAATGCAACTGAATTTTCTATAAGATGGGAAGGCAACTGAATTCCATCACAGTAACAACTCTTGAGATGTTGCATAATCTAGCTTGCTATGTTTAAAACCCTTACAAAATCACAGCCTGGGAGCTGTTTTATCTGTGACAGATTTTCAAAAGAAATCTGAACACCGGGAGGGAAAAAAAGCCTGAGACTTATGGGTCACAAGAAAGTGACAGGTGTCTAAACCATACCTGCACATTAACTAACAAACTCTGACCGTGGTCACGAGCTATTATGTCCTCCAACTAAACAAGAAGGGATAACAAAAGCCAATGAAGATGAGGCAAATGGGGAACCGTTACTCACTACTGGGGAGAATACAAACAAGCAGAGTCATCAAAACAACCAGTGTGGAGTTTTCATAAAAACTAAAAATAAAACT
This sequence comes from Microtus pennsylvanicus, assembly GCF_037038515.1. Taxonomy (NCBI): domain Eukaryota; kingdom Metazoa; phylum Chordata; class Mammalia; order Rodentia; family Cricetidae; genus Microtus; species Microtus pennsylvanicus. The sequence continues at coordinate 21,933,819 of NC_134583.1, forward strand.
ACCATGTGACCCAGTCATACCACTCTCGTGGATATACCCCAAGGGCGCTGGAGGTATTTGCGTGCATATCCGTACCCATTGCTGCTCCTTTCTCACCATCAAAAAAGGTGGAATCAACCTAGATTTCCAGCAACAGATGCATGGGCGATGGAAACACAGTCCATCAGCACAATGGAAGTTTACTTAGCCATAAGGAAAATTTGAAGGAAAATGTATGAAGCTAGGAAATATTAAGCAAGGTGCCTTAGACTCAGCAACACAGACACATTCTCTCTCCTCTGTGGACCCCAGTTTTTATATGGCTGTAGTTATGTGGCATTCGGGGTGGGTAGAGCTCGTGGAGTTGGTTACACTACAAAGGAGGCCATGAGAGAAGGAAACGATGTTAAAGCAGAAGTCTGAGAAGGGGCGGTCGTATAATAGAGCACATGTGATGTGAAAGCTAAAGGAGGAATACTGGGGCTATAGGGGTGCAGCAAGAGGTGGGGAAGGGAAGGATCAACCAATACTGGGTATATGAAAATGCCGTAAAGGAACCTGTTACTTTATACACTGATTTAGCAATAAACATGAACTTCCCATTAGTAATATTAGGAAACAAAGAATTTGGGGAAGCAAGTGATTCTTTTCAGCAGTTAATCTTCTCTGGTATTAATGACCCTTTTCTGATGCTTGACCCCGAGGGCATAAATAGAATAGCTGTAAGACTTCTTAAAATTGCTGGTGTTCTCTCTTTATCCTTCTGCAGCTGGAATGAACATCTTCTTTCCTGTCAAATGTGTTTAAGGACTCTGTTTCAGACAGAAGCAAAGGGTTGTGCTAGAGGGGTCTGGCCTCTCAGTGATCTGTAGCCGAAGCTTATGATGCAGTCTGTTGGATAGTGTGGGAAGAGAGCCAGTCACATGTTAAAATCCAGAACCATGGGCATACCCCTTATTTTGACAAGAAGATTCTGGATTTATGGTCTGTGTCCTGTCTCTTCACATAGACACAGGCTCCCAGAAGACAAATCAACCACTGGACAAACTAATCACCCTACTTCCACTACCACATCCCAGGGCTCGATGGCATGAAAGGAATGTATAATGAAAAGGGTTAAGAGACTAATCCAAATTCTTTTACTAGCAAAGGAACAACTGCTAAAAGCTATGTAGTAAGGAGGCGAGCAGGCCTGCTTTTCATGCCACACGGCTCCTGCACAGCTAGCTTAGCCCCAGAATAACTACACGGAAACTGTATTCATTTAAACACTGCCTGGCTCGTTAGTTCTAGCCTCTTATTGGCTAACTCTCACATCTTGATTAACCCATTTCTAATAATCTGTGTAGCACCACAAAGTGGTGGCTTACTGGGAAGATTCTAACCTGTGTCCATCTTGGAGAGGAGAGCTATGGCGTCTGGTTCACTGCCTTCTTCCTCCGAGCATTCTGTTCTGTCTTTCCCGCCTACCTATGTTCTGACCTATCAGGCCAAGCAGTTTTCTTTATTAATTAACCAATGAAAGCAACAGATAGATAGAAGACCCGCCTACATCAAAGTTAACACACCAAAGTTTCCATGGTGACTGGGAGTGCCCTGCAACCCAGAAAGATGTTCCCAGGGCACAGATGTCCTGGCCTGAGCTGCTCAGTTCTGTCCCCACCACAATGGAAAATTCAAAGGGAACACCTAGCGGCTAAAGTTGGTGAGATGCTTTGAGGAAATTATTTAAAACAATTTTTGTGGTTAATTTGGGTCCAAAGCTAAATAATATACATTACAAATGAAGGCATTAGTAATTAGGAAAATGAGAAATTTTTTCTTTCCTATCTGTCCCTCATTCCTGCTTGCCTTTCATCGTTTTCTTATTTATTATAAACTCTATGGGGCATCAATTCTTGGAAATCAGTGTTAGACATGACTCCTCACAAATGGTCTTAATATATATTGGGTATTCTCCTAATTTGCACTTATCAATGATTAAATTCATTCTCAGATTTTTCCAAAATTAATTAATACATCAAAGATATAATTTAATGGACACTGAGTAGTCTCTCCAGGGTTCAAAAGAGTTGCTTATTTGCACCCTGAGTTTTGCAGACACAATAGAAGTAAGCTGAATAACTTCACACTGTCAAGGGAAACTTTTAAATGCCAGAAACAGAGCTGCAACCCTAGCTTTTAGCATTGGCTGTCCCCTTCCTTATCCCTTAAAGACAAGTGTTCTGAGATAATAGATTCAAATGCTAGACCCAGAATGCTGGAATGCATTAGCTCATGAGAAGGAGCTCTCCTGCATCCTCAGGCCTACCTATACACACAGGCATGTTTCTTATGTTACCCTACTTTTCTACCCTCAAGGGCTGTCCCTGGATCCAAACAACATACTCAGGCTGGCTTCTGTTTCCATGGTGTGTGGATTTCAAGGTCTTTACTAAAGTGGTCCTTTATCTTCCTTCCATCTGATACTGGATGTGGAGGTGTGGACTGGAGGACATGTGTTGTCATTTGGATGGCTACCCTGTAGAGCCATGTGGAGATTAAAACAGCAAGATACGTGGGTAAGTGCTTAACAACACATAACCCAATGAGTTTTACAAGAAGATTACTCATTGTCTTGAGAAATATACTTTGTTAGGAAAAAAAAATGGACTCCATTCTTCCAGCGAGGTAAGTGACCTCTCTACCAGAATAATCTTCTGCTGCACACAAAAGGATGGGCATTTCCAAAAGAATTCATAAAGTCAATGAAAAGTAGCTCATGCCTCCAAGAACTATACAATCAAAAAAATTCCACATATCCACATGGATAAATCTGTGTGCTTGTTGGTATCCGTGAGAGCACACGCCAACCACACTCATACCGTTTAAGCATAGACCACTTCTAGAGTTGGCTTCTCTTTGTGAGAACTCATGACTTCCATGTGCCGTCACCCATCAGTAATTTCTTGAGTCATCACCATACATTTCTCATCCTATTGGAAACTCAGTGCTAATTTCGTATTCAAAGGGCCAAGAAGGCCTAGGCCTGATGCAGAGGTTCAAACGCATGCTTCGCAGGACAGAGAAGTAACGGTGCGAAGCACACCAAAGCTCCAGCCTTCTCTCAACACACTCATGGACTTTACAGCTCATGTAAAGTCAACAAATAAGCAAACAGATGAGTAGACAAGTAAGCGATGCCAAAGAAGAGTGACGTTGGAAAGTGAGCTTATCATCTCTAGTCATATTTATTCTAGTTGGGGGACAAAACTCTTTTTCACTTCAGTAAAACCTCTGGTAGAAAACATACTAGCAAGATTGTGGGGTCTGACATGGAGTGTGGGAATGGAAACACATAGTTCTACAGAATTACAGTACAATGCACGGGGATCACAGCACAATGAATAATTGAAGTCCAGAGCTTTTTATGCTCCAATGGAAAAATAACAATATTTCATGGCACATAAATTTATTCGGCTTATTTGCATTAAGGGTGAGTGATCAAAGCCCTGTCCACAGGAAAATAGTGATGATACCTTGATTTAAGTGTGATGGGCACTCATAAATATTCTTAGGAAGCAAGATGTACCTACATTTAATCAGCACTTATTAAAATTTTATTCCCTATAGTTATTCAACAGGATCTGTGGTATAAAAACATAATTACAAAAATCAGATTTGAGCTCATTTGACAACAGAAGGGTTTTATGGTGACCTATCTCCAAATGTTCCTATTTGTAATTAAATGCAGCGATCAGCAGTAAGGGTTTTGAAGCTGTTTTAGTAGTTCCGCTATTCTGCTTAACATGTGGCACCCGTAATAATTAAAATGATACTAACACATGCACAATTTTATGGCCCTTATGGTGCAACCCATTATGCCAAATAAGGGCCTCTGTTTTCACAGCATACTGCACATGGTCTCATTACACCCACTTTTCTTTTCCTGTCTTCACACTAACAACTGTTAAAGTGAATCAACACACGCAACGTACTATAACAGCTTAGTGTTTATGATATGTGTGCTGTTAGTCAGTGAACAGGAAAATCTAAACATTTACTGTTTATGTAAAGAGTAGCGTTAGTGTTAGCGAATTGCTCGGGTCTGCTTACTTTATTATCTAGATCACAAACGTAATGATGGGTTTCAATGGCATCTATATTTTTGCTTTGTTTTGTTTTTCAATGCAGATGTCTATAAAAACTGGAAGAATTTAGCATTTGCATATCTTGGAATATTTCTTCTCAACCATAAAATTATTTAGGGACTGCTCCAAAACAGATAGATCCATCCGTAAGGGGAGCCTTCTTCTCAAGAAAAAGAAAGAAAGAAAGAAAAGAAAACAGGATGAAGATATTTCGAGATGGAGATGACTCCCTCACAGTATTCTTAGGCTATATCTGGTTTCTCTAAGGTGTCAAAAATCTACAAGCCATTTTTATGCGACATCCCACTAAAATTTACAAGAAACTAGGAGTCTGAAGTTAGTACCATTTTATCACGAATAATTTTGTAATTAAGAAGCTCCTCAAAGACCTCCTACAGTCATTTTACAGTCATCAGTTCCGAATGGCATTCGGTCTTTTTGTTCTGGGACACAGTCCAAAGCAGGTCCCATCGGTAGAACACCAATGGCTTGGGCAGCCTCTCATGTCTGCATTCCACACAACTGTTTTCTGAACACTAGTCGCAACTTTGGGTAAAGAATTGTCATCTTTCTTCATGGTTTTTCCTTCTGGAGTCAAGCAAATCTATCTGTTTAGGAATTTTGTCGTCTTGGCGCTAAGTGGGGGTATAAGCTGGGCTGAGTAGGCCTTGAATGTTAATGGCTTAATAGCTCAATTGATTGCAAAGATACAAAAGAAAAATGCTCACAGATTGCAGCCTTCACATGGTTTGGCTCTGAGATCTCATAAACAGTGTGACGTCGACCAGTAGAGAACCATGTGGATACTGTATGAGGACCATGCGCTCGTTACAGAACTGTGAAAATTTGTGGGACCGCAAAATGAAAATTATCAGCCAGAAAAGAAAAAAAAAAAGCAGGCAAGATGAGAAACGGTAGGAAGAAAACAGCTTGAGAAAGACCCGACACATTCTTCTGTACAAGTGGCTTAGTAGAAAAACTGGGAAAATGTAATATTATGCAAATAGTACATGTCTCCAATAAATGCCAAGCAAACCTGAGCTTAGAGTATTGACCTTAGACACAACTTGGGGAAGGCTGCACCAGGGTGCATTCATTAACTCTGCTGCTTACAAAAACAAAGCAAACCCCTACTCTTCAGTAATTAAAGAATGAATGAAGCTGTATGTCTGAACTTGAAGAAAGTTGCATTCCCAGATCCCCTTTCCTTTGATTAAAATAAGCATTGTGATCCTCGTTAATATTTGCTATCCTACGATCAAAAACAAATAACCCATGTCGTGTGTTTCTTACTGCAAATGAATAAAATAAGACACCATTAGGAGGACTGGCTGTCTCCATCCCTGTCTCGGCAGTGGTAGTATTTGAAGTTTCCTGCGGTAAGTTCATTACTCGTATTTTGTCCAGAATTAGTGAAGCGTGCTGAAAATTGCTAATGACAGATGTTTCTCCACTCTGTCACACTTCTTGTATCATTTGATTTGGAAAGCAACATACGGTGTTCTGCTCTATCAGTATGTCACAGACTGTCTGTAAACAGCTGGTCATAACTCAGTTCAGTGAAAACCATTACTTTCCAATGAAGGGCTGGACACCCTCCAAATTGCATTTTGGCATGGCCATGGCTGCATAATGCACAAAGTTCCTCAGTTCTGAGGTTACCTAAGGAAGATTTCTCACTCTCCCAACGTGCATTTTTATGTTTCAAAAAATAAAAGTGTTTTCTCAGTGATAGAAAAAAAAGATGGAGAGACTATGAAATATATTTCAGAAATTACAGCAAGCACTCAGAAGAGGCAACAACATAAAAGCTACTGAAATGTGATCTTTTTTCAAACCTATTTCTGGTTAAATCTTTGGTGGATGGGAACAAATCTATTAAGGCCACGACCCATAATAGGACATATTGAAATGTTTCCTATAAAACAGTCATGACCCGTGAGTGGGATCATGGTTCCCAGTTACAGGGATAACTAATAAGCTAATGAGCTCTCTCTCCCAGCTTTTGTATGTTGTGACACTCAAGGGAGTGGAGCTAGTGATCTGATTGCTTTTATCTGAGACTCATGTGGCCAAACCCAAACATAAAAACCAGGCAACTATATAGATCCTTTACTCCTTAAAATTATACCTTCAAAGGTACAATAATCACATTAACAATGTCACATTCTTTGTATAAACAACCATGAAATCATTGGCCACAAATTTCAGAAGGCCTGGAACAGTATCTTTCTGTAGAAATAAAATCTCTTATTTAAAACCCCTGGACAGAACAGAGAGAAATATAAAATATCATTAAAGCTGGTTGGCTCTTCCAGATCTATAGAAGTCCAATATAGTTATGAAGACTCTAATTGGAAGAATTGAACCTATATAAGGAACTGAATGACATAGGAACATGCCCATCCAGCTTAACACTTATTCCATCAGTTACCCACAACTAAATGTCAATTTACTTGCATGTGTCAAATCATTACTGGAGAAAATTCTGTAGAATATTTTCTATTCATAACGGCAGAAGGCAATGAACAATGAACTCTAAAAGCATAATATATTTCATTTGTTAGACTGCACTTTCTTCTAGTGAAACCTTGCTAATTAATTTCCAAAATCTTCTCCAACTCTCCCAAATAGAGTTAATCTTAGTCATCCTTCCCTAACCACTCTGTTAAAGACCAGTGCTGCTGGAGACAAGGAAAGAGGCAAATGCATGCTTGGAGGGAAAACTACAGAGGAGGAAGCTTTTTTAACAGAGTCTCAGACTTGCAAGTTCAAAGTAGACATTTTGTAGCACTCCAGTCAAGAGATGTCCTCAGCTATTGAAAATGCAATATAACATTTGCAGATTAAATGTAGTAGAAGACACATATATAGGAAAATTCCAAGAAATGAAAGCTGTATAAACTTTAAATAATCACTTTGAAACAAGATAGTGCATCTGCTGTTTTTATTCTCTTCTTCCAGACGATGGGTTTGGAAATAGATGTTTTCCTATGGTAGATAAGACCATAGGTTATGTATATGAACAGAGCTCACAGTAGAGATAGAACTCCACAGTTGAAGAAGAATAATTTGTGTGTGTGTGTGTGTGTGTGTGTGTGTGTGTGTGTGTGTGTGTGTGAACACATTTATGAAAACATATCATTAAGGTTGCACCACTCACTAAATCATCAGGTACAATCACAAAACATTAGTATTGTGTGGAGAGTGGATGAAATCTAAGTGAATGGGTATTGTTGACATGAACACAGCCATGCCAAGGACATCAGTGCCTCAGACCCATAGCAAAGGCCAGACTTTGCTTTGGACGGAGTACAGATGTTGACAGTGTGTGCGGAAAGTTAACCACAGCTGTCTGGGACTGTGTCCTAGCCATCCCCTTACCGAGATTAGCTAGCCTACCTCCTTGTTCAGGTCTATATAATAAGCCCATTTGCCTCATTCAATCGTATATAATAAACTTGCTGAGTTTCTGAGCTGCTGGCATGTCTCTACCAGAATGAATGTCCCCTCCTCCAATCCTAGCTTTTCTCTATGTGTGTCTGCCATTTCTTCATTTTCTGTTGCCCAGAGAGGTCAAAGACATGCGAATCAAGGGAGCCTTTCAAGAGTAAGAGGTATTATGATTTGAACGTGAAATGTCCCCTACAAGCTCACTTGGATCTCAGTTGGTGACACTGTTTGGGAGTGCTGTGAAACTTCTAGGAGTTGGAGACTTGCTGGAGGAGTATGTCACAAGAAGTATGGAGAAAGTCTGTGGTTTTGTAGCCCAGCCCCTCTCAATGCTTCCACACAGGTGACCACCCAGTCTCACGCTCCTGCCTGCCTTCCTCATCACGAGGGACTGTGTGTCCTTGAAACTGTGAGCCAGAAAACATTCCTCTCCCTTAAGATATCTTTGTCAGGTGTGTTGTCATAGCAATATGTAAAGTAACTAAAACAGCACATGATTCTTAAGGTGATAGAACCCTTAAAAATGACCTTGCATTGACCTTCTTTTCAGTGTTTGAAAGTTTGCCTATTTATGGCATCTGACCTTGCACTTGAGAAAGAGGCTCTTTAGAAATACCATAACATACATTTGTGGGCTTGATGGTTACATGGCCAGCTAGGAACTCAGCTGTGCCTTAGGAGTTTCGCCACCTGCAAATGCAGGAGCGCACAAGATCTTCCTCTTAGCTAGTTGCAGGGGGTTCTACATCTTAGGAAATGTAGCCAGGCGTGATGGGTGTGTGAGGTGTGTGTGTGTGTGTGTGTGTGTGTGTGTGTGTGTGTGTTTGTGTGTGTACTCCCTTTGATGCTCAAAGCTCATGAAAAAAAACTAAACATAGAAGGAATCATACTCTTCCCTCATCTCTTCACACAATCTTTCCTTCTTTGACTATTTGTCCTGCTATTGTGCATCTGTTTTATATCCAGACCGTCAATGGCATTGTCTTTGCTGAAGTGCTTAGCAAAGGGCTATTGGTTCTCCTGCATCGAGAAACACTCTCATATCATTCAACTGCCATGTCCTCTCTTTCCAAAGGTAATTCAAGATCCTCTGTGAGTTGATTAGACCAGTCGGTAACGACACAAGAGCAGGACTTTGTATGAATATACATAGAGACTGATCTTCTTCACCATTAGTGAATATCTGTAGTGGTTGATCTTCCTCACCATCAATAAATAATATCCAAGTGACTGATGTCACTTCCTCACAGTCATGTTTACTCTTATGCCAGTGAGGGTCTTTCATTTTTCTCTTTTTGTCGATGATCTCCCCCCCCCCCCACACACACACAGGAAGTTGTACTAGGAACATGAGCTCTGGCTCCGAGAGCAGATGGGTGAGAAGAAAAATAATTTCCACCCTGTAACTGGTGAGGAGAGCTGAGCACCTTGCCAGTTGGCCAAGAGTCTCAGCACTCAAGTACAAAATACACAGATCCTCCAAGATTGGTCCTCTCTGTGGCTCTTATCTGAGTCTCTTAAAAATGCAATAGGGCCAAAAAATTATTCATTGGAGTTTTGACTAATGAAAATTGCAAGCTGTGGCCAACCATCCTATTGGTAATCCCGTGTTGCCCTTCTGGTGAAAATCCTGGCCAATAAAGATATTTTACTGTTCTATCCAAAACAACCAAAATACTCAGTGCGCCGGGGAAACATTTCCAGGACAGAGTGTTTTGTGTTTGAGGATAGTTTTTATCTACTTCACAGGAGATAAGCTTTGCAATGATAGACAAGTGGGGCCTTAAGGAAGGATAAAGTGACTAGAAAGACGCTTGAAGAGCTCATTTAGTGTAATTAATTTGCAAAATTTATACATGCCCGCTGGCCTTTCCCATTTTAGGGATTAAAATGCAAACACACAGATAATCCATCATGGAACAATTTTACAATTTGGTTCCATTTTATGTAATTCCATTTTACTATTTTCCATTGAGCATAAAATCCTTTGAAAGGTGTTGAGGAAAAATTAAAATAAGTGCAAACCTTAGAATGGATGTATTCCTAATGAGGTAAAGGAAATTTTAAAAATTCATAATACAAGGCACTATACCAAAAGTACCGTGTGTGTGTGTGTGTGTGTGTGTGTGTGTGTGTGTGTGTAATGGTGTTAATCCATTTTGTAATTTCATTTGGTTACAAAATCTTCATTTTCTACCAAAATAATACTGTGGAAAAAAACCTAAGTGATTTTGTAAGGCCTGATTAATAGAGTGCCCCTATAATTTATCATCTAAACAAGGACACTTTGAGAGTAAATATGATACTATTAATAATTAGGGCAAGTCATCAGGAATAAACTGGGATGTTCCAGGCATAAAGGACACTGGATAATCCTACTGATTCCCTTAGTATTACCAAAATAAACCAAACAAGTCCTCAAGCGTTGTTCTCTATTTTGTTTTATCTTCTTCTGTGCTGGAGAATTGCAGCTCGTTAGTTCCAGTCTCATTCATCCTAGGCAAGACCTCCACCTACTGAGCTACACTCACTAAGCCCAGCCTGGAATTGCTGAAAGAAAGTGATTGGCACATACCAGTCAGGAGTGTTCATTCTTATCTTGCTAATTCTTTCAAGAGAAGCACGCGCGCGTGTGTGTGTGTGTGTGTATGTGTGTGTGTGTGTGTGTGTGTGTGTGTGTAGATAGGATGTCTGGGCTCTCAAATATTCAAAGCATATGAAATGCTTATTACATGTATTTAAAACTACAAACTATGGTTTATTTAAATGTGGAGAAAGACCATGTTAACCATCGTAATTAAGTTGGGTAGTATTTAATCTCAAGGGTTTAACAATTCTATTCATTTTTTCCACCTACTTTATTTGTTATTAATGAAATACATCTCCTTTCCATGTTTTAGTCACACATTCATTCAGCAAGAACTTATGGGGTGCCCCTGTTCTAGGGCTGATGGATAGAGACTCCCTGCCTTCATGGAACTTACAGTCTAGTGGGAAACAGAGACTGACAACTCATCTTTCAAAGCTCATTTTACTGAAACATGATGTGTGTGGGAGATTAGATTCACAAGTTTCAAATGTGAAGAATATCTAAAACCAAAATACTATCTGCGTGGTGTTCTGAGATGTCTTCAAATGCCCAAAGCTGAACAGGAATCAGTACAAGCAATTGGCAGCCATGTGCAAGAAATGTAATGTGAACCATTGTGTCTCTAAATGATGAATAGGTGAATAAATTAGTGAGCATGGGGAGAAAAAAGTACAAAGGCTTACTACAATCACATTGTCATTACTGTTACGATGTTCAATTAATTGTTTTAGGAAATTGGAAAAATACTGCTGTTTTAATTCTTGAAGTATGGGGGGGAACCTATGGAAATGGCTATTGTTATATTAGATGATTATCATCTCTGCATAGATAAAGATGACCAGATTGGTGTAGGAAGTCCTACACCAATTTGTGTTGATTTCATTGGTTGAATAAAGAAGCTGCCTTGGCCTTTTGCTAGGGCAGCCCTTAGGTGGGTGGAATAGACAGAACACAATGCTGAGAAGAAGGAAAGTGTGGCAGATGCCATGCTTCTCCTGCCCAAGACGGACATTGGTTAGACTCATGCCTGTAAGCCACGACCTGTGGTAACACACAGATTAATAGAAATGGGTTAATCAAGATGTAAGAGTTAGCCAATAATGGGCCAGGCAGCAATTTAATTAATATAGTTTCTTTGTAATTATTTCGGGGGTTAAGCTAGCCGGGCGGCTGGGAGCCAAGCAGAGGGAAACAAAGGAACCCGCACCTCCTACTACACCAGGTGAAAAACTTAAGTATGAGCTAGGTAATGGTAGTGGTGCACACCTTTAATACCAGCATTTGGGAGGCAGAGGCAGGCAGATCTCTGTGAATTTGAGACCAACCTGGTCTACAAAATGTGTTCCAGAATAGCCGGGACTGTTACACAGAGAAAGTCTGTCTTGAAGACCCTCCCACCCCCACACAAAAAAATAGGAATCAAACACAAAAACATGTCTGGGTAAATCTTGCCTTTGTCTCTTTCTATGAAATATCGCCATGTTCCTCAGTTTCCTCCTTTGATAACAAGGCGCCATTTACGAATAAAACTTCTTAAGGACCAAAAACAGTAACCTATATACAACACTTGGAACAACATGAGTTCTCACAGTAAACACAGGAAATGATTTATTGGACAATTATGACACTGACTTAATCCTACCATTAATTTCTTTATTCCACTGTCTCCTTTTCTCCTTATTCTGTGGGCTTTGGTCATCATTTTCAAAAATTGTGTTTTTCACGTTATGTTGTTCTCAGTGAGAAGGACTCAGGGGAATTGGCAGTTCCTTGACAAAATGTATCCAACAATCTTTTCTCCTCCTCCTTCCTCTCCTGCTCCCCCTCCCCCTCTCCTCCTTCCCCTCGTCCCCCCTTCTGTATTCCAGCATCTTTGTCTACCTGCTTTGTGCCTGTCACTTTGCTCACGCGTTTCCCACTAACTCATACGGACAAGATGACTTCTCTGTCACAAACATTTTACACTGACTCTGTGTTCCATTATTTTTCTTCACACTAAGATTTTAATGCCAAATACCTAGTATTCTGTGCACCACTTCTTAGCCCCAGGCAGCCAGCTGTGGGAAGAAAAGGACAGGCTCAACATAGTTCTTGTCTGAGTTCTTGCTATCTGCTCTCCCTTTTGGACTTTGAGAAATGTTCAACAGCTTGTGAGTTCCCTCTATTGAGGAACAAGAAGAGGAGGATCCCAGCATCATAGGAGAGTCCCTCTGTTCAAAAGCTGTCCTCCTTCAGGATAGAGCCTGGGGTTTTCAGCATCATCCGACTCCACTCCACCTTTACCTCTCTAGTCATACGGATCTGGTCCTCCCGGTACTCATTTCTCTCAGTGCCTCCCTACTAGTAAGAAGTGAGAAAAGAGACAAAGCCCTGCCTTTGCCTCTCTGGACTCACAACTACCAACAAGTCTGGTTACAGGTAGACGGAGCCAAGTGCTTAGGCATTACATAATGCCACGGTCTTCTAGCTCTTGGTTTGTCTTATCATTTATTTTTTATTATTTATTTACTTAAGGTTGTTGTGCTTGGGATCAAATCCAGGGCTTTGCATAAACTTGGCAAGCACTCTAACATCGAACTGCAATCCGACTGGTTTCTCGTCTACTCACCTCATAGGGCACCAATGACAAAGCAAAGAAATGATGCCACCAAAGCTCAGGTTGGAGAAGCAGTGGCATTCCTGGCGTTACTTACAGTCCAATGATCAAGGGGTTACTAATGAGAACATTTCAAAGACAGCTATAAGATCAAAAAGCTTACTCCGGACTGGGTGCTGACTCAGAAAAGCTGTCCAGGAGATCTCTGCATGATGCCCAGGCCACTCAACAAGTCAGAGTCCCCTCCTGCATCGGCCATTTTATAAGAAGGGCCTTGAGGATCTTGCTGCTTTGAGAACTCTGCTGAGACTCCTGTGTTGTTCTCCTCTTGAGTCTCATAGTTCTCCTCCCTACTTCCTAGCGGGAGTGCATCCATTTCTAGACAACTATAACACATCAAGAGACCTTGGGTTTTTTTGATACTATATGCTGCAGCCTGTTTGAGAATACAATGCAGCCTAAATTGGTCTTAAGCTCCCAGTCTCCTGCCTCAGACTCCCAAGTGACAGGATTACACATGTGTGCCGCCATGCCAAGTAATCCTCCACTTTTGAAAGTGTGCTCGGCTAATTTTTTTCTTTGCTTGCTTACTTTTTACTTTCTTAGTTTGGGTGGATTGTTTGGGATTTGAAGGAGTGGAAGTCTGTGCTCTACCTTAGTTCTCTGTCTTCACCTCTGACTCTCGCCATACTAGTACTTGTCAGAATTCACTCCCACTTGTACCACGTCTTCTCTGAACGATGCTTCAGATCGCATGCCATAGCATGCATATAGAAACCAGAGGTTCAACTAACAAAATCTATTTTGACTCTTCATCCTCATATTACTTGAATCCAACCCAGGCAGTCAGACAGGTTTAAAGTAAACATGACCCCAGATAATCTTTTAGATAAATAGACATTATATATTAAATAGCCGTGTTGTCAGAAAACACAGCTCAGTACTCTTTCTACAGGACTCCAACGGTTGATAGGTCAAAGTGATCTCCACTTGAATTTCTGACAAAGGGTGATATATTCTGCAAAGAAAAGCCACAGAGTGAAAAGATTTGACTTCCTTCTCAATGATTAGGAAATAAACTGAATAAAAAAGAAAATGCCAATAATAGGGGAATAGTTCACAAGATTGGAGCATCCCATCAGTAGGATATATGAAGTTGCTAAGCCTTATATTTATGGCATAATAACATGTTGTCAAATATGCTATGTTTTGTTTATATGTTAACTGACAGTATTAAAACAGAAAGCGAACTATTGTAATAGTATCTTTAGATTATGGGAAGTTTTTATTTTCTGAACTTTTACATATCCAAGATTTCTGGATTCTATCACTTCTTCAGTCTATAAACAGAACTCATAAAACTTTATTTAAAGAAAAAGTAATTTTGTTTAGTGTAGGATTTTCAAATGCAGAGACAGAAAAATGCAATTTTAAAACAACTATATTCTCACACCCCAAAACCGTATCATCTTATTCATTTTCCTTATGATACAAAGACTTGGACATTTATTTCTTAAACAGACAGTCATCACAGCCTACCAAATTTGTACAAGAAAATTTTATATTTTTAGAGACAGGGTTCAAGTTAGTCTCGAACTCACAGAGATCCACCCATCACCATAGGCTGGCTCCAGAGAAACCTGACAGAATTCACTCCGTGAGGCTGATGCTGACTTGGGTGACAAGTGACAGACCCATAGAAACTGTAACCTCATCTCCATTTGTCATCCCGTTAGCTAGTCATTCTTTGAGAGGACTGTTTTCAGCCTCAAGGCCAATTCCATCTACAAAATAGAAGAAAAACATATGCAGTGAATTCTGTGACTTTTGTATCTTTTCTACCTCTAAAAAACCAAACCAAACGGTACCAACATTCTGCTTTTTAAAAAGTGGATACAGGATGTCCCACAGTAATGGAGATCTCAGACACCCTGGCCATGAAGAAACCTCATGGTTGCCCAAAGAAAAGGCACAAAATCGGGAGCTGACAGAGATTCTCATTCAGGAAAGAACTGTCACCATTTCTGTGCACTCCGGCCAGAACAGCATATGGCACCGCAGCTGACAAATATAATCTTTTCCTCTTTTTTTTCCCATTTCACATGCACATTTCACTCGTGGAATATTAAAACTTCACACAAAGTGCCTGTTAACCCCTTGGCACCACCGCGTCCCTCACCAGGGATGTGCTGCTTACCAGGATCCTCAGGTCCAGCTGTGAGAGGGTTAAGGCCGGTGGAGCAACTGATGGTGAGAGTTATCTCCTTTTCCCCTGCCTCCACCAGGAAGGGCCAACTCTCAGAATTTTCAGGCAGAATTGTCTTTATGTTAGAAAATTTACAGTGTACTGGCTTCAAAATAAACCTTCTGTTACCCTGCATCCCCGGGCCTTTCCGTCTCCCAAATCGGATGTATTTTCTAAAGCAACTATACTTACAGATTGCCACTCAAAGGGCCCAAGTTCCAGTCCATGGCACATTCACGGCCCTCTAATGACCCCTCACTGAAGGATGAAAGTCTGCACATTTGATTTAAGTAAAACAGGCAACCTCTTTAAATTCTTTCATTCCCTCCATGCAAGCATGTGGGCCCTGGCTTACATGTTTCTGTGGCCTTCTCAAAACCGCAGAGCAGTGGTTCTGAATCTTTCCAATGCTGTGGCCTTTTAATACAGTTTCTCATGTTGTCATGTCCCTCAGTCATAAAATTACTATGTTGTCACATCATAGCTATAATTTTGTTATTGTTATGAATTATATTTGTAAATATTCGATATGCAGGATAACTGATATGTGACCCCTAAGGGGGTCATGACCCTCAGGCTAAGAACCACTGCCCTAGAAGATATCCCTGCAGAACCCAAGCCAAAAGATATTTCCAATGAAATGTATCTAGCTATATATCCATCTATCGCTCCCCACCTTTGTCTCGTTCACTCTCTTTTGCTTGATTTTCCATTTAGAAAAATTGCCTAGAATAAAATAAGCACTCAAAATGTGCTTGGAATAAACATATTAAGAGTGTTCTATTTTGAAATAAATTCCAAGCATACATAAAATAATATATGACACGGACCCTTCACCTTTGAGACTAAGCATCCAGTACCAACTTCTGCATTTTCACTAAACCCTGTCTTCTTTAAAAGGTAAGGTTTGAAAAATTGCCAGGACTATCTAACCCACTACACACTTCTCGTACAATAGGTGAGTCACTATTTTGAAATGTATTTTCCAGTGGTCAGTCTCTTCATGATAGATATAAAAGGTGCATATTTTGGCACATAACATTGTGCTCTCCTTTGTGATTTACTTGTGTTGATACTTAAAGGAACTTTTCACAAATATACATTCTCAACTGTTCAGTAATATAAACCACATTCACCTAATACGGGACATTTATTCTACATTTTTGGCATTATAAATAGTATTGTTTTGATCTTTGAATCCCATTTCCATGGGAACATTTGCCAGACATTAACCAGGAGCTCATGAGGAAGTGAACTTCTGAGTCCTAAAGTCTGAACATCTTCAGTCTTTTTAGATTGACCATCAGTGACTAAATTCTTTATTTTTTTATTTTTTTATTGATTTTTATTGAGCTCTACATTTTTCTCTGCTCCCCTCCCTGCCTCTCCCCTCTCACCTTCAACCCTCCCCCAAGGTCCCCATGCTCCCAATTTACTCAGGAGATCTTGTCCTTTTCTGCTTCCCATGTAGATTAGATCTATGTAAGTCTCTCTTAGTGTCCTCACTGTTAAAGGCTAGGCTCACAACCAAATTCTTTCTTCACCCTCACTAACACTTGTGCAAACAAATACTAACTTTTGTCAACCTGGTGTTTTTACATTGATTTTCTTTTAAGCTCTCTCATTAGGATGGAGTGGCTCTTCTTAAACTTGTGAACTTACTCAGTTTTCTTTTCAATTGTTTGCTTTTCTCATATTAATATGGAGGAGTTCATTGTAAATGCAAATATTCTAATCCTCTCCAAATCAACCAGTAACTTAGGCTTTGACTTTCTTTTTGATATCACTTTATTAAGTACAGTCAAATTTATCCATGTTTTTGCTTTAAATTTTTTCCCATCTCTTTAGGAAGCTTTCCCCAGACCTAAATGCCCAAGGAATATGCATGCCTATATTTTCTTCCACAGTCAATTCTGCTATAGCACTTATTTTGGAAATGTAAATTTGTTCCAAGACAGTTGATATAATAAGAAAATATGAACATACCATAAATTTCCAACTTGCTTCTGTGTTATACCATCAGAGGAGACAGAGAACTGCAAGCAGTTAAGAAAACCAGGAGGGCTGCAAATGTTCACAATCACAGAACACCCGGATAGGTACAGCTGCCCCAGCTCACAACATGCTATAGCCACACACAAAACATGCTATAGCCACACACAAAACATGCTATAGCCACACACAAAACATGCTATAGCCACACACAACATGCTATAGCTACACACACCCAACATACTATAGTCACACACAACATGCTATAGCTACACACAAAACATGCTATAGCCACACACACATGCTATAGCCACACACATCTCCAGCTGGCATGGCAACACATGACATAGACTGTCATAATCTATTGATGTATTTTCTCCTCTCTAAGTAAAGACCATGGTTATGCTTCTTGGCCGGTCTAGTAGAAACTTTGGTCACATCTCAAAAATGTTTAAGTCATATCCTGGAGAAAACCCAGTTCTACTTTGTTCTTCTAATAATGGCTTCTGGATTGAAACTGAAAATCTGTCTTCCTGTGAGAAGCAGGCACCCAGGACTCTACCCAGGGTCTATTTTCCAACTTTCATTTTTAACCTCTGCCTCTATGATCTGCTCTCCCCTACTTCTGAGAAATTTTAGGTTATCTCCCGAGCAAGATTTGTGAAGTAAGCTCACCCTGCCCACTAGGTTAGTTTGGGAATTCAGCTTGCCTAAGTGTCTTTAAATCAGGGCTTTTCAGGACCAGCCTTGCCTTCTAAACACAGCTTTAAACAAATGTATGAGTGCCACTGATGCCCAAATACTAATCTCTGACGTGGTCCTCTCCTTTAAACTTAATATTCATGTGTTTCAGTCCTTTCTTGAGAAGCAAACCAAGATGTCTCATGGGCTTGTTAAACATGTTCATAATTGAAAATCTTGATCTTCATACAAATAAAATCAATTCATCCCCTACGTTTTTAAGAAATGTTTCTTTACAAGCTGAGCAGTGGTGGCTCAAGCCTTTAATTCCAGCGCTTGGGAGGCAGAGGCAAGTGGATCCCTGTGAGTTCAAGGCCAACCTGGTCTACAAGAGCTAGTTCCAGAACAGGCACCAAAGCTACACAGAGAAACCCTGTCTCTAAAAAGAACAAAGAAAAAAAGAAAGGAAGGAAGGAAGGAAGGAAGGAAGGAAGGAAGGAAGGAAGGAAGGAAGGAAGGAAGGAAGGAAGGAAGGAAGGAGAAAGAAATGTCCCTTTAGTTAACCATCTGAAAGAAGCATATTGAATTATTATTTAAGTCTTTCTATCTTCCATGTTAACAACTCTCACCAATTCTTATTTTTTCCTCTGCTTTTTTTCAGTACTTCCATCTTTCCTGAATTCTTCCAGTGGCTTCTGAACTTGTCCTCTTTATCATTTTTCCTCTTTTCCAGCTCACTCTCTACGCAAAGTTATCACACCCATGGAGCTTCTCTACATATGTTATGTTCTTGGAAAAATTCTCTAGGGGCACTGACTATTAGAGGCAATGTAAATGTCTTACAGGGTACCTGCCTTGTTTAGTGTGCCCTCTGCTGTCTCGAGTACCTGTCATTGCATCCCCTACCATGTCTTCTCATTTCTCTGAGAGTCACTTTGAGACTTCTGACTCTCAGTTTCTATGTCCCAAACGCCTCTTCCCTCCCTCTTATCTTGTCTCTTTTTCTTCTTCTCAGGCTCAACACATATAACTTCTTCCAGTTATGTTAATGTAACTAACAAGGAGAAAGAGTCTCTGTTACTTTAATGAAACTGATAATTGTCTTTGTTGTTATTTACTATTGGAGCACTTTTAAAATAATAATTCCTACACATATTGATTATGTATGACATTCTTCCTTTTATGTCTTCTTTCTTAACCCTTGCTCCCATGAAGAGAGAGACCATAATGTTTTGTTCAGTAAATAATTATCACAGTGACTGATATCTAAATATTTTCAATATCTATTTATAGAGTGAGGAGAACATGTACTAAAAATAAAAAAACAAAAGGCATTGCACTGGTAGCATTCAATGTCAGAGCACCTGAGCATCCCCTAACATCAGTACCCTTTAAAAGATATTTGGATGCCCTTGATAATGAAGGAAAATTCTATTTTTTTAGCCTACTTTCCCTCTGTTATCTTATTTAATCCTGACACAGTTATTCGTAGTGGATGCTACTTCCCTGAATTTGTAGAGCTAGTAACTTGAGCAAGAGATATAAAGACAAAAACAGGAAGGCCAGGCTTAAAACTAGTTCTCATGGGTCTCCTGGGAAGTGCAGCTCTCTTCCCAGCAAGCATTTCTTTCTTCGGCAAACTCATTAAACTAGAAAAGTGTTAATGATGACTGGGAATTAAAAACACATAATATGTTTTGTGAATCAACTCCTGTACCCAACATTTCTAGCAAAGTTAATCAGCATAATAAATTATCTTGTTCCCAGGCAGGAGGTATAGCATGAAATAAGCATGTTTCTAATAGTTTGATATATCTTAGCTAAGTTACCTATTTATTATTGACTTGCATGTTCATGAGTTGTTAATACTGCTCATTTCATAGACACTTAGATTACTGAAGAAACCAAAGAATTTCAAAGTTTCTTTGTTTCCTTGCTTTACAAAGAAGCTCAGATAGTTTCAGCATTTTTTTTTTAAGTACAGCCTCTGGGCTGGGGCTGGAAATGAGAAATGGGAAGGTTCAAGTCTAGCCACACCCTGATCCTCAAAAAAAAAATCTAACAACAGCAAACAAACAAACAAACAAAACAAAACAAAAACCATGTGAGCTTAGATAGGGGGTATTATTTTAAGCAGATTACTCATTGTTTGAGCATATTTGATTCACATTATTTATTCTTCCCTTGTATGGGGGAGAAGAAGCTAAACAATAACTTTGTTCAAAATTGTTGTTATGATTGCTACCTTTCCAAATCATGATCTCTCTCATCAATAAACTCATCCTCAAGATTCTGAATTAAAAATAATTCATTTGATAGACTTTCACCTCCTTAGCATTTTGGAGGATTAGAGTTCTTTGAAGTTGAACCTGCCATGGACTTTGGAGGTTGTTGTGGAAGACAGTCCTCTCGGTCTCAACACACAAGTCTGATGGTTGAAGGTTCCAATGCACAGGGCCTCCCATCATTTCTGTTGACTTCTAACAACCTGGCTTTAAACCATTGTTCCTGTATAAAAGAGCACCAAGTAACAACTCTTTCCTGTTCAAATTATTTTATTCTGTTTGGAAACTTGGATCTACCATTTTAGAAATGATGCCTGGTGAGAAAAAGCAAACATTTTTCTGGGAGAGCAGCTGCCAATCCATCCTAGGCCTGTATGGAAGCAAAGAGTTCCCAGAATCTCTTCGTCTGAAGAGATTAACAGGCTTTGTTGAATAAATACGGAGTGTAAAAATACCCCAAATCCTGGAGGACAGGTAGGAGATCGGCATGTCTAAGACTGATCCTCGTGTTCTTTAGCAGACAGATAAAGACACACAAAACCCCATATATCCAAGGATTCCTCTAGGAAAGATTCTGGCTTTGCCCATTTTCATATTCCAAGGTACTGTACTTTTCTCATGTGTTAGAATGTTCTAGCTGAGGTTTGATAGAAGGGAAGGAAACTAAGAACATTATACACATACACACACACACACACACACACACGCACACGGGATGGGAAGAGACCCCATACATGAATAGGACTCTGGACATGGAGCCTAGAATCAAACTAACCCCTCCAGTTCAGGAGTGCAGAAGGAGTCGCCAAACTATCACATGATATTTATACTTAGAAATGATGACAGAGCACACAAAACGGAATTGAAGCCCCCATCATGGAAACCTACAAGGACAGCCAAGAGGGAGCAAGCAAGCAAAGCAGCATGGGATGTTAGGAGACTAAAAGGAAGATCCGTCAGGAACTGGGGTCTACTGCCGGTGAGCGCTCTGTCCTCTCCAGGTCTGGTATTTAAGCTTCATGTCACCTCCACAGATGATAAGCCTAGAATTTTTGGCTAATTTGAAATCAGGCAAAACCACAAAAAGAAAAGAATTTCTCACGAATATGAGCTGAAAAAAGAAAAAAACTTTGGAAAATAAAAGCGATGTGATGGAATTGTCCTGGGGACTAAGCCACTAATAAGGCCATGTGAGATAGTCAAGTTCAAACGTTTAGAGAAAGGAAGACACCTCTTCCGCTTTGGATCTGGACAGAGAGGCTGTTGCTCTAACTGGCTTCATTTATGCTCAGTTTCCCTCTTGGTGTCCTACGGCAGATCTGACTTAGACACAACATATGGGCAGAGAGAGCGGGTTATGGAGACGTTTGCGACTTTGACAGGGAGTCTGCTTCATGGAAGAAAACAGGCAAGGAAGAGCTAATTAGGTAGTGTAACACTGGCTCTTTAATTAAAATCTCCCTTTCAAGCCAATCGACTCCATGAACAACATTTAATAATACTGAGTTATAGCTATGAATGCATTTGTCCAGTGTTTGGAGCCTGATTAAGATAAGCATTGCCCACAGAGAAGCAACCTTCCCTAGTTAAGTTATCTATCAGTGGAGCTTTCCCAGGTGTGTCTTACATTCTGGCGTTAAGACTTCCCTTGAGTACTGCTAGCCAGAGGGTGAATGAGCACACACTTCAGCAGCCAACTCAGGAAAACTACTGATGCAAATGTCAACAATAGCAGTACGCATGTGCATAAACCCTTAGGTACACATGCATGACAAAAGATACCTCTCCCTTTGGGGAGCTAGAATAGAATAAGAAAACAGTCCTTGTTGTGCTGGACAGGTGAGCAGGTAAGAGGTGGTGCGGGAGAATTGTCTGTATTCTGTCCATCATGTTTTAAATAAATGCTGATTGGCCAGGCAGGAAGTATAGGCGAGAAAACCAAACAGGAAGTAGAGATGATGCAAGGAGAACAGGAGAATTCTGGGAAGGAGGAAGTTGATTCCTCCCACTCCTGCCCAGATCACTGAAGCAGCAGGATGTGATCTGCCCCACTGAAAAAGGTACTGAGCCACAAGGCTAACATAGATCAGAATAATGGGTTAATATAAGCTACAAGAGCTAAAAAGTAGCCTGACCTAATGGGCCAATTAGCTTTATATAACTTATAGAGATCTCTGTGTGAGTTTCTTTGGGGCTTGCCAGCTATGGGGTACTGGGCAGGACAGAAACCCCAAAAAGCAGAACCCTCATCTTACAAAGAGGGGTTGAGGCCACCAAGCATCTCTTGTCTTTACTAAACACACTGATGCACATGACAAAATGTCAGATGAAGGAAAATGACAACACAATTTGGGGGGAATCAGTCACTTCTGACACATTTTCACCCCAATCTTTGTATCTGCACCTGTGTTCCACTGTGCTTCCAGAATCACACGTAATACAATACTGTCATGTCTTAGCTCTTCAGTGTCCCCTAGAAGACACATGCTCTGTGTAGATCTTCAGCATGGGTTTTATTGTGAGCTGGTGGAAGCTTAGAGTGTGGGACCCAGAGGAGTGAGGTGGAATCATTGAGAGTGTGCCCTTATAGGAGTGTTGGAACTCAACCCCTTCCCATCTGTCTTTGCTCCCATGTGCTCTCGCAGTGATGTACGGTGACACCATAGACTCCAAGTGAATGAGCTGAGCAGTCAATGTCCTCTTAAATTAGGAACCAAAGGGAACCTTTTCTCCTCAAGTCCTCCTGTATCCGTAATGCAGAACTGTCTCACACTGCCACCTGCCAGGTTCCCCCAGCAGCAGAAACGGCTCCCACTTCTGCTGGCAGTATGGAATCCATGGTCTTCCATCAGACACTCAGCTTGTGGCTCATTGTCTGACACATTCAAGATTGCCAAGGCTGTCTTCACCTGGTCTGAAATGATATATCGTTTTCCATCAGTACCTTCCTATTTAGTTATGAATATGAATACTTAGAAAGTTATGTAGCTTTAAGACTGGGAACCATGATTTACTGATTATTGTTTCCCCCAAATAACAATCTGTGGAACTAGAATTGGTCAGTTTTAATAATTGTCTAACTAGTCTTCAGTTATGAGTGACAACAACCTACACCCAGATGGCTTATGATGTCAGACAATGTATTGAACACAAAAGTGACAAGTCTGGGAATGGGAAATTTAGGAATGATTGAATTAATGAGCTCAGAAGTGAGCATGGAACTTGATGTCTTGACCTAGTTCCCATTTCCTTTGTGTTTGGACAAGTCTTGACTTAGTTCTTATTTCCTTTGTTTTTGGGCATTCTTCTCAGGCAGCTCCTATCTTTATGATTATAAGATGACTCCTGACCCATTGCTCCTGTGTTCAAGACTAGAGAAAGCCTGTTTAATGGTGTCCTTAAAACTATGAGACATACTGTTAGGAGATTAGATGAAACCAGAACTCATGTTCATTCCTAAATGATTCACTTTAGCCCAGATAGGGTCAAGTTACCAGTACAACAAAAAATTTCCCTATCCAGGTATCAGATTACCCATTAGCAAGGTGACAATGTTATCCCTCTATCGTGTTTTCCCCAAGTGGAAAGGTTAGAAGCCTGGAAACTATACTTTCTTCAGGTTTCCAACTAGATTCTATCAATAGGAGAAGCAATCTAAAATTTGGAAGCCAGAGGAAAGGCTGGAGCCATTTCTGCTTCTGGAGTATTAGTGGGAAGGAATGTATTTTTGACAGGAGTTGATGTTGGATTTGATGGATACTGCCATGCTCCTGCCTTCAATCCATCATTACACTTTGTGACTATACACAGATAAGACCATAACATAATATGCTTGGCTTATAGCACCTTTTGATGGCTTCCCTACAGCAGACAGTTTCCCTGACATCCATTCCCCTATTTTCCCAATGGTTTTGTGAGCTTCTAATACCTGCATTAAGTTAAATTTACACATTCCTGCTAGAAAACTACTGGTTCCTATATGAACCCTTACTAATTGATTGCAGCATGAGTTAAGAGTGGCATGTCATTGCTGGTGTATTCACAAATGAAAATCTTGACAACAGAATAGGAAGAATAAATGTTGAAAAGGCAGAAAGAATGTTCACTCTCCCCTAACTTCAATGTCATCATACTAGCTAATCATAGGAATTGGTCTTTTAAAACTACCTAATTACATGACTAAAAACCACAGTGATTTCCATTATGTAGCAAAACAGAGAAAGCAAGCTCAGCCTGCCTTTCCTGGCCCCACGTAACCAAACTACTCTTACTCTTTTAAGCCTTGTCTCTCACCGACCTCTCTGTGCACCACAGAATCTGATTACGCTCTGGTGACATACCCCAAGCTGTCCTGCTTTCCAGTCTTAGGTTCTGTCATTGTTTTGACCTATACTCTCTTAAGTTCTGTTACCTGAGGATGATAATGCTCTCCCCAAGAGCCATAGATCATTAAACAAAACCCCCAGTACCATGCGTGAGAAACTTCCTCTCAAGTAGTTGGTCACCAGAGTCCAAGAGGCCCCTAAAAATAATATAGCCTATTTTCCTTGGTTGCCTCCTAGAATTTGAAGTAGATAAAGCCACTGTACACTCAGGACTCAGGACTTGGAGTTCCTCATTTTCCATATGATGATATCAAAGCCTCTCAGTAGGTTGCAACTGTGCTGTAGTACTCCACAGGTAAAGCTACTTTCTATCTAGGATATAATAATAATAATAATAATAGGAGAAGAAGAAGAAGAAGAAGAAGAAGAAGAAGAAGAAGAAGAAGAAGAAGAAGAAGAAGAAGAAGAAGAAGAAGAAGAAGAAGAAGAAGAAGAAGAAGAAGAAGAAGAAGTCGTCATAGGGGTGGTGGTGGTAGTGTAGTAGTAGTGAGTAGGTTTCCCCAGGTTTGTGGCTAGAGTCTTATTCAGTCTCTCAGGTTGCAAAGCAAGCACCCTACCATTCTTGACTTTCCATACTGACTCCTTTTCTCATTTATTATTTCTTGGGGGGAACTAACATGCCTCTCTAAGTCTTTTTCTTCCACTTGGTCTTTTCTCCCTTCACTTCCATCTGTGCTCATCAATGTTTTCATTAGTATGATAAAATCAACTTAAGGGAAGACGGATTGGTGGTGGCTTATCATTTCAGTGATTCTGTGTATTTCTGGTTAATGATTCCTTGGTAACAGATATATCACAAATTCACTAATGCTGAACCCACAACCATAGCATTCTAGTTTGTGCCTGAACCAAGCTCATCTAATACATACTTGGTCTGTTTCTGCACTTAGAAACCCCAAACAGATGTTCACCACCCTATTTGGTAGATATTGTCCATAGGGAAACTTTCAGCAGAAGACCTGTAACAGCGTGAACAGCAAGGCAGTAAACACACCATGAAAGAAAAATGCTCACTTGGTGTGAATGCAGGGCACAGGCTGTTCCAGTACCCTGGGAGAATAGATTTCAGCAGCCTGAGTTCTTTTGTCCATGTACTATTTAATCTACCAAGGACTCTCCAAAGTCCTGGGTGTAGATTTAGGTGTTAGAGATATTTTAGCAAGCATATAATCTCACAAATATAGACTCCAAATAATGAGGGCTGGCTGACTAAATATGACTACAGAATATTCTATACTTTGTGTTTTTGCTTTGTTTTTAATTTCTGAAGCACCACTATTTGGCATGTGGATTTTCCCAAAATACCCATGCCAGGATGCATAAGAATACTGACCCAACTAAGAGAAAGAGAAGGGCACTCATGGAGACTCAACTACAGTCTCCCAGCAGACTCCCTACCTATAATGAGTAGGAAGCTCAGGAGGTCTTGAAGGTAAGTTCCTAGAGGGTAAGATCTTGCATGACAAGAGTCAACTGCATACAATACGGCATGGGGATTTTTAATATTAGCATAGACTGTCACTGCAGCAAGCTGCAACAATGTCTGTGCCATGCCAAAAACATCCAGATGGAAGTGGAGAACTGAGCCGCCGCCACATGCTTCATCTGCACCGATGTCTTACAGAGACAGCCAGCATGGATCTCTGGGGCCTGGAAGAGCTGCCTGGGCAAGAAGCCAGAGGGGGAAAATATCACCAATATATGTTTAAATTAAATTAATTAACATTTATATAATTCTATGCAGGGTATAAGTAACATCTACCAAATATAGTGTCTTATTTAATCAGAACAATGACTCTATTAATTAGGTATTATGCATTTGCCCAATTTTACACACAACATTTTTTTAAGGCTCACAAAAATTTAGATAAAAGAGCTAGCATAGGACAGAGTCCGGCTTTGAACTCTGGACACTCATGTTGTCAATGCTAATAAGATCTTCTTAGACTGAGAACTTTGGAGTCCAGTGAAACTCTACCCTGAACTTAGTCCTCTACATTGACAGGGTACATTTTCACAGAATGAAAAGGCAAGATGAAGGTATACATAGCACATATACCTGTATTTTCATATTACAGATACATACATCAATGTGTACACAGTATATAGTTTATGCTCCTATAAAGAACTAGAAAGCAAAAGAGAAAAGCAGTGTTAAGTAGAGGGATAAATTGGATCTAATTGAAATTCAGGGAATTACATTCTATGAGGCCCTAATACTGCAACATGAGCCCAGACAGGTTTTCTTACCTTCTTGGACTATCCACACCTAGCAAGGCATATGCTTCAGTAAAGACAGACAATAATAATCCAATATGTTTCTAAGATTCACAAGTTGACAACGTGAGGCAAGCTGCCAATTCTGCCACCCTGAAAATTACTCTAAGTAATGGGCCTGGTTTAAAAGTGTTACATTCCAGAAGGAAAGTCTTGGTTTATTCTTGTTTCTAGAACCGTTCTGGTCAACACAATTCTGTCTGACCCCGTTTTCTTCAATATGTTCTTATTTATTTCGCAAACCTTCACTTTGGTCATATGTAGCCCCTGGAGTAGTTCGCTAATGAGCCACAAAGACATGTACGGAGAGAGCGCTGAACCTGACATTGCCAATTTCTACAGACAGAGACGACAGAACAGAAAGGTCCCTTCAGATAATCAAGAAAATGATATCAGAGAGCAACACCGGCGCCATGTGCAGAAAGTCAATTTGAGACAACCAGAGAAAGCAGGAAGGAAATAAGCAAGTTGCTTATGTGTAGACAGAAATTCCTTCAATCCCATGCCACAAAAACAAACCCACACCTAGGGAGACTTTCTGAACACTAGTCCTCACTACACACCCACAATTTTGTCTACTCTGATCTGACTTAATTTTTTAATAATCATTATTTTGTGTATAGGCACGGTGTGTGTATATTTGTGACCATGGCGTAGCATGTGCATGGCCGTCAGAATGCTAGAATTCCATATCTCTTCCTGCCTTCCCATGGGTTCAGGAATTGAGTTGGGGTCATTGGACTGGAGCAGTGAGCACTTTCTCATGTTGAGCTACCTTGTAAGCCTATAAAATGATTTATTAAATATCAACAGATACTCATTGGTATCAATATCCAAGCTCTTTTTATGTGTTTACAAATTCCATCCATACAGTCAGAAAAAAAAACATAAACTTGTAAGAAATATCTAAATAGTCAAAATTGGAGATGATTAGATACCACCTCAATTCCAAATTATCTGTCCAAACAGAATATAAAATTTGTATATTGTTTAAATATTCTATTTTGAGTGCCAGGTATAACAAGGATTGTTAAGTAAAAATTTTCTGTAACTTTATATAATTGTGAACATGAAATCGTAACCCTAGACATTTCTCAATGACAACTATCTGTCAGTTGTTTCATACTAAACACTGTCACTGTCTTGCATGCAATTATCACTGAATGCTCATGCCCCCAATATAAATAGTGTTTATATATAACCTGCATCCCCCTGAAAAACTTTACACCCTTCTAGCTCACCTGTAACATGCAGTCCTAAGGGAGAGCCATTTAATTAGCTATTGTGCTCTATTGTTCTGGGGATAATGACAAATAAAAGGGTTTATACATTTTTGATACAGATGGAATATGTTTTGCTCCTTGAAGTTTTTAAGTCCAAAGTTGGTTAAATCTATGGATGTAGAGAGCCAATCAACTTTTAATGTACACATTGCTTAAGGTTAGGGCTTTGGAAACTATAGCCTGCATCTTGGTTTTGTATATTTTGAGTTCTGGTATGACATGGATTGTAAATGAATTGAAGAATGTTTTTTTATGGTTTCAATTAATCATTTTAAAATACTGATAAAAAAGTTGAGAATACAACAAACACTACATGTGGCCTGCAAGTCCTAAAATGTTCAATATATTGCCCTTCCATAAAAGGTGTAGTGATATTGTTAAATCATGAGCTACAAATAAAATTATTTCATTTGCTTTATTAATGAAGGTAGAATATACACTGAAATTCAAGGATGGAGGGTTTTATCTCATATGATGGCAATTACTATCAGAAGTACATAAAGAACCAAAGACTGTTCTCAATTATGCCCCAAATCAAGGGTGCTAGTATCAAACTGAATTGACACAGGTGGGGAAATGGGAGAGCTAGCCAGGCGCATGGCCCTCCTCTCTTAGCTCATAGGAGAGACTTTTTAAGTTTAGTTCTATTTACATATGCAATTAAGTATGCAATATTAAGATACAAACACATTAACAATGCATGATTCCAAGAACAAAACGCCAGGCCTGGTCTGCAACAGATCACGCCTGACTAATGCAAGCCTTGTTGACTTACACAAATAAACACCCAGGAAATCCAGGCCATTTTTCAACCGGGCATTTATCTCCACAGGTGTGAAGGCTACAGTTTAGTTGACCAGGAACTACCAAGACTACCAGGACTTTGTTTCTGAACATTGCAACCAAGCAAAGCAAGTATTCATAAATAAAAAAAGAATGTCACTATACCAACGCCTGGCCTGGCTGCCTTCTTCCTTAGGACAAGTTTCCCATCTTCACACGTCAGTTCTTTTCTCCCAACCATAAAGGAAGAAGAGAAGGCAATCTCCAGAGAAATTCACTTCTTTGATATACAGCTTCTGGGATGAGACCAGCTAGCAAATTCCTCTTAACTCTAACCAGGACATAAGCCAGAGCACAAGGTCCCTGTCGCACTCTGGTTTCAAAAGCACAGCGTGATATATTTCCGTGGCATTGCTTCAAAACATATTACCTCATCAATTCATTTCTGAAAAAGTCAAAATAGTGGAGGCAGTCTATTTTGCCAACATTTTGAATCAAAGCTGTTTTGAGTGCTTCGAGCATCAGAAAGCAGCGCCACTTAACGAGCCGTATCTTCTCCCAGCCTCAGTGAACACAACGAGCGCGTTCACATGTTCATTCAGTAGGTGAGTACCACAGAAACGTAGACTGGCTGTCAGCTGTGCCAGGTAGATGTCCTGAATGAAGGTCTAGGACTGACCAAAGCCTGGCACCAAACAACGGGTGCAAGAGCTATAACAGGGAAAGCCCACGGCTTTGTGAGCTGAGGTAAGCGCCACTGTGCCCAAACTCTGAGGGTAGGCAGTCACGGTGGCTTCCTAGGGAAGTGACACCTCACACTCAACCCCCAAAGACAGAAACTGGACCACTGGACTTGACATATTACCCACTTACCCAGGACACAAAATATCTACAACACTCTGACTCTCGTAGGTAGCATGGGTTTTGAAGGATCCTGTCATGCAGGAGGGGCTCCAGTCGGGCTATAGTGAGCTGTAGACAGAGGACTGATATAATTCACGCACACACACTGGGCAGGAGAGAGGGGCTGATCTGATTCCATTGTTTGGGCTAAGACATGAAGGTTGCTACACAGCATAAAGATTTCTAAGACCATCCCAAACCCTTGGAGAGGGCTTCTTTTCTTTCACATCTTTCACAGCTCCCTTCCCAGCAGGTGCAGTGAAGAAAGGCCCCACCCTGCTTCTCCCCCACGAAGCAGCAGCACCAAGAATGGCAGTCTAAGATGGGGGAAGGTAGGGTCTTCAATCACAGGAGGCCAGCTTCCTTAGTGTCAGAGCAACAGAGCAGAGCACCTGATAAAAAGCCTTCCTAGGTCAACGTCAGGTCCTAGGTCATCATTTTCTATACAGTGGCATCTTTATCTTGCCTAGTCACCAGGACACAAAAGGAAGAAGGGCTCAGAGTGCTCCTGCATCCTCCTTAACCCTGCAGGTTCATGGGACAAGAGGGACCATGCTGCACCCACAAGGCAGAAGCTCCAAGCTTCAGTGAAGCTGGAAAGGAGGCCAGGGCAGAGCAGGGAAGGAGGTCACCTGGTAGTGTCTTGTTAAAGAGGCCGAAGCCCACAGCTGAGAGTTATTTTAGAATTTGCTATGTCATACGGCACAGCTTCAGTCTACTGGGGTGAATTAGGCTAATTATGTCTTCAGGCAGGTGTTTCCCTAGTTAGGAGAGCATAGAAATTGATAGCAAAGACAACCAAGTTGCAGGGGGAAATAATACGGGGGGCCAGGACAAGATAGGACAGGGGGTGAGTGACAAAGGTCTCAGAGCATCCTGTTTGAGGCCTGGATGTTTATATTTCAGCAATGAATTCAAAGAGTAAGATGGAGTAGGCAGGTTAGTTGGGAGGCTCACGGGCAATCAGAGCTAGAGGGACCTTGGTCAACTCATTTAGACTCTGTCTCCTCAGTTTACAATGAGAAGCTGGAAACTCAAGATATGAAGATATGTTAAATTAACTACCCACAGGCTGTATGTGGATGTCTGTCCCCCATCTCCCTTTTCATACCCGTATTTCTAGGCTCTGAAACAGCCCAGTCGCTTCCCTTGCGATTGCGTTCAAGGCATGGCTCTGGGCTTTTCACCTTCACTCTTCCCTCTTTCGATCAAGCCCCTGGGTTTTTGCCTGTTTTACTCATGCTACATTCTTCTCTTAAATTACCTCTCATTTCTCTTTCTGATAGCAAGGATTCCCCTGCCCCTTCCAAACAAAAAACAACAAAATAAAGCACCAAGATTTCATAGTCATTGATTGCAAGACCTAGCAGGTCAGAAACCAAGCCGCAGGGCTCTCTACAACCCTTTCCCCTGTCCCCTGATTTCTTTCTTTATTCAGGCTATTTGTGACAGTGTTACCAGGATCTTCTCCTGGTTTCCCTGAGACTCCCCAGACCTTCTGATCTCTATGGAAAGAATTTGGAGAAGATGCACAGAGTAAAGACAGAGAGAATTTATCATGGTACAGAAAAGAGTACACTCTGGGGTGGTGGGGTAAGAGTGAACAGAGACTAGAGAGAGCATCCTGACAGTTTACGGTTTAGGCAAGCTTTCCATTTCTAAAGTCGCTGCTACAGAAGACTTCCAAGAGACAGTTTCCCATCTAGGTGATGGGCAGGCCCATTTGGATTAACTCTTCCAGGAGGGCGATGGTATGTCCTTGGTCTTTACCAGGGTAATCTTCAACGCAGTACTCTGGGAACCAGGATTGGACCAATATATAATACTAGCATCTGGATGATCCAGAAGGCCTGTCTCCATTTCCTCCACAGGCCAGAGTTCAGACTTGGGCCTGATTCCTCCTGTGATCAGTAGTTAGGATCCCATGGTCCACTCGCAATTCTTGTTTTTACAAGCTATTTATTATGAGGAGTTCATTCATCATCCCTACTGTCTCCAGACTGCTGATCCGTAGATAGAATCTAACAGTAGAGCAGTCATTTCCTCCCAGGGGAATTTAACTACTCACATAGAAACACTACGATTCTGACCTTTTCTTACTTTCTCCAGGGAATTTCAGTTAGAGCACTGTTTCCTACTACAGCATCTCCTGTTGACCTGAGCCCACATGGAAGCTATACATTTCTTCCTCTCTCTCCCTCCCATGTTTCCATTGTGCTGGGATGAACCTAGGGCTCTATATGTAAGAAACATGTGACCAAACACAGAGCCCAAACTCTATTAACAGTTCTGATGAGAGAGATATCCCAGATGTCCTGAAGGTAATTAAAATGGCTGGAGAGTAGACGAACGGAGGGATGGGTAACCAGCTTGAGGCCCACAACGAAAGGCTGCTTCAGTTACTCAGTGCCAACGCTCTACTCGATTTCCATTTTGATCAGACCTCTCTGACAACCCAAATCCACCCAGAATCAGCAGCGGTTCCTCCTAAGGACCCCAGCCGGTCTCGGAGCTCTCTGTGCTCCACAAAGCCTGCAGCTTTTCTCCGCACATAGCAAAGGTTCAACACAAGCCACTCTTCCTTTTCTCCCCAAAGGTTTGCTTTTCGTGCTGGTCCGGGAGATGAGTTCCTGCTGCTCTCTAGACCCAATGCTGGTGGATGCAGGAGCGGAGGGGAGTGGCCTGGAGCTTGCTGCCGCTTCCACTTCCGACTAGCGTGTGGAAGCATTCGATAAACTTCCATTTCAGAGTCCCCATGATCTCCACGTGTGGGCTTACGGCTTCCCATCCCTGAGTCTTTCCCCTCTGATCCTGAAGTTTCTTTTTCTTTCTCAAATGCCAATGGAGGAACTGAAAAGTAGTCAGGGAAAAAGACAAAAAACAAAAAACCACAAAAAACAACTCTGAACCTTGGACTTAATTTCCTTAACAATTTAGGATTTCTCTTGAGCAGTACTTCCTTTCTGAATTTCTAGTCAACAGATGCTCCCACGGCTGCTGAGGTCAAGCCTGTCCTGACAACAACTGTTGATGCACGGTAAGCTGAGCTCTCTCACTCGCTGCACCTCCTACGAATGGTCCAGGAGGTGTAGAGAAGCCTGAGAGGATAACAAGAGAAAAAACCAGTGACTTTTTTTCTAATCATGCCTAAGTCTGCCTTTTTTGTAAAACAGTTGAGCTGTTAAGTTCTGTACTAAGGCACGTATGCACTTTGGAAAGGTAATTTGAAAGCGAGCTGAGCCATGACAAATAGGGACAGCTGGCCTAATTGAATCATTCGATCTAAGACAGCTCAACTTGGTTGTCCTCACTGCAGCCCACACGGATATTAGGGAGGGAATCATTAGCCATGAAATCATGTCGCCTTTCCCGACGACAGTGCTTCTGACATGACAGCAATAGCAGCCTGCCTTTCATTAGAGCCCGAGAAGTTCCAGTGGTCTGTCAGGAAAACAGAACACCTTGGAAAACTTTCGTGTTCAGCCTCAGAAAGTCACGTTCCTCGCGGGACCCACAGAGCCTTTCAAAGAAAGACGGGGCGTGTGCTGGTAAAGGCAGCTCCCACTCAGGGGCATCTGGGGGTCACTGACATTCACACCTGCTGGCGTGGCGCAGGACTGGCTCTACCTTTATATGACTTTACTCTTCGCTGTGACAAAACACATGGCAGTTGCAACTTAAGTGGGGAGAGGTTGATTTGGGGCTCACAGTTTTATAGGCTAGGGTCTACCACGGATGGAAGGCGTGGTGGGTAGGGCTCCGTCTGTGGTGGCAGGAGCTTGTGGCGGGGTTTGAAATATCTTGGCATCTAAAGATGCAGACAGCCAGAATGGAAGCAGCTGGTGACAGTCCTCAAGGCCCATCCTTATGACACTACATCTGCCAGCTAGCTCCATGTCCAAAAGGTTTCGCAACTGCCCACAACAGCGCCACCAGCTGGTAGCCGAGGGTTCAAACACATGAGGTTCACAGTTCACATTCAAGCCAGTAACCACCATGCATGCTTTTGTTTGGTTGGTTGTTTGAGACAGGTCTCATGGTGACCCCCAAGTTGGCTGTGCACGCTTGTGTAGCACGTGCTGACCTAGAGCCCATGGTCTTCCCTGCACAGACTCGCAGGAGCTAGGATCACACATTATTATGCTAGACTTCAGCTCTCATCTTATGCTTCGGCTGAGATCACTGGGAAAATGGGGTAATGATGAATATGTAATCTATAAAACCCCATAATAAACTACACTGCATGTCCCACATTTCTGACAACTTCACTTTTGTTTTTTCGGAAGGAATGGAAGGGACCTGTTCACGGTTTCACTGGGTTTCTCAGAGGCAAAGACACATTCGTGAGACTGCAGGCAGAATGGCGGCCAGCTGAAAGCTGACATAAGCCCTCCCTTCCACGCAACGCTGAAGACTTAAGGAAACACAGTTCACCTTTAACCTAGTCCCTTGTTTGTGAATCTCCCTCTGAAAGCTATGTATGGAAGCATTGACTTCAGTTCTCAGGGTGCACACACAGGGCACACAACCTCTGTCTCATTCTGGTTCAATCCCTGCTTCTCCCTGTCTCACAAACCCACAAAGTTTAACTTTATAGAATCCAAAAACATTTAACACTTTTCTTCTTACACATCTAAATCTGCCTGATTACTTAACAATTTTATCACCCACCACTACTGTTTTGACTTGGACTTTTCAGTTGTGATTATCGTACATCTTAATCAAGGCCTTCACGGAACCCCACGTGTCATACCCTCTTGGACAGCTTTAGACTCTGGCCTTTCTCCTCGCTGTAATCTCTTCCAGTTTCCCTTCTCTGGTTTTGGAAGAGTTTG
This sequence comes from Microtus pennsylvanicus, assembly GCF_037038515.1. NCBI lineage: Eukaryota > Metazoa > Chordata > Mammalia > Rodentia > Cricetidae > Microtus > Microtus pennsylvanicus. The sequence continues at coordinate 21,968,236 of NC_134583.1, forward strand.
ATGAGTTCCGGGTGATCTTAGACACACTGTCAACGTCCCTTCCTATCCTCCCCTTCTATATTCGTTACTGATACTCTGAGCTTACCCATTTCTCCTGCCCCTTTTTATTTAACCTAGTCTGGAACATTCTCGACTCTCCCTTTGTGTGCACTTGCTAGCTTTTGTACATCCATCCATCTTCTCTCTGTCTCTCTCTCTCTCTGCCTCTCTCTCTCTCTCTCTGTCTCTCTCTCTGTCTCTCTCTCTGTCTCTCTCTCCTCCCTCCGTCTTTCTCTCTCCCCTCCCCATATCTCATTTCTATCCCAATCTTGCATTGTCAAACCTTGAGACTCCTACACATCTCATACCATATAGCACGGTCTTTATGTGTGCTATAGAATAAAGATATGTTCCTGCCTTTTCAGGACCTACCCTACCCTTAATCACAGGATTCGACAGCTCACCAACAGGCATGCATTCTGTTTATGACACATGAGACCACACAGAGGCAGCATGCCATCCGCTGCAGAAGATCATGGTGTTTTGGGTGGGATGGTGTAGGTCTTCTGGAAATGGGTATAAGTTACACTGAAAAAGTGGTGGCGAGAGAACTAGCACATGTATCTGCCAGGAGGAAATCAGGTTAACTGTAGGAACCCACTTCCTGGCAAGCCTTGCCACTCCTATGCAAGACTTCACCTATGAGAAACTAATGCTACTGTGCATTGAAGTTGGAAAATGCTGTTCAAGCTAACTTCCTCTCTCCTATCTGGCAGGGTCTAGTATGCCCACCCTGTCCACTCTGTGTTTGCTGTATGCCCATCCTTCCCGGTTGGTTCTCTGTATGTTCACCCTGCCCACTCTAGTATTGCCATATGCCACCTACTCTAAGCTCTCTGTATGTCCCTGCACACTCTAGGCTCTCTGTATGTCCCTGCACACTCTAGGCTCTCTGTATGTCCCTGCACACTCTAGGCTCTCTGTATGTCCCTGCACACTCTAGGCTCATGACTGGCTTCTTGCCTTATACCAGGTCTACCTAGAAAGAAAAACTTCAGAATCAAGGAGATCAGTGAAACCACCATGTAATCTCTTTAAACATTGTGTTGGGGTCCAATAATGAGGAATGACAGAAACCCTGACAGTGTACTCAGCTGCTTCCAAGTTTGTGGTTTTGTTTTCATTTTCTAATAGTGCAAATGACCCTCTGATTTTTCAGTGTTAATTGAATAATTATGCCTACCTTTGAGAAAATGGACTAGGTTTCCCCCCTCCAAATATTCCCATTGCTTTTTCTTCCCTGACCTGCACTTTTCTCCTGATCTGACAGCATCTTGCAGGCCAGCTGCACCTGGAATACAGCAGGTTTCTCTCCAGAGTTGGTTCATATCTACAGCACCAATGAAGGCCAAGGAAGTCTGACCAAACCCAAGGTTGTCTAAGGATGTAGAAGTAGAACAATCTAAATTTATGTTATTATTGTCACATAGAGGGAGTTAAATAAGTTAAAAAACAAAACTGTCAAACCCGACATAATATCCGGGCATTTCCACACACGTTAATTTTTTTAATCTTCCCCCTCCGGTGTGTGTGTGTGTGTGTGTGTGTGTGTGTGTGTGTGTGTGTCTGTGTGTGTTCATCAGTCTTAATATTCCAACCCAATAAATTTCAGAGGATTTCATCCATATTTACTTGGCCTTTAGTGGCACAGGACATGATAGTGACAGGAACATGTGCCAGAGGCCATTTGCCTGATGCACTCAGGAAATAGAATAGATGTATTTTGCCATGGAACAAAATATGCCACCCACCAAGAACCAGCCCTCAGGGTCCTACTTTCTCCAGTTAGGTCCTACCTCTTAAAGCTTCCAGAACCTTCCAAATAGTGCTATCAGCTAGTGGCCAAGCAACCAACAGAAGCCTAAGTGGCTTTTTAAATATTAAAATCATAACAGAGCCCCAACCCCTTAGGAAGACCTGTAACATCTAATCTCTGAGATGAGAACCAGATCATTGGCATCCACATTTGATCTTAATCACCACTTAAACAGCCAGTCAAGACGGCAGTCGGTGTGGTCTGTGTTTATATCTACCTCCAAGTGAGGTAGCTGGGGCCTGGTGACCATCAAAATGTCCTACTAGATACCCCTGAGCCCTGGACTGTCTGCTCACAGGAATGTTTACAATACAATTATCCACGACTCTACAGCGTCTGTGAGCAGACATCCAGTCATCCCTACACCACAGTACTGGGTAGTCACTAGGCAAATACATAAGTGATTAAAGACCAAAATTTAGGTTGAGCTGTTATTTATACTGGTAGAGCAAAGATTAATAAATGTCATGAAAAGGGGTTTCTTCTCTAGTTCAGAAAATGGGAAATTTAAACAGCAATCCTAATCTATGGCATTCGAAAGCAGAAAAGCTGGCGCTGTGGTATGTAACTACAAACCCTACACACCACAGCCACTTGCCTTGAAATACTAAAGGAAGTCACAATTTACTTCCTAAAAGCTAAACTTCATTAGATATTAGTTTAATTTAATGTTTTCCAGATTAATTGAAGGTTAATTTACACGCAGGCATTTGCACAGCCCAGGCAGTAGCTCTCAGTTCTGTCATCTCTATCATCTCACAGACAGCAGAGAGGGGGAAGTGTGCTGTCAGGAGGTACCAGGATGGAGCAAGTAGGGAGAGATTTAATTAAGCTGCATTACATTATCATTTTCTAAGAACTAAAAAACAAAACGAAACATAAATTTGCCAACAGATAGAGCTGTGTGCACATCAGCAAACCTGACTAGCAAAAGCTGTACAGATCTTTGATTGGATATTAGTTACTTAGAAAACAAACACCTCAAAGATCCGAAAAAGTGGTGCTTACAAACACCCAGGACTAAAATTCTAGGACTCAGCTTAGCCCATCCTTCTCATCTGTTAGGGATTTATGTTCACCCTGAAACAACTTTTAGTCTTAATTAATTTTCAAATAGAGTGAAAAGAACCAATTGTTCATCAATATTCAGTCTCTCTCTCTTTCTTTCGCTAAGACAGCTGTCATTCCAGAATTCTAGGAATTTAGAACTCAAGGAACTAGAGGGAAAAATCTAACCCCACATGAACTTTTGCTCAAATGAGATCTTACATGCACATCTGAAGACTGGTCTTAGCACAACCCCAACCCAAGAGATGACGTCTAAAGGACACATCACCCCCAGAGTGCTGCAAACACAATTCCATCCTATAACTTAATCTAACCTCCCTTTTTTACAAATGAAAAAATAAAATTGGCAAGCCCAACAAATTGATCAAGTTACACCGATAAACTAATAAAACCAAGTGTGGGGGAACTCCGATCTACCCTCCAGGCTCCCTGTCAACTTCCTGTACCTGCAGCACCCAGAACGGCAGCTAAACTAATCACTCAGGCCAGAGAAAGGAACCCACCTAAGCCTAAAATATGACCTTTGATTAGGTCTGAGGTCCTCCATGAGGAGACCACCTGTTAGTAATTCTTCTATTATTGCTAACATCTTAAAAGGGTTTTTTTTTTATTTTTAATTTTGCATAATTCTTTTTACAATGTCCCCATAGGACTGGAGAGCTGTCTCGGGGGTTAAAAGCACTTGCTACTTTTGCAGAGAACCCACATTCAGTTTCCAGCACCCACATGATGGCTCATGATCTTCTGTAACTTCAGTTCTGGGTATCAAGAGTCCTCTTCCGATCTTTAAGGATACCAGGTACACATGCGACCATGCAGACAAAACACTTATACACATAAAAAAATCTAAAAAATTCCCACACCGTATCAGTCTTATGTATGACCATTTCAATTTAATTTCTTTAAAATTATTTCATTTATTATTTTGAATGCGTGTGTGTAGTGGTACACACGTGTGAGCACACGCATGCATGTCAGGGAGAAACTTTGGGGAGTCTGATCTTTCCTTCCAGCACTGAACTCCTGGGATCACCTCAAGGCATCAAACTTGGCAAGTTTCTTAATCAGCTGAACCTTCTCATTCACCCCTAGAACTGCATTTCTACACTTCCTCTTAGCAAACGGATAGGGAAGAACATTGAAGCTGCAATTTTATTCCACCTTCTCTCTTTGTAGACTGTGTTTATATTGTCAAGGTTGTCTTTCTGTAATGATAATCACATCTGTGCTTGTTGACTAATGTTTTTCTATCCCCTTTCTAAAACCATCCAGATTGTTCTCTGACCCCTCCTTGTCTTAGATTTCATAGACTACATTTAGTAATAGTTTTTATTTATTTATTTGCCTGCTTGTTTTTCCTTATCCTATTCAGAATTCAAAGTCACTTCTGATCAATGGCAGTCTTCTTGAATCTGGTGATGCTATCTTCAAAGGTGTCATCCTCCTAATTGGGAGGATACTAGACTTTGATGTTCGTCTTTTGTATTTCTTGCTGTTTTTACACATTGTATAAGTCTCTCCTTTTGCATTGCATCCTAGGGGCTAAGGCATTGCTCTTTCTACCTTCCAGATGATCATCTCCATCAATAGTTTTGCTAAATTTTATTCGTTAGTCCATCACTCATTGCTTCTTTTTCTTTAAATATATCATTAATAATAGATGGCACTCTTTTATGTATGCGTATCTTCTTAAGTCTCTAAAAAAAAACCTTCAGTTTTCAAAACTGATTTGTCTACCTTGAAACAAGATAATTCTGTTTACCTGGTTATTTTTGTACCTATCCACCACAATCCTCACCCCCCAACATATACACGCAGATATTGCATGTATTGACACAGCTCAGAGTAGGGTGGTGTGTGAAGAACAACTCCCACCCAAACTCAGTGGGTCTCCATCAAGATGGGCATCCCTGTTGATCAGTGGCTCTGTCTTACAGAAACATTTGTCTTACAGAAACAGCACCAGGATCCTCCTAGAAGAGTGTATCTTTACTAAAAGCCCCTGCCTTGATTGCCAAGGTGTGCCCACAGGACAGAATAAACAGAGTATCTAAGTGAGCTGATGCCATTTCTCTTAGCATATGTCTTGGGAGACCCCATTGTCTGCATGGGAGAGTGGCTGCAGACAGGTCCAGAGTCATCTGGGTCTACGGAGAAGCATCTTTAGAGAGTGTCCCATACCTAACCAAATAAGGAGGGTGAGAAATTTTAACAAATTCCTTTCCTAGATGAATTTCCCCTTTTTAATTTTTCAAGTGTCTGCTGTGGCTGTTGTGACTGAAATACTCTATTCTGCTTCCTTCTTGAGCTCTGTTGCCCACCCATGGACCCTCTGCAGAAAGCTCACATGGAGAATCTGTGTGTCATTTCCAATCTGAGATAAAAGTCCCCAAAGTGCCCACTTCCTACCATGGCATCTGAAGGGCCATGTGCTCTAAAGTGAGGAGGCTTTGCTTAGCCCAAGGCCCCCAGGAGTAGAACCTCCTAGCCAATGGGTACCATGTGGTAAGAGCCAGAGGAAAATGCTTGCACTGTGGGGACACCGAAATCTTTGTTAGCCAAACATGATGTAGTCTGTCCTGACTAACAAAAGAAAAACTGAGGAGAAACAGTGCTATAAATAAGAAGTCAGCAAGGAAAGGGAATCATGTGATCAGGGATGTCAAAGAAGTGGGGGGGGGTACACTGCAACATCAGAACAAAATTTCAGTAGAATTTTGTTCTTCACTGACAATCCTTCTTGTTCTTAAGCACAGCTCTGCTCTGCTTCAACAATCTCCTTGGATCAAAAATGCACACACAAAAACATCTCATCACAAAAGTATAAACCTGGAATGTAGATCCAAATGCATATTACAATCAGAGCAAAATATTTACATGATGTAAAACATTAAATAAATAAACCATTAGAAAATTCCTATTGAATTGAGCAAATGGAATCCAATGGAACAGCTGTTAATATTATCTTTCCCCATAAAGAGAAACCTTGATGACTCATTTAGAGCTTCATAAATTGTAGCCTTTCTCATGCGCAGTATAAACATTTTTCCATCCAGTCTGCCATGTAGTCTATACCACTAGATTCAGGTTTGGATTGTTAACAGTTCAAGATCTCTGCCAGTGTCTCCTTGATATATAAACCCCCAGCCTCAGTACTGTACAACCCAACCAGGCAAATCTGCCAAACTCGGGCTGAAAAATGTGAGAATAGTAATAACAATATAATTACTAGTTGTTTGCTCACTGGTCAAATACAGGAGAGTATTCTTTGAATATGCATGCATATATGTATGTATACTATACATTATAAAAAACATGAGTTAGCTCTTCTTAAATAAAATTGACCAAAATAATTGACCATGTGTATTTCTCTGCAGCTGTATCTATCTCCCCTTCTTTGCCTGAGATAGTCATTTATTTACATTGGCTTTATCTCCTTAACCTCACTACTTTAGTGACCATTGAGAAGAAGCAAGCCGGACCTAGTCCTTCAGTATCATATCCAGTGAACTGTTCCCTCTGTGGCTTGTGTTTCCCTGTCTAAGGGATTTCCTGTGAGAGTCCTGTTCTCTTCAATGATTTGTGACTTCTCTATGAAGCAGGTAAACACCTTACTAAAAAAGAGGGAAGGATTTATGTGTGTATGTTTATCTAACCCTTGTGTTCTTTGCTCACTTTGGATGATATAACAGGACACTGGGGACTGGATAATGTATAAAGATCAGAAACAATTCCTTACAATTGAAGACTGAGAATCACAGATCGTGGGGTGGGCATCTGGTTAGAGATCCTTGCTCTATGTTTACATGGAAGAGAAAAGAGCAAAAAATCACAAGACTAGGAGAAGGCAAAGGGAGCCAAGTTTGTTTATAACATGTCTACTCACTCAATAAGGACACTAATCTAGGCAGATGGTGATGGTGCATCGTTAATCCCAGCACTCGGAAGGCAGAGGCAGGAGGATCTCTGTGAGTTTGAAGTTAGCCTGGTCTACAAAGGGAGTTCCAAGACAATCAGAATTATTACACAGAGAAGCCCTGTCTCAAAGAAAGAAAAAGAAAGAGAGAGAGGAACTGAGGGGGGGGGATAAAGGAAGGAAGGAAATTAATTTATCCATAAATACAAATTCCTCAAGACCTTGGAGTTCCCACTTCCTAATACTGTTAAACCAGGAAGTTTCCAAAACATAAACTTGAAGACTTATAAAAACCACAGTGTCAAAAATATTATCAGGGTGAAGAGCAATATTCTTTGTAAATGTTTCTGTTTGAAATTGGGCAGAAAGAAAAGGAAACTCCTGTAGTAGGTTCTGCCATAACTGTTTCAATAAAGGTACTGGTTAAATGATTTATCAAAGGATATATTATTAATATTGGGCACTCATGAATACTTAATATGTCAGGGTTTACATCATTTTGGGGGGATTAAGATTTGAGAAACCTCTCCAAGTCCATAAAACCGCAAGCAGCCCTTGATAACCATTATATCCTGTATAATGAAATTCCTACCAATGAGAAAGGTGATGGCCACAATATAAAACAGAAATTGAAATCAAGATCCCAAACTACACTTCTACATCTAGATTATCACAGCTGTGAAATCCCCCCTTCAAAACCACATACAGCCATGCCAGAAAGCAGGGTTCTCTTATAAGATAAAGACCAGATAGTAAGCAGAACAATACCCCGTCTAGTCTCCCACACTTTCTTAAAATAGGTGTAATCATATGGTAAGAGTAAAGAAAAATTTGTATAATTGATACAACCACGATGGAGAAAGGATGCAGTTATCCAGTAAATTTGAACGCACACATTTCTCCCAATAATTCTACACTTAAAAATATGCCCTGCCATCAGGGTTAGAGAGACGACTGGGTGGGAAAAATGCCTGCTAAACAATCGTGAGGACCTGCGGCAGGTGTGGCTGCTCACATGCCCGCAATCACTGTGCGAGGGAAGAGGGTTGACCGAGGGTAGAGACACCAAGATTTCTAGTGTTTGCTGGTCACCAACTTAAATCCAGGTTCAGTAAGAGACCTTATCCCAAATAAGTAAGGTGGGAAGTGACAGAGTAGGACACGTGACATCTTCCTATGGCATCCATCAGCACAGAGTATAAACACATGCACATTTGTACATATGCTATACATATACAGCGTGCGTGCACACACGCACACACACACACACCTTGTCAGGTTCTAAAAGTATATAGACATAACATTGGCACAAGCAGGGGACATGCACAACAGTGTTCTTGGAAGCATAATTTGTGAGAGCAAATACTCAAAACTGCTACACACAGAAAAATGAATGTGTTTTAGATGATTGCAAAATTTAAAAAGCAAACAAATAATATATAAATATGAATTCATCAATATAAACATCAAACCCTAGCAAATTAGAGGAATACATTGTTTAACCATATAATCATATGAAGGAGAACCAAAGAGAAGCAGAATGATTCACACGAAATTTATTATTTTAATCATAGTTGCTCACAGAATGAAGAAAAACGTGGTTCTGAATGTAAACATGGTAGAAGATTGTATTTCCCTAAGATTTTGTGGCAGGAAGTAGATACATGGGCTAGTCCCTAGTCACATATGTTAAACTCTTTTGTAACTATTTCAAATTAAAATATTTAATTTGCTATGTGAAAGAATTTCTTTCTAAATTCTCAAGGATTTTTTTTTCTCAGAACTTCAGATTTAGCTCCTTTTAACAAAATCCAGGTCAGGAAACAGGCAGTCCATGCAGAATTTAGAGAAAAATTCTTTCTAAGAAGCAATAGGTGCTGTTTCATGAGTTATCAGATAGCCTAGAAACCTTTAAGTAACAGCAGAGACCTCCCCGGAGTCAATCCCATTCAAGATACTTTCATTATCAAAATAAGCAAATGGGTAGGGTTGACTTTAAGGAAACTGTAACGTAGAAAATAAACCTTGGATGCATTATGGTTTATAAATTCATGAGCTAGTGTAAATAGATTATGCATACACTGTTTGTGTGTGTTACAGTTTAGCTCATAGTAGGGATGTGCTATCATTAATGGGAACTGATACCTGATAGACTCAGAGCAATGCACACAATTTATGACAAGTAGGGCCGAAGGGTTTGCTAGCTTGGATGCTGGGAGATGTGGGTACTTCTCCCAGCACAGTCATAGGCCACAGTTTCCTCTGCTGGAACATTTTCAGGCAACCACCATAGTGCACTTGTTAAGTTAGCCATGGCAAGCCACGCACCCTGAACACCTGCTGCAAGAGAGAATTTTCTCGTTACTAATGTAATCTGAGCATGTTGTCTAGAGCAGACCCACTCCGCACAAAGCATGTAGCCAAGGAGAGAAAGGCCTGGAATGAAATATTCAAATAGGAAAAAGTAGGTGGGCGGCTACATATTGGTGAAAATGGAACATCATGTAGAGAAATGTGTTCCTTCTCTTTGGATTTACATCTTGTACACAAATCCTATAATTAATACTTGGCCATAAGCAAGACTTCATAAAATGACTTTGGGGAGAATTTCCTAATTTGTTGATACATGCAGAGCTCCTTGCCACCAAATTCTGGCCAAGATATATGACATCTACAATGGCAAAAGAATATAGAAGTTGGTAATTTGAGTGTAAGCCCTTCACCTCATAAACCCATTGGTTTCTGCTGATTCTCTTGGCCTTCATTCAAGAAGAGCTGGCATGGGCTGTTGCCTAGCAACAGCATGTAGTGCACTTTCCAGCTAGCCCATAGAAACACTGCCTCTCTGGACCTCACACCACTCAGCATCATATTTTTGTTAATTGCAACAATCTCTAAGGAAATTTTTATGCACCCCTTCAAATAAGTGATGGAAGAAGGCTATTTTAGGACTCAGCCCTTTATCATGATGTGTCCTTGGCTTAAGAAGGACCAGCAAAAGAAGAAGCATGCATTGTCAACCCCCAAATTCTGATCCGTGTCACAGGAAGGTATATAATCATATCCATTATTGACAATCGCAACATAGGCTCTTTGAACAAAGTATGACAATATAACACCATCCATACATTCAACAAAATATTTAGTTAATGTTTTCCATTATATTGTCCTAAGGGGTATAGGAAACATTATCCCTAGCTTCCTGGATTATTCTTTAGTGCCCCTATAGACCATAAAATCATCAAATAAAACACATTCCAAATTGGTTCATGCAAACTGAAAGTGAGGTCCTGCACTTCTGAGCCACGAGAGATTTTCAAAATGGCCAGAAAAGTCGCCCCGTGGAAAGAACCTGAACTGTTCTTGAAGCATATCTGAATTTGGTTCCCAGCACCCACATTTGGCAGTCGAAAATTGCTTGTAACTCCAGCTATAGGCATCTGATGCCTTTTTTCTGGTACCCACTCATACCTGTTCATGTATGCATGCATGTGTGTTCCTTGTTAATCTCCATATGAACCAAACATCTATTTTTAAAATTAAGAAAAAAAAACTAAATCCAAAGAGCTCAGCTGCTCAGGAAGGTCTAGAAGGGCCCTAGGTTCCACCCCCACATTCCTGGCACCACACAGACAAAAGGATTTTTAACAAACATTACAGCCTGCATCTCATCTTTAATCCCAACTGGATGCTTGTCCCATCAGGTTTTTCTCTCTTTTTCTGCAGAGATGGAGTCCTACTATAATGCTTAGCCTAGTGTCAAACTCACTGTAATCCTCCTGTCTCCACCTCCTAAGAGATGGGCTGAAAGGTATGAGTCACACCTGGCTCCTTAAAACTTTTTCATTGATGAATCATACAGGATTCCCCTCTGTATGCTGTGAATATGTTTTATTACCACTGGTTAATAAGGAAGCTGCTTTGGACCTATTGCAGGGCACAATACAGTCAGGTGGAAAATCTGATATATGAAGTAGGTAGAGTCAGAGAGATGCCATGTAGTCACTGAAGGATAACGATATCCATAGGAGCCCACCAGACCCTTGCCAGTAGGCCATGACCCCCATTGTGATGCACAGATTAGTAGAGATGAGTTAGTTTAAGATATAAGAGTTAGCTAGCAATACACCTAAGTGATTGGCCAAGCAGTGCTTTAATTAATACAGTTTCTGTGTGATTATTTCAGGTCTGGGCAGCTGGGAACAAACAAGCAGCCTCCGACTACACATTGAAACATAAAAGAAGCAGTATGGAGTTTTCTGAAACCTTCCCATTTCAAAAATAAAACATGATAACGATCAAAAAGTAATGTCATCTCTTGATTACATGACCATTTTTTGAAAAAGAAAGAAAGCTTTAGGAAGAGAGAGGAAGGTATAAGAACACTCATTGCCATGGCTCTTATGCACTAACTAATGTTTAAATTGCTGCTCACTACCAAATAAAGTTTCAGAATCCTCATTTCCAAAGAAGCTTTCATCATTTTCAAATTATAGGACATTTCATTGGGCTTTTTTTCTCTTTATGGCCAGTGTACAATTTTCACTACCTCACCCCACCAAGCAGTAGAAAATCATCTACATGCCAGAATACCTGAACTCCCTTTTGCTCTTCCCAAGTGAGTCAGTTAGAGAACTCTTACCTGAAAGAAAGTCACCTCTCCCCTGCCCCTACACCCAGAGCCACAGCAGTAATCCTGCCAATGCTACCTCTGGCCTTAGAAACACTGAGAGAGCCCTCCTGCCAGGCTGTACTTCTCATTTACTGTGGAATGACTTGGAGCCCCAAATACCATTACAATGGCTACTATATATTTTAAAAAATGTTTTCCTATTGAAGTACCTGCATTAATTCAGAATTTTCTGTCCCGGGCATCTAGCCATCCATGAAAGCTGATATCTAAAATATTTCCCTTAGGTTAATATATGCATATATATTTCTAGAACAAGGGAAGGTAGGCGGCAGATTTGGGTAACCCCTGGGAAGTGACAATCATGGTGTCATGATCTACTCCACTCCAACTCTTCCCCGGCCAGAGAAAGCAAAATTCAAACACAGAGGGCATTTCCCCCTTTTACTCTTGGGGTTTTAAGAGGAGACAGTCCTGCAGGATTGGCAGAAATTCAAGAGGGGTCTGCCTTAGTTTTCATGGCAGCCTTGATTCCTGTTCCAAGCAAGGAAGCCAGAACCTAGTAGATGGTGCAGCCTGATAAAATGTGTGGCAGGCATAAGGCCAGGCCAGGGATTCAAGGAGAACCAACAACAACCCTTAGGAGAATGACTGGGTCTGTGGGCATGGAGAAGCTCAACCAGAACAGAACATGTGTTCAGCTGTCAGTGTGATAGTGCACATTTGTACAGGATCACAAACACATCCATACCCACAAAGACACAGGCCCACATACACAGAGAGACACAGACGCACATACATACCCTGAAGGACACAGACACACACAGACACATACACAAACACAGAGAGACACAGACACACACACACATAGAGAGACATAGACATAGATACACAGAGATGCACACACACATACACAGAGACACACACACAGAGACATAGATACACACACAGAGACACACACATACATACACAGACACACACATAAACACATACATACATACATACATACACACACACATACTGACACAGACACACAGACACACACACACACACCTCATCGACCTAACTCTACAGCCTGGTCCTCTGATTGTCCCCACTGATAGTCTAAGCTTACTCCACTAGGCTCCATCCACAAAACACCTCCTCTCTGCAGCCATCCCGCAAGGGTGATCCATATCTCGGTGCCTTTGCACTGGCACGGCTCTTGTGGACCCTCTTGTCTTCATGGCGGATGTGATTCTATTGGGCCTAACTTGGTATAGAATAGGGCTTATGTGTGCTTACAAGTCCTATGTTGGTACCCTAATGTGGTAGCATTAAGAGGTGAACAATATTAAGAAGCAATGGCCCAGCCCTGCCTCAGCTCTCTGCATGTACAGATGAAGCAAGTGGAGCTCATCAGACACAAACTCTGCTGGCATCTTCTTGATTTTGGATGTCACGCCCTCCAGAGTGGAATAAATGATTGCTGTTTAGGCCACTCAGCCTATGCTAACCTGCTACAGCAGCCTGAAGATGTAACCTGGCCTCCTATGAAGACTCCCTAGTCTCTCGGCCCTGAGACACTGCAGGATCCCATTTCTGTATTTTTACTGCAGCTTGCATTTCTCCGCAGTAGGACTCACCAGGTTCTCATTTTCTTTACTCTCACAACAGACTACATGCCTCAGCCTGCTTGCCTTTCCCTTCCTAACTTTGATCATAGTGTCCAGGTAAGAGCAGGAGCTCCTGAGGCTTGTTCTGTGAATTTAAAGAAACCGCTAGAACAAAACTGACTTCCATGTTAGGAAGTCCAGAAAGTGCTCCTGTGAAGGCTTAGTTTGTACCAGGTGCTGAACCATGTGTTTTATACACACAGTCCCATCCCACCCTCTCCCCAACACTGCTCAGTGTGTTATCAATGTTCAGTACCAACACCTGATCTAAGGCTCAGAGAGGACACAAAGGCTCATCCAAGACCACATAACAGAAAGCAAAGGGACAGGGGCTGAACATCTCTTCCAGCCCCAGCTCTCTAAAGCTCTTTCTAAATAGACTCCACTCCTTGCAGCGAGTTTAATATTCACTTTAAAAATGACACCATGTAAAGAAACCACATTTTACATTGTATCAACATCCCATAGCTCAACAGCATCCATTCCCATCAGTCACTGAAATTGTCAGGCCTAGAGGGAAGCAGATGGGACAAAGAGGTAACTGGGAAGGATGGTGTCATTGTCCCTACCTTGTCAAAGACAACCCTCTCCATGTGAATGTCTTCAAATGAAGAATAACTGTTGGAGTTCACTGTGAAACAGCAACCCTAAGGAATCAAAACAACAGAGTGACTTCAGCAGAAACAAATAAAATGCTTTTAACAAAGGATGCAATTTTAAATGAGACGTGCTTTCTAGGTACGATTGGGCGTTTCATTGTGCTACCATAGTGAGGGCTGCACTGACGAAGCCTTTCTCTACAGCTTGGAGACATTAGGAGGTTGTCAGAAAAGTCGAGCTTGCGGTGAAGATCTCTTTCTGAAGGTGTTCAGAGTCACCAATTAATGAGTTTTCATATTATTCTTTTATAGCTGGGGGCGGCTGGATGGGGCTCCAGTTCAAAGCAACCCCGGTTTGTGTGCCATTCATTCTAACTCTTGGAGACAGCTCTTGCCTCAACCTTATCTACTCCATTTGCCCATGAATTCTAGAAACCTGAACCCCTTAACCAATGGACTAGTTAACAAAACCTTTAATTATTCTTAAGTAGCTCTCTGTTTACCACAGCTGCATCGAACTTCTAAGTATAGCAGCAAGGGTTTTGGGTTGCCAGTCTATAAGCTCTGCTAGACAAATGCCAGTTTGTAAAGTCACAGGTAGACATGGGAATAAAGAGTGGATCTTCTTTTAGCTGAATCATAAAAGCACAAAAATTGTACGTATTAATATAGTATCCTGTTATTTTGATACATAATAAATGACTACACAAGTAATTAATTTTTAAACCAAGTCAAACATGCTCATCCCCTAAAATATTATTTTTACATCGAACTCCTTTCTTCTTATTCCTTGAATGATACAGCACCTAATTTACAGTCACTCACAGCCCAGTCCCCAACACAGCTTCTTTCCCTGTCCACCTGTAACCAACTGCCCACTGGTTAATGCCTCCTGCATTTCTTCCCTTCCTGGCACCTGGTAGCCATCTTCCTATTCTCGCCTCTGGGAAATCAACCTTTCAGACTGCACATGTGAAATCACCTGTCCTTGTCTTTCCATGTCTTGTTTGGTATAATCATTTCTAGCTGTAGTCACATTGTCACAAATGACAGGGTGTCCTTCTTTCCACGGCTGAACAAGGTTCTATTGTGTGTGTACCACACAGTCTTCATTCTCTCGTCAACTAAGGAACACTTACCTTGCTTTCGCTGCTTGGCTACTTTAGGTTGTGCTGCAGTGAACAGGCATTACAGATGCCCCTTCTATATATCAATTTCATCTTGACTGGATAAACACCTAGAAGTAGAACAAGTAAATCATATGGTAGATCTATTTGCAATGCTTGAGGGACCCTCCACGTCCCTTTCTATAATGGCAGTTCTAATTTATGCTACAAAGGTGTGTAGTGGGATGGTTCCCCTCCTCCACGTATGCCCAGTTCTTGTCACATGCCGTTTTTAATAGCCATTTTCCTTATGAGGTGATATCTCACTGTGTTGGTTTTGATTTGTATGCCCTGAACAATTTGTCTTATTATTTCTTATTGGTAACGTTGGGATTTTTTTATGTACCTGTTGGCTATATAAATATCTTCTCTTAGGAAATGCCCTCCAAAAATTTGATTGCCATTTTTAATATGGTATTATGGGCTTCCTTGCTTTATAGAATTCTCTATAAAGACTAGAGAGCTGGCTCGATGGTTAAGAAGTCTTACTGCTCTTGCAGAGGCCCAGGGTTCAGTTCTCTGCAACTATATGGTGGGTCCCAACTACTTGTAATTCCAGTTCCAGGAAATCCAATGCCACCCTCTGGCCAATGGAGACACTGCACACAAATGAGCCACATACATTCACACAGGCAAACACTCGTGTATATAAAAATAATAAATCTTTTTAAAGAAATAAGTCTCTATTGAGGTATTTTGAATAAGAACGACCCCCCCCATAGACTCATAAATTTGAATGTTGGTTCACCAGAGAGTGGCACTATTCGAAGGTGCAACCTTGTTGGAATACGTGTATCCCAGGAGGTAGGGGGGATTCTGAGGTTTCAAATGATCAAGTCAGGCCCAGTGTCTGTCTCTCCCTCTCTCTCCCTGCTTCCTGCTGATGCAGATGTAGAACTCTCAGGTCTTCCTCTAGCTCCATGTCTGCCTCTGTGCCACCATGGTTCTCACTGCTAGGATAATGAAACAAACTTTTGAACCTATAAGCCAGCCCTAATTAAATGTGTTCCTTTATAAGACTTGCTGTGGTCATGGTGTCTCTTCACAGCAATAGAACATTGACTAAGACATCTATCTATATATCCTAGACACTAACTTTTTGTCAAGTGTATAGTTACAAATAATTTCTCACCCAGTGAGCCCTCTCTTGATAGTTTCTTTTGCTGAACATAAGCTTCCTGTTTGATGTAACTCCATTTATCTATATTTTCTTTTGTTTTGGTGCTTTGGGGCCCTTTCCCCAAATAGTACTATCCCTATTTCAGTGTCCTGAGGCATTTCCTCTCTGTTTTCTTTTGGGGGTTCTACAGTCTTACACTTATGTTATTAGTCCATAATGAGTTGATTTGCATAACTTGGGGTAGTTGGATGTAGGTTTGTTTTCCTAAATCTGCATATCCAATTTTCCAATTTTCCGAGCTGGAGAGATGGCTCAGAGGTTAAGAGCATTGACTGCTCTTCTAGAGGTCCAGAGTTCAATTCCCAGAAAACACATGTTGGTTGACAACCAAGAGATCTGATGCTCTTTTCTGGTGTGCAGATAAACATGCAGACAGAACACTGTATACATAACAAATAAATCTTAAAAAACAATTTTCCAAGCACCACTAACTAAGAAGAGCACCCTTTTCTCAATAAATATTCTTGTCATCTTTGTCAAGAATCGATTTACTGTAGGTGCATGGGCTTACTTCTTAGATTTCTATTCTATTCCATTGGTCTACACATACATTTATATGTTAACAGCATGTTTTGATTACTATAGCTTTGTAGTAATTTGGGAATTATATCACTTGTCTAATTTAAGATAGAAATCACTTGATTTATATCTGAAACAGAAATCAAGAAAGAATTCCACTATTAGAAATTATCCAAGAAATGAATGTCAGCACAGAGATAAAAATTTTCTGCAATGAAAATTATACATTATAAATAAAAAATTGAAGGAGAAACAAAGACATATACATCAAGCTAGGTTGTGTCTGACCCCCATAGTCACAGGTATTGCAAAATCTCAGAGGTGTAGTGAGCAGAGCTCAGTCTGTAGCTGGTAGTGATACAGGATGACACAAATCCACTCCCACAGGGTTATAGAGCCATGACCAGTGCTGAAGCAGGTTTACAGCCCCCCATCTGCAGGTATTGACTGGGCAGTATCTGTGCAACCAAAAGTCGAGGGATGTAAGGTAGAGGCAATCCTTTGGCATCCAAGATTATCAGCAAAATAGGTCACATCTGAGCCTTAGATTTGCATGGTCTCAGGAAACGAGAACGCAGGTATGTCCCAAGCCAATCCAAGGATGAAACTGTTGTAGCTGATGCTTAAACATGTTCCATAAATACGCAGGTCTCTACCAGATGTCTCGAACATTCGAGAGGCTCTGTCTTTGAGTTCAAGACTATGTACAGTTTCTACCAGGTTGTAGGTTTCACCACAGAGGGTGCAAACAAAGTCTGAGCTAGCTTTTTGCTTTCGATAAGTAGGGACCTGATCCTGACCCAATGTTGAATACTGGGTGGTAATGAGGGGTCCTGTGTTCTTCACAGGGCTTGTTTTACTGTGTGTAAAGGCTGGGGGAGGGTATTGCAATGGGATTCATTTGTGAGGCCTAGACTTGATACCCCCTCCCTTTCCCGATGGAAGTCACCGCTCTCCAGGATGAGTTGCTTAGATGTTAGAAAGAAGTGATGCAGACAACACTTTCCTTCCTGCTCTCCTCAAATTGTGTTTTCATTTTTTTTTATTCTAAGCACAGGCCCTGTGAAATTTAACCTGGTGGGTTTCTGGGAAGAGGCCATGAGGATCATAGTCAACTAACATTTGCTATTCCTACCCTGCCTCCCTCAGCTAACTGACTCATCAACCTGAAAAAGATTTGGTCTTCAATGGTATCACACATACAATGAATTTTCATTATTTTCATCTCCATTGAGCACTCCCATCCCTGTCCCTCCTGTTAGCGCCTTGCTTTCAACAAGTCTCCTCACTTTTCATGTCTCAGGTATGTGTGTGTGCGTGTGTGCATGCATGTGTGTGTTCCACTTAGTTTAATTAGGGTTGCTCACATGAGCAAGCATGATAGGCATTACTGCAGCAATCCCTTATGGGAGGCCTTATGAGCCCAATCCCTTGATGATGAAATGTTGGAAGATTCACTCTGTGCCAGCTTGGGGCAGGTAACCAAGCTCCAGTGAGTTTATGAGTTCATCAGCTATATAATGTCCAGAAGACAATTTATTGAAATAGATCTTCTGGCTCTTCCATTCTTTTCACCCCCACTGTCATTAAGTTCTCTGAGCCTTGACATGGATGATGCAATGTCCCATTTAAGGCTGAGCACTCCGTTGTCACTTAGTCTTGTCAGTTCCACCAGTTAGAAGTCTGTCATTCACTATGGCCGACACAGGAAGCCTTTCTAACAAAGGCTGAGAGCAGCAATAACCTGTGGATATACATATCTGGAAGGCAGTTTGACTACACACTAATTTAACAAAGCAATAGTAGCGTGTTTTCCCCTAGAGCCTATGATTTCCTCAACCACCAGCTCTTGACATACTGAGTGTTGAGTTCCCTCCTTTGAAACAGAACCCAAATCTAATTTAAAAATTGTTGGTCAAACCCATACATAACATTCTGGGTGAGACTGCGGATGATTTGCTCCCCGAGCATCCAGAAAAGTTCTTTCTGGTATTACAAAAGCTCACATACAGGAAGCTTCTAGCTGAGTTGCACCCTGATTTCTCCACGACATGTCCCGAGAGTGTAGTATCTTTAGTAAGAAGGTCGTATAGCCAAGTTCTGGTAGGAACCAAGAGCAATGGCAATAATCTGCATTGGTTTGGGGTCCTATGGAGACATCCTAATCAATAAATCAAATCTTTAAAGGGGGAGGGAGGAATGGCAGAGGTCTTACTATGCAGCCCAGGCTAGCTTCAAACTTCCAACTTCCTGCTTATTTCCCTGAGTGCTGAAATTACAGGCATGTGCTATCATACTCGGGTCCTTTTGTAAAGATAAGTTCTTACTTTGTAGCCCAGGCTGCCCTCAAATTTGGGAATCCTCCTGCCTCAGCCTCCTAAGTGCTGGAATTAAGGGCATCAGCCACCATGTCTGGCTGGAAATCATACTACCAGTAAACAACAAGCCTCTAGAAATGAATGATCATGATCGATACATTTTTCACAGAGTATTTGACATCTGATATAAGAAAGATGCTCTAAAATGACCTGTCAAAAAGTGATATTAGTAAACCCTTTAACGTCATTCACATGATTTAATTGTTCTCTCATTCCCACAAAAGGGAGCTACTTTTATTTAGAATAATTCTTCAATCGTACTAAAAGTATAGGCCGCAGTATAACAAATATCCCTATCCCAACCACTCCCAATTGAACTATGTTAATAGATTGTCATATTGAGTATTTATAATAAAAGAGCTAACACTTGCTGAGGACTCACCATGCACAGGCGGCATTGCAAGTGCTTTACATAGATTCATTTGACTAAATCTTGCAAATCCCTTTGAGACTAGGCTGTTAGCGTTGCAAAGTTGAATGTGAGGTATAGAATTCTAAGTCTGTGCCAACCATATGAACTTAAGGGCCTATATTAGTGTTCTAAGGCTGCCAAGCAAAGCATCATCGCCTGTGTGATGTTTACACAACAGAAACTTATTTCCTCACAGTTCTAGAAGATGGACTTCAGATCATTGCGTCATCGGGTTTCTTTAGCACCCTTTCTTCTTGTCATATAGACGGCCATCTTCTAACTGTATTTCTCTATCATTTTCCTTTTGTGAACCAATTTTTATAAAGATAGCAGTCATATTGGATTAGGGCCCATCCTGATGCCCTCGTTCTATCTTAATTTGTATATTACACACAATAACGAAGAAATGGAAACCATCTATGACACAGAAATAGATAAGGAAGATGGGTTGGTTATTACTATGAATAAATGCAATGGTGCACTGCCCTTAAACAGAAGAGGGAGGAGGAGACCTGGCTGAGCTTTACTGGTCATGCCTCTACTCACAGCATTTAAGAGTCCGAATCAGCAGGATCACAAATTCAAGAGTATGCTGAACTATGCAGTAAGACTTTGCCAAAAAAAGGGGGGGAGAATAATAAAAAGAAGAAAGGGGAGAAAATAGGAGACTTGGAGGGAAGAGGAGGAAAGGATAGGAGGCTTGGAGAGAGGAGGGGAAGGGATAGGAGATACATTTTTCAGAGTGAGTGTTTGACATCTGATATAAGAAAGATGCTCTAAAATTACTTGTCAAAAAGTGATATTACAAAACCCTTTAATGTCATTCACAGGATTTAATTGTTCTCTCATTCCCACAAAAAGGAGCTTTGAGAGAGAAGGGGAAGGGACAGAAAGAGGGAGAGATCCCACCATTTGCAATATATATATATATATATATATATATATATATATATATATATATATGTATGTATATATATATATATATGTAATAACTGGAGGGAGTGATAACTGAAATAAGCCAGACAAAAAGAATATGCTCTTCCCCAATTGTGGAATCTAAGAAATCAAATGTAAAGAAAGCAAAGGTAGGACTGAGCATACTGAGAAACATTTGATCACAGGCACACACAGCTTAGGTCCGCCTAGAGATCCAGCACATAGCATGACGGACCTGCTGATAAATCTGTATGGTATACATGAAATTTGCAGAGAATTAAGCAGGAAATAGCCACCCACAGGTAACATATGAGGAAAGGGGCAATTTGCTTGATTCTTACATTGCTTCTCTAAGAAGTAATAAATATCTCAAAATATTGCTATGATCTTTGAATATGTACAGTGTTCCAAGGATTAGAGGAGTCTTCTCCACATATACAGCCTATTTTGAGGAAATGGTAAGTTTAACTTGCGGATTTGGGGGAACTAACTGTAAGAAACCATGTTTTCTGATGTTCAAAGGACAAAGCTGGCTAATACTGAAAGCTATGATATAAATGTATTGGACAACATAAACACAACAAACTATATATGTGTATGAATGTATATGTATGTATGTATATATATATGTATATCCTGAAGGTCTAGTCTTTAATATATATAATATATGTATATATATACATATATGTACATATATATATATATAAAACCAAGCTTTACAATGAATAAAGTCTGCTTAATCACAGGCAAAAAGTTCTATAAATTAGTGATATTAAAGCAATGAAGGACTTATAATTGATATTTTGCTTCAAAATGTGAATAATACTTCATATTTCAGGTAGACAGATATAAATACTAGTGGAATTTGGTTGCAGTTTGCTGTGTTTGGGCTGGGTTTTTCATTTAAGCAACCGCACATTTAGAGTATTAAGAAACTTTGTCTTTCAGCAGATGTGTTCCTGGGATCCTTGGAAGTGCTCACTGCTGTGCACACCCTGACCTAGGGCACAAAGGACAAACCTGGCAAAGCACACACCTACTGAGGTGCAGCATATATACAGATGCTGTGGGGTAGGTTAAACTACAGTGTTGGGCCCAGTGGGAAAATTGTGCCATCAGAATTTGTAAAAAGAAAAGCACAATGCTATTTCTTTTGAGAACGGAGACTGTGAGAAAAAGTCCATATACTCAAAGTCTCAAGACAAGAGCTTCTAACACTGTCTCCTCTCTCCCAAAGCCCAAACAAGTCAACATTTCCTTCCAAGAAATTCATATATATATCTTTCCTCGTATCCTGTGACAGGCTACTATTAATTTCAAAGAGCTTCATCAATGCAACCTAATGCTGAAATAAAATGTTTTCCTCAGCAGCAGCAGCAAGAAGAAGAAGAAGAAGACCAAACTTGTATTCACTAAACATTCTGAGAGTGGCTCATGGATCACAGATGCCCTGTGTTCCATGAGACACTGCGCCGAGGATGGCGGCACACTCAAGCAATGCCCTGAGATGGTAATGAAGTGCAGCCAAAATACAGATAATTATTTTAATTAATGGTAATGATTTTAACGGTTGAACATTTTAGCTAATTAATTATGATTGATTGCTTGTTACTAATCAAGGAATATGATTCAAAGTTGTAATTGAAAACCAGGAGCAATAGGTTCCACTGAGAGCCTATCACGGTCTTACTAAGACCAGGAGCATTATTTTTCTTTCAAAAATCATATTCTGGATCATTCTAGTACTTTCCCCAACTCCAGAAATAACTTAAGGTGAACTCGTTGGACATTAGTTTCTTTGGGTATTTAGGATTCTTTGTAGTAATATGAAATGAGAACATATTCAAATAAATGTATGTTGTCTTTATAGTTGTAACTTTTAGTACTGTGTTATTCATCAGTTTTATCCTTGTTCACCTCAAGTCTAAGATTCTGGTTTTCAAGGAAAGAATTTGGGTATAAGAAGTCATTCCAATAGATTACTTATACAATGTTAAACTTACTTTAATAAGCATATTAACTGAGAATTTGTCTTTCAGGTGCTTTATATGTAGCATTTGGACATTGGTCATTTACATCTTTTAAATTATGACAAATTCAAAATACTACACAGGAAATGCTCAAGACTGAGACAAGCATGGTTTTATTCTGTATCCTATTATAATAGATCTATACATGGAAGCAACTCAGTATTTCAATAAGACCTGGGATAGAAGAAATACCAGATCAATATTAGGGCATGATCAGTTTAGAAAAGAGAAGGTCAGGATATCATTGCTGTAGGCTGTGGTGATATGGCAGTGGGAAGAAATAAGGCTGAGGCAAGTGTAGGTAGACTCCAAACTGTGGCATCTCCTCTTATCACACTAATGAAGGAATTACGTGAAAAAAGCATGAATGCTGAAGAGCCTCCTCAAGCAGTTTAAGGAAGACCCCCTGTAGAGTATATGTTGGAAGGATGATGGAACAAAGGGAAAAAACAGAAGGCTGTTCCTATTGTCCTGGTGACAAGCCTGCATGAAGTCAGTGTCAGAGAGCATTTCCTGAATAAGATGACCTTATTTGATTAACAAAGATAGCTCTAGGAATGTAGAGGTTGACAGGCAGACACAGTCCGCTGCCGCCCCTGGGGAACAAGGAAAAGATGGACAACAGCTGTCAAAATAAATCTGCAGTTTCAAAAACAAAGCGAAACCAGAAACTTCACAAAGCAAAACAGAAAAATCCACTGTCCATCGCAAGGGAATTGGTGTGGTCTGGACAGCTCTCTTCTCCCAGTGAAAGGGATAGCAACAACAGATTGCCTGGCTTAAGGCAGAAAGCCTCAGAAAATCTGTACAGTACTTTGAGCAACAGACATTTTAACAACCAGAAAAGAGGGGGAAAGAGCCCAAAAGTTAAACCTAGCCACAGCATAGGCAGAGTGCAGGGAAGGGCAAGAAACATCTGAAAGATGCCTTAAAAAAAAAAAAAAAAGGAGCCTGCTGAGTCAGCAGATTCAACCCTTAGCCACTTCCTGAACTCCACACTCTGAGAACCTAGGGCAAATATTAAGGGACAATATGCTGACCCATAACTGGCAGAATACTTCTAGACCAAGATGAGAAACCTTAAGCCACAATCTTTCAGTATTCAGCAAGGTGGAAATCTAGTCTGCAGAGGAACACAGTCACAGGTTCCAATCCTAAGTGCTAGATGCAGAGAAGGCTCACCAAACTAAATGACCACATCCAAAACCTGTGTAGGACCTCCCACAATGGGAGTAAGACTGTCCCGGGATGACTGGCATCTGGGAGTCCAGGAAGGAACGCTAAAAGTTGAGACTGGAACCAGTAAGCAGGCAAAAGATGGAAGTCAGACTCTCCACTGCATTCTGCTCGCTCTCTCTCTCTCCCTGCCTTGGACTTCATTAATTCTTTAAAGACCATTATCAAAAAGGCAGGCAAACTTTATCCTGGTCTATCATTGTTCTTCCTCTTTTTAATTTTTTCTTTCATTTCCTTTATTGTTTTCATTTCCTTTTGATAGTATTATCCAAAAATCATGCTTGACTGGTTTGGGGTAGTCTGTGTATCCTGGACTCTGAGAACTGAGATTGTTTAAGGCCATCAGATTGTATTGCTTCACTTCTCTCAGTTGTTCTGTCTTTAACCACAGCTACCTCATCTACCCTCCTGGTAGACAATAAAACATTGTCCCTCTTCTATTTACATTGACTTTATTTTGCCCTTTATTATCACAATATTAGACACTACTCTTAATTTATCTTTTTACATTTCCATTAATTTCCTTAGAAACCAATACATTAATGGAGATGATACCTCCTTTACTTCAAAAAGATTGATTATAATTGAGAGAGAACATTGTTTAATAAATTATTGCTATAGTTTCAGGGTGATTGTGTATAGTTTCAATAGCATTTGTGTATGCAGGATATTGTAGGGATTCCCAAAGCTGAAGGTCTGACTACCAAAAGAGACCCAGTACAGCATAGAGATATAAGACCTCAATACAGTTAAAACCTAGGCCCTCTTGACTTGAAAAATAGATGATTAAAAAGCAATCCAACATGGCGGGTGTACTGGGTGATTTCATGTATCAGCTTGACACAAGTTAGAGTCATCAGAGGAAAGAACCTCAGTAGAAGAATTGCTTCAATGAGATCTAGGTATAAGGCATGTTCTCATTTAGTGATCAATGGGGGAGGACCCAGCCCATGATGGGAAGTGCCATTCCTAGGATGCTGGTCCTAGGTTCTATAAGAAAGCAGGATGAGCAAGCCATGGGGAGCAAGCCAGTAAGCAGCACCCCTTCATGGCCTCTGTATCAGCTCCTGCCTTCAGGATCCTGCCCTGTTTGAGTTCCTGTCCTGACTTCCTTCAGTGATGAACAGCAGTATTTAAGTATAAGCCAAAAAGAACCTTTGCTCCCCATCTTGCCTTGGCCATAGTGTTTTGTCACAACAATAGAAACCTTTACTAAGGCAGCAGCCATGAGGGGAAAAAACCAATTGAACCAACTGCCTAACTCCTGATGCTCACATCCCAGTGCAAATGCATTAGAAACACAGAAGACCAAGGCAAAAGGACTTTTCCAAAAAGTACTAGTCTCCACCTTCTGACTGGATTTAAGCTATTCTCCATGGACCACTTCCTAAATATAACACCAGTAGTACAGACACTGAGAGCAACAATAAATAAATGGGACTTTCTGGAACTGAGAAGCTTCTGTAAAGCAAAGGACATAGTCAATAAGACAAAAAGGCAGCCTACTAAATGGGAAAAGATCTTTCACAACCCCACATCAGACAAAAGACTGGTCTCCAAAATATATAAAGAACTCAAGAAATTATACATCAAAATTCCAAATAATTCACTTAAAAATGGGGTACAGAACTAAACAGAGAATTCTCAACAGAAAAATCTCAATGGGCAAAGAAAACTTAAGGAAATGTTCAACATCCTTAGCCACCAGTGAAATGCAAATTAAGAAAACTCTGAGATACCATCTTACACTAGTCAGAATGGCTGAGATAAAAAACACCAATAATAGCTTATGCTGGAAAGAATGTGGAGTAAGGGGAACACTCATCCGTTGTTGGTGGGAGTACAAAGTTGTACAACCATTTTGGAAATCAGTATGGTAGTTTCTCAAAAAATTGGGAATCAACCTACCTCAGGATGCAGCAATATCACTCTTGGGCATATACCCAAAAGATGCTCAATCATACTACAAGGACATTTGTTCATCTATGTTCATAGAAGCATTATTTGTAATAGCCAGAATCTGGAAACAACCTAGATGCCTCTCAACCAAAGAAAGGATAATGAAATGTGACACATTTACACATTGGAGTACTACTCAGTGGTTAAAAAAAGAAATGACATCTTGAAATTTGAATGCACATGGATAGAACTAGAAAAAAAAACATCCTGAGTGAGAGAGCCCAGACCCAGAAACATGAACATGGTATGTGCTCACTCATAACTAGATACTCCCTGTAAGGCAAAAAATATTGAGCCTGTAGTTCATGATCCTAGAAAAGCTAAGTAACAAGGCGGACCCTAAGAAAAACATACATAGATCCACCTGGCAAGGGGAAATAGACAAGATCGCCTGACAAAATTGGGAGCATGGGGGTGGGGGGAGGATGGAGGATGGAAGGGAAAGAGGAAGGGAGAAGCTCGAAGGAGAATTTGAGGGAATGGGATAATTGAGAGGAAGGAAGGACAGAGATGAAAGCACGGAAAGAGATATTTTGATTAAGGGAGCCATTATAGGGCTAGCAAGAAACCTGGCACAAACAAAATTCCCAAGAAATCACAAAAATGACCCCAGTTAAGACCCTGAGCAATAGAGGAGATGGTGCCCAAACTGACCTTGCCCTATAGTCAGATTGAAGAATGTCTTAAATGTCACAATGGAACCTTAATCCAGCAACTGATAGAAACAAAGGCAGAGACCCGCAGCAGAGCACTGGACTGAGCTCCCAAAGTCCAGATGGAGAGTGGAAGGAGTGAGAATATTAGCAAAGAGGTCAAAACCATGATAGGGACACCCACTGAAACAGTTTACCTGAACTAATGGGATCTTACCAACTCCAGCCAGACAGGGAAGGAACCAGCATAGGAACAAACTAGTCCCTCTGAATTTGGTTGGCAGTTGTATTGCTGTGGCAGACTGGGGGACCACTAGCAATGGCACCAGGATTTATCCCTACTGCTTCTACTGGCTTTTTGGGAACCCATTTTCTTTGGATGAATCCCTTGCTCAGCCTAGATGTGGTAGGGAGGGCCTTGGACATTCCCCAAAGCAATGTGCCTTATCCTCTCTGAGGAGAAGACAGGGGGGGGGTAGCTGGAGGGGATGGGAGGAGGGGAGGGAGTGGGAACTGGGATTGGTTTAAAATTTAAAAAGATAATCTGTTTTCTTTCTTAAAAAATAAATTAAATTATAGAAAATAGAAAAACGATCTTCTCCATGGAAGAAAATGTTTATCTGGTATTAAAAATCTAGTCAAGAACCCACGGATAAGGGAGCTCATGTATCTATGCTAGTACAGTTCTCAGTCCTCATCAGAAAAGCTTCTTTTTACAGTGGATAATGATGAATACAGAGACTCACACCAGGCCAAAGAGTAGAGAATGCATGTCTGTGAAGTGTTCAATTGTGAATGGGATCTCTATCATAACCCCTTCTACCAAAGCTCTGGAAACCTTGTGGAAAAGCAGCAGGTGGACTTTAAGAGACAGAATGTAACGAACTTCTGAGAAATAGTCTCCTGGAAATTCCAGGCTTGCTGCACTCATGACTTCACAGAAGACTGGGCTTCTTGCACAAGACCTATAGAATATCAAGCCAGTCAACATTCCAGCATGGATGTCAGAGGTCCATAGGCCTCAGCCCTAGCTGAGGAACTAACAGTTGATGGCTACTAGGGGAAGACAATGCAGCTTTCTTCAAGGGGCGGTGCCTGGTGAGTTGATCATACTCCAATGAATGGCTCCATATCCATGAATGAAGGACAGCACTATTTGGACTCAGTGATTGGGAAGGAGCATGAAACTGGGAGGGAAATATTGAGAAAGGATTTAGAACATGGAGTAACAGAAGGTGAATATGGTCAAAATTCATTGTATTCATATAAAATTCTCAAAGAATAACTTAAAATGCAGTTTAAAATATATAAATAAATTACTAACTTCACATAAATAGCTATCAATGAGAATGAGTCAGTAAAATTCAAAAGAGTCAGCGCTAGAGGTGAAATGGTTGAAGTAGAAATGGATCTTGGGAGATACGGAAAAGGAGAGTTGGGTGGGGGAAAGGTTAATCAAAACTAACGATGTACGAATACAATGTTATTTTATGTCTATTAACCTCTCATCTGAAGAGTGGATAAGGAAGCTATGGTACATTTACACAAAGGATTATTACTCAGCTGTTTAAAAAATGGCATCATAAAATGTGTAGGCAAATTGATGCAATTAGAAAACATCATCCTGATTTTTTATCCGAGTGAGGTAACCTAGACCAAGAAAGTCAAAGATGGTGTCCATTCACATATAAGTGGATATCAGCTATTAAATAAATGATAATCAAGCTACAATTCTCAGACCCAAAGAGCTTAAGTAAAGAGAAGACCTCTAGGGGTACATATGGACCTCCCTGGGAAGGGGAATAAACTTTGTGGGTAGACAGGGTAGGGGTGTAGAAACATGAGAAAGAATGACCAGGCATTGGGAAAGAATGAAAGGAGAGCATGCAGGGAGAGACAGATGGAATTGGGGAGCATTTATGAGGGGCAGGGGAAGTAGCATAGTATAGTGGAAACTTCCTGAAGTCTATGAGGGTGATCCTAGTGATGAAGGACACAGAGTCTGAACTGGTCATGCTTGGTATCCACGCAAGGCTTTCATTCAGTTGAGTTGCTAGTCAAGGAGGTCCCTTGGAGATCCCACAATGACCCAGGCTGATGCTAGGACAGGTTACTCTCTGAAAACTGACAGCAGAGCTCTATTGCCGTTGACAATATCTAATGTGGGGTTCCCTGTATCCTGTGAATATGTTTTATTATCATTGATTAAGAAAGAAGAAGCTTTGGTCTGTGCCTGGGCAGAATTGAGCTAGGTGAGAATACTAAACTGATTGCTGGGAAAAAGAAGTCAGAGTCAGGGAGACACCATGTAGCTGTCACAGCCGGATGTAACCTTACCAGTAGGCTACAACTATATGATGATACACAGATTAATAGAAATGGGTTAATTTAAGCTGTAAGAACTAACTAGACATATGCATAAGCCAATAGGTGAAGCAGTGTTTCAATTAATACAGTTTCTGTGCAGTTATTTCAGGTTTAGGTGGCCAGGAATGAACAAACAGCCTCCAGCCAACAAATATCCACGCAGCTCATTGAAAGTAGAGAAGTAGAGTTTGTACCTACATGGAGCCTTCATTTCTGTGTTCTACTCTCTTTGGCACAAGATGATACTCTGAATCCACATGAATCCACAGAAAGAGAAACCTGGACAACAACCCAGCCATGAAACCCTTGACCTACAATCTGTTCTTCCTACAAAATGTGCTGCGACAGTGGTGGTGCAGAACTTGTAGTAGTGGCAAACCAGTACCTGGTTTAACGTGAGGAACCCATGCCAAGAGAGGTAGTTCATGCCCTGCACTGTCTGGATGGCCAGAAATTGGAAACTGAACAGTCCACAGATCTAGAATAGAACCAAACATGATTGCCAAAAAATAAAAAAAAACCAATGCAATTATTTCTAATGATATTCTGCTATACTCATAGATTGGTACCTTGTCCAGTCATCATCGAAGAGGATTCCTTTAGAAAAAGATGGGAGTGGGTGCATAGAGCTACATCCAGACATTATTCAAAGAGAGAGTCTAAATTGGAGGTCTCCTTCAAGTCCTTCCCCTAGGATATCAGGGAACGCCATGGAAAAGGAGGCAGAAAGGTTGTAGGAGTCAGAGGGAATGGAGGACACCAGGAGAACAAGGCCCACTGAATCAACTAAGCAAAGCTCACATGGGCTCACAGAGACTGAAGTGGCCAACACAGGGTCTTCATGGGTCTACACCACGACCTCTGTTTATATGTTACGGCTGTTGGCTTGGTGTTTTTGTGGGGTTCCAAAAAGTGAGATCAGGTGTATCTCTAACTCTTTTGCCTGCTTTTAAGACACTTTTCCTCCTTTTGGTTTCCCTTGTCCAGCTTTGACATGCAGTCTTTCACCTTGTATTATTGTTTTTTGTTTTTGTCCTGTTTAGCTGTTGTCTCTTTGAGGCCTGCTCTTTCTAGAAGAGGAAACAGAGATGGAGTGGATCTTGGGAAGAGAAGATGTGGTATGTCACTGGGAGACGAGGGATGAGGGGAAAGTGTGGTCATGATGTATTGTATGAAAAAAGAATCTATTTTGGTTACTAAAGATAAAAAAGAAAAACTTAAAAAAAAAAAAGAATGTGTTGTGAGTGGAGGTGCCCTGTGTGAGCAAATAATGATCCTTCTGGAAACCAAAGCTTGTATAAAAAAATAAAAACAACTCAGTACCAGTTGAATAATATGGACTAAAGAGGCATTAGTTAGAAAGGGCCCAAATAAAATGGGTTATTACTGAAACTCTTGGTTATCCATTGGATTGAATTCCTAAGACCCTACTGATGATGATCCTGCACAATTGGATTATAAGGCTTTGAGAAATCAAGCTAGAGAGAGGTGGAAATTCCTCCCTGCTGGCTGTCGTTCATAGTTCCAGAGAGGCTGAGTTGCTGGGAAAAGTCCTCAATGGTCTGACATGACTGTGCATCCATGAGCTACAATCATGGCCCGTCTAACAAGGCATGCCTTCACCCCTGTGTGAGGTAGTGGCGTGACTATTAGGGAGTAGAAGCTGCTGTCTGCTTCTGCTTGAGACCCAGTCCACAGAAGGTAATTTAAACCTTGTGCTGTAAACCTGGCCAACAACCTGTGGCTGATGAGGTCATAGGTCTGAGGAGAAAACTTAACCACCCTCTTTTCGCTAAATGGACATGGTGTTGAAGTGCCTTCTTGAGACATCTGGAGTTAGTGCTGCTGAGTCATCCTCAGAGAAGCTTCATTATAAGTGAGCAGTGGTCACTTCAGACCAATCACAGCTGGTGATTCATGCGTGGGGAGTAAATGGCTGGTGAGTGCTCTACCCGAAGGAAGACATCTGTCACCCCTTCCCACAAAGAAGGAGCAGAAAAAGAGAGGGCTGGTGCTGTAGTGTCTCTTGGACATGGGACGGTGTTCCAGGCATGAACTCAGTGCAACTATGGTTATTTGCAGAAGACTTACACAAGACTGGGTCCATCAGCATTTCGTTACGCCTGGGGAAGGAGCTGATCAGACTCATCCCCTTGTTTACTGTTTATGGGTAAAAAAAAAACCAACATTAAAGTAGAAGGTGGTTGTTGAGAAGTGCCCATCTGTCTGGCTGAGTCTGGTGACCTAACTGGGAGCAATTGGAGATTAAGGACAAACACAAAGTGACGTAAATCTGGGATTGGGTTACTTGTACACTTGAATGGAATGAATACCTGATGGGTTTATTACATACAGGGAAAACAAGGAGTGGCCCGCTAATCTCAGTATGGGATCTCAGCAAGGGAAAAGTGATCTGGCAGTATTCTGTTAGCAAGGAAACTACCCTCTGAGAATGCTGCACGTATCCTTCTAATGTTAAAGATCAGCTGTTATACAAACATCTTCCTCCAACAAACATGTCAGTCTCAGGCATGGAGAAGGCCATGCCATTTCCTTAGCCCTGAGACCTTTGCTCAGAACAAGAAAGCACAGTCACACAGGGGTAAATTTACTCCCTACAAAGAGGGGTTTCAATAAGAGAGAGGAGGAATGAAAGGGTGTATGTAATAAGGGGTGAAAATGTCTAAAACTCAATATGTATATGGCTTTAATTGTCAAAGATTTTTTAAAAACACCTTGGAATAAACCTAACTAAGGAAGTGAAGAAGTCTACAAGGAAAACTTCAAAATACTGAAGGAGAAACTGAAGAGGACACTGGAAAATAGAAAAGTATCCCATGCTCATAGATAGGAGAATTAGTACTATGAGCATGGCTACTCTACCAAAAGCAATCTGCAGGTTCAGTGCAGCTCCATCAAAATACAATACCCTTCTTTACAGAAATATAGAATAATCTTAGAATTCAGTTGCTGAGAGTCAGAGAATCAGCTTTCCCCAGAGATGAGCAAATCAATTGGTTATCCAACACCACATGGTCAGTCCTGAAAACATGTACAAGTGACTTAAATCTTATGGGCTGAGAGTGAAATATATAAATGTGGTATTTATATATTTAGGAATATATTTAGGAATACATGCATGTACATATGCAGCAACAATGAAAGGAAAAGAGATCATGAATTTTAAAGAGAGCAAGATGTGGTCCATGGCAAGGATTGGATAGAGGAGAGGGAAGGGGATATGATGGAACTCTATTACTATTTTTAAAAAAAAATTAAATTCATAAAGAAGGACAAAAATCTTGAGTTAGGAAAAGCAGTCATGAATAAAGACAGTGCTGGAGTGTCAACATACCTGTGGTAGGTCGGGTCATACTATAGAGCCACAGTAATGACGACATGGAACCAGCGTGAAAAAGACAAATAGGTAAACAGAATAGAAGTTCCAATCAGAAACCCACACCTACAGCCACTTGATTTTTGAAAAAAGGTGTCAAGAATATACCGTGATGATTAGCATTGATTATCCACTTGACAGGCTCTAGAATCACCCTCTAGGAGACGGCTTCTGGGTGTGTCCATCAATGATTATCTAGATCAGTTAACTGAGTCAGGAAGACCCACCCTGAAAGTAAGCAGCACCATTCCCTGGCGTGGGGTAGTAGCATGTGTGAAAGCAAAAACAACCAAAGCATGGAATTTCTACCCTTGGGTTTCCCAACTGTGGAGGTGAGGTAAACAGCTGTCTCTGCAGCCACCATGATGGATTATACCCTGGAACTACGAACCAAAGTCCTTGTTTCCTTAAATTGCTTTTGTAGGTATCTTGCTAGCACAACAAGACAAATAACTAGTTCATATACGCTGGAGAAAAGTTAACCTCTTAAGATGCACTAACTGACACGGGAAAAGCTGTATCCACATGTAGAAGAATAGATCGAATTTTCCAGATTCACTCTGCAAAAAATCAACTCCAAAAGTACCTGAGACCTGAAATTCTAAAACCCATTGAAGGGAAAACACTTCAAAATATAGGCATAGGCAGGGACTTTCAAAAAAGAACTCCAGTTATTTAAGACATAATGCCAACAACAAAAAAAATCAGACCTCATGAGATTATAAAGCTTTTGCATGGCAAAGGAAAGAATGGCGTAATGAAAGCCTGGTTTATGGATTAAAATCTTTAATAGCTATCTAACATCTGGCAGGAAACTAATACACAGAACATTCAAAGAACTAAAGAGAGAGAGAGAAACAAGAAATCAAACAAGCCAATAAAAATGAGCTAATGAAATAAACAGACCATTCTCAAAAGATGAAATATGAATGACCATCAGAGACTGCAACTTAAAAATACATTGCAATTCAATTTCACCCCTGTCAGAATGAAAAGAATTGTGAAAACAAATACCAACAAAGGGGCTTACACACTCTTAGTGAGAATACAGCTATTACAGAAATAAATACTGATATCCCTCAAAAATCTAAATAAGAGCTACCACATGATCAACCTACACCATTCCTGTGTATCTGCCCAAGCCAGAATAGCACAGAAATCCTGGCATGTCGATGTTTATAGTAGCACCAATCACAAAAGCAAACCATGGGACCAAGCTAGGTATCTGATAACAGAGGAATGGTTAGGAAATTATGGGGTGTCGGCACAAGGAAATTTTTCACCTCTAAAGAAGAATGAAGTTAGGTTGTTTGGAGGAAATTGGTACAATTGGAGATGATAACAGTAAGAAAATTAGCCAGCTGGTAGCGGTGCACACCTTTAATCCCAGCACTCGGGAGGCAGAAGCAGGTGGATCTCTAAATTAAAGGTCAGCCTGGTCTATAAAGCTAGTTCTGGGACAACCAAGGCTACACAGAGAAACCCTTTCTCAAAAATCCATCCCCCCCCAAAAGAAAGAAAGAAAGAAAGAAAGAAAGAAAGAAAGAAAGAAAGAAAGAAAGAAAGAAAGAAATTATGTCAGTTTCAGAAACACAAATTTCGCATCTTCTCTCATTTGTGGTTTGTCTATTTTCTGCATCTTCATAAGAGAAGTGTATATATAACAACAGACCAGCAGAAAAGGAACTGGCAGGAAGGGGTAGAGAAAGGGGAGGAGAGAGGAGGATGGGGTGGAACAAGGTCAAAATACATGTCTATATGAGAATGCGCTTATGTAACCCAGCGCCATGTACAACGATCACACACTCTAACAACATTTGCCAGTATTTCTCCTTCACAAAATCTTGTACTAAACTCCAAAATAGAAGCAACTTCTTTGTTAGGTAGGTAAAGGTTCAGTGTCTGTATTTCAGCCAAGAAAATGCTTTACAAAGTCAAGGAGGAAATGAACAGAGTTGATAAGAATAATGACATTCACCTCATCTCTATTTAAAAATCATGCTGCAGATTGTCCATTCAGGAGTTTACCCTTGGACGTTTTTAATCTCAGGTCACACTTCCTTCTGCCATTTGGCATCCTCCCAGGCTCCATCTCTTTCCATCAGTTGGAGGGAACATTCGGCAAGCATAATAAGGAAAGTAAATCTGCTGGAGAAATTGTCGTGTTTCCATTTCAATTTAGCCAGCACTAAACAATGGATAGTCAGTTCGTTTTCCTTCCCTGGAAATTTAAAAGCAAACAACAAACCAATTATCTAGACACATCTGAACGGGATGTGGGCTAAGCCTCTATAGCTAGCTTTGCTAACTATACATTCATGACCTAGTCAATGCAGGACTTCCAAGACTAAGCCGCAGACTGCAGTGTGGGAAAACAGAAGCAACTGTAGGAGAAGGACAGCAGGGGAGACCTCTGTGCATCAGAAACCGGCATATAATCTAGCACTCAGCTGCAGAAGAGAACTGTTAACCGCGTTGGCTTGTGGAATTCATTTTGTTCTCTGGAACAATCAGCTTTAGGGAGCAGCATCTTAGTGTTCAGTTGTAGATCCAGGCTACAGCCATAGAGGAGGCTGGGTTGCTTATGGTCAGCACCTCTCAGAGCATGAGATGTGCTTCTCTGATCTGCTTTCTCAGCCCAGGACAACCTCTCCATGGTTGGTACTATCCACAGTAGTTTGGGTCCTCCCATGTCAATCATTTATCAAGAAAAGGCCCCACAAACTTATCTACAGCCTGTCTGATGAGGGATTTTTCTCAGTTGAGTTTCCTTCCTCCTATATGGCCCCAGCCTGTGCCTAGCTGACAAAAATGTATCCAGTGCAGAATCTTCTCAAGATATTCCCTGTAGGATCATCTTGAAAATACATTACTTTGGGGCCTGTATTAAGTTGTCTACTGAAGAGTTTTCCCCCAGACCTGTGCCAGTACACTTGGATAATAATCATTAGGAGATGATGCAATTTATTTTCTTCTTAGATATTATATACCTCTGTATCCTCCAAGTGCCAGGGTGGGTGTTTCAAAGCAGGATGACATTAGGAATCAAAAGCGAGGCATCCACATTCGGAAAACACAAAAGCATCTCTGCCAATTGCCACTTTAGGCTTCATTAGCCGTAGTAATAGAACGATAACCACGTTTTCCTCATAGACCTCACAGGAGTTTGGGATGACACAGGACTATGAGAGCAATGTATATGCAGCATGCTAAAAAGCAAAATTTCAACTGAATGTCTATGGCTCATAAGCCATACATTTCATCGCATTTTAATAAGAATATTCAATATTACAGCACTAAGATAATTTTACATGATTAAGAAATAAATTTTTCTAAATAATTTAGAAATTATACTGAGCATTCATTTTGTCATGTGTTTCTGTGGCTTTTCTAATTGCAACACTATTCCTATATGATTTTAGGAGTGCATCTTCAACTAAAAACTGTAACAAAAGTAATATGCTAACTGTGATAAAAATAAATATATCAAGCTCTTGCAATACACAAAATAAAAAGGAAACAAAACTAGATTCTAGTGGCAGGTTTATATTTTAAAGAATATCATTTCATTCTTAGTCAAATAAGACAGACATTGAAATGGAAGCTTATTGAGTTATGGGGGCTTTCCCACTGGATCAAACTAGAAATTTTTATATAAATGCTAATATTTTTCTTTACATTCAACAAAATTCAAAATAATCTGCTACCTTGTGTATTACTCATCAATAATGGCATAACACCTGTATGTCAAAGAAAAACATCGGACAAAACTGACCAGAAATGCTTGCTGACAGGAAATGCTAGACATTGGGGAAACACACATATACACACATATATGAATTCACTAATAAACCAAGTAAGTAACAAATCAAGCAGTTATATATAAATCATGGAAAATATATGCTTAACCATAAAGTAAAGGAACAAGGGAAGAAACTCTAAAATAAAGAATGGATACCTGGCAGGAAGGATAAAAAGAGGAAACAACCAGGAGCAGAGGAGGTGCTAATATAAGCAACTGTGGAAGGAAAAGAAATATTCAACGATATAATGCCCGAATGTTTCCATAATTAGTAAAAGTATGAACTCACAATTCTGGAAGCATCCTCTACCACAAACAAGAAGCATTAATCGCCATGACAGAAAGTCCAAAACAAGCACCTTCAAGGAGGAAAACGCTGTTTTGGCTCATGGTTTCTAGTTTCTTGTGTTCCCTATATATTTTATTCACTCTCTATTGGCTGTGGGGTTGTTGAAAAGCTTTCCCATCTTGTAGGTTGCCATTTTGTCCTTTTAACAGTGCCTTTGCCTTACAGAAGCTTCAAGCGTCTCAGTTTTTCGAGGTTCTATTTACTAAGTGTTATTCTTGGTGTCCACACTATTGGTGTTCTGTTCAGGAAGTGGTCTCCTTTGCCAATGTTTTCAAGGCTATTTCCCACTTTCTCTTCTATTAGGTTTAGTGTATCTGATTTTATGCTAAGGTCTTTCTTTGATCCACTTATACTTGACTTTTATGCAGTGTGGTAAGTATGGGTCTATTTGCATTATTCCTTATGCTGACATCCAGTTAGACTAGCACAATTTGTTGAAGATCCTTTCTTTTTTTCTGGCTTCTTTATAAAAGATCAGTGGTGGCGCAAGCCTGTAATCCCAGCACTTGGGAGGCAGAGGCAGGCGGATGTCTGTGAGTTCGAGACCAGCCTGGTCTACAAAGGGAGTTCCAGGACAGGCTCCAAAGTTACAGAGAAACCCTGTCTCAAAAAACCAATAAATAAATAAATAAATAAATAAATAAATAAATAAATAAATAAAAGATCAAGTGACCATAAGTGTATCGATTTACATCTGGATCTTTGATTCAGTTCCATTAATCAACCTGTACGTTTTTATGCCAAAAGCAAGTGGTTTTTATTACTATAGCTCTGTAGAACAGCTTGAAATTAGGGATGGTGACAACTCTGGATTTTTTTTTATAACGTACAGGATTGTGTTAGCTGTCCTGGGTTTTTTTTATATTTTTTCATGTAAAGTTGTATAATGTCCTTTCAAGGTCTATAGAGAATTGTGCTGGGATTTTGATGGGGATTTCACTGAATCTTTATATTACTTTTGGTTAGATTGTCATTTTTTATTATGTTAATCCTACCAATCTATGAGCATGGGAGATCTTTCCACCTTCTGATATCTTCTTTAATTTCTTTCTTCAAAAACTTGAAGTTTTTGCCATACAAGTCTTTCATTTGCTTGGTTAGAGTTACACCAAGATATTGTAT
Organism: Microtus pennsylvanicus; assembly: GCF_037038515.1. Classification (NCBI taxonomy): domain Eukaryota; kingdom Metazoa; phylum Chordata; class Mammalia; order Rodentia; family Cricetidae; genus Microtus; species Microtus pennsylvanicus. The sequence continues at coordinate 22,005,465 of NC_134583.1, forward strand.
ATTATTTGTAGCTTTGTGAAGTGTTGTTTCCCTGATTTTGTTCCCAGCATTTATGTATAGGAGGACTACTGATCTTGTTGTTGTTGTTATTAATCTTGTATCCAGCCATTTCACTGATAGTTATGGATGGTGACATTTAAGAACTGCTGCACTGGGGCGGAGGGTAGGGTAAGTGCCAGGTAGATTCTAGGGGTCACTGACCAGCCAGATTCACTGAAAGACCAGAACACCCAAAGTTCCTCTCTCAGTCCATGCATAGGCATAGACAACTGGGAAACACACACACCATGCAAGTCACATACACACAAAGAAAAGGAAAGAACTGTTTTATGATTAATTGTTATTGTTCAAGGTTAGAATAGAATGAGTCAAAATGTAGTGTAAATACAGATTTGGTTCAGCTTAAGCTAAATTCAAGGACAGTTGTCCAAACGTAGAAACTGCATGTGCAAAACTTTTTGAAAATGCTGAAACCTGGGCTCTCTTCAGAAACCGTGGTTTAACTTCTCAATAGTATAGGACTGAGAACAAGATTCAAAAACAATTTTGAAGGCTTCCCCCATACAAGTATTACACTGCCTAAAGTGAGGCAAAGGGTAGTCCATAATTGAACTAGCGTAGCTTTTTTCTTAGTATCCAGTACTAAACATAAATGAATACTCTAAAATACTTCAAGTCAAAAAGTGTGTACCCATGTAAATAACAAATACACAGTGAAGAAGAACTGCCTTCCATGATCTGATATCTTGCTAACATTTTGTTTTCACAGAAGAGAAGTGATTAATTACAAGCTGAGAACAAAGGAAACTATGAGGTAACTTGAGATTTGGGAGATTAAAACGATATTGTGTAAACTACATAATCTGATACTCATCTCCTAGCAAGTAGGACACTGAGCTAAGATGAGGCACATCTGAGATTACAGTTCAGGTGTCCTATGGTAAGAAAGTGGTCAGCATCTTAGTGAACCCAAGCCTGAACTGTTCCTCCTCAATGAGTTCTCAGAACTCAGATCTGCTTAGGTGACGAGAACCAGAGTCGAGATAGCCCAGAGACCTAGGATAAAACCAAATATTACTGTTCTAAAAGAAAAAGAAAAAAGAAAAAGACTCCTAGTGATATTCTGCTATACTCACAGGTTGGTGTGTTATTCAGCCATCACTAGAGAGAGAGGCTTCCTCCTGCAGCAGACTGGAACAAATACAGAGACCCCCAGCCAGACAATAGACAGAAACACAGGCCTGGGAATGGTGTAGGAGGTCCTTCTGTATTTGTATTGCGTTCATTGGTTGAATAAAGAAATTGCCTTGACCTTTTGATAGGGCAGAACTTAGATAGGTGGGGAAGACAGAACAGGATTCTGGGAAGAAGAGCAGAGTGGCTGACTCCATGAAGCTCCTGTCTGAGACTGACACTGGTTAGAATCTTTCCGGTAAGCCACAATCTTGTGGTGTTACACAGATTGGTAGAAATGGGTTAAATCAAGATGTGAGAATTAACCAATAGGAGACTAGAGATAATGGTCCAGGCAGTGTTTTAATTAATACAGTTTTGTGTGATTATTTTGGGTGTAAGCTAGCTGGGCAGGATGGAACAAAGGGGCCCCGCGTTCCTACAGCATGGGACAGAGCTCTGAACAAGATGTTGTCATCAAAGCCTGCCCCTCAGAGCTCAGGGAAGCCTGCAGAAGAGAAAGCAGAATGGGTTGGGGAGACAGGGTTTGGAGGACATTAAGAGACAAGACCCTCCAAAACAACTGAGCAAAGCTCATATTAACTCACAGAGACTGGAGCAGCAAGCACAGGGCCTGCACAGGTCTGTTCTGGGTCCTTTGCACATATGCTATATTTTTCAGTTTAGTACTTTTATGGGACTCCTGAATGTGTAAATGGGTGGGTCTCTGATTCTTGCACCTTCTCTTGGGGTTCTCATTTTTCTGTTGGCTGGCTTGTCCAGCTTCAATATGCTGATTTTCATTTCATCTTAATATGTTTTGTTGCCATCTCTTAGAAGCCTGTTCTTCTAAGAAGAAAGAAAGAGAGTGGATCCAGATGTGAGAGGAGATGGGTAGAAACTGGAAGGAGTAGAGGGAGGAGAGACTGTATTCCAATTGTATTGCATGAGAAAATAATCTACAGTTAACAAAAGGGGGAAATCATAAACTAAATTACATGTAAAAAAACGAAGTCTATATAAAGGTGTATATGATCATGTAAGAACAGATGGAGAAGAAATAAAAGATGATTCTACATGGAAGTGCATGCTGAGTAACAGACAAAGTCCTACACAACTTCCCCTATGAGCTGATAGGCAAGACAGGGCCAAGATATCAATATCCTGCTTGTCCGTCATGTTGAGGAGTCTGGATGGTACCTCACAAGCAAGAAGAACCTGTGAAAGCAGAGCTGTAACCAGATTTTCATCTTGGAAAGGGCAACTTGCAAAGCAAATAGGGAAGAAGTAAAGCAAGAAGCTTGACAGTTATCTTCAATGTGTTCACTCAGGAGTGAAAGAAATCAATATAGTCACATATAAACTCAAGCCACAGAGCCTGGTACTGAAGGCTACACCCACCACTTTCTCTTTCAGCCATGATTTGTGGTAGTTTATAGTGACAATCTGAAACCACCTCGCCCCTCTAAAACAAAGCATTGTGGTAACGTCCTATGGTGATTCAGATATTAGCATGGCAGATGACAAACTAGCTCTACCAAGACAACCAACTCTGCTTTCTCTGCTTTTTTCAGGACACCACCTTCCTCTCCACAGGACAACTCAACTTCTTCCACAGACAGACTCATGGGAAATTATATTAAACTTTACATCCAGCCAAAGATATTTCTATTTAAAGGCATTCTATATTTTTCATAGCATGTTTCCTGAATATAAAAGTAATATAGTTCCTAGTCAGAAACTTAAAAAATTATTTTCTAAAAGTTCTAATGCAAATCTTTAACCCATTTTATCTCCAAGAATGAACACTTCTAAAAGTATAATTGTAGTATAATTTTAATTTGTCAATTTTGCTTTAATAAAGAAAAATATTACACTCTTAATGCTTGATATTTCAGACAAGTTTTTAAATTTCTAATATATTTGAGAATTACTTTGTACTGGAATATAAAAACATTTTCAAGAGACAGGGTCTCACGATGCAGCTCAGACTGACCTGGAACTTCCTATCTAGACCAGGCTGACCTCTAACTTATGGAGAAAGGCCCACCTCTGCTTCACAAGTGCTGGAATTAAAGGTGTGTGCACCATAATTCCCAGCCACAGACATTATTTAAGGAATACTTAGAAGTCTGCCTTATTTCAGTCACTTTGACAAAGCACCTGCTAGGAACAGCCTAAGGAAGTGGAAGGTTACTTGACCCATGGATAAAGGCTTGCTTATATAAAGATAAGAAAGCTTAATTGGTGATAAAGAAAAGTGACTCCAGACATCGAAAAAGAATTAAACATGTTCCAGATTTCTCTCTTACTGTGCTGCTGTCATATTAAGAATCCACAAGTTCATAGTCTTAACACTAATCAACAGAAACTGATACGCTATTAGTCTGCGAGAGTTCTACCACCATAATGGATCTACCTCCAACAGCATCTTGCCAGGTCCAAGAGGCACCAGACGGCCCCATAGATACTGGACAGTGGAGTGAAATAGCTAGATATTCCTAGACTTGACCAGCACCCCAGCTTTCTCAGGTCCCCCAAAGATGATCAATGCCCCCATCTCAGCTGGAAGCAGTCTCAAGAACACGGCTTCCTCATCTCTGCCTTACCTGTTACCCCTTTTTATAACAATCCAAAGGGAGGAATGTTAAAATTTAGGCATCTGTACTGGCCTGCCCTTAGGGTCCTGACAGGATATGTCCTCAGCTGCAGCCACTAAGAGCACCTCCTGTGCACATTTGCTATGTTCCCTTATAAAAGGTTGGTCTTGCCCACCTCTCCCCCTCCCCTCTTCCTCTTCCTCCACTCTTGTCCCCAGGGACCAGTCTCTGTCCCGTCCCTGCCCCCTCTCTGTCCCCTTCTCTGCTCCTTCTCTCTCCTCTTCCAATAAACCTCCATGTGAGTCCTGTTATATGGCATTTCTCCTTCCTATGTTTTAAAATAAGCAGCAACACCCTGAACCATCCCAAACAGCACTACCAGCTCAGATCTTGTTTTTTTCTTTTGCGTGTATCCAGATTTTTAAAACCTTACTGTGATGTACCTGAGGCCAATTGTTTAATATTCTTCTTCCAAGAAAAACAAATGAAAAATGATATAAGAGATTCGTATGTTTGTTTTCTGTTCAAGGTATTTTGTATTTTTATTATTATATTTTTGTTATTCAAAACAATTTTTAAATTCAAATTTATTTTATTCTTTCCCTTCTCCTGAATACCTCCAGATCCTCTCCCTATCCCAAACAGCCCAACCTTAAGTTCTTTCTCAAAAAAATAAACAAAAATCCAATACAGCAACACCCCCCCTTTAAAAAGCCTCTGGAGTTCAATTATATGTTGGTGGGCTGTCCCGAACATGAGAAAAGCTCCTATGAGCTCACAGAGACTGAGGCAGCATGCACAATGATGCACAGGTCAGCACCAGGTCCTCTGTGTATATATCATGACCTCCAGGTTGGAGTTTCTTTGAGGCTCCTGAGTGTGGAAATGAGTGGTCACTGATCATTGTGCCTTCTCTTGGACTCTTTTCCTTCTGTTGGTTTATCTTGTCCAATTTTGATGTGAAAGATTTTATCTTATTTTATTTTATTTTGTTATATTCTTTTAAAAAAAAAGAATGAAAACATAGCCACTAGGGTAAAAGGTAACTAAAGTAAAGATTAACTGTCATGTATACCTGCTGGAGGAGGGAAAATCAGTTTCTCCAAAGACCGATATGAAGACCATATCCTGATTGCTGTGAGCAAAGGGACAGAAGGAACAAAGGGTGTAACAGAAGTTTTAGGGGCTTTGCAGTCCAGAGAAGGACCAGTGTCTCAGAAGCACCTTCCATGGAACAGCCACCAGGCTGAGCCTTAAAACAGAGCTGCAGCAAGGAAGACCCACTTTCTCCCTCCCAGGATTCACGGTCAACCAGGTAGAAGTACTTACAGGAAAGGCACAGAAGAGTTGCTGTGGGGCCGATGGAAAGGTTGCAATTAAAAGTAAGTTTAAAAGGCTTATTGTCTATTAATTCTTATCTTACAAAAACGTAAGATAGCCTCACGTTTACAGTTCCTTTCATTAAGTTCTGCCAAGGCCCGGGTGCATCAGAAAACATACATGAAGAAAAGAAGGTCATCTGTAACTCTGAAAACTGACCTCTTTCTTTGCCAGATGCTCATCCAAGATCTATTCTATACCTCGCTGGCCAGTTTAATCAGATCAGTGTTTGAGGAGCATGGGTATTAATCCCCACATTCAGCATTTCTCAGACAACCAGTGATGGAATGTGTCTTTTCAAGGTTCCCTGATTCACGATTCTTGATATAAAACGCACCGCTAATTGAACGGCTCCCTTGAAGACCCTGTGATCCTCTTCTCTATTTGCACAAACACGGGCACCTGGGAATCCAGCCCCTGAGAGGGATAGCTGAAAATCAAACGGGAAGGACAAATGGGGGCTGTGAACTTCTCTGAAGAATGTGCTAAAGTATTCCACTACTAAATAGATAGGAATGGATGCTGCTGTTCAGCCAGACCCAGACTCTGAAATATCTAATTAAAACTGATGTGCTTATCTAGCTCCCAATTCATCACAGGTGGGCCCACATTAATGGGAAAATGAGACTAAATTACCAGCATTTGGCAATCTCGCTGAATGTCATTCACATTAGCTCAAAGCTCAAAATGCATTTTAAAATGCAGTTCACAGGTAGGGCATGCAAACAAAACCCCTCAGCAGCGGGCCCATGGAAGAATTCTGCTATTTTGTAGGGGGTTGCCAATAACACAAGTACCCCCACCCATAACACCTGGCCTGTGAATCAACAGAAGATACATCCAGAGAAGGCAGAGGATGATCTCATCCCCCAAGGTGTTCCCGTCTCCTGGGAATGACTGTTTAGTTTGGCCCAACTCTTCCCTAGCCTGTCAATCAGAACTTCATTAAAACTCTGAGTTCATTTAACTTTCCACGGAGATACTCTTCTGAGCATCCTCAAAAAGCACCCAAAAAAGTACAGCAGATTCAGTTGCATCCCCGTGGGGAGCCACAGCCCTGTGGCAAATGGGCCCAGGCCTTCCCATACAACCTGCAAAATGGAAATTCATCTCCCTTCTAATTAATCGTTAGAACGCTCTGTGCAGCAGCATGCAGAAATATATTCTGGAATAGCACAGCTTAGAGTTTGGGGGAACAATAAGATAGCATCAGTTTTGTTCACCCACAATGTACACAACGGTCCACAGTATCTCAAAACCACTTCTCCTCGGTGGTTTCTAAACAATTTCTCCCATTTTTATGACACCTACCATTACAGACTTTTTTTGTGTTTGTTTTTGGAGACAGACATCATACAGCCCAGATTGGCCTCAAACTCATTATGTAGCTGACAATGACTCCTCTTGCTTATTAACGTGAAGAAACGTCAACGTGGAAGAATCATTACTACCTATCTTATTCAGCTTCTGACCTAGCCAGCTACACTGATGATCTGCTAAGCAAGACGTGCCCACTGGTACAACAGAGACATGGCAGTTTCAGGGTAGCCAAGCACTTTCTGGTTGGAGAGAATTCACGTCCAGTACTCTAACCCTGGTCAAAAGTGCATCACTAGAAGGGGCATAATTCCTCCTGGGGAAGCTACTGCAGCTATATTGCTAACTGGACATGTTGTGCCGTCAAGTTACCTTGGAACTATTTAGGTTTATGATCATAGACTGGTGCTTCCACCAGATTTGGTCAAAGAAGCTTCTTTTTGCTATGGAAAGTAATTACTACAGAATCTCCTAACTGTTGGAAGTGGTGAGATTAAGTGATGAATGAATGCTCAGTCTTAAATGGCACATCTATACGATCCCCTCAAACACTTAGGGAAGAACAAGAAGACTGAGAAGAAAGCTCTAAGGGCTGGAGTAAGGGTGGAGTGTCGGGACTGATGTCTTCGGGGCAGGACACTGCACTCTGCATTGCATTGAGTTCATTGCTCTGAACTCTCAGCAGCTCTGGTTACCTGTACAGGACCTACAGGGTTAGATCTATCAATTCCCCATCACCGAAAAGGGGCAGTGAGGCCCTACCCATGCCTGACGACCTATAGAGACCTGATGACTTCCATGGAGAAGAAGAGGTATGCCCTTCAGTACTGCAGCCCTGACGATGTTGCCCATATTCTGTCAATGACCTTTGCCTTATGCACCTATAAGCAACCCTCATTAAGTTCACAGTGTCACAAAAAGAGAGAGCTGGAAACAGAAAAGAGGAGAGGTCTGGGGGGAGGGAACATAGGAGAGTAATGGAGAACAAATACAGTCAGAATACATTATGGACACGGAGACAGTGTCAGGATGAATCCCATTATTATGTATAATTAGTATATGCTAATAAAATTTTAAATCCCAACTTCACGGCTGTGTGAATTGTGAATAAATGCTTATTCCAATGGAGCCTCCTGCCTTTACTCAACAGTAATTTTTGTGGTGATTAAATGAGATATATGAGGGGACACATAAGGGTGTGTTGGCATTCCTCAGCCCAGAGGTAAACTTCCACATTTCGGTCCCCACCCAATGTCACGTAGATGATGAACAGTCTCAAGGAACGACGACTCCAGCACATAATGGGTACTCAGAAAGAGTATTAACTTGTTCCCCTTTTCAACTAACGAATTATTTTGGAGTATTGAATATGAGCTCAGTACTGTGCTTTCCTGGCTAGAAAAGGATGATTTTGATACTCAGGCAAGTAAAAAACTGAAGAATTTTATGCAAAGGATGTATAACCAGATTTTTCCGGTTAATAATCATTCCTGTGGTCAGTGTTCATCTATCAGGAACAGAAAAGTCAAAAACAAAACAAAATTCTCAGTTCACAGCTGTTTTGGCTCTGTGATTATGTTATAGTAAGTGTCACCAAAACATCCAACAAAGAAAGCCAGCGAGAGAGGAGCTGGAGGCTCAAGTTCACAGCCGATGGCTAAGAAGGCTCACACTCAGCTCAGTGCACATCTGTGATGGAGGTGACACTGGCCACCACAGCAGGGACGGACAGCACCAGGGAAGGATGTGTACAGACCCTTCCGCATGTGAGAAGGTGCCAAGAAACCTGAGCCAGGTGCCATCGATGCAAGCTCCTCTTGCCATGGTACTTATCCACCCTCAGCTACAGCGACAATAGCGACAACCACCGCGATCCCCACTGGCGTACCTACGTTTCTTCTGGGGGGATGAAAAAGAAGCAGGGTGTCTAACTGTTGGACTGTGTCTGGGCTAACTTGATATTAAAACTCAAAGGCCCGCGTTTCAAGAACCTCCCACAGCCAAGGCTGGTATAGGCGGTCAACCAACAGGAAAAGCCAAAAACTAAACTTCTCTCTGACTCTGACCCACCATGCTAAAGATACCACCCAACTATCTAATAAACTTCATATCTCATTGGCCAGAATTTAGTCACATGGCACCTGTTGGCAAAGGAGGGCGTGGTCACCTCAAAAAGCCTGATGTCCTCACAGGAAAGGACTTGGGACTCGGTGAGCTTGAGCCACAACAGTCCACAGAGAGCAGCCCATGTGGATCCTTAGCCCTGAAAACTACGCTGAGCCCATCTGAACACCGAGTTCTAAGTATCTGCCGCCCACGGTGGGGATAATGACTTGAGAATTTATAAAATTTGGATGCTACTTAATTTAAAAGAGCTTAGAGGACTACTGGGACTTGAACTGCCCTGAGGCTCCCCTGGGCTACAGTACCTCGTGAAACAGCCCTGGAGGGGCTAAGGCAGGCTTTCCCAGGCCAGCCCTCCAGGGCGTGTGCTTCCCTGCAGGTGCCTAAACCCCAGCAAGCAGAAGGAAGAAAGATGCAGGCGCTGCCAGCACTGACAGGGCCCTGATTAGGGATTAAGCTTTCTCCAATCCCCTCTCCACCCAACCACACAGTGTCGTTTTGAAGAATCATTTGTGGTAAATGAAGGGAGAGGAGCTATCAGGGCCAGGAATTGGTGGCAAATAATAGGAAAGAAGTGCTATCGCTTGATGAGGGTAATAACCTTTCTAAAGCAGTGTCCTCCTGCATTAGATTTTCCATGAAATTATTTAAAACAGCAGGGAATCCAACATCCCCACGTTATTAACCTCTAGTGTGTGCTTACTGAAGAAAATCCAAAGGATATTTATGTGTCTCCGCCCAGGACCAGCCATAATGTCCGCGACCGAGCCAATGGAACTGCTGAGGAGCACAGAGCCCTGGATTGTCTTTTGTCTCTCTCAGGAAGCACGGCTGTGCTTCTTGTCTATGCAAAGTCACCCCTTACCTTCTTACGATAAACGGTAGGCCAGCCACCACTTTCTAGCCTTTAACCGTGTTTTCCTAAAAGGGCAGTCTTCTTGGCAGCTAGCCCCCACCTCTCACAGAGGCTCGGTTATGAGAAACGCAAGAGGCAAAAGTTGATATACAAAGCGATGTATTGCTTCACAGTACTTTCTGGAGAGAAAGCACAAAGGCTGGGAGCCTGGGCCCCATGGCCGAATGTTATAGCAAGCACTAACCACACATATTCAGAAGGATATCTTGCCACAGCTTGTCACATCCCTGGGAGTAAATCTGTCACAACCTGAGTCGTGGTAGAAGCACTGCGGTCAAACATGTTGAATTACAGTCAGATTTTTGCATTAATTATAATAATTATCTCATAACCATCATTCCATCACGAAAACTACTTCGCTGTGACACTCTGCTCTTGGTTCTAGGACTTTCAAAATTCCCAAATTGCAATGGGAGTTTAAAAATAATTTCTGATCAAGGTTACAAAGTGTAAGCTTTTACAGATTTATGGGGTTTTTTTAAACAGTATTCAAATAGATGATAATTAATATATAGAAATGCTTGCTACTGCCGATTGGATTCCACACTCCCTAGAAGTTAGAAGGATTTATTTTTTTGCATTTTTGAAAGCTATACATGTATAAATTATAGGTGGTTGTGACTTTCAAAGTTATAAATAGACCAGAGGACCCTGGTGGTACCATACCAAACAGCTGTTTGTAGAGAATACGCCTCTTGAGTGCCTTGGGGAAGAGCTCAGAACATTGATGCACTGGTTAAATGTTCAAATTGTTCAAACAATGAATATTTCTAAAAACAAATGGGAATTAGGAATACTCTTCCCTGGGCTTGGTCTAGAGAAACTCTGTCAAAATCATTTTCAATCTTTTGTCTTTTCTTCTCCTTTCCCTTCCCTTCCACTTCTAAAGCAAATTAATTCAAAAGCTAGAGCTATGCCAAGTAGCATGGCAGTGGGGGGAAGGTGGCAGCAGGCCCCTGTGGCCAAGCACTGGTACTGGAACCCCAGTGGAGTACAGGGGTATTTCTGGAGATAGCATCCTCAAATGCACGACAGTTGGAACGCAGGTAAAAAGAAGGCAGGGCAACATCCCAGCAGCAGAGGGAGGGAGAAATACCATGAGGGTAGGAACTTAGGGCACTGGTGGACAGCAGCAGCCTTCAGTGGCAGGCAGCATGGAGTGCTGTGTCACGGAAGGCATTCCTTTCACAGAGGTGGAGGGTATCAGAGTGCGGGTAAAACCAGAGAGGTTTGTTAAAGCATTCATTCATGGCCCAACCTTGGAGACCAAAGCACTGTAGCAGGCAAGTGGACACTCTAGGGGAGAGTACCTGAGCATGAAGAATTTAAGCTTGAGCTCTGTGAGTAAAGCCCCCAAACAAGACCAAGGTGCCCAGTAGCAGATGAGGAAGCTCAATGAGGATGAGGACATTTAGGTAGGAAATACAGGAAAGTCCGGGGTCGGATGGGCAGTGAATTTGAGCCAGGAGAGGAAGCATTTCCTGCAAGCATGCTGACTGCCCAGCACAGGCCTAGAGGTGAGGAAAAATTCTGTGTGATATACATTTGACATACATTTCAGTGGTGCGAGAGAACCTCAGAAGGATGAGGTAGGTATCCAGATGAGAACCAGGCAACACAGCAAGGATGCATCAAGCCTAGCATAGGTTAAGCTTCCGGACCAAAGGGTGAGTGGTCAAATGTAGCTACTATAGCCCTAGTGGGGCTTACTATAATAAAGATCTAGACGGACTAGTGGTGATGATCGTTGTAAAACGCCAGAACTGAAATGCCATGACGAGGTCATGCAACACAAGGGTTGGCCCAGCTCAAGGTGTCTGAGCCCAAGCAGGGTCTGGAAGTCCTGTGTATCTAGGGAGTTGTTGTATCTAGGGAGCCTGACTGAGTCAGGGCATGTTAGAGATGTGAGGAGTATCAGCAGGGTGGGATAAGGTGGTTAGTGTTGTAGCTTGGAATTGTGGATTCCTGGTGGACTGAGGGGATTGTATTAAGGGAAAGGTGCTGATATAGGAGACAAGGCTGAGAGACGATGTCCATGATGCTTGGAATGGGTGGACGTGTTTCTATAAGAAGGGTGGAGAGGGAAGCAGCAGCGGTATTGGGCATTTGGTTGTTATTGACAGAGGGATGCTCACATGCATGTGTGTATTAAGGATAATGACCATCATATGTCTCATTATCAAAAACAGGTCAAATACGGAGATGAAGAAAGAATGAACCCTATCGATGTGAATTCTGCAGCAAATATATTTAGACAGCTATGGCCTCCCATACAGATGCAAATGTGTGTGGTTGTATGAATACTTACATATATGACCTGACTCGGTCTGATGGGGAGATCTGAGAGCAAAACCATTCAAGAACTATCTGCATATCTAGTGTGATCCTAGTTTCTCAGTACAACTTTCCTATACGCGTGAACTGGGACTCTGGGCAGAAACGATTGATTCACTGGGACATGCCAACACAATGAGCGGAAGCATCTTTTAGTGTCAGAAAGAAAGTGCCCCCAAAAATGCGAGGGACATGTCAAAAAGACACACTGCCAACTTGACAGAGTTCACACTGATCAAATCAGGAATGACGGGAGCGCTAGGACGAACAAGAACAGTAACAAAGCTGACAGTTACTTCAACACAGAAATCCATAGTCCGTTTTCGTGTAAGAAAAATAGATGTATAATAAATGAATTAAAGATTTGGTGAAGCCTGGAATATTTACACAGTCTAAAAGCTCCTTTCCTCGAAGTGCATATTCATTACAGTGAGTAAGAGGAGAGTCACCTCACAGGGCAGATGTTTGGAAGGTACTTCCTTAACGATGATCAAATGGACACTATCAGCAATGGGGTAAAACTTTTATGGCTAAAATTCACCAAGAAATGCAGCATTGCTTCTAAGATGCCCAGCCTGAATCTAATTATGGAGGTGCAACAGACAGATCCCAGCTGAAGAACAATGACAGAGAGAATCAACTATAATCCCCACAAGTAACACAAACTTGCAGACCACAGGACAGAGGAAATGTCCCAGACTGGAAGAGACCGAGGAAGACATGACTCCCAAATGCAGTTTGTGGGTTTAGATGGACTTTTTCTGTTTACAAACGATATCACTGGACCAGCTCCCTGAAATGAGAGGAATCTGAGAATCAGATGGGAACAACATGTTTTTCTCCTAATTCTGGTTTTCCTTACATTGCCCCATAAAATGTCTCAGTTGTTGGGAAAAGCATTAAAGCACGGCCTATGAGGAATCTACCCTCGAAATGTTCCAAGGAGACAATAAGAAAGCACTGCTTTCAGTGAGTTCCTTTACTCAATATTGCTGCAGGCCAGTGTATGCATTCCAAGTGTGTGCCTGTGATCCCAGCACACAGGGGCTGGAGTTAAGAGGCACATCATGAATTTGAGGACATCTTAGATAAATAGTACATTTCAGGCCAGCCTGAGCTAAGAATCTATGCCCCAAAAAAAAGTAGCAAAAGAAAGACCATTACTAGTACATTTTAAAGTACAAAATATTTCACTCTTAATTTGATTGTTTCATCCTGAAGAACGATCTGGTAACTAAAATGGGTACAACAGAAATAAACAGAATTTACTTCTAAAAGAAACAAAAGCATTAAAATTAATTGTAACTGCTTAAGCGTTTAAAGATGTCAGTCAGGTTAGATGAGGCTGTTTCCAGACACAAAGGAAATACCCATGTACGTCACAGAACTGCGCTTAGTAATAGTGCAAGACTCTTTCAAATGGAGAAAGACTAGAAGATTTTATAGAGCAAATTACCATTATCAAAAAAAAGGAAATGTCCTCTCTCAGGCCCTCCCTGTTAGAAGAACCAGACGTCATGACCTAATGTTCCTAATGACAAAGAGATGAGCAATAGAGTCTTCAGAAAGCACAGCAGCCTTCCTAGCACCCACCATAGGTCAAATACAAGCAAAGATAACAAAGGAACCTTGTCCCCCTTTTCCTTGGAGAACCAGGCAAAAGTACCAGGTGAAGCCTGAAGACAACAATGGACCCCTGTTTTTCACAAACCATATTTTACAAACCCATCTTAACACCATGGTTGAAAAGACAGCCACATGAGCCAAGCTTACTGAGCTGGAAGAGTAGGGTGTCAAGTATTCCTGCCTCAGGAGCAAACGGTATTGGCTCCTACAGGTACTTTACAGACTAAGAGACCTTAAAGAAGTAAAGTAGAGGCAGGGGAGAGATAGTGGATAAAGAACTGATCTTTCCAAGATCTCCTGAGTAAATTGGGAGCATGGGGACCTTGGGGAGGTTTGAAGGGGAGCAGGGAAAGGCAGGAAGGGGAGCAGAGAAAAATGTAGAGCTCAATAAAAATCAATAAAAATAAAACTGATCTCTAAGGCCTGAGGAAGTAAGTTCCTCCTCAGAACCTACATTTAAAGCCAGGCATGATGGAGTATTCTTGTAATTGAAAACTGGGGATGCAGATGTGATAGATCTCTGGGACCTGCTAAAGAGTCAGTCTCTGCCAGGAGATCCTGTATATGAAGTATATAAAGTGTATGAAGTGTATGAAGAATGACATCTGAAGTTGTTCTCTGTCTTCCAGAGCATATGCACACATATCTCACATCTTTCACCCACACGCATACATACAAATACCATCCCCATACATAAAAGAAACGGTGGGCCCAAACCCTCACGACACAACTAGAAAACGAGGGTTTCAAACTCAGGGCTGTCTTACTCTACACTGTAGCTTCTTGATTCCTATGACGAACACTACAGTTAAGTATAATCATATCTAATGGAATAATTATCTCCAAAGAGCCCATTTCAATTAATTCATGTCAACTTGGAAAGAGGTCTCTAATCATGGGCCAATTATACCCAGTGAAATTAGGGAACATTAGTTAAATGTTTAAATTGTTGGTTATCTGCCCAGACTGAGCAAGGTTAATGGACTTAAGACTCAGGTACACAGCAATGAAGAGTCACACTATGGTAAGGGCACTAGGACAAAGCTGGGAAGAGCGGAAGTGAGACTTAGCTTCCACCTTCCAGGAGCTTACAGAAAATAATAACAGCAAATGTATGAGCCAGTGGGAAGGGGAAAGGGGAACAAAAGATACAAAGAAGGAGAGTAGTTAAAGTCACTGTGGTTTAGAAGAAAATTGCCCTTAAAGGGAGTGGAACTATTAGGAGGCATGGGTCTTGTCGGAATGGGTATAGACTTGTTGGAGGAACTTTGCAACTGTGAAGGTGGGCATTGAGATCTCATCTATGCTCAATCCACACCCAGTGTCTCAGATCATTTCCTGTTGCCTGCAAGCCAAGATGTAGCACACTCACCTACTTCTCCATATCTACAGCACCATGTCTGCCTGCACACCACCATGTCACATTGTGATGATAATGGACTAAACCTTGGAAAATGTAAGCCATCCCAATTAAATGTTTTTTCCTTATAAGAGTTGCAGTGGTTATGGTGTCTCTTCACAATAACAGAAACCCTAACTAAGGCAGGCACCAAGAAAGCATCCTTGACAAAGATGGCTTCACAAGTGGACCATCAAGACTGGCTAGGATTTTACGGATGCCCAGAAGAAAGGCATGCATATTAAAAAAGGATCCATATCAAAGCAGGAGGAGAAGTCTTTGAAGCATCTTTGTGGGGAGAGAAAAAGCAAGTCCATGGATGAAAAGGGGGAAACTAGATCAAACTGGACCCATCTCAGGTGTGGAGATTTTTTCAGGAACTGCTGCAAAGGCTGAGCTGGTTCTAATGCACACTGCTAGTGGAAATGAAAATTGATATAGACACTGTGAAAGTCAGTGTGAAGATTCCTGAAAAGTCTAAGAATAGAACTATCATGTGGTGGGTATGACCCAACCATACCACTCCTGGATACATGTTCAGAAGAGCCTATGCTAACACAAGGCAGAGACTCTTTGAAGCAGAAAGGGGACTACGAGAGGGAAGAAGAGATTTTAGGGAAGGGGCTGAAGGAAAGAGAGGGAGATGGAATGTTCATGAGCTAGAAAGGGGACTACATGGAGGAAGGAAAGAGGGAGGGAGGGAGGGAGGGAGGGAGGGAGGGAGGGAGGGAGGGAGGGAGGGAGGGAGGGAGGGAGAAGAACAGCAATAGGGATACAGAAGTATAGGGAGGGCAGACTGGAAAGGGGATAAGAGTATAGTTCACTAACATACATGCATGAAAATGCCATAAACACACTGATTTATGTTCATTTAAAAATCAATCAATAAATGTAGTAATACGAGTGGCGGGGCTGCGTCCCCAGCACCCCGGCTGCCAGCTATCTTATGCCTGAAATAACAACACACAAACTGTATTCATTTAAACCCTGTTTGGCCCATTTCTATCTAGCCTCTTCTAGGCTAATTCTCATATATTAATTTAGCCCATTTCTAATCATCTGTTTAGCACCGCTAGGTGCGCTTACCAGGAAGATTCTAGCCTACATCCATCCTGGGTCTGAGCTTCATGTATCTGCCTCAGAGAGCAGAGCTATCGCCTCTGTCCCAGAGAGGGGAGCCTGGCGTCTCTGCTCCAGAGAGCAGAGCTGTCGAGTCTGAGCTCACTTCCTCTTCCTCCCAGCATTCTGTTCTATTTACTCCTCCCACCTATGTTTTAGGCTATGAGGCCAAGCAGTTTCTTTATTGCTTAACCAATGAAATCAACAGATTGATATATGACACTCCCACATCACTTCCCCTTTTTCTGTTTAAACAAAAAAGGAAGGCTTTAACTTTAACAAAGCAAAATTACCTATAACAAAACAGTTATCAAGCAAGAATTACAGTTATAATATTTATATCTATTTTATCTTTTATCATAACAATGGAAAACTATAACTATAACTATCTATCTATTCTTCAACTCCATCAAAGACTCCAGAAGAATACAATATTACCTAAGCAAACAAAAAGTAAGCAACTTTTAAAACTCTAGAAATGACAGAGACATCTCGCTGCCTGTACAGTCACCCAAAGTTCCTCTGTACCGTTGGGGCATCCATCTTCGGCCTACAGGACCATAGTTTCCAGCAGAAATTTCCACAAAGCAGGAAATTTCAAAGGCAGTCACTATCTGCTTGTCATGAAGAATGTCTTGCAGACTCTTTCATGAATCAGGAACCCGGAAAGATCATCTCACCATTAGGCAAGTTCAGTAGTCCTCTCTCTGCGGGTTCTCTGTGTCCAGTTTATGCAATAGTCCAGGCAAGAGCAGTTTCTTGCCTGATGGAGGAAGGTCATTGGTTAAATTAAAAGAAACTGCTTGGCTCTCATTGGTTAGGAGATAGGTGGGAGGAGTAAACAGAACAAAACGCTGAGAGGAAGAGGAAGTGAGGTCAGACTCAACAGTTCTCCTCTCGGGAGCAGACGCCTTCAGAGAGACGCCATGCCCCGCTCCCGGGCAGACACACACAATGAAGCTCCGACCTAGAATCTTTCCGGTAAGACCGGTGCTCACAGATTATTAGAGATGGGTTGATTGGGATATCAGAATTAGCCAGTAAGGGCTAGAGCTAAGGGCCAAGCAGTGATTAAAAGAATACAGTGTCTGTGTAATTATTTTGGGGCATAAGCTAGCCGGGCAGGCGGCTGGGGTGTTGGTGATGCAGCCTCGCCACCCATATTACTACACTTGCCCAAATGGCTATCAAACTCCATAAGGATCCTCTTTGATGCCCATCTTCCTCTTGAAGTAGATTGGTGCTGCCAGGAGCAGAGTGTCTCATTGTCATGAAAAACCCTAAGTTATTAAAACATTTAAAATGCCATATTCTATAATCTTTGAAAAATATGAAGAATGCCTATCTAAAATATATCTATGTACATCTAGAAAATCTTAACTAACATGACTACAAGCTTGACTATTATGATTATCTATTAACAAGCTATATACATTACATTTTAAGTGAACTACACAATCACAATACCTTAATCATGATCAGAAACACATATACATATAACAATATTGACCTTAAATTTATATCACTAAAGCAAAATCCATGTCAATGCAAATTATTCATATCTATATCATATCCCCCTTTAAATGTAAAAGAACATTTATAAACCATATTTGAGAACATGGGCGCAGTTTTTTCTCTCTAAACTGCTTCCTGCTGAATGGGGGAGCCGTTAATCATATCTTTCATGGGGTAACCTGTGTGCCAGGGTCATCTCAGTTGGCAGTTGAGCGAAGCAATTTTTTGAGGGTGTTCACAGTAACCTTTCAGGAGGGCGTGGTCTATCATACCACAGTGGGCAAGAAGCAATCCACAGACTCTCACCCTCTGTGAAAACAAAATAAGAAACTCCTTTCCAAAGCATCATGTCCTTAGATCCAAATTTCAAAGTCAAGGCATTTTCAAAATATCTATGTTGGATTAGTTCAGCAGCATTTATAAACAAATATCTTTTAGCAGCTGTTGCTCCTTCCTCAGCATTCAAACAATTCAAACAGAGCATAATAGCATACAGTATCAAGATTCTCTGTGTATTTTCCATCTTTGTGCGTTTTATTTTAACCTCTATTTTGTTTATTTTTACTTTTATTTTTTGCTTTTTGAGACAGGTTCTCTGTATCTTTGACCTGGAATAACTCTGTAGACCAGGCTGTCCTGGAACTCTCAAAGATCCGCCTGTCTCTGCCTCCCAGGCATTGGGATTAAAGGTGTATGCTACTACACCTTGAACTCATAGAGATCTGTTTGCCTCTACCTTCTAGGCACTGGGATTAAAGGCATGTGCTACCACACCTTGAAGTCACAGAGGTCAATCTCCCTCTGCCTCCCAAGTGTTGGGATTAAAGGTGTGTACTCTCATTCTTTCATTTTTTACTTTTAAGAACTTTAACTTTTAGTTTGCATATATTTTTAACACACTGTAAATCATTTAAAATTTTTCTTTGTCTTTGATGCTCTTTTTACTGTCTCTCTCTGTTTTTCTGACCACATGAGTCTTTAATTTACCAAGCAATCTCAATAGGACTAAAGTCGTGGCTTTGCCTGCTAGATGTAGCCCATTCCTTAGCTTTCTGCCATTCCAACCTTGTGGCTGAGGTACCGGCCAGAGCCGCATTCAGTGCCACAAATCTACAGTGTTTCAAGGTCCTTGCCATCAAACAAGCTGCAACAGACAACACTCAAGTCCTCTCTCTGTAGCTGGCCCTCCTGCCTCAAACAGTCAGAGTTTGCCCTGGCAGGACAGCCCAGAAAGCCAGCATTTTAAAACAACACAGGTTTTTTCCTGCTACTGCTGAAAACAAACAAGCTTTCAGTCAGCTTTTCATCAACACCATTTAAATGTTTCGTGGCAGGACCTCTTAAGAGCTGCAGGGTTTTGCAGCTGAAGCTGAGTCAGAAAGCCTCTCTTAGATGAGCCGCTTGCTTGCCTCTAGCAAGCAGAGCAGACCCAAGAAATTGCTGCTACCACGTCGGGCGCCATTTTGTAGTAATAGGAGCAGCGGGGCTGCGTCCCCAGCATCCCGGCTGCCTCGCTAGCTTATGTGCCGAAATAACAACACACAAATTGTATTTATTTAAACACTTCTTGGCCCATTAACTCTAGCCCTTACAAGCTAATTCTCATATCCCAATCAACCAATCTGTGTAGCATCAGTCTTACCGGGAAGATTCTAGCCTACGTCCATCCTGGGTCTGAGCTTCATGTATCTGCCTCAGAGAGCAGAGCTATCGCCTCTGTCCGGGAGAGGGGAGCATGCCGTCTCTGCTCCAGAGAGCAGAGCTGTCGAGTCTGAGCTCACTTCCTCTTCCTCCCAGCATTCTGTTCTGTTTACTCCTCCCACCTATGTTTTAACCTATGAGGCCAAGCAGTTTCTTTATTGCTTAATCAATGAAATCAACAGATTGATATATGACACTCCCACATCAAATAAATAAATAAAATTGAAAGGATCAAAGAAGACAATGTATCTGTAAAGTACCCATTGAATGAATAATTGGCAACATTTTTAGAAGAGTTGAGGAAGGGTCTAGAGCAGAAGCAAAGGAGGATTTCAGGTACAGTATGCAATCTACCATTCATCATCCTTATGGATCTGCAGGCACAGTCTAAACTATAGAGGAGAGTTTCTTTAAAACACAGTAGTAACTACATGGACTCTGACTGAAATTTCTGAGCCATTTGGAGCTCAAAGCAGGTTTTTTTCTAAGCTATATAATGGTGCATATCATAAGTGGAGTTCAGAGTAATTCCCAGTGTGACTCCTGTTGCAAGGCTCAGAAAGAAAGAACAGACTTGGTACCAGAGAAAGAGGCCAGGCAACCTGTATCTCTGAATTGGAGTTCAGAGAGAACATGAGCTCAGAGTGGGTAGGGGGCAGCTATACAGGCGACTAGAAACTAGATTATAATGAGACTAGCACAAGACTAGACAGGAAGAAAAGCAGAGTCAGCCAGGGCAGGTGAAGAGCAAGGCAGGCAACTGCTGTAGACAGGAGCCGTGCAGAGGGCCACTTGAGACACCAGAGGAGACCTGTGATCTGAGAGAACCCCAAGCAAGCTCCATACCTCTGAGGAGGCATCATGTCTTGGGTATTTTATTTTTCCTGACTTTATTCAATTATTTTTATACCTAGCTGTTACAACTCTGCTGAGATGAAACAGATTGTGATGTAACCCCATCACAATCCAATGCAGAAACACTTTCACACCAGCAAGACCTCTTTCATGCTACCCTGCACAGACATGTGCCCCTTTGTCACTGCAGTACTGTCCCTACCTCCTGGTGGCTACCTCTGCTCTGTTGCTTCGGTTTTGCTGTCTGAGAGACATTATATAAATCTCTGGCATGTGGTCGGCTTTGTATTACAGCATATTACCACAGAGGTGTATTCAGGCTTGTGCATCAATCAGGAAGTCTTTCCTTTCCTCTTCTCAGAGTATTCACACAATGGATGTGCCATGGTTCACGTCGTCATCCATGGGAATATGCTTTGATTATTCCAGGTTTTGGATATTACAATCACAGCTGCCTTGAACATTTGGATACAGAAGAAGAAATATAAAAGGATTCTCTTAAGACAAATATCTATACTAATTATTATTAGAACAACTGACTATATTTGAATGGAATGTAGACTATAAATTAGATACTCGTATTGTATTGATGGGAAATATCCTGATTTTGAACATTTTACCATGATTATGTCAAAAATTGCTTTTGCTTTCAGAATAAAAATACAGATAACTATGGATAGAGAATCTCTCTGCCACTCAGTGTCTACAGAGAGTGCCACGTTTCTACAAAGAGAAGGAGGAAAGGAGATGAGAGGCAGGTCAGGAAGGAGATGACATACAATCTAGGCACAGTGTAAGCATTCATAAATCCGAGGAAATGTGTATAACAGTTCTTAGAATTAGCCTTAAAAGTTTGCTATATGTCTGATATTTTATTAAAATAAAAGTTTTTAAGCTCCAATCCTGGGAGAATGATAATCTGCTTTGCAACTTTTAAAGATGCTTGGAAGCTTGAAAAGATTCTTAGAAATGCAGGTGCATAGGATTCCATAGATACTATAAATGATTCCCCTTTCTTGTGCCTCTTCCTCACACAGGGCCTAGAGCATCCAAGACAAGTGCTGGACCACTGAGATGTGCCCCAGCCACTTTCAGTCTTCTGTAGCACTGTTATAGAGAAAAGGATCCAATCGAACATGATTTCAGGTTGATAAGGATGAAAGACTGGTAGAGACTTCACCAATCCCTTCTCTAATGATGGTTCCTTCATAAGGACCAGATGGCTGGTAGGAAGACACTTAAGAGTATGTATCCTTTAGATCCCCTCAAGCTGAGTTTGAGTCCAACCTTTACCACTTTCTAGCTGTGATTCCTGCACAAATCAGTCACCCTTCCTGTGCCTCAGTTTCTGAACTATAAAACAGAAATAATGTTTATTTCTAGGAATCTCTTGTGTTTAAAAAAGTGTTTGACTTGAAGTGCTTAGAAGAGTATGTGAATTACATTGAGAATACACAGGAGGTGTGGTGTTACTGAGGGAATTCAAAGCAAGTACCCGGATACACACAAATGCTCCCTTTTCCTTGGCAATCTTTTCTTTGCCTGATACTACCCATCAAATTTGTCTCAAACTCCGTCCTCTTTTAGAGTATTTTTATTTTCCTGCTCTTTGACAAAATGTTTCTTACCCTTCAGCAGTAATACGTCAATATGGGGTGACAGTTTGACAATATGGTTCTCACTTTTCATAGTATAAATTCAAAGACAAATTGTGAACGAGTCAAGTGCAGCTTGTGATTCACAGCTGTGAGGTCACACTCGTGAGTCAGAAGCTTCTCATTATGTCAGAACTGTGAATTACAGAGATGTTTGTCTAGAGTTTCTGTCAAATAATTTATTAGCCCTCCCTCTACCACAGGATTCTGTAGCATGACAACACGGACATATAGGGAGTGAACTCTGGTGTTTGCAGGCAGAACAATGAGAACCTAGGCATGGAGGAGTGGTGTGAGAGAAGGCAGTCCTGCCCGGAGACCAGGCTCCTGCCAAGAAGGCAGCGTCCCTGAACTGGAGATGCTACCTTCAAACTGGACAAAGCTTTTCACCTCCACAAAGTGTCCTAAACCATCAGCTCCCAAAGGTATGATCATAAAGTATTTTAAAAACCAGCTGTATTCTTCTTAATCAGTATTTCTTCTGCTGCAGCAGAATTTTAACTTTAGTGTCTGTGGGTGTACCAGACCCCTGCTCAGCTATAAGGACAATTAGTAGTCGGAAGTTTCAGGGCAATCCTAGGGACCAGCCTAACATCATGCTGCCACTGCTGTGTCAGAAGAAGGCGTCACATACTCGGATTCCAAGTGCAGATTGCTCTGTGCTGTGCACTACCTCTCTCCCGGCGTTATGTGCATATGCCATGCAACTCCAATGAATCTCCGCACTGCTAGGGCCTGCTCTCTGTTCCGTGCCACATTTGAAGATTTTTAGTTTGTAAAATGAAAGAATCTAAAGTAATTTCTAAGTTTTTTTTCCAAAATCTATACTTGGAAATCCTAAAGAAAATGTATTCCATTTTAATTCAGACCTTGTAAAAGTCATAATTTTTTCATGCCACCAAAATGGGGCTTTAACTATTTGTTCCCTCTCCCATTCCTTCTTCCTGCCACTCAGCATCTCTCTCAGTAGTCTGATTCTGGGATCCCAGGAACCATACACACATAACCAAATTCTCCCTGAAACTCAGGAAGGTGAGTGGATAACGAAGGAAAAAGACAACTGTTTCTTCACAAGTGATGTTGAAAGAGTTACTCTCTACTCATTAATAAAGCTCACACCTATCCTGTAACTTTTGTTCTTACTAGTTTGAGGGTTATACTAATAGTAACATTGTCATTTATGCACCTAAAATATGATGGATAAGACTAAAATTTAACCAGCATCCCAGTACACTTGTTAGAGTTCAAACTTTGCACAATTCCTTAAAGGTGTCTTGCTCTCTTTAGCTTCCAGACCTGTATTTTCCAACTTTACTCACTGCGTGGAAACAAGATGAATAACAGAAATTATAACAGGGCCAAGGCTACCTGTGGGTTTGTACTCAGTCTGTAAGAGGCCACCCATCATGACAAGATCATTGATTCAGGCATCCAGTCCACTGAATCCAATGTTTCTACAAACCTGAAATAGTCTCTCTCTTTCCTCTCCCTCTTTTCTCAATCTTGTTAGCCTATTACTCAGATGTCCCCACTGATCTCCCAAAGTTGCAGAGGGGAATTCCCCTACCGTATTCCTAGATGCTAAGCTCCCACACTGCACTTTTTCAAATACATATTTAATTTACATGGGGGAGTTGGGAAGTATTATGAGTGCAGGCACAATCACACACACACACACACACACACACACACGTGAAGGTCAGAGGACAATTTTTAGGAGTTGATTCTCTCCTTCTCTGACATGGGTTCTAGGGATCGAACTCAAGACTTCAGACTTCCATGGCAAGAACTTTTACATGCTGTGTGGCTCTAATTGTCACTGGATGAACCTACAAGTATATTCCTAAGAGAGAACTTGCCTCAGGGAGTTCTAAGAGAAGATGATCTGATGGTATAGACTCTACGCTCGGTGCATGGAAATAAACCAAGCCTAGTCGACACTGGCAAGTATCATGCTGTTCTCTCTTCCAGCATCCTCTTCTTTGGTAGCGTTATGCATATAAGAATTTGTGTGCTTCTGGACTGAAATCCCAAAATCCAAATCAGGAGCAGAAGGAGAGAGAGCACGAGCAAGGAACTCAGGACCATGAGGAGTGCACCCACACACTGAGACAATGGGGATGTTCTATCGGGAACTCACTAAGGCCAGCTGGCCTAAGTCTGAAAAAGCCTGGGATAAAACTGGACTCGCTGAACATAGTGGACAATGAGGACTACTGAGAACTCAAGAACAATGGCACTGGGTTTTGATCCTACTGCACGTACTGGCTTTGTGGGAGCCTAGGCAGTTTGGATGCTCACCTTACTAGACCTGGATGGAGGTGGATGGTCCTTGGACTTCCCACAGGGCAGGGAACCCTGATTGCTCTTTGGGCTGATGAGGGAGGGGGACTTGATTGGGGGAGGGGGAAGGAAATGGGAGGCGGTGGCGGGGAGGAGGCAGAAATCTTTAATAAATAAATAAATAACAAAAAGAATTTGTGTGCTTGCTGATCTGATATCTGTCTCTCCTACCAGCCTATGACTACCCTACAGACACAGACTACTATGTTCTTTCATATATACTGAGCTGACAGAGCAGAACCTAACTTAGTAGAAAGAAATGGATACAAATAAATACATTAAGAAATGGTCACTCTATTCTTAAACCTGGGCTACTCTCTTGTCTCCTTTGACAGAAATACAAAAACTTCTGTGTCTATTCTAAGAAATTTTTAATGTTTTTCCCATTGTCTTAGAATATCTATTAAGATATTAATACTGAGGAGTAGAAGATAGAGAATGACAGGTAACTAAAAAAATGGCAAATGGGACTTGCAAAACAGATACTAAGTTAGTCCAGAGAACGAAAGACAACAAAAAGGATATGTGTTCTAGAACAAACGTGCAGTACTACTGCATCAACAATACAAAACATAGCTGCTCTAGAACCATGTGCCGTACTCCTGCACCAGCAATGCAAACATAGCTGCTCTAGAACAGCATGCCGTGCTGCTGCACCAGCAAGACACACATAGCTGCTCTAGAACAGCGTACCGTACTGCTGCACCAGCAATACACACATAGCTGCTCTAGAACAGGGTACCGTACTGCTGCACCAGCAATACAAACATAGCTGCTCTAGAACAGCGTGCCGTACTGCTACACCAGCAATACACACATAGCTGCTCTAGAACAGCGTGCCGTACTGCTACACCAGCAATACACACATAGCTGCTCTAGAACAGCGTACCGTACTGCTGCACCAGCAATACACACATAGCTGCTCTAGAACAGCGTGCCGTGCTGCTGCTGCAGCAATACAAACATAGCTGCTCTAGAACAGCGTGCCGTACTGCTGCACCAGCAATACAAACATAGCTGCTCTAGAACAGCGTGCCGTACTGCTGCACCAGCAATGCAAACATAGCTGCTCTAGAACAGCGTGCCGTACTGCTACACCAGCAATGCAAACATAGCTGCTCTAGAACAGCGTGCTGTGCTGCTGCACCAGCAATGCAAACATAGCTGCTCTAGAACAGCGTGCTGTGCTGCTGCACCAGCAATGCAAACATAGCTGCTCTAGAACAGCGTGCCGTGCTGCTGCACCAGCAATGCAAACATAGCTGCTCTAGAACAGTGTACTGTACTGCTGCACCAGCAATGCAAACATAGCTGCTCTAGAACAGTGTACCGTACTGCTGCACCAGAAATACAAACATAGCTGCTCTAGAACAGTGTACCGTACTGCTGCACCAGCAATGCAAACATAGCTGCTCTAGAACAGTGTACCGTACTGCTGCACCAGCAATGCAAACATAGCTGCTCTAGAACAGCGTGCCGTACTCCTGCACCAGCAATGCAAACATAGCTGCTCTAGAACTGTGTGCCGTGCTGCTACATCAATACAAAACATAGCTGCTCTAGAATACTGTGTCATACTGTCGCATCAGCAATACAAACATAATTGCTCTAGAACACTGTGCCGTACTGCTGCACCAGCAATTACAAACATAGCTGCTCTAGAACAGTGTGCATTCAGTACTGCTGCTTCAGCACAATAGGAGACCTTCTAGTATTTATTCCATTTTCCTATGAAGCCAGATGATATTCTAAGATAATTGTTCAAACAAATAAGGATTGAAACAGTCAGAATATTTGTGAAAATGGGGACAAAAGTCATCTCACTCCTTGACTGGGTAATTAATGTGAATGAAGGGACCCAAAACTACTAAGAGACCCTACTATGAATAAACAGAGAGACATTGTGTAAAACTGATATTTGACTCCTGGAAATAAAGGCCATTGTCAACTAAGAGACTGGAGCTTGCTTGCCCCTGAGAACTCTATGAAAGAGGACTAGAAGAACAGGGCTTTTCAGGAGCAGCTCAGGACAATACAGCAAAGAAGGAGGCAAAGATGGAACAAACCTCCACTTCTTTTATTTATTTACTTACTTATTTTTGGTTTTTTTGAAATAGGGTTTCTCTGTGAAACAGTCCTGGCTGTCCTGGAACTCACTTTGTCGACCAGGCTGGCCATGAAATCACAGAGATCCACCTGCCTCTGCCTTCTATAAAAGGCAGATAAAAGGAGTGAGCCACCACCACCCAGCCCCACTTCTTAAAGATATCCTGCTATCTCTAGTTTTCATCATGTCCCAACCTCTCTAACTCCACGCCACAGCTGAGTAGCAGAAAGTGAAAGATGCAAGAAATTCCCAAGACCAAGAGCAAACCAAGGAAGACAGGTAGGCTCCTGTCATCTTTCTGGGATCACGACCATTACACTGAGAACATTCACATTAAGTTACTGTAAGGCAGGCCACTGGGAACAAGAGCTCATAGTCTATAAAGAAGTTACAAGAATTCTCCCAGTGGAGTCCATTGCTTATCTTAAGGATCATTCTTTGGGTCCTTTGATGAGATTTTAAATATATTCTAAAGGATTTGCCATTTAGGTCTACCAATGTTATAAAATCAGTAAAATATTCTTGACCTTTTTCTCCAGTGCAAAGTTCCTTTCTGTAGTACTATAAAGTAAAGTAAAATAAAATAAAATAGTAGGTAGAGGAGAAGGAGTAGAAGCTCTTGGATATGTATTTTCTAGTTTTATTTTATTCTGCCATTACCGAACACTCTGAAATAAAGAAACTTAGGTGAAGCAGGCCTACCTACAGCCTACACTTTGCTATTGACAGAAGTCAGGGCAGGAACTCAAATAGGAACTTGAAGCAGAAACTAGGGGATTGCTACTTTCTGGAACATTGACAAAGTTATAGTCAAATAAATTTCTTACATTGCCTGGTCCATTTTCACAGTAGGTTGGGCCCTTCTACATCAGTTAATAATCACAACAACCTTTCCCAGACATGCCCATAGGCCAGACGTATCTGGATAACCCTCAAACCTTTCACAAGCATGACCACAGGCCAATCGCATCTGGGTAACTCTTCAATGGAGATCCTTTTCTCAAATGACTATGATCAAATTATAGCTAAGTAGAAAGAACATCCAACTCTGACAGCATGACACACAAGCATATCATTTTAAACCATAAATTTAAAATTCTTTGCCCCCAAGATCTTATATTAATATCATAATATAAAACACGAGTTGAATTTTAAGATCCCAGAGTCTTTTCCATGGTTCTAAAAATCTTAATCTTATATGCAAAATTCATTTTATTTAACATTGGT
Organism: Microtus pennsylvanicus; assembly: GCF_037038515.1. Taxonomy (NCBI): domain Eukaryota; kingdom Metazoa; phylum Chordata; class Mammalia; order Rodentia; family Cricetidae; genus Microtus; species Microtus pennsylvanicus. Next base: position 22,032,856 of record NC_134583.1, read on the forward strand.
TAATCAGGCTAGCATTAGGATAATGATATACTATTAGAATGTAGAGAGGGTGACTTAAGATAGACCTACAAGGTTCCTGGTATCTTTTTTTTCTTTTTATTTATTCTTTTCTCATTCAATACCTCCTGACCACAGCCTCCCCTCCCTCTACTCTGCCCAGTACTCTCTCCTTTCTCCCCAAGATTCAGTGCTCCCCCATTTCCCTTCAGAAAAAAGGCAGAATTCCCAGTGATATCAACCATAAACAGCATTAAAAGATGAGATAAGACTAGAGACAAACTCTTATATCAAGGCTGGATAAGGCAACCCAGTAGGAGGGAAATGGTCCCAAGAGCAGGCAAAAGAGTAAGAGACAGACTCCACTCCTACTGTTAGGAGTCCCACAAAAACCTCAAGCTATACAACCACAGCATGTGGGCAAAGGACCTAGTGCAGACCCTCCGTGTTTGGTACTTTGTTCTCTGTGAACTCCAGTGAGCCCTGCTTAGTTGGTTCTGTGGGCCATGTTCTCCTGGTGTCTTCAACCCCTCTGGTGCCTACAATCCTTTCTCCTCTTCTGTGGGATTCCCCAAGCTCTGTATAATGATTAGTTATGGGTCTCTGCATCTGTTCCCCTCAGTTGCCGGAGGAAGCTTCTGTGATTACAATTGGGCTAGGAAGTACTGATCTATGAGTACAGAAGAATATTATTAGGAATCATTTTATTGGGGGGGGTGCGCACACACACATGCTCATGTGGTTGATTCTATCCTAGGTCTCTAGGTTCCAGTTCCTAGCCATCCAGGTAGTCATCTGATATCCTTTAAAAATTCTAATGCTTTAGAAGATCAGTCACTTTAAAAGCCTGAAGTCTATAGAAATCTAGTTTCTGAACTGTGGGGATAAATAAACCAAGTTACAGAGCTCCCTCCCTTTGGGACTCACCATATCCCATTCTGCTACCCACTGGAGACTCTCCAGTTGCCCCATGTGTCCTGGAGACCCAGGTAGAAAATCAGTGACCCCCCCCCATTTCCATTCTGGTCATCCCAAAGTCCCTAGCTATCTGGCTGGGATCATCACCTTCTCCAAGACCCTCTCCCTTCCTTCTGGATTCCCAGAGCAAAAACCCAGGACATGTCCATACTACCAGGGTAAACTTTGAGCAAGCACCTTGAGCAAGCTTCTTCAAGCTCTAGACAGTAGTCAAATGCAGAAGATTTGGAAAGTGCCCTGAGTCCTCAACACTAGAAAAAAGGAAAGCAACAGCTCAACCCTACTATGAGTGGATCCCTTCATGAACATTGTAAATAACTCTGCTAAGAGGACTATGACTTGAACAAAAAGAAAGGAAACCTTAACCAATTAACTTAATGCCAGATACACAATCCCCAGCACAGAAACAAAGCCAACATGAAAAGTTGAGTTAACACATCTCCTCCAAAAATTTCCAATTCTATAGTAATGGTCCCTAATGAAAATAACTTGGAAGAAATTCTAGACAAAGAATTCAAAAGAATAAATTATAAATATATTAAAAAACAACTATATGAATTTATTCCAAGAAAATAGAAACAAAGCGATAGATAAAGTAAAGAAGTCAATCTAATACACAGAAATAGAATTCAACAGAGAGGGCCAACAGTGGTGCTGTACACCTTTAACCCCAGCACTTGGGAGACAGAGGGAGGTGGATCTCTCCGTGTTCAAGGCCAGCCTGGTCTACAAGAGCTAGTTCCAGGATAGGTTCCAAAGCCACAAAGAACCCTGTTTCAAAAAAAAAAGAAAAAGAAAAAGAATTCAACAAAGAATTGCTGAAGAAAACCCAAACCTAAATGAGGCTGGAAATTAAACAAACAAACAAAAACCTCAATAAGATAAATAAAAACCTCAGGAGAAAGCCTTACAAGCAGAATGGATCATCTGGGGAAGACAGTGTCAGGGCTGACTGACAGGGTAGAAGAACTTGATAACACTGTAAAGATCAATGAAAAATCTAGAAAAAATATACGACTGGAACACTGAAGGGCTCCGGAACACCACAGAATGATCTAACTTTCAGACCATGAGCATAAAAGAAAAAAAAAGACTACCATATCAGAGGCATAGAATGCATTCTCAATAAAATCATAAAAGAAAATTTCTAAACCTAGAGAAAGAAATGCCAAACTATAAAAGGCCAACTATAAAAGGCCTACAGGACAACAAAGAGAACCAAAAAGAAAGTCCCAAGATATTTTTATAATTAAATCATTAAAAACACAACCAACAAAAGGTACTAAGAGTTTCAAGAGACAAAGGTCACACCCATTATAAAGGCAGGCCCATCAGAATAACACCTGATTATTTAACAGAAACTTCTAATGCCAGATGGAAAGATGCATACCACACTCTGAAAGATAACAGCTATCAATCTACACTAGCCAGCAAAACTAACTACTAAAGGTTATGGGTAAATAAAAACTTTCCATGATAAAAAATAGATGAAAGGAATTTCTGACCACTGGAAGGTAAATATCAGTACAAAGAGAGGGACAAACACAACTAAGATGTCACAAGAAATATATAATCAATATATTAATCAAAAGAGATCTAAAACATAACCACAATGTCATCAAAATCACAGTAGCTAAGACACATCTGTCGATATTAACTCTGAATATTAATAGTCTTTTTTTCTGCAGTAAACATACACAAACTTGCAGATTGAACTAGAAAAGAAGATCAACATTTTTTCTGCCTCTAGGAACCACATCTAACAACCAATGATAGACCCCATCTTAGATTAAAAAAAAAAAAAGATGTAAAATGGTATTCCAAGCAAGTTAGTGTAGCTAGTCTTTTACCTGGAAAAATGGACTTCCAATCAAAACTAGTTAGAATACATAAGGAAAATAATTTTGTAGTCATTAAAAGAATGATAAACAACATGGACATTACAATTATAAACATTTATGTACTACTGGGGTTCTACGTAGGAAATGGTCTCCTGTGCCCATGTGTTGTGGACTACTTCCCACTTTCTCTTCTATCAGGCTCAATGCATTCAGATTAATATTGAGGTCTTTAATTTATTTGGACTTGAGTTTTGTGCATAGTGATAGATATGAATCTATTTTCATTCTTCTACAGATTGACATCCAGTTATGCCAGCATCATTTGTTGAAGATGCTTTCTTTCTTCCATTGTATACTTTTAGCTCCTTTGCTGAAAATCAGGTGTTCATAGGTTTGTGGGTTAATATCTGGGTCTTCTTTTTGATTCCATTGGTCAACATCTCTGTTTTTATGCCAATAACAAGCTGTTTTCATTACTGTAGCTCTGTAATAGTTTGAAGTCAGGGATGGTAATGCCTGCAGAAGTTCCTTTATTGTATAAGATTGTTTTGGCTATCCTGGGTTTTTTGTTGTTTCATATAAAGTTGATTATTGTTCTCTCAAGGTCTGTGAAGAATTTTGTTGGTATTTTAATGGGGATTGTGTTGAATTTATAGATTGCCTTTGGTAGAATTGCCATTTTTACTATGTTGATCCTACCCATCCAAGAGCATGGGAGATCCTTCCATTTTCTGGTATCCTCTTCAATTTCTTTCTTCAATGCCTTAAAGTTCTTGTCAAATAGATCTTTCACTTCCTTGGTTAGAGTTACCCCAAGATACTTTATGCTATTTGTGGCTATGGTAAAAGGTGAAGTTTCTCTGTTTTCCCTCTCTGCTCCTATACCCTTTGTGTATAGGAGGGCTACTGATTTTTTTGTTGATCTTGTAACCTGCCACATCACTGAAGGTATTTATCAGCTCTAGGAGTTCTTTGCTAGAGTTTTTGGGGTCATTAATGTACACCAGCATATCATCTGCAAATAAGGAAAGTTTGATTTCTTCCTTTCCAATTCAAATCCCCTTGATCTCCTTATGTTGCCTTATTTCTATTGCTAGAACTTCAAGAACTATGTTGAAGAGATATGGTGAGAGTGGACAGTCTTGTCTTGTTCCTGATTTTAGTGGAATGGCTTTGAGTTTCTCTCCATTTAATTTGATATTAGCTGTTGGCTTGCTATATATTGCTTTTATTATATTTAGGTATGATACTTGTATCCCTAACCTCTCCAAAACCTTTATCATAAAGGGGTGTTGAATTTTATCAAATGCTTTTTTAGCATCTAATGAAATGATCATATGGTTTTTTTCTTTCAGTTTATTTATATGATAGATTACATTGATAGATTTTTGTATGTTGAACCAGCCCTGCATCTCTAGGATAAAGCCTACAACATTGAATAAATGGGACCTCCTGAAACTGAGAAGCTTCTGTAAAGCAAAGGACACTGTCATTAAGACAAAAAGATAACCTAGTGATTGGGAGAAGATCTTCACCAATCCCGCATCAAACAAATGTCTGGTCTCCAAAATATATAAAGAACTCAAAAAATTAGACTTTAAAATGCTAATTAACCCAATTAAAAAATGGGGCACTGAACTGAACAGAGAATTCTCAACAGAAGAACTTCAAATGGCCAAAAGACACTTAAGGTCATGCTCAACCTCCTTAACGATCAGGGAAATGCAAATCAAAACAACTTTGAGATACCATCTTACACCTGTCAGAATGGCTACATCAAAAACACAAATGATAGCCTTTGCTGGAGAGGATGTGGAGTAAGGGGAACACTCATCCATTGCTGGTGGGAATGCAAACTTGTAAAACCACTCTGGATATTAGTGTGGTGGTTTCTTAGGAAATTCGGGATCAACCTACCCCAGAATCCAACAATACCACTTTTGGGAATATACCCAAGAGATGCTCTATCATACTACAAAAGCATTTGTTCAACTATGTTCATAGCAGCATTATATATAATAGCCAGAACCTGGAAACAACCTAGATGTCCCTCAATGGAAGAATGGATAAAGAAAGTGTGGAATATATACGCATTAGAGTACTGCTCAGTGGTAAAAAACAATGACATTACCAAAAACAGAAAGAAAAAGCCGAGCGATGGTGGCGCACGCCTTTAATCCCAGCACTCAGGAGGCAGAGGCAGGCGGATCTCTGTGAGTTCGAGACCAGCCTGGTCTACAGAGCGAGTTCCAGGACAGGCTCCAAAGCTACAGAGAAACCCTGTCTCGAAAAACCAAAAAAAAAAAAAAAAAACAATGAATTTTGCATGCAAATGGATGGAAATAGAACACACTATCCTGAGTGAGGTAACCCATACCGAAAAAGATGAATATTGTATGTACTCACTCATAAGTGGATGCTAGCCATAAATAAAGGACATTGTGCCTATAATTCATGATCCTAGAGAAGCTAAATAAGAAGGTGAACCCAAAGAAAATCATATAGTTATCCTCCTGGATATTGGAAGTAGACAAGATTGCCAAGCAAAAATTTGGGAGCTTTGGGGTGGGGGTGGGGTGACGGTAAGGGGAGATGGAGAGAGAGAAGGGAGAAGGGGAGGTGGGGAGAGCTTGGGGGAATGAGACGGTTGGGATGGAGGAAGGGTGGATATGGGAGCAGGGAAGTATATATCTTAATTAAGGGAGCCATTTTAGGGTTGGCAAGAGACTTGACTCTAGAGGGGTTCTGAGGTGTCCACGGAGATGTCCCCAGCTTGTTCCTTGGGCAGCTGAGGAGAAAGCACCTGAATTGGCCCTATCCTATAGCCAGAGTGATGAATATATTACATATCACCATAGAACCTTCATCTGGCGATGGATGGAGATAGTGACAGAGACCCACACTGGAGCACTGGACTGAGCTTCCAAGGTCCAAATGAAGAGCAAAAGAAGGGAGAACATGAGCAAGGAAGTCAGGACCGCAAGGGGTGCACCCACCCACTGAGACAGTGAGGCTGATCTAATGGGAGCTCACCAAGGCCAGCTGGACTGTGACTGATGGAGCATGGGATAAAACCGGACTCTCTGAATGTGGCTGACAATGAGGGCTGACTGAGAAGCCAAGGACAATGGCACTGGGTTTTGATTCTGCTGCACGTACTGACTTTATGGGAGCCTAGTCTGTTTGGATGCTCACCTTCCTAGACCTAGATGGAGGGGGGAGGACCTTGGACTTCCCACAGGGCAGGGAACCCTGACTGCTCTTTGGACTGGAAAGAAAAGGGGAAGGGATGGGGGAGGGGGAGGAAAATGGGAGGAGGGGAGGAGGTGGAAATTTTTAATAAAAATAAAAAAATGAACAATACTGATAAACATTTAGTCAAATGAACCAAAAGAAATAAGGAAGAGTCAAATTAACAATGAAACTCTGAAAATGATAAGGGCATATTTTAAAAACCTCTGTTCTGCTAAATTGAAAAATCTGAAAGAAATCATGAATTTCTAAATGCTTAAAAAACACAGAATTAAACAAAGACAAAATAAATAATCTATACAGAGCCATAACCAACAGTGAGATTGAAATAGTAATAAAAAGTCTCCTAACTAAGAAAAGCTCAGGAACAAATGAGTTTATTGCAGATTGCTACCAGAACTTTGAAAAAGTGCTAACATAATACTACTTTAATGATTTCATAAAATGTAAGAGAGGATCCCAAACTCTTTTTGTGAAATCAATACTACCCTGATACAAAGACCAAATAAAGACATAATAAAAAAAACTACAAAACAATCTCTCTAGTAGATGCAATATACTTCTTCAATAAAAGACATGAAAATCATAAGTCATATAAAATGAGTGTTAATCATTACCTAGTGTGCGTCATCCCAAAGATGTAGAGATTTTTTTAATCATTTATATATGAATAATGTCATCTATCACATAAATAGACTAAAATAGAGAAATCACATGATTATATCATTAACTGTATGAAAGGTCTTTGGCAAAATCCAACATTCCTTCATGTTAAAAAGTCTTGGAAAAACTAGGGACGGAAAAAGCATGACAACTCTCCCTACCCCTACTCAGTATGAAACTTGAAGAGTTGAGCAAAGAGACATGAGAGAAAGAAACTAAAGGGGTACAAGTTGGAAAATAAGAATCCTAGTTTGAAAATTATATGATTATATATATAAAAGACCCTAAAGATGCCACCAAAGATTCTTAGAGTTGATCAATATTTTCATCAGTGTCAGACTACAAAGTTAACACACAATTGGTATCTCTATTTTATGTCAATGACAAACATATAAAAGAAATCAGAGAAACAACATATTCATAATATCCACAAAATAAACTAACCAGGAGTAAACCTAACCAAGGAAATAAAAGACCTCTACATAAAAACATTAGAACATTTAAGAAACTGAGGAAGACCCCAGAAGATGGAAAGACCTCCCTTGCCTATGGATTGCCAAAATTGATATTGCTTGCACCATCCTTTCAAAAGAAATTTGCAGATTCGGTGCAATCCTAATAAAAACTACAGGGTCTTTTTAAATTTAGAAAATGAATCTCAAACAAAAATAAAATTGCAGGAAGTATCACCTTATCTTAAATTATACTACATAGGCAGGGTAATAAAAAAAAGCATGACAGTGGCACAAAAACAGCCACATAGATTAATATAATAGAATAAAGGACCCAGATAAAATAGCATGTAACTATAGCTATATGGTCTTTCACAAGCCACCAAAAAGAAAAAAGATACATTGAAGAAAAATAGCATCTTCAATGAATAGTGGTGGAACACCTGAATTTAAACATGTAGAAAAACAAACTAAATCCTTACTTCCTCAGTCTTGCACAAACCAGAACTCCAATGGGCCAAGATTCTCAACATAAAATCCAGCGCCCTAAAAATGTTAGAGAAAATAGTAGGGAGTGTATTTCAATTTATAGGCAAGATGTAAAGACTTTCTAAATTGGACTTCACTAGCTCAGGAAATGAGACCAAATACTGACAAATGTAATTTCATGAAATTAAAAGCCTCTGTACAGCAAAGTAACCAGGAAATCATTTGAGGAGTTGGCCAAGGGAACAAGAGAAAATCTTAGTCAGCTTTACACCCAGAATAGGATTAGTGTCTAGAATATACAAAGAACTCAAAACACTAAACATTAAGACAAGAGACAACCCAGTTTATAAATCAGGTTGGAATTGAATGTCTCCAAAGAAGAAATACAAATGGAAAACCAACTCTTTTAAAAGTGTTCGACATCATTAACTACCAAAGAAATGCAAGTTAAAGCTACATTATGATTCCATCTCACTCAGTTCAGAAGAGCCATCATCGGGAATGATAGAACATGCTAGAATGGATAAACGGAAAGAAGAACCCTCTTGGTGGGAATACAAACTAGTGCAGTTGCTCTGGAAATCAGTCTGGAAGTTTCTTAAAAAACAAAACCATAAGTAGATCTACCAAATGACCAGCTATACCACCACTGGGTACGTATGTGAAGGGCTTAATAACTTATCTCAAAGATACTTTTACATCCATGTTCACTGACACTCCATTCACAGTGTCTAAGGGCGTATCCAATAAGGTGACAATAGATAATTAAAATGTGGTACATAGACACAATGAGATGTTACTCATCTGTAAAGAAAACTGAAACCTGCAGGTGAATGGGTGTCCTGGGGAAACTTACACTAAATGAGGTCTGCCTAAGCCTAAAAAGAAAAATGCCACTTCTTCTCTCTCATGCAAGGGTTTCAGCTTCAGATATTCTGTGAGTTTAATTTGGATTACATTGAAATCTTGGAAACTAGACACAAGCCATTGGTAACAGGGTGTGCCTTTAAGGAGGAAAGATAGTAGAGTTTAGGCAGAATCAGAGTAGGGGAGGGAATATTGAAAGTGGAAGGGGTAATAGGGAAATAGAGAGGGTGAAAGGTTCAAGCAGGTAGTAGAGTGGTGGGGATGGGAAAATAAGGGACAGGGAAGGCTCAACCAAGTGAAATGTGCATAAAGAAGTTACTCGGCAACCATGATCTCGCCTTTGACTTCCAAAAAAAATATAATGAGTGAATAGTATAAAATATGTCATATGAAAGAACAGGGCAAGAATATGGGGAGCTGGGGGTTTAAATGGGGATGGGGACTAAGTGAAAGGAGCTGCAAGGGCTGGGTTAATAAAACTAGGGATGTATGAAGAAGTTATAAGAAACCCCACTAGCTTGAGAGCTTCTGGAAAGTACATTTCTTTTTTGTTTGTTTGTTTGTTTGGGTTTTTGTTTTGTTTTATTTTTGTTTTTTTTCTTTTTTTAAATTTTTTTTGGAAAGTACATTTCTAAAGGCAAACAAACAACACTACTCTGCATTAGAGAACAATGCTGACCCAGAAGACTTGGGTCATTACAATAAAATCTCAGCACAGGGCATAGCTTACTTCCATCTGAGTTATTCATCATAGCAGCCCCTTAAAGGTCACAAAAAACAATGTACGTTATTGCCTTTGCCCCTAGTTACCCAACTTAACCAGATGATGAGAAGCCATTGCTGAAGGAAGTCACCACATGCTTGGTTGTAGGACACAGAGATATTAATCTTGAACTGACCAGACAACTCCCTCCTGCTGGCTGATTTTCACAGTGCTAGGTGGTACTATGCAGGCTGCTAGGGAAGAGAAGACACCAGAGATCGTATTCAGTGCTGGACCCTACATGCTATAGTACTGACCTGCCAGACACATACACCACTGGTGCAATAGTAGCAAGACTATGATGTTAGCCAACCACTCTGCTGCTTCATTTTAAATTGAACAAGATTACCCTTCAAATCTGAATGTAAGCAGACCATAGTTCTTACTTGAAGAGTGAAGATGTTGACCAAGTAGGAAAAGGAAGAGTCAAGAGTAGTAGTTAAAACATCAGTTGGCATCTATCTCCTCATCTAACAGCCAGTTGCTTCCAAGGGCATCCTTTGCACCAGCCTGAGTCTCTGGGCAAGATCTGAGTGGAAAGCGCTACCTCTCTTCAGTGAAACATCCACAAGGGCTCACACACAGGAAACACTTCCCTCTCAGAGGAACCCTCCCACTAGTGGATTTTCTCGCTTTCATTTATCATGCTCTCCTTTTACTTTTCATATAGTCACTCAGCAAACATTAAAGAGCATATTGTATCTCTGAATAGTCTAGAAAGCCTTCCTCTGGTTTCTTTTTTTACTTTTTTTTTTTTTTGGTTTTTTGAGACAGGGTTTCTCTGTGGTTTTGGAGCCTGTCCTGGAACTAGCACTTGTAGACCAGGCTGGTCTCGAACTCACAGAGATCCGCCTGCCTCTGCCTCTGCCTCCCGAGTGCTGGGATTAAAGGCGTGTGCCACCACCGCCCGGCCCTTCTTCTGGTTTCTTTGTGTTCAAATCTTCCACAATAAATCTATCACAGGCAGCATAGCTCTCCAATTTTCTTCTAACCACATGTCCGTGGATCTGCCGTAACACTTACCTGCACTTCTGACATGGCCTATAGCTTTCTACTGTCTGGAGTTAGTTCAACTTTGGAAAAACAGACAGGAAGCGAGGAAAGGGGGAAAATATACAGAACTGAGACTCGAAGTGGGAGAGGCAGCTAGCCGCAGATGTCAAACAATTAGTGCTGTCCCCAGGATGGCAGTGCAATCCTAAGTATCAGAGTGACTACGGAAAATTTCAGCCACAACTTCTATCTCCGGGGGCCCTTTTGAGAGGGGAGGAAAAGTGGTTTAGTCTTCTTAGGCATGATTTATGAAGAATGGAAGAGCACCAATTTAACTGAGCCACGTCCCAAGTTCATAGACTTGGAGTGTTTAAATATGTTATGCTATATGTTCCAACTTGGTATTTTTAAACTGGGCAGTGCTGACTTTGGAGAGGCTTCTCCAAGTTTTCAAAATAGTCAATGCTGATTTAGTCCCGTCAAAATGTGTCCTGTGCGTTGTAACAAGCTTGTCCTAGATACAAGAAAACTAACTGTGGAGTCTGTTCTTCTCTCCTTTCTATAAATACAGGATAAACAAAGGATTGTGTGCTCATTAAATAAATATTAATACATTCTGCAGATTAAGAGGTAAGATTTCACTTTCTTGGCAGCATCAATAATAACGGATTTAATCTTGTTTAAAATAATGAACTTTTAGTGACACTGGGATTTCTTCTTTCAAGGAGAAAATCACTTAATTTATGTTTATTTTGGTGCACATAGTAGCATCTCAATACACATAATCAATTTGTAATAATCAGAATTAATATGTTTATTATTGAAGAACATTCAAAATTCTATAGCTATTTTGAAATTAGAATTATTCTAATTATTGCCAGCCACTTTCTTGACTGTCCCATAAAATATTGGAAACTATTCCTGCCAGGTATGGTGGCATGCACCTATAATTCAAGCACTCAGAAGCTGAGGCAGAAGTTCAAGGCCAGCCTAGACCATAAGACCCTATATTAAAAAAATAAACAAGTAAATAGCAATTTCCTATAAAACTGAACTTCCATACTCATTAACTGTCCTTCCTCATCCATCCCCATCCATTCCACTCCCACACACTTCCCAGGTTTTAGTAATGACTATCCAGTCTCTAGTTCTTCAAAACCAACATTTTAGCTGCCATATAAAAGTGAGAACACACAAGTACTGCAACGAGCTTCTTTCACCCAACATATTGTATAGTTTCATGTTTTTCTACAAATAACAGAATTTCATTTTTAATACATGAACAATATTCTGCGTTGTTCATATCTTGTGTGGGGATTATGTATATACATGTGTGTGTTTTATGTATATATGTGTGTATCTATATGTGTTTGGGTGATGTGTATGTCTTTGTTTATGTGGTATGGTATATGTGTGTGTGGTTTACATGTATGGTGTGTGTGCTGTATGTATAGTATGTAGATACATATGAGTGTGATATGTGCTTCTATGTGTATAGATGGTGTGTGGTATGCATTTGTATTTATGTATGTATGTGTGTGGTATATATGTATCTTTATGTGTGTATGGATGTGTGATATCTATGTATGTAGTGGGTGATGTGTGTGGTGTGTGTTTGATTGTAGTCGGTGTGTATACATGTGGTGTGTAAATGTCCGTGTGGTGTATTGTAGTTGTTTTTGTGTGAGGGTGTATGTATATGTGTGATGTGTACATGTCTGTAGGCACAAGTGGTGTGTGTTATGTGTGTTTATATGTTATGTATGTATGTGTGTGAGGTATATGAGTATGTGTGCTCGTCATACAGAGAGAATGGAAGGTCTAGTCATAGACACAATATGTATATATGTGTGTGAGGTATATGAGTATGTGTGCTTATCAGAGAGAGAGGATGGAAGGTCTAGTAGTAGACGCAACGTGTGTGTGTGTGTGTGTGTGTGTGTGTGTGTGTGTGTGAGAGAGAGAGAGAGAGAGAGAGAGAGAGAGAGAGAGAGAGAGAGAGAGAGAGAGGTATATGAGTTTGTGTGCTCATCAGAGAGAGAGGATGGAAGGTCTAGTAGTAGACACAATATGTATGTGTGTGTGTGTGTGTGTGTGTGTGTGAGGTATATGAGTTTGTGTGCTCATCAGAGAGAGAGAATGGAAGGTCTAGTAGTAGACACAATATGTACGTGTGTGTGTGTGTGTGTGTGTGAGGTATATGAGTTTGTGTGCTCATTAGAGAGAGAGAATGGAAGGTCTAGTAGTAGACACAATATGTATGTGTGTGTGTGAGAGAGAGAGGTATATGAGTTTGTGTGCTCATCAGAGAGAGAGAATGGAAGGTCTAGTCGCAGACACAAACTTCCACTGCTACTATTTCCTTACAACTGTGATTACATTTCAAAGACTAAGGAAGGAATACTAAGGGTGGGAAAGAGGAGCTACTGGAGACTGCGCTTTCTACTCCTAAACTGTGGGGGTTGAAACGTGGGGCATGGTGCAGGCATCAGATCTGAGAGAATTCTCTCTAGTTATGGTGTAATGGCAGCAGTTCTCCGGGGCAGGTGTCCCCATTTTTATCTTTTGTGTCACATTTAACTGTGCCTTCCTATGTTCAGATGCACCACATATTTGTCACCAGGTTAAAATTGCCTAAGTATTCGGTTTGGCAGTAGGCTATGAGGTTTGGAGTCAGGAGCTGGAGACTATACATCTCAGAGCCTAGACTGACCCTATGTCATCAGACTACAGTCTACGGAAAGCTGTATCACGCAGATTGTGCAAGCACTCTTGACCACCATGGTGGAACTGTCCAACAACATATTTCTCAGCACACACCCCAGCACTCAGCGATAAGTAACTACACCAATTTTTCCTAAGAAACCAGAGTAACTCCTACTCTAATATAGAAACTGTCCTCACCTTCATGTTGCTAACTTAGCACTGCCATAAATTATGAACATCAGCTGACATGCTTTCACGTTGCCCTTTTGATGGTTCTGTTTTTGCTGTTGTTGTTGTTGTTGTTTTGCTTGAGATAATAAATGATTCAAGAGAGCCGATAAAGATGCACACACTGCCCTTACCCTCACACGCCCTGGCGTTGCCCAGTAGCCAGCTGACAGTGATGTACACCTAACTAGTTTCACAGACCCAGGCAAGACCGCTCATATTTACAGCAGGAGTCACCGGACCCTACTGTCCCCGTGTGATACAGCAGATCCTCTCTGCTCTGCCAGAGCCTTAACTAATCCACCAACCTGGATGTCAACTGCCAATAAAATCTCTCTTCCTGGTGTGAAATGGACACTACTCGGGGCTTTTTGTTTTTCAAACTGATCCTACATCGCTTCTTTAGACCCTCATCACTCAGATCCTAGACCTTGACTGGGAGAAGTTTTACACTTGACTGTAAACTTCCCCTCTCTACCCAATCTCTGACCCTTATTCTGTGTGTGTGTGTGTGTGTGTGTGTGTGTGTGTGTGTGTGTGTGTGTGTTTGGTGTTTGTTGTCTTAATACATCTTGTATTCTTAGCTCTTCTTTCTTGCTATGGTTTAAATTTAAAATGCCTTCCCACAGGTTTGTATGTTTGAAAACTTGGTCTCCAGTTGCTAACGGTATTTCAGGAGGCTTTGGAACCTTTAGGAGGAAGGGCTTAGCTGCAGGAAGTATGTCACAAGGGGCAGATCCTTGGAGATGTATTATCACCAGCTCCTTCCTGTCACGCTCTCTTCTTTCTGATTGACAAGGATGCGAAGAGCCTCTGGCAAACACTCTTGTGCCATGAACTCCACTGTGCCTTCCCTGCCGTGACAGCATTTCTGAAAGTTTGCTCTCTATTTTAAGCTTGCCCAGATACTACCGGGTCTTACTATCCCTGAAAAGCTTCCCACAGATGGGCACTGGTGTTGTAATCACTGGTGCTCATGTAAGGTTCACAGAAGCACTTACACTCGTGCTCAGTGTGCTTCCCTCCTAAGGGATTCCCATGTAACCCAATACATGGGATGCTCCCAGGCCTTGGCTTAAACTCCGTATCAAAAAGGCCTTGTAGAGGATATGGAAATGGATCATCTGGTAAAGTAGCTGATATACAGGAATGAAGACCTCAGTTCGGACCCCTAGCACCCACATAACAGCTAGCTGCAATGGTACATTTGTCCATAACTCCAGAGCTACCAGCAGGAAGAAGCAGATTCCTGGAGCTCAAGGACCTATCAGCATAACTTACTTGGTGAGCTCCAGGTTCAGGAAAATATTCTATCCCAAAAAAAGTAAGGTAGATAGCTGGGTAAGTTATTCGACAAGTAAGAGCATGTGTTTCACAAGCCTCAGGCCCTGAGTTCAAATTCTTATAGCACACATAAACAATTGTGTGCCTGCAACCCTGGTGCCATAATGGAGGATGGAGGCAGGAGGGTCACTGGAGTTTCTGATTGCCAGCAGAGCTCCAGGTTTGGTGAGAGACCCTACTCCAAGGAGATGGAGAGTCACAGACCAGCGCACCAACCTCCTGGTCTGTCCTCCAAGTATGCACCCCCACACATGTGTGGGTAAATCACACAATACACCACATGCACACATACACACATATACACACAAAGTGGAAAACTATCTAAGAAACAGTACATCAACCTCTGGCCTTCCACATGCATGTGAACACATGCACGCATGCTCACATAGGCATGTGAACATGAACACACACACTCCTGAGAGTTCACTTTCTGTACTATGCCACACAAAGCCCTAGTCCTCCATGGCTGAACAAGGTGATCCTTCTAGAACTCTCTCCATCCTACTACATGCCACGTTATGTGTATCAGCATGGTGACAAATTCCTGTTGTTTCAGGACACAGGAGATGAGGACAAGAAAATCAAGAATTCCAACTCATTTTCAATTATGCACTGATTCCAAAGCCAGTGAGGCCAGCAGCAAATTTTACCTAAGACAAAAATCAGACTTCTAAGAAGTTATTAATGTATTTAACATCATTGTCTAGGGGGCCTCTGGATTTGTTGTTTTTATTAGTGGAAAAGAAAGATATATAATCTACATGCAAAGCATCATTCAAGTTTGTAGATGAAAAGACAGCATCTTGAGTTGCTCCTCTTGCTCGTAATTGCATTTCTTAATGTGATCACTGTGACAGGCAGTCCTGCAAAGCAGCTCCTGTCATTGCCACTAACTGGTGTTCATCCCCTTGTACACCCCTTCCTCTTGAGGATGGATTGAATTATACACTGCTTCTGTTGAAGAGACTATGGCAAAAGCAAAACACTCTTCATACTGCAAAATGTTTATTAACTCATGAGTACCCATTTCCCACACTCATCTTTACAGTAACAGATTCATCGCTGCAAAAATCTTTGGCTTATATTGTATTTCATTTTCACCAAAGATCCATGTGTTGAGTCACCTGATATAATTTCTCAAAGCATGTCATCTTTGCTGCACTATAAGCGGTTTGAGACACAAATTTAAAAACTCAACTTCCCTAAGGATAATTCTGCTTAGAAACTGCACCATATTAGGTATAAGGTTTGACGAGCTTCCCAAGTTAGGATACAGAGGCTGTCCACGCCCCCACCCAGGAACATATCTCCTGTCATCACGGGTGAGTTCTGCCCATTCTAGAGTGTCAAAGTGATGGAATCACCGTATCTGCTCTTGTCTGTATTCAACATGATGCTGTTGAGATTCATCAATATCACTGCATAGAAAGGTTGAGGGACACTATCTACAAACATTTCGATATAAGCATAATTGCCTTGTTAGTTTATTGGGACATATTAAGCACACAGAATAAAAATGTCTTCATTATAACTTGGCCTTTCCAAAGATCAAAAACACTGACCACAGTTTATGCTGGAGAGGATTGGGATAAGGGAAATACTCCTGCATTGCTGTGGGAGTGCAAACTTGCACAACACCTTTGGAAATCAGTATGGCAATTTCTCAGAAAATTAAAAACAATCTACCTCAAGACCCAGCAATACCACTTTTGGGTATATACCCAAAAGATGCTCAATCATACAGCAAGGACATGTGCTTGACTGTGTTCATAGCAGCATTATTTGTAATAGCTGGAACCTGGAAATAACCTAGGTATCCCTCCATTGAAGAATGGATAAAGAAAATGTGGTACATTTGCACAATGGAGTACTGCCCAGCAGTAAAAGAGAATGACATCTTGAACTTTGCATGGACATGGATGGAACTAGAAAAAACATATTGAATGAGGTAACCCAGACCCAGAAAGACAAATATAATATGCACTCGCTCATAAGTGGCTTTTAGATGTTAAACAAAGAAACACCAGCCTACAATCCACAACCCCAGATAAACTAGACAACGAAGAAGACCCTAAGAGAGACAAACGTGGATCTATATAGGAAGGTGAAAAAGACAAGATCTCCTGAGTAAATTGGGAGCATGGGGATCATGGGAGATGGAAGAAGGGGATAAAATAATAAATATTAAAGAAATGACTTGGCCTTTCTATACACGCACACAGGTGCTCATCAATCCATCCTTTCTGTTATTCTTTCTCACTCTTTTTCCTGCCTACTTCCAAATCCCTAACAACCAGGCTTTTACTTTCATTCCTTGCTTTAAACACTGGGTTTCTCAAATGAGATAAAACAGGAGTAACTTGCTTCTGTGAGTCTAGCTTATTCTACCTAAGTTAATCATCTCTAGCTTTATCTGTTTTCCTGCAAATGATGTGACTTTGTTCTTCTTTGCATACAAATAAAACTCCATTGTGCATATACACCACATTTTCCTCATTCATTCATCGGCTGGTGGACACCAAGCCTGATCACATAATGTGATAGCTGCAAGTAGTATAGCAAAATTCACAAGTATGGCAGGGTCACTATCATATGCTAATTTTGATTATTCTAGATATATACGCAGATATAATATGGTTTCATCATATAAAACTTCTACTTTTAATGTGCTGAGGAATCTCCTAGTTTTTCCTTGCCATAGTGGCTTAAACCACCATGTATTTGTTATATTCAAGTTTTCTGGGATTCAGAAGTTCCAAATCGTTCTTTCTAGGTTAAAGTTCAGGTGCTCCCCCGGTCTTTGTTAGATTTCAAAGGTTGGGGCATTACTGGGTCATAGCCCTGTCCACCTCTAAAGTTAACAATTGGACCGATCAAGTCTTCTGTATATCCAATCACTTTGATCCCGATTCATTTACTTCCCACAGTGAAATGACCCAGGTAATTCAGCATCTTTTCTATTTTAAGATCAGTACTCGGTGACCTTGATTCTAGCTACAGACCTTATTCTCCTCTGCCATGTAACCTGGCACATTACAGGTCAGGACATGAGGATGTGGACATCAAGAGTATGGGGCAAAAACAAGTAAAATTATGCTGTTTGTCACAGACAAACTGATACTTCTGATATTATATTAAAAACAAGCTACTCTTACCTCGCTTGTAATTTTGCATGTTGGCACTCTCAAGTGTCTTTCATCATGTGCTCACTCTTGTGATGGAAGACTCCCCTTAAAAAAACATTAAGATAGCATAATTTATTTTAAAAAAAACCTTCAAAAATCATAATTCTAAGCATGACAGTACATCACTGTAATCACAGCCTTGGAAAATCTGAGGCAGGATGATCAGGAGTTCAAGGGCCCCTTGGGCTATATAAGACCTTATCTCAAATCCATGCCTAAAATATTAGATTAAAAGAAAGATACTGCTTAGATAAACAAAACAAAAAAAACAAATTTCAACAGTACAATTGAATAACTGAATAAGAGAGTCTAAATAAGCAAGCCAGCATGTAAAGAAATTTTCAGATTCTAGGAAAATTCCACCAGATGGGAGCCTGGATCTATATGAAGGCATAATATGTCACACATATGCTAAATGTGTAGGTAAATGTAAAGACCTGCATTTTTCCCTTTAATTTTTTTCCTTAAAGGACAGCATACTGCTTAGAACAAACAATAACATAATAATGTGGGAATTATAGCATAAGTAAAACAAAACACACAGAAACACTTAAGCAAAAATAGAGGATGTTAGGCTGACTAACGATGCTAAAGGCTCTCTGAGTTTATATCAAGTGATTTAGTATTAACTCTCAATCAACTATGGCCTATTAAAGATGCATATTCTAATTCCTACAGCAGCCACTAAACAATTATCAATAAATTTGCTCAAGATAGTGTAGCTATTGCTGGAAATTTTACAGAGAACCATAACAAAATAGAACTACAGTTGTCTTCGTTAGGGTTTCTATTGCTGCAACAAAACACCATGACCAAAATGCAAGTTGAGGAGAAAAGGGTTTATTTGACTTACACTCCCACATCACTGTTTATCATGAAAGGAAGTCAGGACAGGAACTCAAACAGGGCAGGATGCTGAAGGCAGGAGCTGATGCAGATGCCATGGAGGGGTACTGCTTACTGGCTTACTGCTGTGATATGCTCAGCTTTGTTGTAAAACCCAGGACCATCAGCCCGGGGTTGGTACCACTCCCAATGGTCTGGGACCTTCTCTATCAATCTCTAATTAAGGAAATGCTCTACAGACTGACCCCACAGTCTGATCTTATGGAGAAATTTTCTCAATCGAGGTTTTTCCCTCCCAGAAGCCATAAGT
This sequence comes from Microtus pennsylvanicus, assembly GCF_037038515.1. Classification (NCBI taxonomy): domain Eukaryota; kingdom Metazoa; phylum Chordata; class Mammalia; order Rodentia; family Cricetidae; genus Microtus; species Microtus pennsylvanicus. Next base: position 22,051,770 of record NC_134583.1, read on the forward strand.
ATAGCCAGTACATGCATACAGTGTGGTCCAGCAACTCCCCTTCACATATATATGATATATATTATATCATATATAATGTATATTTAAAAGAAATGGAAACACTTGTTGAAATTTCTGAAGTTGCAGATTCATGGCAACATTGGAAATTAAGCAAAATTCAAAAAGGCCAGCATCTGTGGATAAATACGTAAATTTTATTTAAATGTATATACAGGGGAAGGTGGTTTATAATTAACAGAGAAGGAAATTCTACCATTTATAACACTAGCCCAGAGGGCAGTGCATTTGGCAAAAGAGGCCAAGCACAGAAAAGTTAATGGTGCATTTATAGGTAAATCTTAGAAAGGCGAATGTATGCAAGGAATAAAAGGTACTTACCAGGAATAAGACTGGAAATAGCAGAACAGAATACGGCAGTGTTGACCAAGGGCCTCAGAGCTTCAGTTAAATAAGGTGATTTAGTCAGGCAGGTCCATCACACAGCATAGTAGCTACAGTTAGTGATAAGTAGTGTATTGTAAACCTGGAAACTTATAAAAGATTAGATCTGTTCACGCCACAAAAACATGAAGTGGTGTGAGGTGACGGCTATGTTCATTAGCTCTCCTTAACCATTTCACAGTGTGTATATGTATCAGACTTCATGATGTATGCCACAAATATATATTTCTCTTTGTCGAGTATACTTTAATTAAAGACAAGAGAAAGTCTTAATGAATAATAAAAATGATTCTATTATAATCTCAACACTCAGGAGGCATAAGTGGGAGGATTACCACTCAAAAATAAAATAAAGACAAATACTTTAATTCACTGACACAAAGGGAAAAATGAGATACAAAGAACTTGACATGAACTTTAGCAGTGTGTACAGTTGATATAAAGAGATTAATTTTTCCCATTGAAGGAGAGAGAAACCCTAGTTTAAATGGAAAGTTACAAAAAGAGTGGGAGTTTTAAGACATACAATCATATTATAATTAAAATATAAAGTAAAAATTAAAGAAAGTGACAATGTAAAAACAAATAAATGCAGCTAGTTTAAGCCAAAGTGAGATCTTTCATAATGAAAGACATGTATTATCTACTAGTAAAATTAGAAGGACCAACAGGACCAGATACTTATGAAAGAAAGTCTTTAGAACCCTTATGTAGTGTATCAAGTGGTACAGCCAGTTTAAAAACAACTTATGAACATGATACTTAACATATACTCACTAAATGCTAGGTAACTCTCCAATCACTAGATAACTGTTCAGTAAAATAAATACATAAATAAAAACATGTGTCCAAAGAATTACTAGACGTGTGATGTCAGAGGGTTTATTCATGATCCCATGAAGCACATGGCAGCTACTGCAAGACATGGCCCAAAGGGAAAATCCCCAGAGACCTACTTCTTCTAACTATATTTCACTAACACCTAATAACTATAAACCTGTAGGGGGATTAATCAATTGATTAGGTCAGAGCCCCAATATGCACTTCTGGAAATCGCATCACACACAGGCCAGAGCTGTGCTTAACCAATCTAGGTATTTCTCGATTACATCAAGTTAATACTTAAGAGTAATCACCACATCTACTCAAATGTTTTCAAGAACTGATGATATCCTCAACAGTAGGGATGATTTTCTCAAAGTCAAGATGCCGAGGCAGAAATTAGAAAACACAGTTAGACTTACATTCCTTGTTGCTATGACAAAATACCAGGCAGAAAAGAAGGGAAAGATTTACTTTCAAGGGGACTTTTGGTCCATTAGAGCAGGGAAACTATTGTCGTGATGGGGTAGGATGGTGCAGTAGGATTTTATTCACGTATTTTCCCATCTTCACAGACCAAGAAAAAAAGAAAGAGACAAGCACAACTTTCAGTGACTCACTTTCACCAGTTAGGTCCCCCTCTCATAGGTATCTCAGACTTAACATGGTACAACATGTTAAGAGATCAAGTATGCAAAATAGGAGCCAGTGGGGAACCTTCCAGACTCAAACTAGAACATTCTGCTCTTCACTCCATAGAAACATAATACTGAATGCAATTTTAGTACAACTTTAAAAGTCCCCACATGCTTTACTATCCCAATGTTGTTTGAAAGCTCCAAGTCTTTATTGAGATACAAAGAAAGATTTCGGTATGAGCCCCTAAAAAATAAAGCAAAATAAAATTCCTTCTAATGTATAATGGCAAAGATTAAGTGTTTCTAGTCCAAAATAAAGAGAAGAACTAATGGGAAAGGATTGAGCCAAAGTAATACCAAACCCAACCAAGCCAAGTAAATATTAAATCCCAAAGTACCATGTCCATGGTATTATTTGGGGTTCTTTAGAGAAACAGAATCTATAGGGTAAGTATATAGCACAATGGTAATTTACTAGATTGGCCTACATGATACAGACTGTGTAGTCAACAATGGCCATCTACATGCTGGAGAGCCTGAGAATCTTCTAGCTGCTCAGTGCACAAGGCTAGATGCCTCGGCAATACCAATATGGCAAGGGCCTGGAGAATTCTTGGAGATTCACTGGTCTTCAGTCCATAGTGAACACACTGAGGAGTCAGGCAGCCATGTCAGTGATGGTTGGCAGCACCAGACGGTTCACCAGCAAAGAGTACCTCAGACTTCCTTACTTATAGTTACTTCTTAATACAAATCTATCTAAAAGTAGACTGCAGTAACCATTCTAAAGCCTGAATGCTATGCCGTCTTAATTTTCCTCCTACCAAACAAGCCAGTCCCTGTGTTTTGAACTAAGCCCCACTCCAATTTTCTAGATACAATTTACCCATATTCTTGTCCAGAATATAAGATGAATGGTTTACTATTCAACCCCTAACAACACAGTCCTTATTCCCCCTCCAATCTTGTTGTTACTATGTGAGTTTCTATTGGCCTTCTGGTCTTCTGATTATGGACTAGAATGATGCATTAAGATCTCTGCTTAAACATTTCAGGTTTGTCTAGTCTATGTCTTCAGACTCTCCCAAATCCCCCCTATAAACCAGTTTCAAAAGTCTAAGCAAGAACCAGATGGTTGGGTTTATTACCTCAACAACCTAACTCTTGGTACCAATTTTCTGCATCAAATATCTGGCAGAAACAAGTTAATGAAGGAAATAAATATTTTTGCTCATGGTTTTGGGGGGAATTTTAGTCTATCATAGTGGGGAAGGTATGGCAAAGAGACTTAGTCACAATGGCAGCGGCTTATTCACTTTTTTCTGGGTGCAGGGAATTTATTCTGGAACCAATGGAAGGAAAACTTTTAAAAGGCCGACCACTAGTCCCATCCTGGTAGCCTCACCTAGCTACAAGAAATAACAATTGAGACTTCATATTCCACATTACTTACTAGGAGTCCTCATTAGGACGACCTTCACAGATTCCAGGAAGTTTCCAATGCACTATGTTTCCACACCACATCCCAAATGCCTCCCCCCATTCCAACCATTTCTCCCTGTGCTCTCTCTTGACTGTGAGAACAAGTGTGTCTCTGACTCTTGTGCCTGCTTTGGGGAGTCTTCCTCCTGTTGGGTTGCCGTGCTCAACCTTGATATAACAGTTTTGACTTCATCTTCTTATGCTTCATTTTGTTGTATTTGATTGTTATCCCCTAAGCCTGTTCTTTTCTAGTGAGACAGAAAGAGAGTGGCTCTGGAGGGAAGGAGTGATGGGGAGGAAATGGGAGGCGTAGGGGGAGGGGAAGCTATAATCAGGATATATTGCATGAGAAAAGAATCTGTTAAAAACAAGAATCCATTAAAAAGGCCCACTGCTAGTATCATCCATATGTCCCAATGTCCCACCTCCTTAAAACATCCATAGCATTGGAAAAGCACGACAAACTGGGGATCTAGAATTTCAGTGGACAATGGGGAATAGCTCAAGTTCAAACCATTATAGCACTATGTATCTGTATGCTGCTAGAAGTCAAAACAGCATGCAAAACGAAGTGATAAAATAGGCTAATAAAGAACAAGTGTGACTTTACCAACCTGTTGGAAATACTCTTTACACTGATTAGGGTTGTGGCTACATATGTGTATGCATTTGTTCAGCCTCATCAAACTATACTTAAGCATATCTTATCACGTGTAAATTATTTAAAAAATTATAATATAATATATTATAATTATATAATATATTATATATATATTAGTTCCTTGAGAATTGAATATAATATGTTTTGACAACATTCACACATGCCTCAAACTCAATCCCCTTCCGATCCATCAAACTTTGGAACCTTATAAAACAGCTACCAAGTATCAAGTCCTATTTGTGCTGCCCAGATAACTTGGGTGTGTGGCCTTCTACTAAAGCACGGTGGATATATGAGGGGCTACACTTAAGGAAAACCGACTCTTCTTCTCCCAGAGGTCATAGTTGGACTTGGTGTCCACCAACACTCTTCAGGCTTGGATTTGGTCCTGGGCTTGCACAGCTCTTGTACATGTTCCCACAACTGCTGGGAATTCATAGGTTCACTGCCCATTGATGTCCAAAAGACATGGCTTCCTTTTAGTCATCTACCACCTTTCTCTTACTTTCTTATGCTCTTTCTATGCTCTCTTCCATAATGACCCCTGAACCTTGAAAAAATGGTGTGTGATAGATGCTGCATTTAGGACAGAGCAGTCTGCAGGCTCTTATTCTCTGAACCAAGCAATTAGAGATCTCAGTATTAACCACCATCTATTGCAAACAGAATTTTCTCTGAAAAGGGTTAAACGATGAATCTATGAAAATAACAATTAAGTCACTAGAAGTTGGTTTAGTACTATGTCCAATTGTCATCATAATAGCAGTAGGTTCTTCCCTAGGGCTTATGCCCTGTCTGGCTATAGTTTTATTTTTTTTAATTACAAGCATTATTGGTTTAATTAATTACTGCTATTTGTGAGACCATTTGTAACATCACAAAATTATGTATTTAGCTGCTGTTCATTAAATGTCAGATAGAAAGATAGAGGCAAAATCATATCCAGGTGTTTTTCCAATGAATATGTATTAAACAACATGCATATGTAAACCACAAAAACCAACAGTGACATGATCAGATTAGCATTTGGAAAAGAAACTTTTGTCTGCTTTCTAGGGAATGTACTGGAAAGGCTCAGCAAAGGCCCATCATGATCATGCTCTATTGTTTTTAAGGGCTGGAGTAAACATGAGAAAAGTCCACAAGGGAGTTGGTGTCAGTGATATAGAGTAAAGAAAAAGGATATACTTAAAAATTAGTGGATAAACTATATTTGACATATCAATTAGTCAAATAACATTAATTGAAGTATCAAAGTGAGAGCACAATCAAAAAAGATGTTCAGATATTTGCTAAGGCAACAAGGATAGAGAGAAAGCATTTCCTAGGGGCAAGAACAAAAGAAGAGGACTGGGTTTCAGGGGAAAGAGGATATCATGATTGCTCTAGAATGCACTGTGTTTCCTGTGCCATTGAAGTACTTCCATGGAAATATCAAGTGCAGAGGGATCTAAGAGCTTTGTCCATCAATGATGCGTGGTGTTGTTGTGACTGTGCACTGGTTAGTATTCACTGTCAACTTGACACATTCTAGAACCACCTGAGAGATGGGTCTCAAAGCATGCCTGTGGAGGATTATCTCATCATTCTAATTGATGAGAGAAGACTCATCTTGATTGTGGAGAGGGACTGTGCACTGAGAAAGTGATCCAGGACTCCTTAAGGTGAAGACAGCTAACTTAGCATTCATTCTCTGGCTGTAGATGAAACGTGACCAAATCTCTCAAGATCTGGCACTATGACTTTCCATCATACGGACTATAGTCTGAAACCGTGAGTTAAAATAAACCTTTCTGGGTTACACTGCCTTTGTGGGGACATTTTATCACAGAAACAGGAAAAGAGACTAAAATAGACTAGAAATTGCATATGACTAAGATTAATTAATAAAAATAAATAAAAATATAATAAAAGTAAGGCCTGATCCTTGAGAGATTTCAACATCGAATGTCTAATTGTAGAAATATTAACCTTCAAAAAAGAATTAAAAGACATGGCCACGAAGAAAGCAGGAAGATAGCAGGACAGCGTGGTGTCCAACAGGAAAGGCCACTTTAAGAAGGAAAGTGAAGCAAGTGTCTCTGGTTGCAAGACACCAGATGTGAGGAAGGAGGAACAGTCTCTACCTGAAAATGACTATTATGCTTAGCATTGTGGAAGATATTGACTGCTTTTCTGAGATCTATTTACTTCATTTGAAAAAGCCAACAAGACTGGAGCAGAATGGGGACTGCATACTACAACGAGAAAGATAGCTAGCACAATTCAAAATCACATCACTTTAGTTAAAATGCTCTCTCATCCGCTGTGGTTGTCTATGCAGCATCAAGCCAGTCAGCCTTCTAGTGTGGAATGGGAAGTAGTTCCCTAAATGAGAAGCTATGGACCACTTCTGGTCATTGGATACAGCACAAATAAAATTGGTGGGTTACTAAAAACAAAAAGAAGATATGAGATTGGCAGGGAAGGAAGTATGAGCAAATCTGGGAGGAGTCCAGGAAGGAGTTGGAGATAAATATGATCAAAATACATAGCTTGAAAAATCTCAAAAATTAATAAAAGTATTTTAAAAACCTTTCTTAGGTAAGTAAGTCACCTTGTATTAGTTACATTTCTATTGCTGTGATACAATACCATGACCAAGGCAACTTATAGAAGGAGGGGTTTATTTGGCTTATGGTTCCAGAGTGTTACAGTCCATGATGGTGTAGCAAAGCAATAGGAAGCTCGGGACTCGCAACTTGAACTTCAAGGACAAAGAGAGAGAGTGGCTTTTGCAACTTCAAATCCTCTCCCCCATCCCTCACCCCCACTACAGTGACATACTTCCTCCAGCAAGGCCACAATTCTCCCAAGCTTACCCAAACAGCGCCACCAACTGGGACCAAATGTTCAAACATATAAGTTTATGAAAACCATTCTCATCCAAACCACCATATACTTGAATTGAAAAATATAGTTTAAAATGTTTTCCCATAACTTAAAATCCATGATAGACCTCAAAGCATGAAAATTACATAGAGATTCAACATCTGCACAGGTAATTTGAAAAACTATCACAAGATAAATCACCAGATTACTGTCATATTGTCATATTATACGTACTCAGCTGCCTCAATTAGGTTTTGTTGATTCTTTTTTATTTTTTAAATCTAAATGATAATTTTTGGTAATGTGGATTGAAGATAAAATGACCCCCTCAGGTTCATGTTTTGAATTCTTGGTCCCGGACTAGTGGTAATATTTCAGAAGGTTTCAGAAACACAGGGGAAGTAGGGTTACTGGGGGGCCAGTCCTGAGGAGCATTTCTGCCTATTTCCCACCCTCCCTGCTTCCTGGTTCTTCCTGAATGGAATGCTGCTCGCCTTCAAGTGCACTTCCACTGGATGCCTTGCTCAAGCACAAGGGACCTAACAGCCATGACGGAAACTCTGCAAGCCAAAAGAAACACCTCCTTCCTAAGTTACTTCTATTAGGTATGTTTGTCATGGTGGTGATAGAAATAACTAACACAGTTTATACACTACTTTGCCTTGGACTATTGGCACCTTCCCCATGCACTACTCCCAACCCCCTACTCCATCAGAAGGCAGCTCTGAACCGTGTCTTGCCTTCTGCTTCACCTCAGCTGCATGGGGTCACACTTTTAAAACCCACATACAAACTTTTATATCACAGTCCCCTTTACGATGTTCCATTTCAAAACTGCAAATCAGTCGACAAAGGTAAACAATTCCCAAATGCGGAACACCAGACAAGCTTTCCATATTTCTTATTCATCAGGACTCTCAAGAAATACCAACCAATTCAACTGGGAAGTGAAGTCTAGTTTACTCAAAGCCAACAATTTGGACTCAGACGGCTTCTCTGATGTCTGCTTTGAACTGTGGTCATAAATATATTTTTGGAGGTAAATAGTCCTGATAGTTAGCAGTACCAAATATTACATGTTGGTCCCTCATCATGGAGATAATTGGCTAACTGCTTAGCATTTAATCCCCACTATGATTCTACAAGCTCTCATTATGTCCATGTTATTCCATTGAAAGGGGAGGCTAACTTTTTCAAGGTCCCTGGGTTGATGAAATGATAGCTAGCACTTGTGTTTGTTTTGTATCCCTGGCAACTTTGATCACATTTAATCCTGCTACCCATCCCCAGCAGGGTCTCGTGATCACGACAGTACAGAACAGCTGCTCCAAAATCTAGGGGTGTGCTGCCTTTCGTAGGAAAGAAAAAAAACGGAGGAAAATAGGACCAGAAAAGGTCATCTTCTGCAATTGCTTCTGCACCAGCAGTGGGAGGAAGGCTTTTATGAAAGCACCATTCATATCAAGAGCTAAGCAATCCTTTGTGGGCGAAGGCCCTGGATGATTAGGTTTATCTCTGCCTTGAAGTACCAGCTACCATCAGCACTTCTCAAATACAACAACAAAAAGCATCTCCTGATTTCTCCAAAAGTGGTCCCAGCTGACTACAATCAGTTTATTGCACTTAAAACAAATATTTTAAGTTCTGATATTAAACAAAGCATGTGAGGATGATGAATAATATAATGTCCAGGAGTTCTAAAATGTTGATTGTTCATCTGTGAACAGGGCCTTCATTCATCTTTCCCATGTTCTTCCCCCCACCCCTTCATTCTCCTTCCTTCTACTGTTCCTTCCCAGAGGTGTGATTCACTCAATAAGAACATTGTTCCCGAAACATTGGGGACCCTCCTCTCTCTCACACATTTCTCCGTCCAGGCTTCTGTCTATCTAGCCCTGATTAGCGTGTCATCTCCAAACCCAGAACAAAACCTGTGTAATTGGCTCTGCTTCTGAACGACAATCACCCCGTGTTAAAAACATCATTTCTATATTTACAAATCCAAGACATGATTGAAAGTGTCACGCTCTCCGTGTAGCAAGGGTATTCTCGTAATCAAACATCCAAAGCAAATTGTGTGATTGAACATTCCAAGGCTCCACTTCAAGTCAGAAAAGCTGAGTAGAAGCATGACACTTCATTAACATTCTACTTTCTTCCCCATATACAATCAGAACTAGGGATTGTGTTATTTTGGCCAAATTTTCAATGTAAATTTTTCTAAGCATTCTAAGTTTATAGATTATAAGCAACTATCACTGAGTCAAAATTATGAATACGAGATACGAATAAAACAAAAAACTCAGGAAATTCTGAAATACTTATACATATATTTTTCCATACCAACTCTTTTATCGTAAACAACACAAATAGTATAAAATAAAGGTATATATATATATATATATATATATATATATATATATATATATATATTCCCACAAATGCTGTGGGTGCAGAGTTTCTTGACTTGGCAAAATAATTTCTTCTGCAAACCTACTGTTTCTGAAATAACACCTGCAACGTTCTATTCCTCTGCTGTGTCGCTTTAATAAATTTATTCGGTAACTAAGCCACATAAATTCAAAAAGGACTTTAGTATTTGCCAATAATGAAGTCAATCCATTTAGGAATACTTTACCCTCTGTTTAGAGGTAGAGTTCCCACTTCTAGACACAACCTTTCTTTCCTAAACTGCATCCAAACCATGTGATTGAGAGATTGGTGGCCACATATCGCTCATCTGGGACCACCTAATGGAGCAGGTTATCATACTTTAATCTAATGAAAAATGTTCTTTCAGCATAGAAATTTTATATATTCATGGATAACTATAAGCATTCAAAAAGAGACACAATTGTATAAGACAGAAAACTGTGATTTAATAAAAATTAAGAAATAATTAATCTAAATTAAATATAACTGAGCTCTAAGATTTTTCTTTTGTCCAAACCACATCAATAAATTTTATGACAAAGAAAATTAATTTAGGTCAGCTAACAGGTACAAACTCCATGGAGGAACTTAACACCAATGTATCAGATAAGTAAATACCTATATAAATTTTGTTCAAAGTGAAAATTTAAATTATATTTTGTTCTGAAACAAGAAAATTTATTTCTTGAGAGAGTTGTACAGAGAAATAAAATCCCAGAAGTAAAACTATAAACCTTAGCATGTTATATAAATTTCTGTTTGCTGAGCTATCGACAATTTCTCTCAGTATCAGCTAAATTAAATACACCAGAGACGTGTGCCAACCATTTCCCTATTGCCCACCCTTGCCATGGCTATGAGAATATCTCAGACTCAGAAGAAATGCTTTGCTACACGGATTTATTATATTCTGGAGGAAAAATGAAAAGTAAACTTCTGCAAATGAGTGACCAAACTGTAACAAACCCTAAAAACACTAATCCCTTAATTGCATATCTTCAAACTCTGTCAAAATTGTGCCCAGCTGAGAACTCCCGGCAAATGGTATTTCAACCAAAACCTTACTTAATTCTGTGGTTGATCAAAACATGCCAGAATTCACAAAAGAATATCACTGTCTTTGTTATTTAGGGATAACTATCATACACATCACACACACAAACACACACACACATTCACACACATACACACACATACACATACACACACATATGCACACACATACACATAAACACACACACATACACACACATACACACATACACACACACATACACACATACACACACACACATACACACACATACACATAAACACACACACATACACACACATACACACATACACACACATATACACACATACACATAAACACACACACATACACACACATACACACACATATGCACACATATACACATAAACACACACACATACACACATACACATACACACACATACACACATACACACACATACACATAAACACACACACATACACACATACACACACATATACACACATACACATAAACACACACACACATACACACACATATGCACACATATACACATAAACACACACACACATACACACACATACACACACATACACACATACACATACACACACATACACACATATACATACACACATACACACACATATACACACACATACACATAAACACACACACATACACACATACACACACATATACACACATACACATAAACACACACACATACACACACATACACACATACACACACACATACACACACATATGCACACATATACACATAAACACACACACACATACACACACATACACACACATACACACATACACATACACACACATACACACATATACATACACACATACACACACATATACACACACATACACATAAACACACACACATACACACATACACACACATATACACACATACACATAAACACACACACATACACACACATACACACATACACATACACACATACACACACACATACACATATACACACACATACACACACATACACATAAACACACACACATACACACACACATACACATAAACACACACACACATACACATAAACACACACACACACCTTTAATGCAGCACTGAAAAATTGGCTTATACCTAATTTTAAAAAAAAACTTTACTTTTCTTATTTTTAATATAGGTTTGTGTGTCTTTGCGTGTACTTGTACATGTGACGGTGGGTGCCCATGGAGCCAGAGGTGTCAGATCCCCTGCTGCTAAAGTTAAAAATGGTTGTTAAGTCAGCTGACAACCTGAAGAAAGTTAGGAACTAAACCTGGGTCCTCGGGAAGAGCAGTCAGTGTTTTCAACCACTGAGCCCCCTCTCCGGCCCCCTAGAAGCCCAACTCAGCCTACCTTGCAGGGGTGTTTGTTCCACTTGCTCGGTTATAATGTACAGTTCGGGTGTGGCGGGGAGGCTCTACCACACGAACCCAGTTCTTCCTCTGCCTTTTGCGTCACTTGCAGCCGTAAAGTGTGGAAAGCATCGAGGAGACTTCCGATTCTCCTCCTGAAACCCAAACAGGCTTCACCGCATGTGCTGGCCACTTCCTGGCTACTTAGTCAACGACAGCTGAAGACTCTACTTTCGAAGAAACTGCACATGGAGTGGGCAGTATCAGATCTGCCTGACTCTGTGCTTGAAGCATGAATTTAGTACACACGGGAACTCCGCGCGTGCTCTCGAAGACAAGAAAGCCTCTTGCTTATTCCTTCCCTCTGTGCCTGAGGACACTTGCTTTCCGCATTAGACCATCCAACCGCCTCTTTGTTCACTGACCATGTATGTCCTTCTGTTCATTTCCCTATGGTGACTCTTACCATCGAGTTGCTACAAATGTTTTTAATACTTAATTTCTATTATTAAGGGTTTGAAATAACAAGGAATAAGAAACAGCCTTCTCTCTGGTGAGCCTGCAACGTCCAGATCAGTTTAATGCAACTGAAGGCTGCAGGGCAGCCTTACGTACAAGCAAGACTGCAGACAAAAATGTTCTCACTGGGAAGAAGGCAAAATCAAGTCAGCAGGTAATATGAGTGATGGTAATAATATTTAATAAATGAAACTTAAGCACTTGGTCTGTATGTAGTATATGCTAAATGCTTTTCATGTAGAAAATCCCAGCCCAAAGAGGAACTTTGGTGAAATGAGCCAAAGAGAGGAAGCTGCTGTAAAAGATAACTTCAGAAAATAGTCCTCTAGGGGGAGGAGCTGGGACTTAAGACCCACCATACTTGTCACAGTCTGAGGTCACAGAAGACATCGTCAGGACGTAGGACCCTGTTATTAGTTGCTAATCCACTCGAAAGGTGCTGCCTTGAGCCTTATTCAGAGAAGCTTCTTACAGCTGGTAGTGATTAATACAGAAACTCATAACCTGTCAAGGCGTGGAGAATAAGTATTGTATATTACTTATGTATATAATGTATATATGTGAAGTTGCCAGAGAATTAAAAATAAGCAAAATTTGATCTTCAGTTATAAATTTACAATTAGATATTAACTATCTTAGAAAGAAATTGCTATTCCATTTATAATGTTAAGTTCTGTGAAAGACAAGGGCTTTTATCTTATTCATAGTGTGATCCCTTAGTACAAGTCCATAACATAAATACCCTTTACATATGGTAAAATTTTAAAAAATGCTCATATGACCAAAAAAGTAACACAGAACTAGAAGATGCCATAATCCATGAAACCACATTTTCTTGAGCATAACAGGACATGCAGACATAGCTTGAGACAGAACACAAAGGCCAGGGTGCCAGTTCAGAGAAAGGTATGAAAACCTCATGTGGAACTCAGGGACAGTCTGAGAAACACTGCCGATGGCAGCTGAACAATCCAGCAAGGTCAGTGTAAGGTCCAGGCTGAGAAGTGATGAGAGATGGGCACTCTGACGGGTAGGGCCATGATGCTGTCCACCACGAAGACCACATGAGGCATTCACACTGAAGCTGCAGTGATGAAGAGCAGCCTCCAGCTCAACCTACCTGTGACTAATTAGAAAAGAAGACCAAAAGGAACCCAAATAAGGTGAAATAAAAGGCAGACAGGGAATAAACAGAGGATTACTGGGGATGGTTCCATGTAGAAATAGTAAATGTAGCTTAAAAATCAAGGATAGGGGACAATCATTTTCTAACATAATACAGTAACGAATTGGGTAGGGGGTATTAAATGGTTATTGGGCATTGCAGGACACAGGATTGAAATGAAAATTAACATGAGATTTGCAATACTCCAGATATTGAGGATGGTTCCTACGGATATCAGAAAGAAAAGTAGAGGCCCAGGGTCAGAATTTGAAGAAGAAAATTCAAGGAGACTGGTGAAAGCATCCAAGCAAAGCCACGTTAGAAGAAAGATGGGCAGATTAAGAAAAGAGACAACCAGACATGTGAAACACCATTAAAAACCTGAGAAATGAGCCAGGCGGTGGTGGCGCACGCCTTTAACCCCAGCACTAGGGAGGCAGAGGCAGGCGGATCTACAATCTACAATCTAAAATCCGGTCTACAAGAGCTAGTTCCAGGACAGGATCCAAAGCTACAGAGAAACTCTGTCTCAAAAAAAAAAAAAACTGAGAAATGTAAAACCTAAAGACAAATCATAAACCTGAGCAAATAAGACTCAGACGGGGCCTGAGGAGACAGCTGAGTTGGTAAAGTAAAATGTCTGCCTTGCAAGCATGAGGACCTGTGTTTGAACCCCAGAACCCACATAATACAAAACAACAACCACAAATAAGGTACAATAGGAGCATGCCATCTCAGTGCTAGAAAGGGACAGGGGAATCTCAGGAGCTGTCCAACAGCGAGCGTAGCCTAACCAGCCTAACCATTGCACACACCTATGCACATACAAAAGGCACAGATGGTCATTTGATCAGTCTCTATAACATGCTCAGTTTACAGGGAAAATTCCATGGGTACAAAGGAGGTGATAAGAAAGAAATAAAACTTATCAATGTGTTCTAATATTAAGGATCATCCAGAGAGACTGAGAGTGGGGACAAGATACTATGAAGGAGGCAGAAAAATCCATGGCTTCAGAACAGAAAAGCTGACACCATAGTTCAGGCCAAGTCTGAAGGTCTGAGTACTGCAGAAGCAGAGAGAATGATCCCCAGTCCAAGACAGGGACTGTGGAGAGCACCAAAGTCCAAGGGCCTGAAAATCAGAAATTCCGGTGTTTAAAGATAAAGGAAAATGAATTTCCCAGTTTAAGAAGAAAGAAAAAACTCACCTTTCCTTGACTACACATGCACATACACACACACACACACACACACACACGTTTGGTCTTTCAGTGTTCTGACTGACAGCTGTCTATGTTGATGACCGTGTGACTGCTTCATCCAGTCTTACTCATCTAGATCTCTTCTAGAAAGAGATCACTTGGTATTTCACCAGCCTCTCGGCATCCCCTAACCCAGTCAAGTGCACATACGAAATTAACTGTCACTAATAATATGATCAATATGACTGGGGAAAATACAGAGTAACAAAGTTTCTTGTCTTAGATGGCCCCTGAGCTTACTTAAATCATAATGTAAGAAGCACAGTGTGATAGTTTTAAGTGTCACCAAGGAAGAGGGTCTCAGCTGGGAGATGGTCTAGATCAGGCAGGTCTGTAGGCGTGTCTGTGGAGGACTGTGGGGATTCAGGCAATTGAGATAGGAAGATACACCATCGTGGGTGGCACCATTCTTGGGCTTTAGCTCCCAAACTTTATTAGAGCAGAGATGGTTAGCTGAGTATTAAGCATGCAATCATGTTTCCCTGCTCTTGGCTGTGACCTGCCCTGACTTTTTTGTTATCATAGACTCTAACTTGATATTGTAAGCTAAATAAAGCCCTTCCTCATCAATGCTGCCTTTTGTCTGGGTATTTGTCAGAGCAAAAGAAATGAAACTAGAACACTTTATTTGAAAGACAGCGATAATATTTAGAACATTATTTTAAACAAAGGCTTGATAAATTTTGTGTAAACTTTAGAGTAATTAGTACTTCGGGTTTGTTGGAAGTTGATAATGTATACGGTACTAAATCAATGGCTGTTACATTAAAGAAAACAGTCCTTTCTCCCAAGCATAAGTGGAAACACAATAATACTTTATTGTGTTTGTCTAAGAGAGCAATTATATAATTTGGTACCTTTCCTGGACATTAAATGGGGTGACAAGAGACCCCCTTGTTATGAACTCCGAAGAGGTCCTCAGTCTCAGAACTGTCCCTCCTAGTTTTATATAGCCAGTCATCGTAAGTTGGGATTCTTATAGCACACACATGTGTGCATAAACAGTCACTGATATTAGTAAGTTCTAAGACTATTTATTTACTATTAACTGACGATCAGTACCAATAACTTTGTCCTAAAATTCAGCTGACCAGAAAACTAGTTGACTTATGAGTACTGGCCGAGTGTTTAAGATAACGGTTTCTGATCAAACACAGGCTTGGACTGCAGCCTCCTGCATTAACAGGAGTCCTTCAGTTCCAGTCCTGAAATTATACATGGTGAATTGTGTCACTGCGTTGTCCCCGCAGAGAACTGAGGCTCCTCTTATGAGCAGGGCTGATGTTGCTCCAAACACAGACCCAAGCTGTCAGCAAAGACTGGAGCCAAAGTTCTGCCACTCTGTGAGCTCTGTATCCCAGGAAGGGCACGGCACTCATCTAATCATGCAGCTTAAAAGGCCCATAGCCTAAGGGTCAGAGGCCCTTTCCTGGAGTCTAACATCTGTACTTGCTAGATCTCTGTGCAGTGCCCGGCAATGCAATGAGTAACAGGGGACTTGTTATTGCTCCAGTCTCCATGAGTTTTCCCACATAAACACTGTTCCAGCCGGCCTGTGTGTGTGCAGCTTGGCCATTTGCCCTTGACACACAAGCACCAACAATCAATCAGACGCTGGAGACACAGAAGCAAACATAACAAAAAGTCCCTGCCCTCAAGCTTACATTCTCCCAGGAAGAGAGAGAGAGCCAATAAACAAACAAATGGATAATGCTTCAAGTGGCAACAAAGGACAAACAGAGTAATAAAGCCATGAAAGGAGACAGAGTGATCCTAGGCTTGCTCTAGGGAGTCAGCAGCCATGGCTCTTCAAAGGTGGAGTCGGAGCAGTGACCTGGAAGAAACAAGAGAATCAGCTGTGTGCCTGCGCACGGGAAAGCGTTTTTTGGCAAAGAGAGATGAGTTCAGAGCCTCGGGCAGGAAAGGACTCAGTGTGCTTGAAGATGAAAACCGGGCTGTTCCTGGAGAGCAGGGGAATAGGAGAGAGCGTGACAGGGTGGAGTCATCCAGGCCACAGCAGAGGCTTAGGATTTGACTTCAGTTCAGATGGAATGCCACTGGAAGGAGCTGCCTCAGTTTCCAAAGAGACTCCTTGGGCTTTCTGTGGAGAAGTGACACCGTAAGAAGAGGTAGCTGGTGAGATAGAGAAGCTGGAGCTGACTAGGGGATAGGGGTAGGCCATTTTGTCAAGAGAATTGATGGCTTACGGTAGTAGTGGACAAAAAGCATCACCAGAAGTTGGAGTTGAGAAGTCAACATAGTATATAACAGGCAGGATTTTTATTTTAGGGGTTAGTTAGTTAGTTAGTTAGTTAGTTAGTTAGTTAGTTAGGCTCAAACAACTGTGAGTGGTTTATTGACACAGGAAACTATAGGATGAGAGCGTATTGAGTTTAACCTGGGACATATTAAGTTTGGAGGATCTTTAAGATCAAGGATCCTTCATAGATGATTACATATGTACATCCGGCACTCAGGGAATTGTCTTTGCTAAGATGGGCACTTTGGGAATCACTAGCATGTCACTTCATGGCACCAAGGAGACCCACCAGGGACATTCACACATGGAATGTGGGCTAGAATTTCTATGGCTTCTCAGGGAGGCCCTGCTGAACATAAGGTCCATGCTAGTGCTGAGGTTCTTACAGTCGCATGGCGACATTTTGAGGGACTCCAAGAGGTATGTTTCAGCAATAGCTTGGCACAGAGGCAGATGCGAGAATGCAGCTCATCTACTGTTAACCCAGATGCTAAAGAGGTCTGGAAAACTATGTCATGTCATCCTCTTCCTTACACTGTGGGCTTGGTGTTTCTTTTTTTTTGCCTTATGTTTTAATACTCTTGCTTCCTGGCCTCTCTAGACACCTACTTTACTAACACAGGAGTGACGATATGGTGAGGGTCCTGTGGGGAAGAGCACAACACGCGTGACATGATAGTGGAGGGGCAGACTACCTGGGGTGGAAAGGTCTAAGCAGGGTTGACAAGTAGATGAGAAAGATTAAGTGTGAGAACAGAGTCAACCAAACGTGTATGAAAAAATATACGGGGGTGAGGAGACAGTTTAGTGGATACAGTGGTTACAATTCAACTGGAAGAGTCAGAATTCAGATCCCCAGAACCCACATAAAAGCTGAGTAGGTGTAGAGACCCCCCTGTACTCCTCGTGCTCAGAGGGTAGACAAAAGATCCCCAGGGAAGCTGACTAGCTATGCTCCCTGAATCAGCCAGCTCTGGGATCAGCAAGGACCTTGCCTCTGTAAATAGAATGGAAAGACATCAAGGATAATACCTGATGTCAACTTCTGTCCTCCAAAATACACATACATACATACACACACACACACACACACACACAAATGTACATGCATGCCCACAAACCCATGTACCACACACATATATACACATATACACATACACTCGCAACATGCACACACACACAAATGTACATGCATGCCCACGAACACATGTGCCACACACATACATACACATATAAACATACACTCGCAACATGCACATACACACAATGTATAATATATAAACCTATTACTTTACAAACTGTTTAAATAACAAAATTATAAAAAGGGGGCTGGAGAGATGGCTCAGAGGTTAAGAGCATTGCCTGCTCTTCCAAAGGTCCTGAGTTCAATTCCCAGCAACCACATGGTGGCTCACAACCATCTGTAACGGGGTCTGGTGCCCTCTTCTGGCCTGCAGTCATACACACAAACAGAATATTGTATACATAAAAAATAAATAAATATTTGAAAAAAACAAAATTATAAAAAGAAAAAGAGTATTGCTGGTCCCAGAATATTAAACAAAAAATCCCAATACCATATTGTGATATTTTCCTATAAGCTGCTAACCAGGACATCCCCAGAAGCTCCGAAAATGCCCCAGAATGCCTTTTTCTTGGTTTCCCAACTTAACTATATTAAAACCCTTCAACAACACTGAAGACACCACATACTTTGTGTGCTATACACAGAGAAAACAAGAAAGAACTGAGCTAGAAGCTTCCTCCCTGGTGGCAATGCCCACAGCTGGAAAGTTTTATTCAGACCCCTGAAAGAGAAAAGCCCTACAATACTAACCTGACAGATGAGGTCTCCACTGATGCAAAATAGGCATGAACGTTCAGAGGGTAACCAACCACTTTCTGGTTGGATTTAAAGCCCGTCTATGGGCATCCTGGCAAAATAAATCTGTTCAAAAGTCTCTATGACTGGAGACCACAGGCCCTACCAGGAATTGTACTACTGACTTTTCAAAATAGACGTATTTTTAAGCTTCCTTATAAATATTTATGTTCATACCCATAGATTAGTGCTGCTCTCAACCTGGGTGGGAGAAGGTCCTTTTCGTAGCAAGTGACAATTAATGCAGAAAGTCAGAACTTGCTTACGTTCTGGGAATACATACCTATGGAGTATTGTAAATAGGACATCTCTAACACCATCTCCAAAGCCCAGTGATCCTAGCAGAAGAGGGAGCAGAAAGACTGACTGTAAGAGCCAGAGGCTGGAAGGAAGGAACACTGTGAAAAGCTGCCTTCTACACATGCTATGGCCATCGCAAACACAGAGAAGACATGCAAGCAGCATGATGTCCAGCTGCGAGAAGTGCAGTAGGAGAAGAGAGGTAAGGGAGAGTAATGAGGAGTGAATGAATGGTCATAATACGTTACACATGTACAACATTGCCAAAATAAAAACAATCAGAAGAAAATATATTCTTTATAGGAACATCCCTATTAGTATGCAATGAGTTTGCTAATTTTAAGTGAGTTAATAATCTAAATTTTTCAGTTTTTATTTTAATACAGTGATAATAGAGATCAGCAAGTGTACCTCAAGATCTTTACTAAGCACTAGCAATAAGAAGAACTCTAAGACCAAAGTTTGAGAACTGCAAGTAACTACAAACAGGTTGAGAAAGAAGGCAAACCTAAGAAATGAGTGAGGTGGCTGGAAAGGTACCAACAAGGAGACTGAGGAGGAGCTGTCAGCCAGCAAGGAAAGCAGGTCATGCCAGAGTCCAGTTGAGAAAAGCCTTTCAAGAAGAGAGTTGTCAACTCCACCACATGCTTCAGAGACTGAAGAAAGTAAAAAGCAGTTCTTGGATTTGACAATACAGAGGTCACCAGTAATCTAATGAGACTGTTTTGTAGAAATGGCAAAGACAAAAGCCTGCCTAGAAAGTGTTCTGCTAATAATTAGAAGAAAAAAAAGGAAGACAGAAGTATAACCATATGAAAGCTGGGGTAGCATCTAGAGAGGAATCAACATCAGGAGAGATTTTTGCAGAGGAAGACTATAATGATATATTTGAATTTGGTAAGAGTCATCTAAAAATGAGAGTGGCTGAATTTAATGACAAAAGAGAGAGATGAGGCCCGCCTACACTTCCTGATCAACCTACAGGGCTACACTGCCCGGTACCTCCTAGCTATTCCTATCCCATCCAGCCTCCATCCAGATCCCCCCACCCCCTGTTTCTCTCCCCCCTCCCTTCCGCGGTGGCAGAGTGCCTAGTGCTCAGCCTGCTTGGGCGCTGGGTCCTAACCCAAAGCGTAGGGCAAAGGGGAGCTCGGGGGCTTCTTTGTCCCCAGAGCCCGCCTGCAGCAAGCAGGGTGGGCCCTTTGTCTGCGAGCGAACCAAGCAGCAAGGAGTTTCGATCAGGGCACCTAGTGAGACATCATTGTGGTGAGTGAGTGCTGCGGCACCCGGGAACAGCCCGCCTACACTTCCTGATCAACCTACAGGGCTACACTGCCCGGTACCTCCTCGCTATTCCTATCCCATCCAGCTTACATCCAGATCCTCCTACCCCCTGTCTCCCTCCATCCCTCCCTTCTTGGGGCAGAGCGCCTCCATGCTCAGCCTGCCTGGGCACTGGGACTGAACCCGAAGGTGAGTGCAAAGGGGAAGGTGGTAGCTCCTTTGTCTCCATAACCTGCCTGCAGCAAGCAGGGTGGGCCCTTTGTTTGCGAGCTAACCAAGCAGCAAGGAGATCTGAACTGGACACCAGGAGAAACAGCACGGGGGAGTGACATCACTGGGAAGGTACATCAGTTGGCAAGAAGACCTGATCCTGTAAAAGAAGATCCATAGGAGAATATTGGGAGGAGGAGATGGGGAGACGCCAATGCAAGAATTCACCCAACAATCTGAAAAACAACACGAAACCACCAGAAGCCAGCGACCTCACAACAGGAGGACATGAACACCTTAATCAAGAAGAAGGAGAAAAAGCTGACTTCATGACAGGGATTGACACCCTTAAACAGCATATAAAAAACGCCCTTATAGAAATGGAGGAGAAGTATAACAGAAAGTTCGAGGAATTGAGTAAATCAGTGAACGATACCCTAGGAAAGCAAGGAAAAACAATCAAGCAGATAATGGAAACAGTTCATGATTTGAAAAATGAAATGGAGGCAAAGAAGAAAACACAAACAGAGGGCCGGCTGGACATGGAAAATCTAGGTAAACGAATAGAGACTACAGAAACAAGCATAACCAGCAGAATACAAGAGATAGAAGAAAGAATCTCAGAGTCTGAGGATAACATAGAGAAAATAAACGCACTGATCAAAGAAAACAGCAAGTCCAACAAACTCTCATCACAAAACATTCAGGAAATATGGGACACAATAAAAAGACCAAACCTAAGAATAATTGGAGTAGAAGAAGGAGAAGAAGTGCAGCTCAACGGTCCAGAAAATATACTTAACAAAATTATAGAAGAAAACTTTCCCAACCTGAAGAACGATGTACCTATGAAGGTTCAAGAAGCATACAGAACCCCAAATAGGCTGGATCAAAAAAAAACATCCCCTCGCCATATAATAATCAAAACACAAAATATACAGAATAAAGAAAGAATATTAAGAGCCGCAAAGGAAAAAGGCCAACTTACTTATAAAGGTAAACCTATCAGACTTACACCTGACTTCTCTATGGAAACCATGAAAGCCAGAAGGTCCTGGATAGATGTACTGCAAAAACTAAGAGACCATGGATGCAAGCCCAGACTACTATATCCAGCCAAGCTTTCGTTCACCATAAATGGAGAAAACAAAATTTTCCAGGATAAAAACAAATTTAAGCAATACGTAGCCACAAATCCAGCCTTACAGAAAATAATAGAAGGAAAATCACTAACCAAGGAGTCCAACAAAGACCTCAATAACTCAGACATCTAGAGACCATTCACCAGCGCAACTCAAAGAAGGGAAACACACAAACCCTACTACTAAAAAAGTGACCGGTGTTAACAACCACTGGTCATTAATAACACTTAATGTCAATGGGCTCAACTCACCTATAAAAAGGCACAGGCTAAGAGACTGGATACGAAAACAGGATCCAACATTCTGCTGTCTACAAGAAACACACCTCAGCCACAAAGACAGGCACCTACTCAGAGTAAAGGGCTGGGAAAAGGCTTATCAAGCAAATGGACCTAAGAAACAAGCAGGTGTGGCCATACTAATTTCTAACAAAGTTGACTTCAAACTTAAATCAATCAGAAGAGATGGAAAGGGACATTTTATACTCATAACAGGAAAAATTAATCAGGAAGAAGTCTCAATCCTGAATATCTATGCCCCTAATATAAAAGCACCCATGTATGTAAAAGAAACATTGCTAAAATTCAAGGCAGCCATCAAACCGCACACACTAATAGTAGGAGACTTCAACACTCCTCTCTCACCAATGGACAGGTCAATCAGACAGAAACCTAACAGAGAAATTAGAGAATTGATGGAGGTAATGAAGCAAATGGACTTAACAGACATCTATAGAATATTCCACCCAAAGAGGAAAGAATATACCTTTTTCTCTGCAGCTCATGGAACCTTCTCGAAAATTGACCACATACTAGGTAACAAAGCTAACTTACACAGCTACAAAAAAATATTACTAACCACCTGTGTCTTATCAGACCACCATGGATTAAAGTTAGAATTCAACAACAATGCTACCCCCAGAAAGCCTACAAACTCATGGAAACTGAACAGTCAACTACTGAACCATACCTGGATTAAGGAAGAAATAAAGACAGAAATTAAAGTCTTCCTTGAATTCAATGAAAATAAGGAAACAACATACTCGAACTTATGGGACACTATGAAAGCAGTGCTAAGAGGAAAGTTCATAGCACTAAGTGCCCACTTAAAGAAAACAGAGAAAGCACATATTGGAGACTTAACAGCCCACCTGAAAGCTCTAGAAAAAAAAGAAGCAGACTCACCTAGGAGAAGTAGAAGACTGGAAATAATCAAACTGAGGGCTGAAATCAACAAAATAGAAACACAGAAAACAATCCAAAGAATCAATGAATCAAGAAGCTGGTTCCTGGAGAAAATCAACAAGATTGACAAACCCCTATCCAAACTAGTCAAACGGCAGAGAGAAAATTTGCAAATTAATAAGATCAGAAATGAAAAGGGGGACATAACCACAAACACAGAGGAAATTCAGAGAGTCATTAGATCTTACTACAAAAGCTTGTATGCCACTAAACTGGAAAATGTAAAAGAAATGGACGCTTTTTTAGATAAATACGATTTACCAAAATTAAATCAGGAACAGGTGAACAATCTAAACAGACCTGCCAGTCGCGAAGAACTAGAAGTTGTTATCAAAAACCTCCCTACCAAAAAAAGCCCAGGGCCAGATGGTTTCAATGCGGAATTCTACCAGAACTTCCAAGAAGACCTAATACCTATACTCCTCAAAGTATTCCACAATATAGAAACAGAAGGGTCATTACCAAATTCCTTTTATGAAGCTACAGTTACTCTGATACCAAAACCACACAAAGACTCAACCAGGAAAGAGAATTACAGGCCGATCTCACTCATGAATATCGACGCAAAAATCCTCAACAAAATACTGGCAAACCGAATCCAAGATCACATCCGAAAAATTATCCATTATGATCAAGTAGGCTTCATTCCTGAGATGCAGGGCTGGTTCAACATACGAAAATCTATCAATGTAATCCACCGTATAAATAAACTGAAAGAAAAAAACCATATGATCATTTCATTAGATGCTGAAAAAGCATTTGACAAAATTCAACATCCATTTATGTTAAAAGTCTTGGAGAGATTAGGGATACAAGGGTCATACCTAAATATAATAAAAGCTATATACAGCAAGCCGACAGCTAACATCAAATTAAACGGAGAGAAACTCAAAGCCATCCCGCTTAACTCAGGAACACGACAAGGCTGTCCACTTTCGCCATACCTCTTCAATATAGTACTGGAAGTTCTAGCAATAGCAATAAGACAGCATAATGGGATCAAGGAGATTCGAATTGGAAAGGAAGAAGTTAAACTTTCCTTATTCGCAGATGATATGATAGTGTACATAAGCGACCCCCAAAATTCCACCAAAGAACTTTTACAGCTGATAAACAGCTTTAGTAATGTGGCAGGATACAAGATCAACTCCAAAAAATCAGTCGCCCTCCTATACTCAAAGGATATGGAAGCAGAGAGGGAAATCAGAGAAGCTTCTCCATTCACGATAGCCACAAACAGCATAAAATATCTTGGGGTAAATCTAACCAAGGAAGTGAAAGATCTTTTTGACAAGAACTTTAAGGCATTGAAGAAAGAAATTGAAGAGGATACCAAACAATGGATGGACATCCCTTGCTCTTGGATTGGGAGGATTAACATAGTAAAAATGGCAATTCTACCAAAGGCAATTTATAGATTCAATGCAATCCCCATCAAGATCCCATCAAAATTCTTCACAGATCTGGAGAGGACAATAATCAACTTTATATGGAAAAACAAAAAACCCAGGATAGCCAAAACAATCCTATACAATAAAGGATCTTCTGGAGGCATTACCATCCCTGACTTCAAACTCTATTACCGAGCTACAGTAATGAAAACAGGGTGGTACTGGCATAAAAACAGAGAAGTCGACCAATGGAATCGTATAGAAG
This sequence comes from Microtus pennsylvanicus, assembly GCF_037038515.1. NCBI lineage: Eukaryota > Metazoa > Chordata > Mammalia > Rodentia > Cricetidae > Microtus > Microtus pennsylvanicus. The sequence continues at coordinate 22,076,458 of NC_134583.1, forward strand.
ACCCGGACTTTATCCCACAAACCTATGAACACCTCATTTTCGATAAAGGAGCTAAAAGTATACATTGGAAGAAAGAAAGCATCTTCAACAAATGGTGCTGGCACAACTGGATGTCAACCTGTAGAAGAATGAAAATAGACCCATATCTATCACCGTGCACAAAACTCAAGTCCAAATGGATTAAAGACCTCAATATCAGCCCGAAAACACTGAATCTAATAGAAGAGATAGTGGGCAATACCCTACAACAGATGGGCACAGGCGATCGCTTCTTAGGTATAAGCCCAGAAGCACAGACATTAAGGGCAACATTGAATAAATGGGACCTACTAAAACTGAGAAGCTTCTGTAAAGCAAAGGACACTGTCACTAAGACACAAAGGCAACCTACTGACTGGGAGAAGATCTTCACCAACCCCACAACAGACAAAGGTCTGATCTCCAAAATATATAGAGAACTCAAGAAACTAGACTTTAAAATGCTAATTAACCCAATTAAAAAATGGGGCGCTGAACTGAACAGAGAATTCTCAACAGAAGAAGTTCAAATGGCCAAAAGACACTTAAGGTCATGCTCAACCTCCTTAGCGATTAGGGAAATGCAAATCAAAACAACTTTGAGATACCATCTTACACCTGTAAGATTGGCTAAAGTCAAAAACACCAAGGATAGCCTTTGCTGGAGAGGCTGTGGAGGAAGGGGTACCCTCATCCATTGCTGGTGGGAATGCAATCTTGTGCAACCACTATGGAAGTCAGTGTTTCGGTTTCTCAGGAAATTCGGGATCAACCTACCCCTGGACCCAGCAATACCACTCTTGGGAATTTACCCAAGAGATGTTCTATCACATGTCAAAAGCATTTGTTCAACTATGTTCATAGCAGTATTATTTGTAATAGCCAGAACCTGGAAACAACCTAGATGCCCTTCAATGGAAGAATGGATGAAGAAAGTATGGAATATATACACACTAGAGTACTACGCTGCGGTAAAAAACAATGACTTCTCGAATTTTGCATGCAAATGGATGGAAATAGAAAACACTATCCTGAGTGAGGTATCCCAGACCCAAAAAGATGAACATGGGATGTACTCACTCATAATTGGTTTCTAGCCATAAATAGGGCTCACGGAGTCTACAATAGGCGAATCTAAAGAAGCTAAGTAAGAAGGTGAACCCAAGGAAAAACATATAGTTATCCTCTTGGATAAGGGAAGTAGACAAAATTGCCGGGGAGAAAAGTGGGATCTTGGGGGTGGGGTGGGAAGGGGGTAAGGGGAGATGGGGAGAGAAAAGGTAGAAGGGAAGGAGGGGGGACTTGGGGAAACAGGAGGAGCGGGATAAAGGAAGGTTGGATAGGGGAGCACGGAACCACAATTCTTAGTCAAGGGACCCACTTTAGGGGGGGCAGGAGACTTGACTCTAGAGGGGCTCCCAGGTGCCCAAGCTGAGGTCCCCAGTTAGTTCCCTGGGCAACTGAGGATAGGGAACCTGAAATGACCCTACCCTAGAGCAATACTGACGAATATATTGCATATCATCCTAGAACTCGCATCTGGCGATGGATGGAGATAGAGACAGAGACCCACACTGGAGCACTGGACTGAGCTCCCAAGGTCCCAATGAGGAGCAGAAAGAGTGAGAACATGAGCAAAGATGTCGGGACCACGAGGAGTGCACCCACCCACTGAGACAGTGGAGCTGATCTACTGGGAGCTCACCAAGGCCAGCTGGACTGTTACCAGAAAAAGCATGGGATAAAACTGGACTCTCGGAACATGGCGAACAATGAGGGCTGATGAGACGCCAAGGACATTGGCACGCGGTTTTGATCCTACGCAATGTGCTGGCTTGGTGGGAGTCTAGCCAGTTTGGATGTTCACCTTCCTAGATATGGATGGAGGGGGGAGGACCTAGGACTTACCACAGGGCAGGGAACCCTGACAGCTCTTTGGACTGGAAAGGGAGGGGGAGAGGAGTGGGGGGAAGGGGAGAGGGGTGGGAGGAGGGAGAGAAGAGTGGGAGGAGGGGGAGAAGAGTGGGAGGAGGGGGAGGGAAATGGGAGGCTGGTGGGAGGAGGTGGAAATTTGTTATTTTTTTCTTTTCTTTATCCTCCTTTTATCAATAAAAAAAATGGGGAAAAAAAATAAAAAAAAAAAGAGAGAGATGAACAATGGGAGCCATGTAAGGCAGAAGGGAGGGATCCAATGCATTACCAAGCTGTTCTGTTCTTTCGTTGTTACACAAAGAATAAGAATAAGCACATTTACAACCATAATAGGTTGATAGGTGTGAGAACAGAGATGTATAGAAGCTCCTTCTAGATTGCTTCTATTTTCTAAGTATAAAGTGGAATGTTACCAACTCAGAGTAAATAATGGAAAGGATATTCGAGTTCAAAGGTGAAGGCATGAAAATTAATCACATAGGAAGAAAGCAAGAAAACGAGCTGGTGTGGTTGGCCCGGGCCTAAAGTCCAAGCTGCTCAGAAACCTGAAGTGAGAGGGTAGCAAGAACTTCAGAGAGTTCAAGACTGACCTCCCAACTTAGTGAGATCTTGTCTCAAAACAAAAAGTCAAGGGAAGAGGTTGAAATTTAGTTTAGTGGTAGAGTGCCTGGCACACATGAGGCTCTAAGTTCAATCCTGAATACCAAAGAAAAATGGAGAGTAAAGTGACCAGGAGGTTGTAGCTATGTTCATCCCCAGAGAAGACTGAATGCTTATGCATTTGAAGTGAGACCAAGTGGGAGGTGGGTGTTACCTTAGTCATATTAAACCAGCAAAGTTCAGTGATGACCACACATCTCAAATCATAAATCTGAGTTTGCTCTGAGTTTATCCCAGACCCATGGTTCCATTTGGTGAATTAGTCTCTGCCTTTCTTTCTCTTCGTTTTCTAAAGCAACCTACATCTTTCTTCACCTGAAGGATGGCCACATTTGGGTTTAAACAGTCAAGCAGTGACACTGTGTCTCTGTTCTTGAACAACTAACTTGATAACGAACGTAACCTAGGCACTATTAGCAAGTTGTCCTCCATGGGTTCTGAAAGTGCCAATATCCCAATTTCACTAGGACAACCCTCCTCTCTCTCTCTCTCTCTCTCTCTCTCTCTCTCTCACACACACACACACACACACACACACACACACACACACACACAAACACACACTCCACCACCACTAAGTCAAATGTGTGCAAACCAGAACAATGCACCATCAACACTAAAACCACTGACGATTACACCCCATTTACTCCCTCGTTCTGTCTTCTGGGGGTCGTTTACAGCAAGGATGGTAATTAGAACAACAAACGTCACATCTATATCCTCTCAGCTCCCAGCCAGCCAGTTTATTATCATAATCGAAAAGTTTTGCCAGAAGTACCCTTGTTAAGAGCAATCTGAATGCCATAACGCTCATGTCCAAGAGAAAGAAAATATTTCCTCAGCTCCCCATGGGCAACTGTAATCAGCTTTTGTGAGCTTTTGGAAGATCACCTGGGATCTAGGCCTAATAGAAATCTCCACACCACAGTGCTCAAGGTAATCAGCACCTCTGTCTCTTTGAAACACAAACATGATCTGAAAGTCTTATATCAGAGAACGTGGCGTGATTTCTACACCCTGTTCTTGTCAGAAATGTACAATATCCTACCTTAAATGCTGGTGAGTCAGATCATAAATGTGCTTCTAAGTAAAAATGCCTTTTGGAAACTACCAAGATGACAGTTTCTGATCCCTTGTCCAACGACTGCTTCCAGTGGTGGCTGGAGAGTCAGTGCCTGTTGTTCCTCACCTCTACCTTCCACGTACGCAGTTATGCAGTAGTCGCCGGGAAAACAAGTGTTCCTAGGACAACTCTTGTCTGACGCCACATACATGAAGTACTAGAGAAGGCAGCTTCATAGAGATAAAGTCGAGCAGAACCAGGGTTGGCAGTAGAGAATGGAGACCTGCTGTCGAATACATTGAGTTTCAGTTTAGTAAAATGGTAATGTTCTAGAGATGGATGGTAGTGACAGACACAAAATATGTAGACATATTCAATGTCATGGAACTATATGGTTAAAAGTAGTTAAGATGGTAACGTTTAATATAGTCATACTTTACTGCCATTTTTTAAAGAACAGCAAACATTGAACATCTTGAGCTATTTCTTTATTCTGTTCATAGGACCCCCTTCCATTTATCTGGGCTGTAATGAGTAGTTGTCACCTGCTTGACTTCTGAGCATGCCTGAGACAAGCTCTCTATGTGAGGGAATTTCTGCAGTATGATCCCTTCCTTCTCAAGGTCGAAGGTGGTGGATGCAGGTGCCTGCTGTTCCAGTGTCCACACATGCCAGAAGCCCCACAGCACCCCAAAGCCTTCCAAGTAGGACTGAGCAACTGCACAGAGGCAAATTGTGGTGGCATCCTTTATAATAATGGGTTTTGCAGCACTGAGGACCTGTGTCAGTGATGTGAGCTCACGTGGTAGAGATGTTAGTGTGACTCGAGCTGAGCAGTGTTTCTGTAGTGAGTGACAGCATAATTTCCATGACCAAGGTTTGCCATCCTATTCTAGGGTTCTGATAGGTTTTAGACTACTGTTTTCAAAATACTGTCCATAACCCACGTGGGTACAAAGTCAGTCTAGAAAGTTATAACTTGTCATTTAAGATGAAACGGAATAGAAACACATGTCGAAGTCTTCTAGTCTAAAAATAACTAAATTTTGTTTCATTTAGATATTAAAACATACAGATGTATTTGAGAGCTTTATTAGGTTTGTAACAGAGTATGTCAAAACTTTATTTAACAAACTCTTAGAGTAGACTAACTCTACTTGTTTGCAACTAAGAACCTTTTTGGGTTATTTCTAGTGGGAATTGATGAAAGGATACAGTCACATCCTCGCTCTCCATCATTCTCCAATCTTACTAATTCACTGTCTGCTCCCATTGGGTTAATCACTATCACACACCATGTAGAGCTTCATCCCTAAAATATATGCTCCAGGTTACAGAGAGGACAACTAAGGCAAAAACTGCATCATACTAAAATAACATACTTTATATAGATGTTTGGATCTTTAATGTTAGCTATACTTGTTTTAAGTTTATTTTTATTACATTTAATTTGTATGTGTGTGCATGTATATGTGTCTATGTCGTGGTGTGTGTCTGAAGGTCAGAGGAGAGCTTGCAAAATCTCAATTATCTCTTTTATCCATGTGGATCGAGAACATTAGACTAAGTGATAAGGCTGCGGGTCAAGTGTTTTTCCTCACTGAGCAATCTCACTGACCCTGCTCTACGTTTTTCTAAAATCAGTTTATGTGAGGCTGGAATTAAAGTTCATTATAACCAATTATGTATGCACTCATGCCTTTTTTTCTTTGTAAATGATACTCTTTATCTCTTCCTAAAGTACTCTCAACTACCACGTGGGTGAGTTAGGGTAGTCTATCCAGGCATCTGTTTTTATATGCTTTCCAACTGATCCTATTCCTAGACAGCTTGATCAAATAAGTATGTATTTCTGGTTTCTTCTATAGCCAGCAAGTCACTATAGCATGTGACTCATGTCACATGAACATATTGTCATGCAATATTTATTAAAACCCTCAAACTCTGGAATGACTAAGCAATGTATATACTTAGATGCATCCCTTCATTGTGTCTTTACAATATTCTCACTTAAATTGGGAGTATGGGGGTCAGGAGAGAGAGAGTAGAAGGAGAGAGGAGAGGAAGGGAAGGGAGCAGAGAAAAATATATAGTGCAATAAAAACAATATTCTCACTTTTTCCCTTATTGAATCACATTGTGTACAAGTAGGACACCTTGCACCTTAGGAATCAGCCTTGGTTCTGTTTGATTACCCTCTTGTAATCTTTTTAAATTTTTTTCTCATGACATTCTTCTGGATATTCTGTTTCTCAGTGTCCTGCAAAGTGCATTAAAGCATTTTTTGAAATAAGACAAAGCATAAACAAACAAGCAAACCAGCTCCTTGTCTTCTGTCTACAACCTCTGCACACATAAGGCTGGATTCATTGTGTGCCTCCATTACTGTAAAAGCCTTCTGGCTGGTCTCCCTGACTCTAGTTTCTCCCTTCACAAATGTTGGATTCCTTTTCTTCAATATTGTTTTCATCATTTAACCCAGCTGCTCAAAATCTGCAGTTGCTTGGTAATGCCACAGTAGTACATACAGTCTTCAGGCTGACATTCTAAATCCTCCATCAGTTGCCCACACACTTCCAATTTTATCTCCCGTTTAACTAACAAGGTGGTGTTTGCTCACATAATGCAAAACTATTGCCATTGTCTCTACCTTCTGCTTGCAACTGTGCAATGCCCAACTCTAACAACTACTACTTGTGTTACTTTTCTGAACTTCAGTGTCTTCCGTTAGAGAATAGAAACACCTTCATGGAGTCTATACAACAAGATAGCACAGGAAAGCACCTACATTAACTAGTTAAAAAATGAATTATCTTCTAATGTGTGTCCCACAGCTGCCTCTCAATAAACTGTGATCCAGAGTAGTCCGTTCTCTGTTATTGCTTCTATTATTTGCGAAGTCCTAAAAGTTCTGTCCTTCTTCAGCCGTGGGTTCCTAAAGAACAAGCAATGAGCACACAGACAGGCCACAGGCAAAAGCAGGTTAGGGTCCTGGATCACTCTGCTCTCCCTGTAAACATGGTCAAAAGATGTTGGCAACCTCCATTGTGGTCCACCTCTGAGGACCAAGGAACACACTAAGGACTGTCCCTGACCTGGTTAAGACACACTAGGAGTGTATGTAGTGTATCTCCTACTACAGTTTGACCTTCACTTAATATTAGTAAAATTCTTGGTTGATTTGAAATAAGATAGTTGAGTTGTTCCTATGAAGAGAAATTGCTGAGGCAAAACAAGTAATAAATTAGACTTCATTGGTATGATTTCTGTTATTGTTCATGTTTATGTTTTTGTGATATCTTATTTACTTTTCTATTGTTGTGATAAGACACCATGACCAAGGAAACTTATAAAAGAAACTATTTAATTTGGGTTTATACTTTCTTAAGATTAGAGTCTATAATGGCAAAGCAGAGGCATGGTGGCCAGAACAGCTTACAGTTTGATCTGCAACCAGGAGAGAGAGAAGAGAAGGGAGAGAGGGAGAGAGAGAGAGAAACCAGCCTTTTGAGATCTTAAAGTCTGCCCCAAATGACACACCTCCCCTAATAGGGCCACCACTCCTATTTCTTCCCAAACAGTTCCGCTAACTGGGGTCCAAGTATTGAAATATAGGAGTATATGGAGCCTATCCTCATTCAAACACCATAGGTTTTGGAAGAATTATTAGATTGTTTTGTTGTTATTGTTGTTTGATTTGTTTTCTTGAGACAAGGTTTCACTATACAGGCCATGCTGGTCTAGAAACTTGTAGTCCATCTAATTCAGTTTGCAAGTTCTGAGATTGGAGTAATGTGTCACCACACCTGGCTCACGGTTTATTTGCTAACCTAGCAGTGACTCTACCACCTTCTAAAAGGCCACAAACGAAGAAGAACCAATGATCATAAAATGGGATTTCCGGTGAAACAGAAACTTTAAGTAAACATATCTCATTCCCAAATTAATCTAATTAGATTTGCTTAGCCATTTTCATAGCACGAAGAAGTGCTAAAATACAGGCTGCCAAGGGAAAAAGCCATCAACTTTCTTAACTAGCTATGAAACCTGAAATTACAATATGAACCTACCAAAGAAAATGTACTTGATACAATAGTAGCATAATTAAAATGGTGATAACCAACTCCTCTCTGAGTGGCTTAAAGCCTGTTCCATGGGAGGGAACTTGTGCATTGTATTGGAAAGCTCATCAAGAGCCCTTGATTTGGGAAGTCCTATCTCCTCAAGGGGAACCTACTAATACCTTTGGGACAAAAAAGTTCCGTCTATATCTGGCACCCAAACGTTCAGCATGAATTTCCACATAAAACCTGAGAAAGCTTTAAAAAGGAATCTAAACACAAAAGAACAGAATCAAGAATGACTTCTTAGTAGCAGAATTTTTGGGGGTGGGCTTTGTTTGTTGGGAGTGAGCAGAGGCTCAGCTCCTTTAAGAGACTCTGACTCCGTGCAAAACCACCATTCTTTTCAGAGGCTACCTAACACTTAAATGGAGTTCATGAGCAACAGGTTGGCACACTAGTCAATGGTGGCATGAACCCAGAAACTTCCCAGAGTTGGGGCGATATCCCTGGCGTCTAGAGCTGGTGGTAAACGTACCTCCACCATGAGACTAGACTCTCAGGGAACCAAGGGGGAGGAGCCGGCAGCAGCAGGCCATGATTTAAGTTACACAGCAACTTTTTATTTTGTTCTGTTTTGTTTGTTCATGCAGACAGAAAGTGTTACAAATGCACAGTAAGGACAGATTCAGACAAAGAGAACCTCTAAACAGGTCACAGTGTGTTTGAAAATGTACTCACACTTGGAAGAGAGAAGAGAAAGAGTATATACAATCTTAGTCTCTGTCCCAAAGTCTTTCTCAGCCAGGTTGGCTCCCCCAGGCTGGGTACCGACTGGGCTGGGGCAATGCCTTCTGTTCCACGGCTGCTGTGCGGGTCTCTCAGGTCAAAGAGAGCCTGGGATCACTGCCACCTCCCAGCCACTGCCTTCTGGTCCTCTCCGTGAGCACTCACAGCAGTTGGCTGCTACTCTGGCTAAACTCTGCTCCAGCTGCCTCCTCTCTGTATGTCGCATGTGGACAGGCAGCCCAGTGGTCTGGGTGACTCCAGGAAGGAGCTTTGTGCTCAGTGTGTTCCTCCACTCCTCAGGCCCACAATGGTGGACAGGCTCCTGAGCCCCATTTCCTCCAGTAAACAATCATGTAGGAAATTTGGGTGTTGTTTATGTAAACTAATTCCTTCTGTTTATTGGGTGACACAACTTTGGCAACATTTCAGGGTGTCTTGGACCATCAAACCACATTAGCCAGGAATGAATCCACAAGTTCTCATCTTCTGTGGAAATAAAAGCAGAACCTCTTTTCCAAAGCAACAAATCCTTAGACACATATTTTAAAGTCAAGATACCTGTCCTACTGAGAAGCTTCTGTAAAGCAAAGGACACTGTCGCTAAGATACAAAGGCAACCCACTGACTGGGAGAAGATCTTCACCAACCCCGCAACTGACAAAGGTCTGATCTCCAAAATATATAAAGAACTCAAGAAACTAGACTGTAAAAGGCTAATCAACCCAATTATAAAATGGGGCATTGAGCTGAACAGAGAATTCTCAACAGAAGAACTTCAAATGGCCAAAAGACACTTAAGGTCATGCTCAACTTCCTTAGCGATCAGGGAAATGCAAATCAAGACAACTTTAAGATACCATCTTACACCAGTCAGAATGACTAAAATCAAAAACACCAATGATAGCCTTTGCTGGAGAGGTTGTGGAGAAAGGGTTACACTCATCCATTGCTGGTGGGAATGCAAACTTGTGCAACCACTTTGGAAATCAGTGTGGCGGTTTATCAGGAAATTTGGGATCAACCTACCTCTGGACCCAGCAATACCACTCTTGGGAATATACCCAAGAGAGGCCTTATCATACAACAAAAGTATATGCTCTACTATGTTCATAGCAGCATTGTTTGTGATAGCCAGAACCTGGAAACAACCTATATGCCCTTCAATGGAAGAATGGATGAAGAAAGTATGGAATATATACATATTAGAGTACTACTCAGCAGTAAAAAACAAGGGCTTCTTGAATTTTGCATGCAAATGGATGGAAATAGAAAACACTATCCTGAGTGAATTAAGCCAGACCCAAAAAGAGGAACATGGGATGTACTCATATTTGGTTTCTAGCCATAAACCAAGGACATTGAGCCTATAATTCATGATCCTAGAGAAGCTAAATAAGAAGGAGAACCCAAAGAAAAACATATAGGCATCCTCCTGAATATTAACCTTCAGCAGGCGATGAAAGGAGACAGAGACAGAGACCCACATTGGAGCACCGGACTGAAATCTCAAGGTCCAAATCAGGAGCAGAAGGAGAGAGAGCACGAGCAAGGAACTCAGGACCGCAAGGGGTGCACCCACACACTGAGACAATGGGGATGTTCTACTGGGAACTCACCAAGGCCAGCTGGCCTGGGCCTGGAAAAGCCTGGGATAAAACCGGACTCTCTGAACATAGCAGACAATGAGGACTACTGAGAACTTAAGAACAATGGCAATGGGTTTCTGATCCTACTGCACGCACTGGCTTTGTGGGAGCCTAGGCAGTTTGGATGCTCACCTTACTAGACCTGGATGGAGGTGGAGGTTCCTTGGACTTCCCACAGGACAGGGAACCCTGATTGCTTTTTGGGCTGAGGAGGGGGGGGCTTAATTGGGGGAGGGAGAGGGAAATGGGAGGTGGTGGTGGGGAAGAGACAGAAATCTTTAATAAATAAATAAAATAAAATAAAATAAAGATACCTGCCCTAGCAGTTCCCAGGATCAAATGGCTTTCTCCAGTCAAAACAAAAAACAAACAAACAAAAAAAAGCACAATACATAATCCAAGTTTTCCGTGCACATTCCATCCTTTCGTGGCGTATTTTTTCTCTATGCTTTAAATCTGACTGTCTATACTCTGTCTCTTTAAAACCTTACTGTTTTATATTACATTTACTGTCTCTCTAAAAACTTTCTTTAATTCTGATGCCCTGCTTCTCCGAAAGAACTACCAATTAACTGGTCAATGCCTGAACAGAATTGCTGGCAACCATCTTCAATCTGCCCTCACCATCAATCTCTCACTGGCTTGCTGGCCAGCCTTCCAAGGGCAATCTCCCAACATCTCCCCAATTCCCGATCTCACTGGAGGCCTCCACCTGTAGCATTCCTGCACTCTGCATGCTACACGCCACAGGAACTAGGTAGAAGATTTAAGAACACATGCACACAGAGAGAGACACAGGGACACGGGTGATCCTTGATACAATAATGCCAACTTTATCTGTGCTCAGAGGCAGCTTATATAGGGCTCTGACCACGCCCTGGTTCTCGGACCCTTTTAGCTGCAGACTCATCAGAACCCACTGCCCTGCCATCAGGATCTCTTGCTCAGAGCAACTGAAGCCCACTCAAAGCAGAGGAAAACAAGAAATTCCTGGTCTGGTGGTCTGCAGTCCTCCAACATGTACCTTCACCAGTTATGAGTAAGTGACTAGGCTTATAGGACCAGGCATAAATTTCCTCATTCTATGTGGGTGTAATTAAGTAGTTTTTGGCAATATATAACTACTGCTACTGCATGCATATCATATCATGCTATTGTGGCTTGTAGGCTCTACAGCTAATTAAAACTTTTAAATGTTTTTTTTTCTGCATTGACAGATTGTGTAACACCATCGGGTGCTGTGGATGCTAGTCTTTAGTGAGAAGGCCCCAAGTCAGTTTCAGGTTCATTCCTCCCAATCTTAAGCACAAATGTGTGGCATCTTCATCAACAGGGCCTTACCTTCAAGATCTCAGAGGAAACCAACATCAGCAATAGCCTACATCAATACTGAGATCTTTGATCCATTTGTAGTTGATTGTAAGCAGGATGAGAGAGAAGGATTGGGTTTCCATTCTTCCATAAGCAGTTGTCTGTCTTTCCCCACAAGATTTGTTAAAGGTGCCTTCTTTTGTCCAAGGTGTGTTTCAGGATCTTCATCAAAATCTAGGTGGCTGTATGTACATGGATTTGTGCCTGAATCCTTAATTCTATTCCACTACTGCCCAGCCTATGATTCTTTAATATAACTTGAAATCACATACAGTTATTCATCCAGCACTGCTTTGTTGTTCAGAATTGTTTTGACATGCTGTGTTCTTTGTGCTCCACATGATCTTTGCAGTGATTTTTTAAATTTCTTTTGGTAAGATGGCCATTTTCACAATATTGATCCTAGTAGTCACTGTGCGCCAGTGGTTTCCACAGCTTCTGCTGTCTTTATCAATTTCTTTCTTTTATGTTTTAATGTTTTCATGCTATATGTCTTTCATTTCCTTTGTTAGGTTTATTTCTAACTTTTATGTTGTTGTGTATGCTTGTTGAAGCTACTGTGAATGGGATTGTTTCCCTGATTTCTTCCATCATCTTTTTGTCTGTGGTACATAACAAAGCTACTGACTTCAATGTTAATTTTGTATTCTCCCTCTACTAAAAAGTACTTATCAGTCTAAGATTTTCCTGGTGCAGTTTTGGGGGTCTCTCATGCATAAAGTCATATAGTCTACCAATAGAAACACTTTGCTTTTGTTCTTTTCTACTTGTATCTCTTTTATCTCCTTCTCTTTTCTTTATTGTTCTAGCTTGGCCTTCAAATGTTATATAGAACAGTAGTGACTGAAATGAAAGTAAAAACCCTTGTCCCATTCGTGATCTTAATAAGAATGCTTCATGGTCTTCTTCGTTTAACATGATTGAAGCTATTTGTTTCTTATATATGGCCTTTATTATAGTAAAATACCTTAACCCCTAGTATTTATAGGATTTTTATGATGAGGGAATTCTGTCAAAGGCTTTTCATGCATCAATTGAAATAATTCTGTGATTCCTATTCTTGAATCCACAAACATGGTAAATGCTGCCTCCTGATTTACAGTTCTGGACCATTCCTAGATCCCTGGAATGAAGCCCCTGTTGATCATGATAAATGACTCTTTGGATGTACTCTGAAATACAATGATTTTAGTGCAAATTTTTGCATGTATGCCTACTGGAAAACTTGGCCTATAATTTTCCATTTGGGTTAAGTCTTTAGTTGGCCTTACTATCAGGATACTACTGGCTTTATAAAAAGAGTTTGAAAGTACTCCTTCCATTTCTATTTTATGAAATAATTTGAAGAGTATTGGTATTAGTTCTTCTTTGAAGATCTGGTAGGATTCTGTGCTGAATCCATCATTTTTAACTGAGAAAGGTTTAATTACTGTTTTATCTCATTGGTTGTTACAAATTTGTTTAATTTATCTTGATTCATCTTGTTTTCATTCGGGTTAGACTTTGGTGGATTATACATATCAAGAAATTCATCCAATTCTTTTGTACTTTCCAACTGGATTTATTGAAATATGAATTTTTAAAGTATATGTTTATGATCCTCTGAACTTCCTCAGCATCTAATGCAATATCTCCCTTTCGTGCCTAATTTTATGAATTTGGATCTTTTGTCTCATTCTTTTGGTTAATTTGGCTAAGTGTTAATTTTGTTTATCATTTTAAAGATAAACAAAATTTGTTTCATTGATTCTTTTTATTCTTTTATTTCTTTTCATTAATTTATTCCCTGATCATTGTTCTTTTTCTCTCTCTACTGACTTTTGTACCTGTTTGCTCTTTGTTTCCAATGCCTTAAGGTTCATATTCATATTTTTTTCCCCATTGAAAATGGATTTTTCTCAAACAATGCATCCTGATTATGGTTTTCCATTACCCCAACTCCTCTGAGGTCCTCTTCTCTTCCCCTTCTATCTAAATATACCCCTTTTCTGTCTTTCTTTAGAAAACAAGTGTGCACCAGGCGATGGTGGTGCACGCCTTTAATCCCAGCACTCAGGAGGCAGAGGCAGGTGGATCTCTGTGAGTTCGAGACCAGCCTGGTCTACAAGAGCTAGTTCCAGGACAGGCTCCAAAGCCACAGAGAAACTCTGTCTCGAAAAAGCAAAAAAAAAAAAAAAAAACAAGTGTGCATCTACACAATAATAAAATAAAAACAAAATAGGACAAAATAAGCAAAAAAGGAGCCAAAGAAAAAGCACAAGAAACACATAAATGCGGAGACATGCATGATGAGCATACAGGAATCCCATAAAAGCACAAAAGTGGAAGCCATGATATATATACAAAGGACCATTAAGGAAGCAAAAGATAAAATAGAAAAGAAAAATAAACAAAAATTTAAAAATAAATAAATTCCCTAACTAAATATTTTGAGACAAAGAACCTCCAAAGATGGTATTGATTTTGTCTTGTGTTGGTCACCTACTGCTTGGCATGGGGCCTGCTCTTAAGAGTGGTTTATATCCCCAATGAGAATTCACTGGAGAAAAGTAAATTTTCATTTGTTAGTGGATATCAATTGGAGATAGATTCTGGGTTAGGGATGGGGGCATGTGACTACTCTTCCTCTCAGGGGTGGGCCCCCATCTGGCATGATTTTTTTTAACATAGGCATTTACAGCCATAAATCTCCCTCTTAGAATTGCTTTTGTTATGTCCCATAGATTTTAGTATATTTTGTTTTTATTATCATTCAATTGTAGGAATTTCTTTTTAAATCATCCTTTAGAGAATACATTTTTAATTTTCCTACTCCTATTGTGGTAGACTTGTGTCACTGACAAAAACCTAAAAATAAAACAACTTAAAAGAAAAGTAATTTATTTTGATGAGAGTTTCAGAGGTTTTAATCTCTGGTCTTCTGGCTCCACTTTTCTGAAGTGAAACAAAAGCTCATGGCAGAAGGATCTGGTAAAGAGAGCTATTCATCTCATGGTGCCAGAAGGCAGAGAGAAGCAGAATCATAAGGAGTCAAATAAATATACATGCTTCTATTGATCAACTGCCCCATCCAGGCCCCACCTTCTAAATTCTATTCACTGAACTTATCAGCGGATTCATTCATTCATTGATGAAGTTAATTCCCTTATAATCTAATTGCTTTTTTATTGATTGGCTCCCCCAGCTGAGAACCAAACCTTCAACACATGAGCCTTGTGGAAAACTCACTATGTAAATAACATATTTGTAAACTTCTCATATTAAAGTATATTCAAAATATAGAACTTGAAGTAGTTCTGTAGGCTTACTTCTAGACTGAATACAGGCTTTCTATTGTTATACTTGATTGCAACAATGAGTTTATTGAGAATTCCCTATAACATCTTCTCAGAAGAAATGTAGGTGGCACCATCTCATAGGCTGGAGGCCCGGAAAGACTAAAAGGGGAAGCAGGAAAAAGCCAGTGAGTACCAGCAATTCTCTTCTATGCTTCCTGGCTGCCAGGACCAGAGTAGCTCTACCCCAGCCTCTCTCCCCCACCAAAATGAGTCCCTCACCCTCCTCTTGTTTTCCTCAACAAAACTGTTTGTCACCATCTCCAAAGCTTTGTCTAAAATTACAAGCTACAAATCATAAGGGCATTTTCCTCTGTGGCACAGCATTCTCATAAAGAGCTTTTCCAACTCATCAGGACCAAAGAGCACCCATGAGGACAACAGAACTTGCAATGCCATGGCCTTCACTTACAGATTTGGTAATTCTGATACCAGAGCTTTCTATAGTCAAAGCGCTAAATCCCTGCCTACAGGGGAAAAAAATACTGAAAAAAATAGTACTATTGCCTTTGTTTATTTTGTACTATAATAAAATATGATACATTGGCAATTTATAATGAACAAAACTTGTATAGAATCACAGTCCTAGTGGCTGGAAAGTCTAAGATGAGTGTGCTGGAATTTACTTTCTTTCTTGCTCATTATCCTATAGAAGACCAAAAAAAGGTGAAAGTAAATGAGGGTGAAGTCAGACCCACAAAAATTAACCATTTCATTCCATATTCACAACCTAATTACATCCCTCTAGGACCTATCTCCTAACACTGTCCCACTGGGGAGTAAGTTTCTAATACTTTTGTGGGGAACATAGTCAATCCACAGCAGTTTGCCCTACTATAGCTAAAGTTTCTAACCAACAGTAAACTCAACCTGACTGAATTAACAGCTCCATTTTCTTTAGACTCCTTCCTCAATTTTCCTTAAGTCTATTTTTGTCTTAGGTAGGGTTTCTGTTATTATGATAAAACACCATAACCAGTAACACGGCAGCTCTGATCAACCTCACCACCCACAAAATGAAAGCTGGGAACCTAAAGGCATCAAAGGCCTGCTGCCTCTCATGTGGGGTGAGAGGCCCAGAAACAGAAATGCTAGGGATCTCGGACCTCCAGTTTTCCATTGTTTCTACTTTCTGTTATATTTCAAGGCAAGAGCACCACATATAGATCCCAGATTTAACTTCTTAAGACCAGATGTCAGAGGCTCCAGGCCTCCTTTTAAATTAACAGAGGCAAACAATATTGCCTCGCTGTTAACCACAGCATCCTCTGCTCCACACTTGGTATTTCTTTTAGAGACTTTGGGTAAATGGCCTGATCCACCAGGTACATTTTCCCAGGACAGAACCAGTGCCAAGTCAGCCAGTTCCTTTATGGGAAATGACATTCGGCAGCAGGGCCTAGATTTCCCATAAGCTCCGCATATTGTTGTAGCAGCTCGGGAGGATGGGTGCGGATCAATGTCAGATGGTGCCCACAGCTGCTCTCAGCCTCTGTGAACTGCTCTGACCTCCTGTGTCGACCATTTTCCTTGGCGTTCCTTGTAAACCTCCCTCCCGTGGCCCCATGCTTGCAATAATGAGACAAGCCTCGGTCAGGAATAAAAATCATAACAATAAGCTTTCAGGGAATAGATTAATGGGAAGGAGAAAAAGGTATGTTTTGCAGGGAATTTTTTTTTTTTGATAAGAAGGATTTTTCCTCCCTTTAAATCATGAGCATTCTCTCTCCTTTTCTGAAAGTGTGGGCTCCAGTGCTATGATTAGCATCGGGCACTGGAGAGGATTCATAAGAGCGAACCATTGATGTCAAGGCAGCTTTGCACTTGGTTTTCCAGCCTGGTAGGCTAGCCTATGAGAAGGCTGGGAGGGTCAAGGCTTCGCAAAGCAACTCGGTGCTCAGTGCACAGCCTTGAGAACAAGCAAGCAGCACCCAGTTTAGGTTTGCTTTCTCGTTTTTTAATTTTCCCCACTTGAAGACCTGTAGCTACATCTAAGGTGGGAGTGGAATGAGGTGGGATTAACTTGTGCAGGGTTGTTTCACCATGCCATCTTGCAGCAGATTTTCTGAGGCATTTTGTGTGGGTTTGTTAGGGAAGGAAAAAATTGGGTCAGGATAGTTTCACACTCTACTATGATGTTCTTTGTGTTATTTTTTTTATAAACTTTAATTTTGGCAAACCATGTATCTCTTTTCAAAACAATGGCACAAGAAAATTGGCAAAACGTCCGACAAAGTCTAACATGCGTCCTTGCTCTCCCGTTCTCCAGGACCCTCTCACCAATCGCCATACAATGTCATTTCGATCTGGCCAGAATGGGATTGTATCAAGAAAAGATTCTGTGTTGGGAAAGCTCATTAAGCCTCTGAGTAGACTTTTAAACGGATACAAGAATTTTCCATCTGCACTTAGTTGTCTCACGTAGAGCTGAAAGGCAACTGAGCATATTACAAAAGATTTTGATGACAGAATCCTGATCTAAAAGCATCTCCGTGTACTAAACTTGTGGAACAAACCAAACAGAATCATAACAAACACAGTTGTCAGAAATGTAAAGTCTGGTTCTTGGCGTTCAATAATAGTTATGCGAGGAAAGATGAGGTATCTGTAGGTAAACATCAGTACTTAGTAGAACAGAGAAGTAAATTTGAGCGCCTATGAGTACCATGTGGGGAGGAACCTGTAGGAAATGAGGCTTCTAATGCCAAAGCAGGACAGTCAGCACGCTGGCATCCAAGCATAGACCAGCCCTGGAGTCTGGAACCATCTTCACTTCTGCATAGATATTACTAGGAGAAACCCATGTAAAGTGGATCCATTGCTCTGAAAGTCTAAAGGCATGCCCTGTAGTGACATTTCAATTGTATTTTAATAAATAAAGACTATATGAAGCTGAGAGATATACAGTCCCACTGTCAGCCTTACAGACCAGGTAACACACACCTTTAATCCAGTAGCCACACTAATTGCCACAGAAACCGGACAGAGCATGCCTTTAATCACGGTGGTACATGCCTTTAATCCCAGTCCTAGAGAGGACTAGAAAATGGGAAAACGCAGCTCTCAACACACAGTCTCATTCTGAGATTCCGGAAGGCAGGATTGCCATTTCTGTCTGAGGTCGAGGTAAGAGCCTGTGGCTGGCTGTTTTACTTTTCAGATCTTCAGGTTGAACCCCAACTTCTCTCTCTGAGTTTTTATTAATTGTGTTTCAATGCCCTACTAAACAGTGTGGAAGTCATGAAACTTTTCTCTGAAAATGTTTAAATGTACCAAGAAAGCACAAACTCCACTTTCCCGCCGGTCACAGATTAGGAACTACAACCTATGATACATATTCTAAACAACCATAATCAGAAGGATTCAGGAATAGATTCTGGCCCTTACACAGAAATGTCCACTTGCCTCATTCTTATTTAAACCCAACTAAATCGGGGGGCTAGGAAGATATCTGAGAAGTTAACGGCACTTATTCTTCTAAAGCACCATTTGGTTCCTATCATCCATGACAGGCAAATCAGAACTCCCTTATACCCTACACAACTCTAGCTCTAAGTGATCTGATACCCTCTTCTGGCTTCCTCAGGCACATAAACCCAATTGTACATACCCCACCCCTGACACACGCACAATTAAAATAAAATAAATCTGTCAAAAAAGAACACTAAGCCAGGTTGCCCCAGAGTGGTAGTCACTGATTTAAAACACTGATTTAAGATTTATATTCGTATTTGTGTGTATGTAGAGAAAACGTCCATGAGAGCCAAAGCACCTGTGGAGGCCAGAGGCATTGACTTCCTCCGTGGAATTGGAGGTACAGTCGGCTATAAACCACTGGAGATACAGTCGGCTATAAGCCGCTGGAGACGGATGCTGAGAACAGATCTCAGGTCCTCTCCAAGAGCCGCCCATACTCTCATCCACCAAGCCCTTTGTCCAGCCTACAATGATTTTAGCCTCATAAAACCATGGGCTTGGGGAAATTCAATCATTTCTAGGGGGAAAAATGACTTAAATATGTTAAATACCTGAAATTCTTCCTTACAGATAGACACTCAACTGGTTTCTCCAATGTTATTTTATCCTGTACGTCATACTCATATTAGCAAAGTTTTACTCAGCATTTATCACACATTAGATGCCCTGTTTAAGCTCTTTCTACTGAACGCCCCTAGATTATCACAACAGTCCTGTGAGGTGAACTGGATACTACTGTATCCTGCAGCTCATGGCTGAGGAACCAGAGCCAAGCACAGTACAGGAGACTGAGCCAGGCAGAAGTTGAGATCATAAATTGTAAGGTAGCTAGTATAACGGTGAGACAGTGTCATAAAAATGTACTTTTTGGCCGGGCGATGGTGGCGCACGCCTTTAATCCCAGCACTCGGGAGGCAGAGGCAGGTGGATCTCTGTGAGTTCGAGACCAGCCTGGTCTATAGAGCTAGTTCCAGGACAGGCTCCAAAGCCACAGAGAAACCCTGTCTCGAAAAACCAAAAAAAAAAAAAAATGTACTTTTTAAAGCAGAGAAGCAGAGATGGAGAAGCTAAGGTATATAACAGTTGAGGAACACATCTCCACCATCCCACTTATGCGGCAATAGCACTGACTACTGTCTGTTCCTACCCTTATACCTTGGTGTTCTATGACACAGAGTAAATAATCCAAGTTCTCCTCCTTTATCCCCCATGGTGTAATTACTGATCACCAGATTATAACGGCCTTCAAAGACAACCCCGATTCTGGACTTACATGCTTTAATGAATTGCTTATCTTCTGTATTTTCAATTTTTGTTTTGCATTTTTTTAAGGTTTATGCACAGTGTCTTTACCCTGTCTCCTTGTGGCTGCACACCATACTAACTACCCTCTTCAATCAACTGGATTATACATCTTCAGTGTTTGCACATGCAATCTAAGGACAGAATTTTTGTCATTCAGAATCATGGCCCTTGTCTTACTCAAAACCTTTCAAAAACAGAAAACCCAAAGAATGAATGTGGGAGTTTTTCCTGGTTCCAGATCCAGAAGTTATAAAACCTATTAATTTTACAGACATTAGTAAACCTATTAAGTCTGGTGCTGACATCCAAAGGGTCTCTACTATAGAATCTCTCTCTTATAGCAATTCAGTGATAGAAGTCATGATATAAACAAGAAATGATCTGAATAGTCCCTACAATGTCCCTCCAGCGATTTTCTGAGGAGCAAACACATGCTTGATGTTAAGGTAACTTCACTAATTGAAGGGATGTAGAATCACCATGGAAACAGACTTCTAGGTGTGTCTGTGATGGAGTCTCCAGAGAGGTTTAACTGAGTCAGGACCACCCCGAACATGAGTGGCCCCATCCCATGAACTAGGGCTCTCGACCAAATAAAAAGAAGAAAAGTATGCACCAGCTTTCACTTCTGTCTGCTCAACAACTGCAGACACAGTATGACCAGCTGTCTCAGATTCTGCTGCCATGACTCTAAGTCCCACAAGATGCACTATACCCTCAAATGGAACCAAAATAAACCCTTTGTTCCTTACACTTCAATTGTTGGGTATTTAGTAATAGCAATATATTGAATATACTTCATAAGTCTTCCCCCCCATAACCCTAACACCTCCAGTTCCTCAGATTTTGACCCCAAGTTTCTTTCTATGAAACTTGAGAGTAGAAAATGTGGATACCAGGAGAAATTTGTTTTGTGCTTGTTGAACAGCAACAACAAAAGGCTACTTGTTATTGGGACCTTATAAGTTACCAAGATAATCTGTTCTGGTTACCCAGATATCAGACCTCTCCTTCTGTGATGCTCATACCAAGGAACACCAACAACTTGCAACTTTACCAGAAACCGCAATAACTGGAGTGGCTCTTCTGCCTCCTCTGATCCCAAAAAGAACACATGTCCAGAGCCCACTTTAGATTTTCACATCAATGGGCCTCACAAATAACCTCACCATTCATCAAGCTGAGACATGAACACTGGTAAAATCCTGGTCAGCTCTCTTAAAATGGTCCCTGAAGGGAACAAAAACACCGCAAAGCACATTTGTTATATATCATAACACCTCGAAATGTTGTCCAGGGTATATGTAAAAAAAGAATCTAATAAACATATCTGATAAATCATAATGATAGCCTCCATATTTCTTTGTTTAATTCTCGGTTTTCTTGTGAGCCCGTCTTGAAGTTTGGTTGTAATGGATCATTACGTCCGTAATGTGCTCAGTGTTGGAGTGAATTCTGAACAGTTTTTAGGCTGCATACTGTTTTCTTCCAGATAATTTACTGGATTAAAATTAGCAGTGTGAAAAGCTGTAGAGAAATCTAAATGTCTGCCAAATCAAAGAAATAATCACATTTTTATGAATATTTAATATCATCGTCATGGCAAATAAGGCAAGTAATTAGTACTTACCATAAATTTGCAAAGTATTATTTTATGTAAATGTTACATTCTACTAGTTTGATATGAATTATTCATTGTATACCCAGACACTGACACAAACCAGTAAACATTTAAATCTATGTGCTATTAGCTTGCTTACCTTCAGTGATTTTGCACAAGATATGTATATATTGTTTGTCAAAAATTCATGTTTCCCTGCTCCCCATGGGCCTCTAAAAGGAACATAAGGCATTAAAAAGAATAAATTCTTTTTATATTATTACATTATTTATATTAGTATCTACTACACATTCAATAGTAAAGATACTTACAATATTTATGTAAAATATGTGGGTCCCCCATATGTACAGATGTGGTGCCCCCCAGCCCCATGTCTTTCTCTTGGTTTATCACATGCATTGCTAGAGTGATATTATAAAGTATGCTCATTGAAGAAAATTATTTCTCTGTAGTACAAAATGAATCTTGTACAAGGGAGAGTTTGCCTTTCACCCTTGGCCCAAGAGGTGAACTTTGGGCTCACTGAAGGGCAGGACTCACAGGAACATGTTTGTTCTCCAGGAGGCTTTGGCCACCAGACATTCTAACAAAACAAGGTACACTGGGTCACATGGTATCTGCTGCTGTCCAGAAGAAATGGAAGCTGCCTGTATTCCAGAAGGACTGGGGACCAAAGGAAAGCTGTATCAACAGCACGGCGTTGAGTCAATGAAATCTCTGGCACTTGAGCTAGGTGAGCTGCCTTGGTGGACAGCACTCTGTGTGTACTGTCTCATATCACTGCCGGGAGGAGGTAGCACGGTCCATCGCAGGGCATGAAAGGGCTCAGTGCTGAGACCTCTGAATTCTGCCCTCTATGGCTTTTTCTTAGTGATCTTATTCCAAATCTTTCCTTGGAATAAATCACAGCCATTAATACAACAGTGAGTCTGT
This sequence comes from Microtus pennsylvanicus, assembly GCF_037038515.1. Lineage (NCBI taxonomy): Eukaryota > Metazoa > Chordata > Mammalia > Rodentia > Cricetidae > Microtus > Microtus pennsylvanicus. Next base: position 22,098,669 of record NC_134583.1, read on the forward strand.
GTATCAATTTTCCTATTACTGTATCAAAATACGTGACAAGAGAAATTTAAGGGAGAAAAGTTAATTTTGGCTTATGACTCGGTGCTGTAGACCGTCATGGCAGGGAAGGGATGGCGGCAGGCCCATGAGGCAGACTGAGATGAATCTGATGCTCCCCTCACTTCCTTCTTTCCGTGCAGTTCAGGAAGCCAGACTGTGGGCTGATGCACCCACACGTAGGAAGGGTCTTCCCACCTCAATTAAACCTCTTTCTGGAAACATCCTCACAGGCATGTCCAGGGGTTTGTCTCCTCTGTGCTTCTAAATCCCTACAAGTCAACAATCAAAACTAAACAGCACCGTGTGTAAAACCTTCCACCCCATTGTCAAGAATGATTTGGGAAAACCTGCCAACATAATGACATCAGAAAGGAGTCCTGGGTTAATTGTGCCCCTTTAACCTCACAGAAACCTGAATATTTGCACAAGCCAATACCTGGAAACTAAGAGTAGAAGTCTGTGCTGAGAAAGAAATAGAACAGCATCTTCTCCTGGGTAAAGAGGTGTCCCAGCAGCTACTGTTGGGATGTGATAGGCTTTTCTGTCCCTCATTTCTTTCTGGGATGTCCTGCTATCACTGCCTGGACATTCAAAGATCATTTGAGTTCTGTGTACTCCCCAGTAGTACAATACCAAAGGAATCCCACAGAGTTTCTCCAAAACGTCAGGGTTCTCAGAGTCTTCCCCACCTCCATTCAACTCACTTCTTGGCCTCCTTCAAATCAACTCAAAGCTCACCATCTCATCCAGGCCCTGTTGAGATGACCCCTGGAAGGAACTGTAAAGAAAAAACTCACCAGACTGACCCACATGAAATATCTACGTGGGCAGTCTCAGACTGACCCTTTCCTGTCTTTAGGGAGCTAATAAAACATGGTTACAAGGGAGCCCATCCCAGGTCTATAAATATTAACCTGAGTGAAGAGAATCTTACTTGACTGTCGAGAAGATGGACCCCTCAAACTTTGCACTATATGGAAGTTTCTTTTTTAAATTGCTGAAGAAAAAGGAATAGGTGATTTAGCACAGGTCTTATAAAATGCCCTGTTGTCTGATACCTCTATGCCCTCAAACCCAGCAATGCTTAGTGGGCGATGTTTAAAGAAGTAAGGTGAGGCCAGGAAGGTGGACTAGAAGGTCAAGTCACTGCCAAGCGAGCCTGAGTACCACCCTGGGACCCTGCGTACAGGTAAACCAACTCCACCAATTTATCCTCTGTGTCCAAAATATCCACATACATGCCCACAGACATTATACAAAGCAAACACACACAAATGATAACAATAAATAGTTTAATTAAAGTAAATGTTACATAAAATACCTAACATGAAGTCATAAGAATGAGACAACATAGCCGGGTGGTGGTGGCGCACGCCTTTAATCCCAGCACTCAGGAGGCAGAGGCAGGCGGATCTCTGGGAGTTCGAGGCCAGCCTGGTCTACAAGAGCTAGTTCTGGGACAGACACCAAAAAAGCTACAAAGAAACCCTGTCTCGAAAAACCAAAAAAAAAGTAAAAAAAAGAATGAGTCAACATTCAAAAATTCTAGAAACCATTGTTTTGTGGGAAGTGTCATTTTAGAATTCACCACCATTATGTTTTTGGTCTTACTAAGGAAATCGGCTATGAACTGTAACTTTTATATTACAATATACTCTAGCACCTAAATCTATATGAAGTTGAACACTTACTAAAATCCCATAGATAAAAATAATAACATCAACTGCTACACATAACAACTCAACCATGTATACGCATGCTGAACACATACATGCAAATGTGTGCACGTCCACACGCACTCACACAGAGCTGCTGCCGAGGCCCCTCTGACCAATCCCAGTCAGCAGAATGATTGCCTGGATAGCTCCACAGGTGTCAGCTATCTAATGTTTTTGTGGTTTATCTTACTTCATCCATTTTTTCATTTTTATATATTTTTTCTTCTCTCATACATTACATCCCACCCACAGTTTCCCCTCCCTCCACTCCTCCCTGCTGTCCCCCCACCTCCCTTCTCCCCAGATCCACTACTTTTCTGGTACCCTTCAGAAAAGAGCAAGCCTCCGAGGGATATAGATTGAACATGGCGTAACAACTTACAATAAGACTAGACACAGACCTTCAAATCAAGGCTGGACAAGGCAGTCCAGAAGGAGGAAATGGATCGCAGGAGCCAGCAAAAGAGTCAGAGACACCCCCACTCACACTGTTGGAAACCCCACAAGATGACCCAGCCATAACATACATGAAGAGGACCTAGAGGAAACCCATGCAGGCTCCTGCTTGTTCAATCTTTGTGAGCCCTGTGAGCCCTCCTTCCTTGATTCTGTGGTTTACACTCTCGTGGCGTCCTTGAACCCGCTGGCTCCAAACCATCTTTCTTTCCCCTCTTCTGTGGGGTTCCCTGAGCTACTTCTGACGTTTTTAACGTTAATTCAGTGCTAAGGACTATGCGACTGGAGAAGTGGACCAGAGTGTTCAGGTATTCTTCCATTTACCTTGTAAAATGTTCCTTGTGATGTTGTCTAGTTGAACAAGCAATAGATCGTCATTGGCTTCGTTAAAAGATTTTTGTTTCTTTTTTTTTTTTTTCGAGACAGGGTTTCTCTGTAGCTTTTGGTTCCTGTCCTGGAACTAGCTCTTGTAGACCAGGCTGGCCTCGAACTCACAGAGATCTGCCTGCCTCTGCCTCCCGAGTGCTGGAATTAAAGGCATGCGCCACCACCGCCCGACAAGATTTTTGTTTCTTGCTCTTAAGTCAAGTGTGTGTGTAATCAAAGAGGAAGCAGAATAAAACCCCATGAAATGTGTCCGTTGAGGGTGCTCGGACAATCTCACTCCTCTCTCCAAGCCTTCCCATTGCTCCGGGCACCCGTTCCCTCTCGGATCTGTGGCCTCTTCTTTTCTTTAAACATAATTGTTACACATACATTAGAAAAACTTACCTTCCCCAAAGCTCTAAGCTCTAAATGCTGTCCCTTGAGAGCTGGTATTTCAACCTGGACTTGCAGGAAACTCACTCAGCCTGTATCCGTGTCCTACGAAAGCAAAATCAGTTCACACATCTTTGGGGTCCAGAGAATACCCACACCAACTGTGAAGTCCTCCTGACTTTCTTCTCTTGTAACAAACACCACCAACTCCGTGCTGTAGAACACTGGAGAGCAACTAAATATCAGGAGTCTGGCCTTTGGGACTAAAGAGAAGGAAGCAGTGAGGGAAATGAATGGAGGGATTTTTCTGAGTACGCCTCGTGAGCCCTGCTTGCTCAACACGATGACTACAATATTAAACAGTGTCCTTGCCAAGCTTACTAAGGCAGTTCGCCCATATGTTTTCCATACATTGATAAAGCTCAAGCACCTGCCCACAGAGCCACTTGGAGTGGCTCCATCTGAGGGCGGCTGGGAACACGAGGACGGCTGCAATCTGCACGCCTCTCAACGTGCCATAACCTGACTTCAGGTTACTCCAGAACCTGAAGGCTCTGGGCCAGCCAAGGGCGGAAGGCAGAAGAAGTAACACGAAGCAAGGGCTCCATACCCCATCTTTCAGAAGCCTTCATTCCCATCCAAGCCCAAATGCTAAACGGAAAGAGTGGTGGTAGAAAGGACTTCTGCCCAGTGCAAACCGAGCGGACAAGCCATACCCAGAGCGACTCCCCTGAATTTCACTCTCTGGGACCAATAGTTTTTCGTAATAAGCCACGACCCCACCCCCTGGTACAGTCCATAAGGCAGGGCGGCGGTCTTTCTGGGTAATCCTCAGGTTCTCCCCGCCCCCAACCCAGCCGGGCTTGCTCCTAGCAATGAAAGAGAGAAGATCCGTCAGATTTAAAGCTGAATCAAAAATGTGTCACTTCTAAACCTAGAATAAAACTTGAAACATTTGGAATTTTTGTGTTTCATTTGGCTCTGGTTAAAAAAAAAAAAATACAAGTTTGAAAGCCTCCACAGATTTTGTGATCTCTTTCCATGGGAAGTCTTGGAAGCTTGGAAGATAAGCCCAAGTGTGATCCTGATAGAGTCTAGAGACTGTAATATTTTGAAATTTTTGAAATACATGGGCTACAAAGGCTGATTTCCAAGCGTTTACTCAGTCACAGCTAACTACTGAATGTTTTTCCATATAAACCGGGGAGGGAGCAGTGAGGAGAGCTGGCTTATAACCCTGGAGACGATCCCCTCCACAGCCAGCAAGTCTCTTTTCTGATACCAGGGCTCAAAGCCTGGCTCTTTCCCTTTCCAGAGTTAACAATGTGGAGAGCGCTGGTTCCTCCGTGTGCCCCCGACGATACACAGACACTCGCACACTGACTGAGCCCAAGCACAGAAGAATATGTCTGGCAAGCAGAAAGGGTAGAAAAAGGGCTGGTACGTGGAGCACTCCATAGGATTCCTTCTGGCTTGGCGGGCTCGGTCTGTGCTTGCAAGCCCCATGCTGCAAATGAGGAAGTCCACCGTGGAGTTGACAGGTAAGGCGCAGAAAGTGCCTATCAGAAGTCAACTCACAAAACCAAGCCTTTGACAGCACACTGGGACACTCGGTGGGAAACGTAAAACTCGCCAGCTGGCCCAGCAACAAGGCAAGCCTCATCCAGGAAGCTTGGCTTCCTCTCTCCTGCAGAAAGTGGGCAGCCCCTTTGGATTTCGGGTTAGCGTGCAGAGAGGATGAGAACCAGAGGATAATTGCCGGTGATCAAAGATTGGGAAGAAGAAAATAAAATAGCAGTAGTCGCTCCATTAATCACCCTCCTCCGGACCCTCAACAACATAAAGTGAATATTTAAAGATGGGATCCAGGCCTGGGAACATTAGAATAGAAAACAGGAGTCTACCCACGCAGACAAAAAGACAGAATGCATGTAAATGTTTGCCTTTCATTTATTTTGAGCAAACATTTCCTTCCACGTAACAGACTCATCCCGACCAGCGACTTCCACCTGGTGTCCTTTCAGCCAGATGGAAGTGTGAATTATTTAAACACATGATCTTCCGTTAGCTGTTGAGCTTAAGTGCCTCAGAAAAACTTAAAGTGCCTTTCCAGGGTTCTAGGAAGCATGTGCACTAAGATAGATAAACATATTTTCAAGACACAACTCCAATGATAGCAATTTTTACATTTTAAAATACAGTCAGCGTTAGCATTTATAAGTAATTATGAATTCTGCAAGTCTGTTTACACTGTAAAAATAATTAAATCAGAGTTACTAATATAATTAAGGGTGTTTTTTCCCCTCCACATGACAAGGTTCCATACAAGCCCTGTGCTCACGCCACACTGAGGAACTATGATGACCCACCTTGAACACATAAACACTTCCACTCGTTCATAGATCAGAGTTTTTTATTAAGTGAAGAATTTTTTAATTTTTTATGTAATCAGATTTCTGAGAAGAAATCGTGCCAGTACTCATGAGAATACAACAGCCATACCCATGTGTGCACGTGGTGTGTAATAAATGGATTCAGGGGAGCAAAGGTATCTGAGATGACTTCCAGAGCCATAATCACTCACTTCATTGTAGAATTAGAAAATGAATACATTGCAGCTAAGTGTCTAAAGTCATACAACTTTAGAAATTGAGCACTGAAGGTGTTCTGTACTGGTGCTTAACAAATTGGTCTTGGTAAACTACAAATCCTTTGTCGCTGGCTCTGAGATGTTGCCAGAGAGTCTCCATTTCTAACATGCTCAGATGATGCTGATTCAGCCTACCTGGAGACCGCTGTGATAACTAAATACTATCCTAACTGTTAAGTATGACTTCATCATCTCTTTGAGGGTGGCACATCTTGAGAGAGTGAAGGTATCAGATTCCACAAAAAAACAATCACTTTCTTTACCCTCAGGTACCTCTTCATATCCTGCAGTCAATCAATATCAAATATCAAAATAAAGGTTACAGTGATGTGTGGCATATTGGTTCATTTTCTGTTGCTATAACAAAATACTAGAAGATGAGAACTAAAAAGTCTGCTTAACAATTTCAAAGGCTAAAAGTGTCCATGACCAAGCACCTCTATCTAGTAAGCACAACAAAGTTGACATCATCAAAATTATGCAGGACATTTTAGCAAGCTTCCTCATTGGACTTTCTTTGGATCATCAGCCCCCAAATATGACAGAGACGTAGTATTAATTATGAAATCTTGGCCTTAGCTTAGGCTTGTTCCCAACTAGCTCTTATAACTTAAAGTAACCCATTTCTGTTAATCTATATTCTGCCATGTGACTCTTTTCCTCCATTCCATACTTCTATCTCCCTCTGTGTCTGGCTGGAGAAATTCACGTGTGCCTCAGATTCTTCAGGAGTTTCTCTCTCTCACCAGAAGTCCCACCTAGTCTCTGCTGCCTAGCTATTGGTCATTGAGCTTTTTATTAAACCAATCAGAGGTTCCTTAGGCAGAGATCCATCTTCAGAGTGTACAAAAAGATTATCCCACAACAGCACATCACAGACAGCAGCCCAAGCCAAGGAGATCAAATGGAGAAACTAAAAAGTAGAAATCAGATACATATTCTTCCTGTAACTCTCATTCATAGGCATCCCCCCCCCCCCGGTCCTGCATAAATGGCTTTAATCACTGCTGAGGGCAGTGATTAAAAGACCCCAGTGGTCTTTTTCTACTGGGTTCTGCAGGTTCCATCATGCTAAGAAATAAGTCTCTAGTACATAACCTTGAGAAATGCGTGCAAACTGGTTCCAAACTGTCCCACACAGTAGTTTTTAACTTGTTTAGCTCAAGAAATTGATCTTTTGAAATATAATTATTCACAAGACTGGTCTTTAAGGAAAATCACAGTAGAATTATTTACCTGTGTATCTACTCTAGGACCACACCCTTCTCACTCAATCGTCTTGACTAGTCCAATAGAATTCTTCCAAATTTGATAAAAGGAATCCACTGTCTGTGACCTTGTTTAATCTTTGTGTTTCCAGGCCACTTCCCTTCTTTACCTATGTCTTGGTCCAAGTTTCTCCAAGAAGTAGTCCCAACCTAACCAGTACTTGGACTTGAGGTCATGTTTCAATCCAAAGTTTTACTTCATAATCCACTTTCCCTCCCTTCCTTTCTTTCTTTCATTCTTTCTTTTCCTTGTATGACCTAGTTTGTTTTAGACAATGTGTATTTGGTATGGTTTTGGTCAATTTTTGTTGCTGAGATGACATATCTACCAGGTTGGATTTTAAAGAGGAAAATCTTTTTCTCTCATCTTAGGAAGCTTCAGTCATATGTACCTACATGACTTGTGCATGAGATCTGATTTTTTTAATTTATTTCAATTTATGTGTTTGAGTGTTTCGCCTGCATTATGTGCATGTACCATGTGTATAACTGGTGCATGAAAAGGTCCAAAGAGAGCATCAGATTCCCTGGACTTGTAGTTATGAGCAGTTGTGAGGCAGTGTGTGGGTGAAAGGAACCAAACCTCGGCCCTCTGTAAGAGCAGTGTTTTCAACCACAGACACATTGCCCCATCTCTAAAATCTGATTTTTTTAATCTAAGCCCTAACATCTGTAAACTTTCTTAGAACTGTCTTTGTTGTACCCCAAAGATTCTGATGAATTTTACTTTATTTCATTTGATTCTAAAAATTAATTCTTCATTTCCTTTCAGATTTTTTCTGAAAAAAAAAATCTCATTTGGTCATTCATAAGGATATTGTTCCATCTCCAAGTATTTGTGCAGTTTCTGTAGTTTCTCTTGTTGATTATTTCTGGCTTTATTATACTATGTCCTCATAAGGTAAAAGAAACTGTTTTGCTTCTTTTGCATGTGTTAGAACGTGCTTAATGGCTTAGAATACGATCTACTTCAGAGAAAGTTCCGTGGGTTGCTGTAAAGAAAGCCCATTATGTAAGTGCTGGATGAAATGTTCTATAGATAGTGGTTAAATCCATTTGGTTTATAGTATAAGTTAACCTAGAAATGTCTTTTGAGTTTTTGTATGGTTCACCATCTAAAGCAAAGGATAGAATAGTGAAGTCACCCACTGCTGTTCCACTTCTTATCAGACCTTTTATGTCTTTACTATTGATTTTATGAAACTACAGGCTTCAACATTTAGTACATATCTATTTATAATTGTTATAGCTTCTTGATGTATGGTTCCCATTATATAGTGATTTTTTCAATTTATTTATTTATTAAAGATTTCTGTCTCTTCCCCACCACCACCTCCCATTTCCCTCCCCACCAAACAAGTCCCCCTCCCTCATCAGCCCAAAGAGCAATCAGGGTTCCCTGCCCTGTGGGAAGTCCAAGGACCACCCACCTCCATCCAGGTCTAGTAAGGTGAGCATCCAAACTGCCTAGGCTCCCACAAAGCCAGTGCATGCAGTAGGATCAAAACCCATTGCCATTGTTCTTGAGTTCTCAGTAGTCCTCATTGTCTGCTATGTTCAGAGAGTCCGCTTTTATCCCAGGCTTTTTCAGACCCAGGCCAGCTGGCCTTGGTGAGTTCCCAATAGAACATGCCCATTGTCTCAGTGTGTGGGTGCACCCCTTGCGGTCCTGAGTTCCTTGCTCGTGCTCTCTCTCCTCCTGCTCCTGATTTGGACCTTGAGATTTCTGTCCGGTGCTCCAATATGGGTCTCTGTCTCCTTTCATCACCTGATAAAGGTTAATATTCAGGAGGATGTCTATATGTTTTTCTTTGGGTTCTCCTTCTTATTTAGCTTCTCTGGGATCATGAATTATAGGCTCAATGTCCTTGGTTTATGGCTAGAAACCAAATATGAGTGAGTACATCCCATGTTCCTCTTTTTGGGTCTGGCTTACCTCACTCAGGATAGTGTTTTCTATTTCCATCCATTTGCATGCAAAATTCAAGAAGTCCTTGTTTTTTACTGCTGAGTAGTACTCTAATATGTATATATTCCATACTTTCTTCATCCATTCTTCCATTGAAGGGCATCTAGGTTGTTTCCAGGTTCTGGCTATCACAAACAATGCTGCCATGAACATAGTAGAGCATATACTTTTGTTGTATGATAAGGCCTCTCTTGGGTATATTCCCAAGAGTGGTATTGCTGGGTCCAGAGGTAGGTTGATCCCGAATTTCCTGATAAACCGCCACACTGATTTCCAAAGTGGTTGCACAAGTTTGCATTCCCACCAGCAATGGATAAGTGTAACCCTTTCTCCACAACCTCTCCAGCAAAGGCTATCATTGGTGTTTTTTATTTTAGCCATTCTGACAGGTGTAAGATGGTATCTTAAAGTTGTCTTGATTTGCATTTCCCTGATCACTAAGGAAGTTGAGAATGACCTTAAGTGTCTTTTGGCCATTTGAAGTTCTTCTGTTGAGAATTCTCTGTTCAGCTCAGTGCCCCATTTTATAATTGGGTTGATTAGCCTTTTACAGTCTAGTTTCTTGAGTTCTTTATATATTTTGGAGATCAGACTTTTGTCAGTTGCAGAGTTGGTGAAGATCTTCTCCCAGTCAGTAGGTTGCCTTTGTGTATTAGTGACAGTGTCCTTTGCTTTACAGAAGCTTCTCAGTCTCAGGAGGTCCCATTTATTCAATGAGGCCCTTAATGTCTGTGCTGCTGGGGTTATACGTAGGAAGTGGTCTCCTGTGCCCACATGTTGTAGAGTACTTCCCACTTTCTTTCTATCAGGTTCAGTGTGTTCGGACTGATATAGAGGTCTTTAATCCATTTGGACTTGAGTTTTGTGCACGGTGATAGATATGGATCTATTTTCATTCTTCTACATATTGACATCCAGTTTTGCCAGCACAATTTGTTGAAAATGCTCTTTCTTCTATTGTATACTTTTAGCTCCTTTGTAGAAAATCAGGTGTTCATAGGTTTGTGGGTTCATCTTCTACATTTTGTCTGAAATCTACTTTATCAGATATTAGAATAGCACACAAGCTTGTTTGGGCCTTTGATCAATTGACTTCTAGCCTTTGACTCTCAGTCTCTTGGTCTCTTTGCCTGTAAGATGTTTCTTTAGGATAATAGAAAGTTGGATCTTGTCTATTAGGCCAGTCATCTCCTCTGTTTCTGCTTATTTGTGAATGAGATTATTTCCATTTAAGGCTACTACTGAAGGATTTTTACTAATTACTGTGATTTCACTGTTTTTCTGGTTGGTTATTGCAGGGAGCCGGACAGAATCGCCATTACAAGATGGCGCTGACATCCTGTCTTGTTGGAAGTAAACAACTCCATATATGGCTATGCCTTTGGGAGTTGCTTGTCCCCTGTTTCCCGCATGCATGCAAGATGGTTTAGAGTCCTTGTGCCTATCCTGAAGCAGTCCAGTGGCAGCTGATGGTGGCAGCCAATCACAGGGTGACCCGTGTGCCTACTCCCTATATAAGCAGCTGCCTTTGTGCTGGGGGGGGGGGGGCTCGCTTCCTGCTCTCCCTCAACCAAGAGGCACTCCAATAAAGCATGATCTGAAAAGAATCCTCGTGTGGTGGTTGTTCTTCCTCGCTGGTCGAGAAGTTCGCCGCAGGTTATATTGCTGTTTGTTCTTCATTTTCTACTCTCTTGGAAGTGTCTGCTTGTTTAGTGGACTGGACATGGCAGATTCTCCCCTTTCTTTCCTGTCTTTCTTCTTCCTTTGTGTATAGTATCTTTTGAAGGCCTTCTACCTGGTACCAACCTGGTGGTCACTACCCCCACTAATACTTGTCTTGAAATATCCTTATTTCTCTATCAATTCTATTAGATAGCATTACTGAATACAGAAATTTTGGTTAGCATTTACTTACTAACGTGGCTTTACATACATGTTTCCATGCTTCCTGACTTTTAAAGTCACTAATGAGAGATTTGATAATGGTTTAATGTTTGTTGCTGTGGGTGACTTTGTGGTGTTTCCCTTACACCTTCTAATATTGTTTCTTTGGTTGTATTTTTTATGTCTTCACTATAAAATGTCACAAAGTTTGTTTCCCCTCGTTCTGTCTAGAGTTGTAAATCCCTTTTGTTTGGGTTCCTCTTTCTTTCTCTAGAGTCAGAAAACTTTTCATAATTTCACTGAATACATGTGAATACTCCATGCCTCCAGATTTTATCTCAGCTCCTGCCTCAATCCCACAAATTCTTAGGTCTGGTCTCATGATCGTACCCAGAGTTCTCAGAATTCATGACCATATGTAGTTTTTTTCTTTATTGGTATTTGACTGCATTATTTCTTCAGCCTTTTTCTCTGTTTCCACTATCCTTTCTTCTGCTTATCAAGCCTATTGGTGAAATTTTACTGTGTTTTTCAATTGGGTTAACTGAGCTTATTTCTATTTGACCTTTTGTTTCAAAATCAATATCCATGATGAATTTTTTCCATGTTGCTAACTGTGTTCAGGTTACTGGCTTTCCTACACATTTTCCTGCCTTTACTCTATACTACTGACTTTGTCAGGTCTTGGATTAAATTCATCAACTTGTTAGTAATCTTTCTAAGGTCACTGATCATTTTCAGTAGTCAACTTCTCAAATCTGCATTTTGTTTCTGTATCTTTGAATCCTATAGTTCAGGGCTTATGATCTTTTGGATCATCATGTTGCCTTTCTTTGTGTGTGCTTGTGTTTCTGTGTTGCAATTTGTCCATCTATTGTTTAAGTCTCTCTTGCAGTTTCATCTGGAGATTTTCCTTGTTGAGCAGCCTGCTCTTAATGACTCAGTTCCCAATACTGCTCAGGAGAAAACAAACTGCTGCAGCAGCAACAGCACTGAGCATGACAGGACATAGAAATGGCTTCGCTTCCTTTTCCCTTGCTCTGATAAAAATAACCTGCTGATGGAGGAAGGTCATTGGTTAAAATAAAAGAAGCTGCTTGGCTCTCATTGGTTAAGAGATAGGTGGGAGAAGTAAACAGAACAGAATGCCAGGAGGAAGAGGAAGTGAGGTCAGACTCGACAGCTCTCCTCTCCGGAGCAGACGCCAGGGAAGATGCACGCGATGAAGCTCCGACCCAGGATGGACTTAGGCTAGAATCTTCCCGGTAAGACCGGTGCTATACAGATGATAAGAAATGGGCTAGTCCAGGTGGGAGAGTTAGCCTAGAAGATGCTAGATAGGAATGGGCCAAAGCAGTGTTTAAAAGAATACAGTGTCTGTGTAATTATTTTGGGCTGGGGTTTTGGGGACGTAGCCCCGCCGCCGCTCCTTATTACTACAACCTACAAAAGAAACTAAGAGGAGAACAGGGTTTACTTAGCTCACAGTTACAGGTTATCATTCATCATTCTGGAGATGTCAGAGTGGCAGGTCACATGGTATCCATGGTGAAGAAGCAGAGAGGAACAAATAAATGCATTAACATTTTTACATTCTCCTCACTTTCTCCTCTCTTGTACAGTCCAGGATCCCTTCTTATGGAAGGCTGTCACCCGCTGTGGACAGGTCTTCCCACATTCTCTACGACTATTTCCAAGAGTTCCCTTGCCTGGGATGATCACAGATTCAATTCAGGATCCCTGGCTTGTAATTGTTTCCTGTTTCAGGGTTGCAGAGTAGCTCAGTTTTAAGTAATAGATTCCTTCTCAAGATGGTCGCACTGGCAGAGCTACCACCCTCTGAATCACACACACTGACAGAGTAGCATTCTACCCACTGCTACTCATCCACAAAAGAATCAGCATCTCACCCAAGCAAGCAACTAGACTTGGGTCTTGTGAGGCTTTGGGCTTGTTATGGGAGGAATCCTAAGCCCTTTTAAGCAAGGTTTCTTGGCTTACAGTTTAGAAGGCGCTTTTGCTTTTCCTCCATGTATTGGGGAGCCACATGGCTGGAGCTCTCTTCTTAATGCAACATCCATATTCTAAGCTCTTTTCAAGCATCATACTCTGTGGATTTCCAAGTGTGTGTGTGTGTGTGTGTGTGTGTGCGCGCGCGCACACGCACGCACGCGCATGTACCTGTGTGTCTGTCTCTGTGTGTGTCTGTGGTCTGTCTGTCTCTTTTTTTTTCCTGACTCTTGTCCTTAACACAAAGGCAGCTTCTAATCTACCATCTTCCCTATAAGAGCTCCCCTCAAAATTTCTGTGAGCAGTAAGACATCAGGTGACAAGGACAGAGTATCTGATAGCTGTCAGTTATGTCTTCACTGTCACTACACTTACCACCCACCAGTTAAAAGATCACTCACTAATGGTTCCTGCAGCATTTTCTGCTTAAGTTTATTTAATATGCAATTGACCTTGGTTCTTGCGTTCTAGCAGCCTGATCAGACTTCACCAAGCACCACCTAACAGAAAAGAACAAACAAAATCAAAATAGGTTGGGGGTACCGCTCATTAGTAGAGCACATGTATAGCATGCATGAGGTCCCCTCTCCAATTCCCAGCATAACAAAACAAATTCTATTATTTAAAATTTCAAATATAGTAACAACAGCATATGTAGCTGTCAATCAGATTTAGTACTTTTCAGATGACAGTTGATTTACAATTTACTCTACATGTTATCCAGACCCTTTTCAAATGCTATATCATTTAAAATGTTATATCGTTCTCAAATGTCGTATCATTCCATCTTAAGTTTTCAGCATGTTTTTGTAAAAACATGGCTACACATCCACAATATCATTATCACACCTAAAATAGTGTTTACATATTCAAATAACACAAAGAAACTTTACTCAAATAATTCTAAAAGTATTTTTTATTTGAGACAGGTTCCAAATGAATTCATACACTGCAATTAATTAATGTGTCCTAAGACACTGGTTTGTTTGGTTTGGTTTGATTCTGTCCTTAGCTTCTATCACTGTCGCTTTTCTTTAGGGGAGAGGGAAAGAAAGGTTAGTCCTCAAAATGTACATTCCTAAGATGTGAGTGTGTCCTGTAGAGGTTTCCCCCGTTTGGCCTTACTACTAGTGTATGCAATGGTGATTTAATGTGTCTGCCCCCTATCCTTCCCGGTAGTGAGGGCTAAGAGCCTCATCAGACTCTGACTCTTAGCACAAGTTCTTCATGGGTGGAGCACCCATTCCTGTTAGAGAATGCCAATGTCCTGCTGAAATTTGCATTCATCTCTGATTATTGCCTAGATCAATGCTTCATTAGTTCCTAACTGTCATTTTCTTTTATTTCTCTTCATCTGGTGTTTCAATTTTATTAGCTTGAAATGTTTAGAAAAAAGAAATCTCCATCAGTAATTCCATTGCCTAGGTACCTGATTTATATAAGGAGAAAGGAGTAAATACTTGACTTCCAAAGTAATGGATTGACTGGGTTCCTGACATTCTCCACAGGTGATTACTGGTGACAGTTTTGCTTTTGATTTGCTTTTAAATTTTTAATTTAATCATAATTGAAAAAAATCTTTGTTTCTCTACAACTACAATCATCACTGATGCTCAAATTGTTCAGTGTTTATCCATAGAGGCAAACTGATCTGCTCTTCCATAGTTGCCTCGTTGGGAGTCTTTGATAGAGCTGACATATGTAGGATGGAGATGTAACAGGCTGTCCTGGAGTAGTGCCTCCTGAAGAGCCTCATTCTCTGGAGAATCCTGCTTCTTTTTAACTTTTTTTTTCCATTTTATTGAGATATACATTTTTCTATGCTCCCCTCCCTTCCTCTCCCCTTCTCTTCTACCCTCTACCATGGTCCCCATGCTCCCAATTTACTCAGGAGATTTTGTCTTTTTCTACGTCCCATGTAGATTATTGTCTAGGTTCTCTGGGATTGTGAATTGTAGGCTGGTTTTCTGTTTTATTTTTAAAAGTCACTTATGAGTGAGTACATATGATGTTTGCCTTTCTGGGTCTGAGTTACCTCCCTCAATATGATGTTTTCTAGATCCATCCATTTGCTTGCAAATCTCAAGATGTCATTATTTTTTATGCTGTATATTGTGTAAATGTGCCATATTTTCCTTATCCATTCTTTTGTTGAGGGGCATTTAGGTTACTTCCAGGTTCTGACTATGACAAACAATGCTGCTGTGAACATAGTTGAGTACGTGTCCTTGTAGTACAATTGAGCATCCTTTGGGTATATACCCAAAAGTGGTATTGCTGAGTCTTGAGGAAGGTTGTTTCCTAATTTTCTGAAAAATTACCACACTGATATCCAAAAAGAAGTTGTACTGGTTTGCACTCTCACCAGCAATGCAGGAGTGTTCCCTTTATCCCACATCCCCTCCAGCATAAGTTGTCATCAGTGTTTTCGATCTTCGCCAAAAACCCAGAAAAGCCAAAACAATCCTGTATAATAAAAGGCGCACGCCTCTAATCCCAGCACTCGGGAGGCAGAGGCAGGTGGATCTGTGAGTTCGAGACCAGCCTGGTCTACAGAGCTAGTTCCAGGACAGGCTCCAAAGCCACAGAGAAACCCTGTCTCGAAAAAACAAAAACAAAAAAAACAACAAAAAAAAAGAACTTCTGGAGGCATCACAATCCCTAACTTCAAATTCTACTACAGAGCTACAGTACTGAAAACAGCCTGGTATTGGCATAAAAACAGACAGGAGGACCAATGGAACCGAATTGAAGATCCAGATATTAATCCACACCCCTATGAACATCTGATTTTTGACAAAGAAGCAAAAAATATAAAATGGAAAAAAGAAAGCATATTCAACAAATGGTGCTGGCATAACTGGATATTAACATGTAGTAGAATGAAAATAGACCCATATCTATCACCATGCACAAAACTCAGGTCCAAATGGATCAAAGACCTCAATATAAAGTCAACCACACTGAGCCTCATAGAAGAGAAAGTGGGAAGTACACTTGAAGGCATTGGCATAGGAGACCACTTCCTAAATATAACCCAAGTAGCACAGATACTGAAAGAAACAATTAATAAATGGAACCTCCTGAAGCTGAAAGGCTTCTGTGAAATAAAGGACAGGGTCAACAAGACAAAACAGCAGTCTACAGAATGGGAAAAGATCTTCACCAACCCCACATCAGACAGAGGATTGATCGCCAAAATATAACAAAAAAAAAAAAAAAAAAACCTCAAGAAATTGGTCATCAAAAGAACACATAATCCAATTTAAAAAAAATCGAGTACAGACCTAAACAGAACTCTCAACAAAGGAATCTAAAATGGCTGAAAAACACTTAAGGAAATGCTCAACAGCCTTAGCCATCAGAGAAATGCAAATCAAAACAACTCTGAGATTCCATCTTACACCGGAATCCTGCTTTCTAGGAAGGAAAAGATGCTGCAGAGGAGGGCCTGCACATCAGCTCTGCTGGCCGCTTCATTATTAGCTGTGCTTTCCATGGCTTTTAATGAACACAACCAGTTACTGCCTTGAGGCTAAATACATCATGACCTCAGCGTTCTAGCCATGTGTCACACTCTTAGGTTTGTGACCTAGTATGACCTAGCCTCATGATGTTAACTAGCGTCCTTTGTCCAGTGACATGCACAGTACCTCGTTTGCATCATCTGAAAAGTACACATTGAACCGTCTTAAAATAATTATGCCAACACTACCACCTACTACATATTTACTGAAAACAGTTTCCATTCTGTTTTCTTTAAAATATATCCCACTAGAGAAATATGGCTAAAGAAGCCTGTTTTAAAGTCATAAAAAATAGTTTTATGTATGTATTAAAATGCCATAAGGAAACCTGTCACTTCATATGCTAATGGAAAAAATAAAATTAAATTTAAAAATAATATAAAGTAAAATAGTGTCTTCATAATATGCCACAATACTCAATACTCTATGCTTCATTTCACTTTAATTTTATTTTCAAGAACTTTATATTTAATTTTTTGATAATTATATAAATATTTACATGGTTTCAGATTTAAAATAATATTTACTCAAAGCAACATAAGCCCTCTGTTACACATGTATGTTTGTGTAGCCTCTGTTGAGGGTTGAATAATGTTTCTAAAAGAATACAGTGGAAACAGTTCCTTTGCACATAGATCCAAGTTCAGCTGTGATACTGCATAGTGACTACTAGCTTTACAAGTCAGTGGAGAAGGGCTTAGATCCAGACATACACGCAGGTAAGAAACTCAAACGAATATAGAAGCAGAAGTTGATGTGGTATAACTACAATCCAAGAAACACCAGAGACAGGCAACAACCGGCAAATATCAGGAAGAGACTATTTAAGTTTCTCCATTTGGCCCTGATGAGAGAGCGAGCCCTCACATTTGGTTCTGTGCCTCTGACACCCAGAATTTTGAGTCATGAATCCCCTGTTGCATTAAGGGTAAGTCATATCCCTATGCTCAAAGATATACTCCTGCCACACACAGATTCCAGCTTTGGTGCCCTTAGAGTATTGATGTCATAGGACAAATTTTTCCTACCTTTTTTTAACCTAAGATGTATATTCTGAAGATGACTGCATAGCCCAGCAGTTCTCAACCTTACTAATTTTGCGACCCTTTAATACAATTTCTCATTTTGTGATGACCCTCAACCATAAAATTATTTCATTGCTGCTTCATAACTGCAATTCTGCTGCTTTTATTAATCATAATGCAAATATCTGATATGCGACCCCTGTAAAAGGGTCTTTGTGACCCACTCCCCCCTCATTCCTCGCCTCTCTTTTACCTTCTCCTGAGATCCCTACGCTCTCAGTTTAGTCAGGAGATCTTGTCTTTTACACCTTCCTATGTAGATCTGTGTATGTCTCTATTAGAGTCCTTGTTGTCTAGTTTCTCTGAGGTTGTGACCTGTAGGCTGATTTTTCTTTGCTTTATGTCTTTGTCTAAAAGCCACTTAGGAGTGAATACATATTATATTTGTCATTCTAGGTCTGGGTTGCCTCACTCAATGTGGTTTTTCCTAGATCTATCCATTTGCCTGCAAATTTCAAGATGTCATTTTTTTAATCTCTGTGTAGTACTCCATTGTGTAAATGTGCCACATTTTCTTTATCCACTCTTCAGTGGAGGGGCATCTAGGTTATTTCCAGGCTCTGGCTATGACAAACAATGCTGCTATAAGCATAGTTGAGCACATGTCCTTGTGGTATGATTGAGCATCTTTTGGATATATACTCAAAAGTGGCTATATACCCAATGCTGGGCCTTGATGTATGTTGTACAAAGAACTCAAGAAACTTGATATCAAAAGAACAAATAAGCCAATAAAAATGGGGTACAGAGAACTCTCAACAGAGCTGAAAGACACTTAAGGAAACATCCTTAGCCATAAGAGAAGTTCTAATCAAAACAATTCTGAGATTCCATTTTATACCTGTAAGAATGGCCAAGATCAAAAACTCTGATGACAGCTTATGCTGTAGAGGATTGGGGTAAGGAAAACACTCCTTCATTGCTTGTAGAAATGCAAACTTGTACAGCTGCTTTGGAAATCAGTGTGATGATTTCTCAGCAATGGGGTCTTACTGCAAGATTTTAGGGAGTATAGACTTGGCAAATCCTTTGATGTTTTGGAGGTCTAACAGACCCCTTAGGCCAACAATGCAAAAGATGTAACCTTTCGTACTGCTGAAGGTTTTACATGAGTTATAAGATGTCTAGTTAGTGTGTTCTCTCTCAGCTACTTGGCCACTCTATTTAAATTTCTTTCATATATGAATATATTTTAAGAAGCTTCTACAATAGTGGGTTTCCATAAGGCTCTTTCAAAGACCTTCAGTTTAGTTGTCTCTCCCCATATTCTCTTTTTAATCCTGCCCCTCAATTCTCCTGCCTATTTAATCCTCGTATTCTAATTTCCCGTTCATATTTTCATAACACAACTATTTCCTTGGAAATCCCATGCTCCTACCCCACACTCCAGTCTCTTATAAGCCACATAACCTTTGTAATGATTCTGATTGGAAAACGCATACCAAAGGGTTAACATCACCATCATCTAAGAGAAAATCTGCAATGTTTGTCTTTTGAGGTTACCTCACACATACTGATTGTTTTTTAGCTCCATACATTTACTTGAAGTTACGTAATTTTATTTCTTAGAGCTGAATATTGTGCTACCGTCCCATATTTTCATCATCCACCCTCAGCTGGTGAAGATCTAGGCTGTTTCCGATAAGTGGTTATTTTGAATAGAGCAAAAATGGATATGGATGAGCAAATATCCCTGAAGTAAGAATTCTTTGGGCGCATGCCTAAGAGTGGTATAGCTAGATCTAGAAGTAGATCAATATTCAGCTTTGTGAGGAACAACCATACTAGGTTCCATAAGGACTGTACAAATTTGTATTCCCACCAGCAATGGTATTCCCCTTTTCTGCATCCTTGCCAGTATCTGCTGTCATTCATATCGATCTTGGCCATTCTGACTAAGGAAAAGTGAGATTTCAAAGTAGTTTTCATTTGCATTTCCCTGATGGTTAACGGATACACTCTTAGTCAGAGTTTCTATTGCTGGGATAAAACACCATGACCAAATGAAACTTGGAGAGAAAAGGATTTCTTAGACTATGCTTGCATAACCTGTTCATCACTCAAGGATTTGAGGACAGGAACTCAAAACAGGGCAGGATCCCAGAGGCAGAAGCTGATTTAGATGCTACAGAGGAGTGTTGCTTACTTGCTTGCTCCTCATGGTTTGTTCGGCCTGCTTTCTTATAGGCCCCAGGACCACCAACCCAGGGATGGATCCACCCACAATGGGCTGTACCCTCCTCTACCAATCACTAATTTAAAAAAAATGCCCTCCAGCCAGGTTTACAGAGGCAACTTTTTCAATTAAGAATCACTCTTCTCAGATGACTCTAGTTTGTGTCAAGCTGACATAGAACTAGTCAACACAGATGTTAAAGAGATTTTTTTAGGGTTTCTCAGCTATCTGTGTTTCATCTTTTGATAACTAACTCTCTTTTAAGTTCTATCTTGAGCTGTTTCTTGATGTTCCAGGTTTTTTTTCTTTATATGTCCTAAACACTAGCTATCTTAGTACCTGTTCTATTGCTGTGACGAGACACCGTAAACAAGCCAAATTATAAAAGGAAGCACCTTATTAGGGACTTGCTTGGTTTCAGAGGATAAGTCCATGACCATCATGGCAGAAAGCATAGCAGCAGTCAGTCAGTCATGAAGATGGAGCCATAGCTGCCAGCTAACCTCTGATTTAAAATGTGGAAGCAAAAAGCAAGGGAGAAACTGAGTTTGGTATGAGATTTTCAAAGCTCAAAAATCACTACATGGAAACACCTCCTCCAATAAGGCTATGCCTCCTAATCCTTCCTCAACAAGTCGCCAAATGGTAATAACAAAACATTCAGAACCTATGAGAGCCATTCTCATTCAGACCAACCACTACCTGTGTAAGAAGTAAACTGATAAAGGTTTTTTCTGTCATGTAGGCTGCTGCTTTGCCCAAATGACAGTGCACTTTGGTTTACAGGTGTGTTTAAGCTTCATAGGGTCCCATCTATTGTTAGTTTTAGTGCCTGAACTACCAGTGACCTATTCAGGAAGTTCTTTCCTTTACCAGTGAGTTAAAGAATATTAGCCATTTTCTCTTTAACAAGAGGTCCTTGACCATTTGGAGTTGATTTCTATGCAGGGTGATAGAGGTAGATCTATTTTCATTACTCTACATACAGCTATTCAGCTTAACCATCACCATTTGTTAACGATGCTCTCTTTTCTCTAGTCTGTATTCTTGGCTTCTTTGCAAAAAAGAAAAGAAAAAGAAAAAAAGAAAATCAGGTATCCAGAAGTTTATGGAATTACATCTGAATCTTCAATTCAATTCCATTGTTCATTGTGCATGGTATTATACAAATACCATGCACTTTTATTGTATAGTTCTGTAGTACAACTTGAAGTCTGGGATGATGATACAACTAGCAGCTGGTTAATTATTCATGATTATTTTAGTTATTCTGGGTATTTTGTGTATGTGTTACTACATGCAACTGAAGATTGTTTTCAATTTCTGTGAATATTATGTTGAAAATTCAATGGAGCCTGGGGTGCAATCTATGGATTGCTTTTGGTAGGATGGTCATTTTCACTGTATTGATTAACCCTACCCATCTATGAGCATGTGAGATATTTTTATCTGCTTCAATTTCTTTCTTCAATGTCTTGGTTTTGTTATGCAAGTCTTTTGCTTGCTTGGTTAAAGTTATATCAAGATATCTTATTTTTTGAGATTATTATGAAGGATACAGTTCTCATGATTCTTTCTCAGTCTGTCATTTATATATAGGAAAGTTACTGACTTTTGTGTGTTAATTTTGTAACCTTCTCCTTCACTGAAAGTGTTTATCAGCTGTAGAATTTTCCTGGTGGAGTCTTTAGGGCATCATATCATCTGCAAATAAAGATACTTTGACTTCTTTCTTGTTTGTATCCCCCTGTGGACATCTTTGTCTTGTTCCTGATTTTAGAGGAAATGCTTTGAGTTTCTCTTCATTTAGGATGATGCTGGCTGTGGGCTTATCTAAACTGCCTTTATTATGTTGAGGCTTGTCCTTTGCATCCCTACTCCCTCTAGGATTTTTTTTTTTCATTTTGAGAGACAGTGCTTTTCTGTGTAACCCTGGTTGTCTTAGAACTCTCTCTGAAGACCAGCCTGAACTCAAACTCATAGAGATCCACCTGCCTCTGCTTCCCAAGTGCTTATATTAAAGGCATGTGCTGCCCAGTTTAGATTTTTTTTTCGCATGGTGGATTGTTGGATTTTGTCAAAGGCCTTTTCAGCATCTAATGGATCATACTGTTTGTCTTTCAGTTTCAATCAATTCACGTAGCCAGTTCACATTTGTTGATTTGTATGTGTTGAGTCAGCCCTGCACTCTGAGGTGGAGTCTATTTGATTGCGGTGGATAATCTTGTTAATGTGCTCTTGGATTCAGTTGCAAATATTTTACTGAGAATTTTTATATCTGTGTACATAAGAAACACTGGTCTATAATTTTCTCATTTTCCCCCTGGTTCTTCATGTGCTTTATTGTCGGGGTAAGAGTGGCTTCATAAAAATTATGAGGAAACTTTTTTCATTTTATATTTGGTAGAATAATTTGGGTATTGTTGAGATGTTATTTCTTTGAAGGTCTAGAGAATTTTAATTACTGTTTCTATTTCACTAGGAAGTATAGACCTATTTAAATTGGTTATTTTATCTTGTTTTGACTTTGATAGGTCATAATATCAAGAAAATTATCCTTTTCTTTTAGATTTTCTAGTTTAGTGTATACAGATTTATAAAGCATGTTTTCATGGTTCTCTGAACTTCCTTGGTTATAAAGATCTCTTCATCTCTAATTTTATTAACTTGGGTTTTCCCTTTTGTATTTTAGTTCAGCAAAGGATTTGTCAGTATTGCTGGTTTTTTTATCAAAGAACAAATTGTGATTCATTTTTTACATTATGTTTCTTTGTTTTAATTGCACTGATTTCAACCTTGAGATTACTTACTTTCTCCATATACTCTTCTGTGGTATTATTTATTCTAGTTTTTCTATAGATTTTATGTGTGTTATGAAATTATTAATATAAGATCTCTCCAGTTTTTTATGTAGGTGCATAGAGCTATGAACTTGCCCCTTAGAACTGACTTCATTTTGTCCCATAGATTTTGATATGTTCTGTTTTTATATATCTTTGTTTGTTTGCTATTGCTGTTTCCTATTATTGAAAATAGATCTTTTGTAAATAATATATCCTGATTACTGTTTCCCCTCACAAGACTCCTCCCAGTTCTGTCCCTCCTCTCCACCCATTAAGAAGCACTCCCTTTCTGTCCCTCATTATAAACAAGCTTCTAAGGGATAATAATAAAATAAAGTATATATGATAAATCAAAAATTAGCACATTCGAATTGGAAAAAAAACAAACAAAAGAAAAAGAACCCAAGAGACTCATGTGCTCACACACTCAGAAATCCCATAAAAACACTAAACTGGAAGACATAAAATGTGCACAATCGACCTGTAGATCAAAAAGAGAAGAATGTGTGTATGTCTGTATGTGTGTATAAAATAATAAGACAAATTTTTTAAAGTAAGAACATTAACATGACATGATACAAGGAACCTCCAAATATGCTGTTGAGTTTTGTTGTTGTTGTTAGTTTTTTGAGACAAGGTTTCTCTGTAGCTTTTGAGCCTGTTCTGGAACTAGCTCTTGTAGTCCAGGCTGGCCTCAATCTCACAGAGATCCGCTTGCCTCTGCCTCACTAGAGCTGGGATTAAAGGCGTGCGCCACCACCGCCCAGCTAAGTCCATTTCTTGTTGGCCATCAACTGTTAAGTGTGTGACCTACCGTTAAGAGTACTTTGTTCCCCATAAGAAAATAAAATTTTTATTTGCAAATGGTTGTCAAGTGGCACTAGCTTCTGGGTTAGGGGTGGGGACATGTGTCCACTTCTTTTTTTTTAATTTATTTATTTATTAAGGATTTCTGCCTCCTCCCCGCAACCGCCTCCCATTTCCCTCCCCCTCCCCCGATCAAGTCACCCTCCCTCATCTGCTCGAAGAGCAATCAGGGTTCCCTGACCTGTGGGAGGCCCAAGGACCGCCCACCTCTATCCAGGTCTCCTAAGGTGAGCATCCAAATTGCCTAGGCTCCCCCAAAGCCAGTGCGTGCAGTAGGATCAAAAACCCACTGCGATTGTTCTTGAGTTCTCAGTATTCCTCATTGTCTGCTATGTTCAGCTAGTCCGGATTTATCCCATGCTTTTTCAGACCCAGGCCAGCTGGCCTTGGTGAGTTCCCGATAGAACATCCCCATTGTCTCAGTGTGTGGGTGCGCCCCTCGCGGTCCTGAGTTCCTTGCTCGTGCTCCGTCTCCTTCTGCTCCTGATTTGGACCTTGAGATTTCTGTCCCGTGCTCCTCTGTCTCTGTCTCCTTTCATCGCCTGATGAAGGTTAATATTCATGAGGATGCCTATGTGTTTGTCTTTGGGTTCACCTTCTTACTTAGCTTCTCTAGGAACATGCATTATAAGCCCAATGTCCTTTATTTATCGCTAGAAACCAAATATGAGTGAGTACATCCCATGTTCCTCTTTTTGGGTCTGTCCACTTCTTTTTATCAGCTCTAAGGCCCCCAACTTGGGCAGACCTGTTCAAATTCTATGAATGCTGTCTCAGTCTCTGTGAGTTTATATGTGAGTCAATCCTGCTGATTTAGAGTGCCTAATACTCCTTTTCTTAACTTTTATTTTCTTCTACACATTACATTCTGACTGCAGTTACTCCTCCTTCTACTCCTTCCAGTCCCTGCCCCAGCCTCCGCTCCAGTATAGGGTTGTATTTGTCATTTAAGTGTCTGTGAGCCCCTCTGAGTCCTACTTCTGTGGGCTGTCTTCTTATGGTATCCTCATCCTCTCTGGTTCCTACAAGTTCCTCCTCCTCCTCTGTGGGGTTCCCTGGCACTACCTTGTGTTAGGCTATGAATCTCCGCATCTGCTCCTATTGGCTGCTGGGTGATGATCATCTGAGGACGACTGAGCTATGCACCAATATATGAGTATAGCAGAATATCATTAAGAATTATTTTAACTTTTTTGTGCCAATCATGTTTGGTTCTGTCCTGGGTCTCTGGGCTGTCCTGTCTCTGTTCCTGGCCATCTAGGCACTGTGAGGTGTGGGCTGCATCTCCTGGAATGGGCCTCAAGTTGGACCTGTCATGGGTGGGCCACTCATGTGCTTCTATTGTACCAGCACATCTTGTAGACAGGACAGATTGTAGGTCAAAGGCTTTGTGGCTGATTTGATGTCCCAGTCCACTGCTAGGATTCTTGCCTGGTTATAGAAGATGGCCTGTGCAGGCTCTGTATCCCCATTACTAGATTTCATTTGGGTCACTCTCACAGATTCTAGGATGTTTCCATGGCACCAAGTTTCTATATTATCCCCCAAAAGCCCCCCACCAATGCAAGTCATCTCTCTTAGTACTCTCTCTCTCTTCATGTCTCCCGACTCCCACCTGATCCCTCCTGCTCCCATCCCTACCTGCCCCAAGTTCATGTGCAAAATCTCTTCCAGTTCCCCTTCCTAGGAGAACTATATGTCCCCACTTGAGCCCTTCTTGTTACTTAGCTTCTCTGGGCCTGTGGATTGTACCACTAATGATCTTTACTTAACAGCTAATGTCTACTTTATAGTATATTCCATGTTTGTTTTTCTATGTCTAGGTTGCCTCCCTCAAGAAAACCTTTTCTAGTTCCAACCATCTGCCTAGAAATTTCCTGATGTCATTGTTTTTAACATCTGAGTAATACACCATTGTGTAGTCTCCATCCATCGGATGACTTCTCTGGCCAGCCAGCAAGCAAGTTTCCTGCAGGTAGGCTGCTTCAATACCCCATCCCATCAATCAGACCCTGTAGCCTATAAGCCTCACCCTACCCCCAAACCCTCCTATCCCCCACAACCTCAGAGGAACTCTGAAACACAGGCTGCAAATTCACAGAGAAGATCAAGAGGTAAGTGACCACCCACCCGGCAGAACACCCTACTCTAGTCCTTCCATACCAGGCCAAAACCCCAGGTCCCTCCCTCATCTGTCTCAGCTTCCCTAGCAAACGGAATCAAACTGAAGACCTGGATATTAATCCACATACCTGTGAATACCTGATTTTTGTCAAAGAAGCTAAATTATACAATGCAAAAAATAAAGCATCTTCAACAAATGGTGCTGGCATAACTGGATGTCAAGATGTAGAAGGATGAAAATAGATCCATATCTATCCCCATGCACAAAACTGAAGTCCAAATGGATTAAAGGCCTCAATATAAATCCAACCACACTGAACCTGATAAAAGAAAAAGTGGTAATAGCCTTCAATGCATGGCATAGGAGACCACTTCCTAAATACCAATATACCAATAGCATAGAAACTGAGATCAACAATAAATAAATGAACTCCTGAAATTGAGAAGTTTTTGTAAAGCAAAGGACACAGTCAATAAGACAAAAAGGCAACCAACTGAATGGGAAAAGGTCTTCACCAACCCCACATCAGACAGAGGACTGATCTTCAAAATATATAAAGAACTCAAGAAATTAGATATCAAAATGACAAATAATTCTATTTAAAAATGGGGTACAAAACTAAATGAAGAACTCGCAACAAAAGAATCTCAAATAGCTGAGAGACACTTAAGGAAATGTTCAACACCCTTAGCCACTGGGGAAATGCAAATCAAAACAATTCAGATACCATCTTACACCAGTCAGAATGGCTAAGATCAAAAATACCAATAGAAGCTTATGTTGGAGAGGATTGGAGTAAGGGGAAGACTTCTACATTGCTGATGGAAACTCAAACTTGTAGAACCACTCTGGAAATGGTATGGTGGTTTCTCAGAAAATTGGGAATCAACCTACCTCAGGACGCAGCAATACCACTCTAGGGCATATACCCAAAGAATGCTCAATCGTACTACAAGGACATTTGTTCAACTATGTTCATTTCAGCATTATTTGTAATAGCCAGAGCCTTGAAAACAACCTAGATGCCCCTCAACTGAAGAATGGATAAAGAAAATGTAGTGCATTTACAAAAATGAAGTACTCAGCTGTGAAGAACAACATGCATGCAATTGGATGGAACTAGAAAAAACCATCCTGAGTGAGGTAACCTAGACTCAGAAAGATCAACATGGTATGTACTCACCCATAAGTGGATACTAGCTGTAAAGCAAAGGATAATGAGCCTATAGTCCAGGACCCCAGAGAAGCTAAGTAAGGATAACCTCAGTGAACACCCTAAACAATAGAGGAGAGAGTGCCCAAGCTGGCCTTGCCCTGTAGTCATATTGATGACTATCTTAAATGTCAACATAGAACCTTCATCCAGCATCTGATGGAAGCAGAGGCAGAGACTCACTTTGGAACACTGGGCTAAGCTCCCAAAGTCCAGTTGAAGAGTGGGAGGAGTGAGAATATGAGCAAAGAAATCAAGCCCCTGATAGGGACACCTATTGAACATTTCTATAACTGTTTCTGAAACATTTGAGATTCTTCTTTTGAGAATTCTATATTGAGATCTATACCCCCATTTTAATTGATCATTTAGTTTATTGATGTCTAGTTTCTTGAGTTCTTTACATACTTTGGAAGTTAGCCCTCTGTCTAATGAAGGGTTGGTAAAATCTTTTTCCATTATTTAGGGTACTATTGACAGTGCCCTTTGCCTTACAGAAGCTTCTCAGTTTCATAAGGTCCCATTTACTGTTATTTTTACTACCTATGTTATTGGTGTTCTGTTCAGGAAGTTGTTTCTTATGTCAATGAGTTTAAGGATATTCCCCACTATCTCTTCCATCAGTTCAGTGTATCTGGTTTTATGTTGAGGTCTTTGATTCAGTTGAGTTTTGTACAGGGTCATAGATATTAATCTTTTTGCGTTCTTCTACATGCAGAGACATCCAGCTTGTTGAACTCAATTTGTTGAAGATTCTTTCTTTTTCCATTGTATATGACTTCCTTATCAAAAATCAGGTATCCATAGGGGTGTGAATTTATGTTTGGGTCTTTGGTTCAATTCCATTGATCAACCTTTCTAATTTTTATGACAATACAATGCTGTTTTTATTACTATAGATCTGTACTAGAACTTGAGATCAGGCATGGTAATACCTCCAGATGTTCTTCTATTGTTCAGGATTGTTTTAACTGTCCTGGGGTGATGTAGGATTCCCCTCTATATGCTGTGAATACCATTGGTTAATAAAGAATCTGCTTTGGACCTATTGTACTGCAGAATAGGGTAGGTAGGAATTCCAAGCAGATAGAGGAGGAGAGAGTAGGCAGAGTCAAAGATAAGCCATGTACCCACTGCAGGAGACAAATGTTGGACAGAAGCTTATGAGCAGGACACAACTACATGGTGATACACAGATTGATAGAAATAGGTTAATTTAAGATATAAGAGCTAGCTAGAAATATGCATAAGCTAATAGGCCAAGTTTTGTTTTAATTAACACAGTCTCTATGTGATTATTTCAAGTCTTGGTGACTGGGAAGCAAACAAGAAGCCTCTGCCAACAAATTGGTGTGACAACGTGTGCCAACTACATCCACATTAAACCTAAGAGAGTTTGGAAAGGAATTCTAGGTACAAAAGACAAAGTTAAGCACAGTTTCTTGGTAGCTGCATTTTTGTAGATAGGCTCTCTTTGCTGGTGGCAAGCAAGAGTGCCACAACACCTTTAAAAGAAGACATATTGAACAGAATAAGAAATGATATCTTTCTAGTTTGTGCTGGCAACATGAACTCTGACTTTTTCAAGAGGCCAAGCATTTAAATGGGTTTTGTGAGAAGCATGCTACTAGTTGCTTAATGGTTCCATAGACCTGCTGCTACCCTGAAGCTGGGGCAGCATGCATGGCTCTCAGAGGCAGCTAACATGCCTCCGCCATGCTGGACTGGGCAGAGCCAACAGGCTGGAACACAGAGCTGATCCTAGCCATGCCTGCTTAGCACTAAAAAAAGGCATGCCTAGTCAGAAAATGATTACAGATACACAAGCAATAAAGACAAATTCAAATGAAAAAGACCTCTAATGGGTCACAGTGTTGGATAAATGTGCATAGGTGAGAGAGAGAGAGAGAGAGAGAGAGAGAGAGAGAGAGAGAGAGAGGAATATAGACAGTTATAAAAGGAAGTAAATGGCTTTAAAATATAAAAATGTCTTTAAAGAGACAGAGTACTGACAGTCATAGATGAAAGGAATAAAGAAAAATAAGCCTTGTAAAGATGGAAAATACAAGGAGAGTCTGGAATACGTATATTATTGTGTTTTGTTCAATTTTTTGACTGTGAATGAGCTAAGTACAGAGAGACATTCCATTGCACTGGGTGCTAAGCAAAACCAACATATATATTTTAAAGATATCTTGACTAAAATTTGGGTTTAAGGATATGTTGCTTTGAAAAAGAGGTTCTGCTTTTGTTTACACAGAAGATATGAACCTCTGGTTTCCTTCCAGGCTAATGTGGTTTGATGGACCAAGAGCCTCTGGAATGTCTCTGTGAACCCCAAAATTACTTCACTCAATAAAAAACAGGAATCAGTTTGATAAGAACTATGCGCAAATTCCCTAAATTATTGTTTATAAATGTTTGTTTATATTTAAAGGGGGATATGCTATAGAGAAGAATACTTTACATTAGTATGAATCTTGGTTTATTGACACAAATTTAAGGTCAAATTATATATATATATATATGTATGTATATATATATATATATATGCTCTTGATTAAGGTATTGTGCTCGTGCAGTTTGCTTAAAAGTGTAATGCATTATTAAGAAATACAGGTTAATAGTCATATATATATAGTCAAGCTTGTCAGTTAGGTTTTATAGATGTACAGAGATATATTTCAAATGAATAGATATTTTTCAAAACCTTTCCAAGATTAACAGAATATGGCATTAAAATGTTTTAAAAACTTAGGACTTTTCATGACAATGAGACACATCTGCTCGTGGCAGCACCAGTTACTTCAAGAGGAAGATGGGTATTGAAGAGGCTCTTTATGAAGTTTGCTAGCTATTTAGGCAAAAAAAAAACTACTCTTGTCTGGACTGCTTGATGCTATGCTGTATGAACTGGACATGCAAGATTGACAGAAAAATAACTGCTGAACTTGCCTAAAGATGAGACAGTCTGTCAAGGTTCTTGCTTCAAGAAAGAGTCTGCCAGACATTTTGCAGGACACAGAAGAAAGCAACTGATGAAATTTGCCAGAACAAGGCATAAGAGATATTCAAATTTCCTGAATCATAGAAAAGTCTGCCAGATACTATGAGCCTGTGGGCTGAAGGAGGATGCAGCAACAATAAAGAAGAACTTTGGGTGACTGTACAGGTAGTGAGATGTCTCTGTCGATTCTAGAGTTTTGGAAGTTGCTTACAATGCACTTCCTGTTAACTTAGGTAGTATTATCTCCTTCTGGGGTCTTTAATGGAAAAGATAGCTATAACTATAGTTTTCTTTAGTTATGATAAAAAATAGAGTAGCTATAAATATTGTAATTGTAATTCTTGCTTGATAACTGTTTTGTTATATGTAACTTTACTATGTTAAAGTTAAAACTTTCCTTTCTATTTAGACAGAAAGGGGGAGATGATGTGGGATTCCCCTCTGTATGCTGTGAATACCATTGGTTAATAAAGAATCTGCTTTGGGCCTATTGCAGCACAGAATAAGGCAAGGAGGAAATTCCAAGCAGATAGAGGAAGAGAGAGTAGGAAGAGTCAAAGAGCAGCGATTTAGCCACTGCAGGAGACAGATGACAGACACCGGACAGAACCTTACTGGTAGACCACAGCAACATAGTGATACACAGATTAATATAAATGAGTTAATTTAAGATGTAAGAGCTAGCTAGAAATGTGCATAAGCTAATAGGCCAAACAGTGTTTTAATTAATACAGTTTCTGTGTGATTATTTTGGATCTGGGCAGCTGGGAAACAAACAATCAGCCTCTGCCAACACTGGGGCTTTTGTTTTACTGTATGAAGTTGAGAACTGTCCTTTCAAGGTCTGTAGAAAATTGTGTTTTAATCGTGATAAGGATTGCATTGAATCTGTAGATTGATTTTGGTAAAATGGCCAATTTTAGTATGTTAATCTTACCAATCCATGAGTATGAGAGAGATCTTTCCATTTTCTGATATCTTCTTCAATTTATTTCTTCAAAGACTTGAAGTTTTTGTCATATAAGTCTTTTACTTGCTTAGTTAGAGTTATCCCAAGATACTTTGTATTATTTGAGGCTCTTATGGAGGGTATTATTTCCCTGATTTCTTTCTCAGTCCTTTTGTCATTTGTGTATAAGAGGGATCCTGAGGTTTTATTTTGTTTTGTTTAGTTAATCTTGTATTCAGTTATTCACTAAAGGTCTTTTTCAACTATAGGAGATTCCTGGTAGAAATGTTTGGGTATCTCGTGTGTGTGTGTGTGTGTGTGTGTGTGTGTGTGTGTGTGTGTGTGTGTGTTACACCTACAAATAATGATCCTTTGGCTTCTTTTTTCCAATTTGTATCCGCTTGATCTTCAGTTGCCTTATTGCTCCCCCTAAAACTTCAAGTACTCTATTGAGTAGATATGGAGAGAGTGGATATAGACTTGCCTTGTTCCTGATTTTAGAGGGATTGTTTTGAGTTTCTCTTTATTTAATTTGATGTTGGTTATAGTTTCACTGTAAAATGCCTTTGTTTTGGTATGTCTCCTAATCTCTCTGAGACTTTTATCATGAAGGGGTGTTGGGTTTTTGTCAGTCTTCCTTCAGTGAGATGACCATGTATCTTTTTATCTTTCAATTTGTTTATATGGTGGATTACATTGACTGATTTTTATATGTTGAAACATCTCTTAATCTCTGGGATGAAGCCTCCATGATCATGGTAGGTGATCTTTTTTATGTGTTCTTGAATTCAGTTTGAGAGTATTTTATTGAGTATTTTTGCATATATGTTCATGAGGGAAATTGGTCTGTAATTCTCTTTCTTTATTGAGTCTTTTGTGTGGTTTGTGTATCAGGGTAACTGTGACCTCATAAAATAAATTTGGCAATGTTCCTTCTGATTCTATTTTGTGAATAATCTAAGAAGGATTGGTGTTAGCTCCTCTTTGAAATTCTGATATAATTCTAAGTTAAAACCATCTGGCCCTGGGATTTTTGTGGTTGGGAGACTTTTAATAACTGCTTCTATTTCCTTAGGTGTTATATTTCTATTTGAATTACTTATATAGTCTTGATTTAACTGAGGCAAATGGTATTTATCAAAAAAATCCTTTTGGTTTTTTATTTGCTTGTTTCTTTTAGATTTTCTAATTTTGTGGAATACAGGTTTTTGTATGACCTGATGATTCTTTGAATTTCCTCAGTGTCTGTTGTTATGTCCATTTTCATTTCTGATTTGTTAATGTGGATATTCTATCTATTTCTTTTAATAAGTTAGTTTAGTTAGAATAAGGGTTTGTCTATCTTGTTCATTTTCTCAAAGAGCCAACTCTTTGTTTCATTGATTCTTTGTATTGTTATATTGCTTGGTAATTTATGGATTTCTGCCCTCAGTTTGATTATTATTTCCTCCCATCTCCTCCTTTTGTGTAAGTGTGCTTCTTTTTATTCTAAAGACTTTATATCTGCTGTTAGGTTGCTAGTATAAGAGATCTCTAAATTTTTTATGACTTTCTTCTTAGTACTGCTCTCACTGGGTTCCATAATTTGGGGTATGTTGTGCACTCATTTTCGTTGAAATCTACAAAGTCTTTCATTTCTTTTTTATTTGTGTTTTGCTCTAGTAGTCACACAGTAGAAAGTTGTTCAGTTTCCATGAGTTTGTAGACTGTGTTGTTTCTGCTGTTGAAACTCAGCTTTAATCTGTGGTGGTCTGATTGGATGCATGGCTATTTCAATTTTCTTGTACCTGATGAAACTTCCTTTGTGGCCAAGTATGTGGTCAATTTTGAAGAAAGTTTCATGAAGTGCTGAGAAGAAGGTAGATTCTTGTGTTTGGGTGAACTGTTCTGTAGACGTCTCCTACGTCTACTTGGTTTGTAACACCATTTAGCTCCAGCATTTCTGTTTAGTTTTTGTCTGGATGACCTTGGTGAGAGTAGGGTGTTGCAGTCACACACTCTCAGTGTGTGAGGCTTGATGTATTATCTAAGCCTTAGTAATGTTTCTTTTATAAACATGGGTGCCCTTGCATTTGGGGCATAGATGTTAAGAATTGGAAGATCATCTTTTTTAATCTTTTTTTTAAATGAGCATAAAGTGTTCTCCTCTGTCTCTTTTGGTTTGAAATCTATTTTTGTTACATGTTAGAATGGCTACATCAGCTTGTTTTTTAGGTCCATTTGCTTGAAAATCTTTTTCTAGCTCCTAATTTTGAGGTAACGTTCATATTTGATTTTAAGGTGTGTTTCTTATATACAGTAGTGGTTGGATTTTGTTTTCGCATCCATTCTGTTAGGTTTTTTTTTAATCGGGGAATTGAATTCACTGATATTGAGAGATATCAATGACCAATGATCGTCAGTCCCATTTATTTTGGTGGAGGTGGTGGTGGTGATTGCGGTAGAGTGTGCGTGCGTGTTGTGTGTGTGTATGCATGTCTGTGTTTGCTTCACTTCTTTTAATTTTGCTGGTATGTGTTTTCACAGATGGCATTAACCTCCTTGGGTTGGAGTTTTCCTCTAATATCTTTTGTATGGCTAAATTTATGGATAGATATTGTTTAATTTTGACTTTATCATGGAATACCTTTTCTCTGTCTACAGTGTTTGAAAACT
Organism: Microtus pennsylvanicus; assembly: GCF_037038515.1. Classification (NCBI taxonomy): domain Eukaryota; kingdom Metazoa; phylum Chordata; class Mammalia; order Rodentia; family Cricetidae; genus Microtus; species Microtus pennsylvanicus. The sequence goes on from NC_134583.1 coordinate 22,131,869, forward strand.
TTCCTCAGTATAGTCTAAGATGGCATCTGTGGTTTCTTAGAGTCTGAAGGACCTTCGATCTACACTCCAGTGGGGGAATGGACTTCTGACAGCCGGTGTAGTCGCTTGTCAAGCAGGGATCTCTTTCTGAGTTTGGGGGCATGAGTTCTGGTGGTCTGTATGGCCTTTGAGCCATCAGGGAGTTTCCACTCATACTGGAGGCTGGTACACAGTGACAAGGACGGAAGTGGGGTTGGAAATAGTGTTCATGGGACATAGAGATAGTGCCGGAGGTCTGTGGGCTGGCAGCCTACCTGGAGATCTGGCAGCAGGTGTGGCCTCTGGTCCATCAGGGGCCCTTCACTGGCGTTTAAGGCTGGAATATGGTGACAAGGAGGGGAGGGCAAATTGGGGGTAGGCTGGGCAGGTACTGAGAGAGTAGGGTCAATTCATGGACGGGTGGCATACCTGAAGCTCTGATGGCTGGTTTGATCTCTGGCCAAGCAGGGGACCTCCGCTGGAGCTGTGGGACGGGCTACTATGACAAAGAGGGGAGAGGTGACTGAGGGTAGGTTGGGCAAGCACTGAGAGAGGGCAGACAGTCTGCAGGCAGGAAGCTTACCTGGAGTTCTGGTGGCTAGCATGGCATCTGGTGAAGCAGAGGGCTTCTCCCAGGATTGTAGGTCAGGATACATCAAAACACAAAATTATATTTTTCAAGACATGTGAGTAATAAAGAAAATCCACAAAATTTACTTGAAAAATCATTATTATGTCTTAAAATGGGATTCAAAATTAGTGTTTTCTAGGCTTCCAATCTTAACTCATTCTTCTTTCTCTAATCTCACACAAACAGAAAAGACTGGGGGTTCGGAATGGAAGAGAAGAGAAGAGGAAACGTCGCTACAGATTAGGCTTGGCTTGGTGTCAACACAGACATCCACTGAAAGAGCACAGGCGCTAACTCTGAGGAGGAAGCAGCATTAGATGATGGCTTCAATCCAACACAGTCTTGTGACTGCAAAGATTCATAATCATTCCATGAATGGAGGTGCCGGTCTGGTCACCTGCCAGGTTCCAGCACATGCTGTCCTATTTGTCCCCAGAACCAACCTGCACCATCACGGCCGTCATAACTCATCTTTTTGTTAGTTTGTTTTGTTTTTCGAGACAGGATTTCTCTATGTCGCTTTGGAACCTGTCCTGGAAATTGCTCAGTTGACCACGCTGGCCTCGAACTCACTGAGATCCACCTGCCTCAGCCTCCTGAGTGCTGGGATTAAAGGTGAGCGCCGCTACCACCTGGCTGTGACCTTTCTAAAGTAAGGTTTGAAGATCACACACAGCACACTTTTGTTGAATCTGAATCAACTTCAACTGTAAGACTTGCCACTATTTTTGTTCCCCTAGGAAAGAAAACATTGCTGATCCTTCGGTTATGACAACGTGTGGCTGCCGTGACTGCCCCAGGAGATGTTGATCTAGTCACCCCTGCTAGGGAAGGAGCTAGCGTACTGTACGGGCATTCCATCTAGTCTAGCTTGATTACTAAACGGGTTTATTGGGGTTACTTCCAGGAGCATGGACAGTTCATAAGCTCACACTAGGGAAGTCCCACTTGAAGTCTACCTTTTCTATCTCTCAGATGCTCTACCACATTCAAAATCGTGTGCAGCTGGAACAGGAAGAGCTGGCGATCTGGACCTCAGAGCAGGTCTCGTTACCATTTCTGCCTCTTCTCTGAGGGACTGCTAACAGCCTCTTTACGACAGATCTAGCCTTCAGCATCCTACCGTTTATCCTGCTGCCGTGACTCGATCAAAGTTTCCGGTAAGTCACATACAGCAGCTGCTCTGCTCGTCGTGGCCGCGGTCACGTCAGCTCTACCACCCATGCAAATATCACTGGATCGCAAAACGCATCCCGATTCTCCGCAAGCGAAAGCGTCTAGCATGCAAAGCGGTACATGACTAAGTGATAGACTCAAAACTGTCCATCTTCCTGCTCTCGGCAAACTCCGTCCCGACTGTACCTAAGTCATAGACAGCCCACTCGTGTCCAAGCCTGTTGGTGCTGGGCACTTCTAATTCTTAGGCAAGGGGGCTTTCAAAGGAAAGGGACATTTCTGACCCAAACCCCTGGTGACCCTCCCCGGAAGCTAGTGAACAATCCAAGGCCAGTGATGGAGTGGTTGACAGAGGACAGACCTGTGAGTGACTGCCTGGCTGGCACACAGGCGAAACCTTCTTTCTGTGTTCTTCACGTGGTGAGCTCTACACATCGGCCAAGGCACCTGGAAACGGAAACACGGCAAAGTTCACAGTGGGCTCTGCAAGGCAGCAGGGGCAGGATCTAAATTCAAATGCATCCTCTCTTGCTCACAGGCCTGTGCTGGGGCTACTTTGGCTGGTGCTTTCCCTGCACAACTGTGACTCTTGCTGAATAATTGAAGCCCGGGCTTTGTCCATATCAGGGATATTACTGTTTGATTTTGTGATTCCCAAAGGGACAACTGCAACCAGCTGATGCCTCTACTGGTCCTGAAATTGCTACAGAATGTGGGAATTTTTCTGGTTTCACATTGGAGGGGGCAGGGGGACACCGGGCATTGCATAGAGAAGTGAGGGCTTCTTACGTGGTTTATTTTAAGGTTCAAGGATGTTTGGATGAGAAGGACGAAAGGTTGGTAAGATGCCTTTCGACCAGGCAGAACTGCATGTGACGAATACGTGGTTTAAAAATTCATTATAAACGGAACAGCCCAGCCCCTCAGGAATTGAGATGGTGCAGAATAAGTTCCTGCTAATGGCAAGATGTGAATTTTAATGCACACCACACCAAGACATTACTGGCCACATGGACGGACTGCAGTAGCCTTCGCTGACTCCCGACTTACCCTGCGCTCCAGCAAAAATAAAACTACAATGGCTGCATTGCAGAAGATAACTCTTTTTTACTATAAGCTTCCCAGATACACATTCAGAAATAGAGCAGGCTGGCCTCCGTGCCTTGCTATGGATAGGGCCTGTAGCCTCTGTCTAAGTGCCACATGGGCCACAGAGTAAAGGGCAGGCACTTGTTCAGTGGGGTAGGGGCTCTTTGCCATGTGTGGTCTGTCAACAATGCTTATGAGTCTCTTCTCACAGAAAAACTATTGATGGAATATTTGCAATTTTGATGTGTAAGAAAAAAATGTTTAAGACAGACACAGCAAAAATCACTGATTTGCCTTAACAAAATCACAATAGAATTTGTCAAATTCCTAAATTGAGGCCAAAGAAAAAAAACTGAAATATCTCTTCCACTCAATGGCAAAAATCCTAGGGAAAAATAGAAGGCTGGAGCTCTTTCCAAACTCCCGTTCTCTGATTTACTTTTTTATATTAAGTGTGTATGCATTTGTACGTGTGTGCATGCGTGTGTGCACGTATGTGTGTGTGTGTGTGTGTGTGTGTGTGTGTGTGTGTGTGTGTGTGTGTATCCTAGCTGAATCTCAAACATGGCTTGGTAAAAACACTACTCACATTCCCCTTTTCCCTCTGTGGTCTCACAACGAGACAAAGTCCCTTGGTTCTTACAAATATTGCTTACACATCATACAGAGGAAGCCTTCATTGTTTTCTAAAGGTTTAGCTACATGAGTTAATGCATGTATGAGTGGATGAGAAATTCAGTTGACAGATGAAGCAAATGAGAAAACAAGAATGCAAAAAAAAAAACTGGAATTTTGTCAAACTCCCCTTTCTGTGAAGGAAAAAGAGCTGACTTTGAACCAAGGTGACTTGGGCTTAAACTCCGTCTCTCTCATCTCTCACTGTGTGGAGTCTGGCAACTCAATGAACCAGCTAATGGCACGCTCATTGGTCAGATGGGGTGAAAAATCCTCATTGCATATTCTTGATGGAACAGAAACATTTGATGGGGAGAGTTTAGCTTGTTACCTAAGCTCAATAAATGGGAGTTGAATACCAACCTGGTCGTCAAAAACTGCAGTTTGAAGAGCAGCAACCATTTAACTCAAAACACTCTCAAAAAAAAACAGTCTTCATTTGCTCAAAGGTAAATAATGGTGAGAAAGATTATTTTATTTTGACTGAGGATGGGCTCAGTGAAGGAGAATTTGTCTGATTCATAAGGCCATAGGTACCATCCCTGAAACTGCAACACACACACACACAGCAAAAACAAGTAGTATGTTTATACTTTTGTTTGTTTTGCAGTGCTAGAGATTAAACCCAGAGGCTTGCACTGTCTACCACCAAGCTACATCCCAGTCCTGGATGAGATAGGGTCTGGTTATGTAGCCCAGCCTAGCCTTGAACTCACGATCTGTCTGCCCCTACACACGACAGATGTGTGCCACTATGCATGACTAAGAGGTTCATACTTTTAAATGCTTAAAACAGGCACTTGCTACATACTATAAAATATGGGTTTTTTCTAAACATTGGAGGAGGAAAGTTTTGCAACTGGTTTACAAGACACTATATTCAGACATGCACATAAATAATTCCCACAGAAAATAAATATTGGACATTGATATTTCTATAATCTCAATGTTTACATTGTCCCAAAATTTGTATGTTGAAATTCTCAACACCAAGAGATGATATTAGGAGGCTGGTCCTTTGCGAACTAATTGGGCCATGAGGATGGAGACCTTACCCTCGTGAATGGAACTAGCACCCACACCAGAGAAGCTGAAGAGAGACCCTCCTGACTTCTATCATACGAGGACAAAGTGAGAAGATAACCATGGGAATCGGGACATCGCTGCACCTCATCCTGCCAGCCTTGACTCTGGGCTTGCCAGTCTCTGGAAGTGTGAGAGAGAAATTCCTATTTCCAAGTCACCTGGCCTATTACAAATTTCAGTATTTTTGAACAAAGATAGTCGATATGTGGCTATGGGGAAGCAAGAAAGAGACAAGTCCTCTCTGAAGCCAAATGTGAATTGAGAGAGACAGAAAGCTAAATATCCACCTCTACTCCAATTCTGTCTTCAAACTAAGGGAACTCACAACCATTTACCTGCAAGGACTCTAGACTCCTGTCAAACCTTCTACCTCCTGGACAGAAGTTACCAAGACAGCCAGCCTGTTCTCACATGCTTGCCCTGTATCCAGCCTTCTTTGGTCACTTAGCACAACCAGCTCCTATGATCATACCTCAGCCACCTCAGCCTATGTTATAGGTACCAGCAGGCTAAGCAAACTGATCTTGCTGTGACGTGGTGCATGTTGTCTGAGCCATAACTTGCTGCCTCTAATGTCAAGACCCAAGAGCTCTCTCTGAGTCAGAGGCCTTCTAGAAGCTTCTGAGGACTTATTTTCAGTCCTTAGCATCAATTTCCATTATTTGAGACACAGAACTGACGGGTTTTCTGGCCTCCTGATGAGAGGGCAGTGGTCAGAGCAGTGTTAATATCCTCTGTCTCTTAAGCTGGGCTTCAACAGTGCTTACCCCAACTCTGCTCCTTTCCCAGTGCCCATTTATCATCAAGGGGCGAGGAAGAAAGCACCAGTCCTCCCGTCGCTTGAAGCACAGCTTTCATTTAGCATCCACAATCATTAGAGAGGGTGATTGATGGAGCTATGGAGAGTTCCTCAGCTGAAGGAAGAGAGCAGCTGGAAAACCCCTGTCACCTTCCTCAGCCCTGGCTGCACCCTTCCGATGTGATAAACAGGACAGTTTCCTAGTTTGTAAAACGGGGCAACCATGGCAACAAGCCTGATACCTTGAACTCAAAAGCCATCGATTACTACCACCTTGAAGAGGAACAGATCTCTGAAAACCCAAAGACGGTGCTCGGGGGAGCTCTTACGCTATAGGAAATCCTAAAGGCCCCTTCAATGTCAGCTGAGGATCACCAAAGCCGTCATGGCGGGGATTCAGCACCAGGAACAAAAGGCAAAAATGGGGAGTATTATTGGAGATCCTGTGCCCACCAAAACACAAACAAAAACCCAAACAAACAAAAAGCAAAACCAAAAAAAAATATTGTTATGGGGTGAGGGCATTCTAATTTGTACATAGTCTAAGAAATGGACTACAGGTGACCCTCAGCTCACAGGGCCAAAGAACAACACATTTTTGTCTTCATGGTAACGCTAAAGGCTTTGTAGGCTTCTGAAAAAAAACAGAAAATATATGACTGTGTGCACACACATGTATTTATGGACATACAGCATGTATGTACACACATACTTGCATATATGGACATACATATAGCATATGTATACATATGCGTGTGTGTGAAAAGAGAGCATAGCAGTTGCTCCCAGTAAATGAGCAATTCACTGTCTATACCACAAACCTCTACGAAACAAACCACACCCTATTCCTTAAGGAAAGAAAACTGTGAAGATAGGGCCATGGGAAGGGGTGGAGAGGGTAAAAGGAATCATTGTGTTCAGCACACGATGCAATGAGGCACGAATACAATCAGAGGGGTTAATCTAATCCCTTTGTGAGGCATTGATTCAGAGAACAGGACAAAAACAAACCTGCGATCTGGAACTTGCCGAGCCCCCACTCAGGGGGATTAATGAGGAGTACACGGCTGTGAAATTACGTGCCCTCTGAGTCAGGAAAATGGTCCTACTGGTGCATGACCTTGAAATGAGGGGACGCAAACTTCACCTGATCCACAATTATGAAGCCCAAAAAAGGAGGGGTTTGGGGAGAAAGGAAGGGCTGCACCAAAGAGACTGTACAAATGTTCAGAATATGAAAACCCACAAATCTCAACCAACCCCAGCTTGAAGGGGGAATCTAAACGCAGCATAAAATATTCAGAGGCCTTTCAAAGGACGCTGGCATTTGTGCCGCAGCAGGAGGGGGCAAGCCTGGCCTCTCTATTTACATGAAGTGGATATTTTGTGGCTGTTGTTATGGACTTAGTGATGTTTGTCTCTGCTCAATTTTCCCTTTGCAGTGAAAAATTGTGGCGAGATGATTTCTAGTCTTAGCTGCTTTACATGACAGTATTATCAAGGATTCATCAAGAGGCCATCTGTCGAATTTATGAAAAAAATATGCAAAAACAAAACAGATGAAAAGGAAAGAGCAAGACAGACTGGGCCAGGGGAAGATAGATGCGGCAGCATGTGCCTCCGTGTGAAAATTACAACATTTAAATACTGGAGAATAAATTACTGTGCCGAAAAATTAGCGAAGCTCTCCCGCTTGAGATGCTACCCTTACCATAAGCGCACAATGAAATACATCACACACCAAATCACCCTCTCCTCGGACCGATATTAGAGCCTAATGAAAAATTAGGTGAGGAGAGACACATAAGCCCCAAATGGGAGGGATGAACGCAAGCCAGCCCGCATTTGCGCCAGTCCCCAGCCACGAGACGCAGCTCAAAGAAGTGCAGTCCATATGGAAATAAGAGCTCCCCCCACCTCATTTATTAGAAAGTCAATAAAATATATTACAAATTGTGTGAAAAACTAAAATAATATATATTAAAATGACAGCGAGGCTGGCCAAGCTTACACCCAAATTAGATGGGCTGTAAAAACAATGTGTTTTGGAAAGAAATAGGAAGGAGCAGAGAAACGCCTGGGGATATATAAATGGCCAGAACTGCTGCCGTCGCCCCCTCCAGGCAAGACAAAGAGCCATGGGGTCCTACTCTCCACTTGTCTGAAGTACCCAGGGGTGACCAAGCCAGAGTTCTAGCCCCGCATAGTAAGAGCGGCTCCTTTTGGAATCTCATTCCAGCAGCCGGCTCCGCAGATCCTCTCCCCCTAGAATACAATCCTCCAATTTCCCCCGACTGTACTCTTTCCCCCTAGAGTTTAATATGTAGGGAAACACCTATTCCAGTGTACTTGGATGGTTGCCAATACAGCTAATAATGTAGTAAAGTAAAGTGCACCAAACAGACCGCCAGAAACCAGCGAGGTCCTAGAGAGCCCATAGCAAGAGGGCAACGGGTCTACACTGGAAAACGGAGAACCACGATAGCGTCCTCACTAATCCGAATGCATTGACCCCTAGTTTACCCTTCATACATACCGGTGAAGGGGCTATCATTTGCATTGCTCCCCGTTTTGCAGGCGAGGCAAGAGAAAGCATAGAGGTTGAGGGTGGGAACCCAGGTTGTCCGGCTCTAATCTACCAAGTGGTAATTCCAATGGAATTACAATTCTATTGGAAAGACAGTTTAGTCTGCATCCTAAACAGATCTTTGACCAAGCTGTTTCAAGAATAAAACCTAATTCTATGTATGAACTGTTAGATTCTATAGCCCTCAGACTGATGTTCCCCCCCCTTTCCTCCCCCACTCCAGTTTTCTCTCTTTATAAAGACAAAGGGGTCTCTCCTTTGATCCTCTCTTTCATTAAAACAACAGATATAGATGAAGCTTCCTAAACATTTTTGAAAGTTTTAGATTTTACATATTAGTTTTCAAATTATAAATTCATTGGTCATCTATTATAACCCAGTCCTTAATCCTAAAGTATCATCGCTCTAAAATGATGCCCAGCCTAGGAACCAGGTTACAGGCTGACCCTTCGTGCTTGTTGCTAACAGACGATTCAGCATCAGCACTCCTGTGAGTAGCTCAGACTGGCCTCCCTGTGGACTTCAGCTCAGGAGAGAGTAAAACCACGAAGCCACTACACTGCCCTCCAACAAACATAAAAATGGTGAGCACACCAAACAGTCACCTGCCACGTGTTCCCAAGCACTTCCCTCCCTATTCTCTTATTCCTGTGATGTCACAAAACTAGGAGGAGCCCAGAGGTCAGACTTTGTGAGCAGGATGTGGAGAGTTGCCTGGAACTGACCTCCGTCTCAGAATCCTTTAGTAACTGCAGGTCTCACCAGTGTATTTCTTTCTGTAAGAGTGACTCTGCTCTTTGGGTCACAGCTGGGCCTGCCCTTGCTTCAAAGGCCACGTGAAGCACACGCATGCATGAGATGGAAGGAGTGGCCACTCAGCTGCTTCCTGCTTTTCCATTATTCCACCTTTTCTTTACTTCTGCCTCTGTTGAGAAATGGATTTTACCCGTTCTTTCAAAAGTCCATGTTTGGGTAAGCCTTCATCCAACTTCAAATTTAAAGCAGGCACTGAAGACATCCTCCTTTCTGAAACGCCCAAGCGTTTCCCATCCACCAAGCTATCTTCCTCACTCTCTCCGGTGAGTTTTGCCTGGCTGCCTTCTGTGATGACTCCAGTCTGTGAGGCTCATATGCCCTACTGCTGTACTTTAGTTTTTTTCTCCCTCACAGAACTGATCTTAGAGAACTATTAGGCTTTAAATACGTGTTTCTTAAGTTTAAGCAAATCCTTGATCATTGTTGCAATTTGCCTATTGATCATGACTTGTGATTCTAATTTATTTATCTAGGGGCAGAGTCATAGGCTTCTTGGATATCTTTAAAATGCTATCTAGTGCACACATATATATGATAGATACATTATTTTACATCATAGATTCTATGTAATGTGACTCTCATAGTTACTTGAACATCCAGCACTTCAGAGTATATAACAGGAAAAAGTAATAAACATTTTAAACTCAGCATGTTCTAAACAAAACTCTTCATTTTTCCTACCAGAAACTGTATTTCTACTGCTATTGCCATCTCTAAAAGTGTCACCAGCACTCAGTCACACACTTTCCGAAAACAAAACTCTCAGGTTGTCCTTGCTCAACTGCCCCCACCCCATGCCCTCGTGGCTGGTTGGCTCTGGGCATCTATAAATTTCCTCATTCTACTCACCCTGTGAAATGAGGAGAACAATACTTCACAGCTTTAGTTTTGGCAAAGACAGTTTCTCTTCTATACTCTGGACTTTAACCCAAAATAAAACATGGGTGACTTGAATGGCAAAGTCAGAAAAACATACTGCAGAGGTACCATCTTCCATTCGGGTGTCCTAAGTTTAAGAGATGACGGTGCTTTATCCAGTGAAGGTACATGAAATAGTACACCAGCGCTAGGTACAGGTGAACTCTACACCAGCACTAGGATACAGGTGAACTCTACACCATCAATAGGATACAGGTGAACTCTACACCAGCACTAGGATACAGGTGAACTCTACACCAGCACTAGGATACAGGTGAACTCTACCCCAGCACTAGGATAAAGGTGAACTCTACACCAGCACTAGGATACAGGTGAACTCTACACCATCAATAGGATACAGGTGAACTCTACACCAGCACTAGGATACAGGTGAACTCTACCCCAGCACTAGGATAAAGGTGAACTCTACACCAGCACTAGGATACAGGTGAACTCTACCCCAGCACTAGGATAAAGGTGAACTCTACACCAGCACTAGGATACAGGTGAACTCTACCCCAGCACTAGGATAAAGGTGAACTCTACACCAGCACTAGGATACAGGTGAACTCTACACCATCAATAGGATACAGGTGAACTCTACACCAGCACTAGGATACAGGTGAACTCTACACCAGCACTAGGATACAGGTGAACTCTACACCAGCACTAGGACACAGGTGAACTGTACACCAGCACTAGGATACAGGTGAACTCTACACCAGCACTAGGATACAGGTGAACTCTACACCAGCACTAGGATACAGGTGAACTCTACACCAGCACTAGGATACAGGTGAACTCTACACCAGCACTAGGACACAGGTGAACTCTACACCAGCACTAGGATACAGGTGAACTCTACACCAGCACTAGGATACAGGTGAACTGTACACCAGCACTAGGATACAGGTGAACTGTACACCAGCACTAGGATACAGGTGAACTCTACACCAGCACTAGGATACAGGTGAACTCTACACCAGCACTAGGATACAGGTGAACTGTACACCAGCACTAGGATACAGGTGAACTCTACACCATCAATAGGATACAGGTGAACTCTACACCAGCACTAGGATACAGGTGAACTCTACACCAGCACTAGGATACAGGTGAACTGTACACCAGCACTAGGATACAGGTGAACTCTACACCAGCACTAGGATACAGGTGAACTCTACACCAGCACTAGGATACAGGTGAACTGTACATCAGCACTAGGACACAGGTGAACTCTACACCAGCACTAGGATACACGTGAACTATGATCCAGCACTAGGATACAGGTGAACTCTACACCAGCACTAGGATACAGGTGAACTCTACACCAGCACTAGGATACAGGTGAACTCTACACCAGCACTAGGATACAGGTGAACTCTACACCATCAATAGGATACAGGTGAACTCTACACCAGCACTAGGATACAGGTGAACTCTACACCAGCACTAGGATACAGGTGAACTCTATACCAGCACTAGGACACAGGTGAACTGTACACCAGCACTAGGATACAGGTGAACTCTACACCAGCACTAGGACACAGGTGAACTCTACACCAGCACTAGGATACAGGTGAACTCTACACCAGCACTAGGATACAGGTGAACTGTACACCAGCACTAGGATACAGGTGAACTGTACACCAGCACTAGGATACAGGTGAACTCTACACCAGCACTAGGATACAGGTGAACTCTACACCAGCACTAGGATACAGGTGAACTGTACACCAGCACTAGGATACAGGTGAACTCTACACCAGCACTAGGATACAGGTGAACTGTACATCAGCACTAGGATACAGGTGAACTCTACACCAGCACTAGGACACAGGTGAACTGTACACCAGCACTAGGATACAGGTGAACTGTACACCAGCAGTAGGATACAGGTGAACTCTACACCAGCACTAGGATACAGGTGAACTCTACACCAGCACTAGGATACAGGTGAACTCTACACCTGAACTAGGCTGCACTTTGTCAGGCCTGCTCCTGTGAGGACGTCACCTTCTGTCCCTGTGGTGGTTCACAATGTCCCTTCACATCATCTCTTCTCCACACTGTGACACTATGTTCACCCCATCACAGACAGAGATGCTGGTTAACACACTCCAAATGTCCTAGCGCTAAAACTCTCCATGCTACTTCAGGTTTCACATATTTGATACCTGTCATCAGCCCCAGACCACACAACTGAATATTCAAGTTGGGTCCCTGAAGGTCACCAAAGCGTCTGGTTTACAGGGTTCCCACAGCCACTCTTGAATAGCAATCAGTTTGAACTACTCCTTCACGCTAAAGTGTTTTCTGGAGAGGTTTGACACTCATCTGATACCCTGGGATTAATGTATTAAATGAGTCATTCGATGCCTGATACTACCTCCAATGAAGTCCACATCTAATACTGAGCCTACTGCTCCTGGGCCTCTGACCAGGAAGAGAGGGGACCGTGGAGGGAAAGCGGGATGAGACGCAGATCTCCTGAGTGGCCGCCCTGGCCTCAGCTCGTGTTCAGGTCCGTTTTTTCCATTTTAAAGCTGTGCCCTTTATGGAACCAATCTCTCCCAAGCTGTGTCTGCTCAGCACCTGAGGAGGAGGCTGGGGAGAAGCAGTGTTATCTCAAATAACCACATACCTAATAAACAGGACGCACCCTTCGGTCGCACAAACAGAAAACATTTCAACAAACCCTTAAATCATCAGAAGTATAAACATGCACTTTCCAGCCAGGTTTTAATAAAGACTCCTCCAGACCTTTTTTTTTTCAGACTGACTCAATTACAATATCACTATCAGTTCATATTACAGGTCAGAGATACGGAGCTTAATGTATGAGTGCCTCTTCTTTCTCCTAATAGCCTGTCATTCCTGGGATTTGAATGTCAGAATACAGCCTGCTGCGGTAATGCTAGTCGGCAGGCGGTGATGAGAACTCTGGACGGCTAGTGAGGAGCAGTCCAGAGGCCCATCTCTGGAAGGTTACTGGGGAGAGCCTTTCATTCCGCTCTGACCCCCTGATCTGACAGTGACACCTACAAAATGAACAGCCATCCTGCTTAAATTGTTTAACTGTAGCCTGATCAGTTTTATTATCTTGCTAATCCAGATATCAGCGGTCTCATCAGAATGGAAGATATGCATAGCATGAATTATTTTGACACGGGGACCTTTTAATTTTTGCCAGCAATATTTCACTGCCCCAATCAAGGCCCGCAGTCACTGATGCCATTTGCCTCCTGGGATGTCAGCGGACAGCACTCTCCGGTGCCAAATCACCAGGGAGCTGCAGAGAACCCTCGCCTTGGCTCTTCTCACCACACAGGCCTTGGGGCAGCATTTCTGGATATCTCTGATCATTTATGGCCTTGCTGAGCTCTGGGGTACCATTTCCCTATTCTCTCCTCTCAGTAGACAAGGTAAGATGCATTTCTAATAAAAACAAAACACTAGGCAGTCACTGAAGAGAACATGAGCTCCACAGAGGAATTGAAGCGCTGTAGATTCAAGCAGCGCTAGACTGAATGGCCCACTTGAAGTTCATGGAAGCTGAGGTTCGTCAGCGGTGTGTTCTGCTCTGGAATGAAACAGCTGGAAGACGCCCTCCTAAACTGTAAAGCGTAGAGGATGATTCTTAATGAAGTGCCCTTCCCTTCACTGGCTTCTCAACCAGCCTTTCCTTACCAGCCAGCCCTTTCCTTCTGAGTTTACAGTGGGTCAGGACCCAGCACCACAGGAGCCAGGCCCACATTGTCATCGCTTGGTTCTGGCATGGTGCCCCAGCTACACTGGGTGCTCAGGAAGTGCCAGCTACATTGACTCAAAGGCTGCTGTGCATCCTGGTAAAGAACACAGCGCACAGCACCTTCTTCAAAAGAACCCACCGGAGCTGCTCCTCCAGTCTCTCAAAGGACTCATCTCAAAGCCATGATTTTTCTCAAGGGCTATGTAATTTACTGTTTCATTTTTTTTTTTGCAAGGACTGCTAGAAACATCAAAGGTAAATTTGCATTTCCTTACATGAACAGAGAGGCCAGAGAGATGGCTCAGTGACGAAGAGCACTTGCTGATCTCAGAGAAGATGGGAATTTGGTTCCCAGCACCCACATGAGGATGCTCACAACAACCTGTAACTCCAGCTCCAGGGGATCATAAGCCTTCTGCTGGTCTCCCAGGATGCCTGCACTTATATACATATATTCACACTGACATACACATAATTTAGAATATTTTTTCCTTTTTCTTTTATTATTATTAAAAATTGCCACCTCCTCCCATTTCCCTCCCCCTCCCCTCATTACTCCTCCCTCTCCCTCTCTCTTTAGTCCAAAGAGCAGTCAGTGTTCCCTGCCTGTGGAAAGTCCAAGGTCCTCCCCGCTCCATCCAGGTCTAGGAAGGTGAGCATCCAAACAGGCTAGGCTCCCACAAAGCCAGTACATGCAGTAGGATCAAAACCCAGTGCCATTGTCCTTGGCTTCTCAGCAGCCCTCATTGTCCACCATGTTCAGAGAGTCCAGTTTTATCCCATGCTTTTTCAGTCCCAGTCCAGCTGGGCTTGGTGAACTCCCAGTAGATCAGCTCCACTGTCACAGTGGGTGGACACACCCCTCGCGGTCCTGACTTCCTTGTTCATGTTCTCCCTCCTTCTGCTCCTCATTTGGACCGTGGTAGCTCAGTCCAGTGCTCCAATGTGGGCATAGAAACATCGTATGACATTAATTTCCCTTCTGAGTGAACACTCAGAGAACGGAAAGCAGGGACCCAAGCAGATGCTTGTGCAGCCATTGCGGATCTGAACACAATATTGGAAATGTAGAACTAGTCAAGTGTCCATCAGCAGATGGATGAATAACATCTGGAGCATACACCCAATGGAATATTAGTGAGCCTTAAAAATGAATGGCATTCTAACATACGCTGCAATATCGATGAACTTTGAGGAATTTATGCCAAGAGACACATGGACGACAAAAGTAAGATAGATGCCGTGTAATCCTGTTGGCATGAGACAGATTCACCGGTCAGACTCACAAGAAAAGTAGAACGGTGGTTGCCAGATGCTGGAGGGTGCAGGCAGGTATGGTAGCTAGCAGGTAACAGGTACAGAGGGTCAGCTTTGTGGGATGAAAGGCTTGTAGACGCAGACTGCATAGTGGCAGTTGTACAGCACCACAAGAGTGCTCAAGACCTCTGTACTCTGAAAACCAGAATGACCAATTTTGTATTAAACATATTCTATCGAAACAAAATTTGTTAGCATTGTAAAGCGATTATTTCAAAAGCGCAAGAGATGTGCTCAGATTATATGTGAATTCTATGTCTTTTCTAATACAGGACTTAGCATCTGTGAAGTTTGGAGCCCTGGGTGTCTTGGAACCAATCACCCCGGGTACCACAGGTCATCTCTATAGACTGAAGTCACATCGATTCTCTATCTCAAAGAATTAAAGTCTCCTTCTTCACTGAAACAAACCTACTCCGGACAATGCCCACAAAGCAGGAAGGACTGCCTGAGAACGGGGAGAAGGTTCGTGAGTGCAGCCATCGGTTGAGAGGATGTTGTGTCCTTGGTCTCTCTAGGCTGGAGTCCACGTGTGGAAATCACCTTGACTATGAGAACACAGCATGTCTAACACCCACAACCCACACTATCAGGGGTCAGGTCACATTCACAGGAAAGAACCATATGAAAATTATCTCAGAATGTCATCATTAGTATCACTTTTAAACACCACAGAATGCAAATGATGGTGCCAACATGACTGAATACTAACCTAAAAAAATAACTTGAAAAGTCAACGACAAAAAATACTCTCCAAAGACACGAATTTCAAAGCCTCTATGGGTGGCACAGACTAGTCATCCACTCTTTCCCATTTCCCTGCAATGGCTTCTCCCTTTAGCTACAGAGATGCGGAGAATGGAGAGATCGCAAGAGCAGCACAAGAGGTATAGGCTAGGAAGGAAAGCAGAAACGCAACTGTGGCCAGGTCTCGCCAGCTCAGCCCACTTCCCGTTCTCGGCTTGCATGCAATCAGGTTGACAGCAGAAGCTGTCCAAAAGCTGACATCTTCCATTTTCTTATTTCTCCAAACCTAGCAAAATGTCAAGAAATTTCAACCAAAGAATGGGCCACATGGCAGAAAAGTTTGTCATTTAATCTCTGTTTTCATGGGCATCAGAGAACTAGCAAATCAAAGACATTAATTTGAGACAAGGAAGAGAGAAGAAGGGGGAAACTGGGTGTGGGGCCAGAAGGGGATGCAGGAGGGCCCAGGACAGCATCCTTTCTTGTGCAACTCTCACCGAGCCACCCCCCCCCCCCCAACACACACACACCCACATGCTCACTCTGTTCCTAACAGCATCTTCATCAATTAAGATTCTCTGAGACTGGCAGGCTCCAAGATCAACAGCACCATCCACATATTCGCTACTCCACTGGCACAGTCAACAATTCCAATATTAAAGGAAAGCAGTACACGCTGCCATGTCTTTTGTATACAGACAGCTGAAGCTGCAGCAAAGTTTGGCACCAAAAGGCCAAGTCCCATATTTTCAGCCACCCACACGCCAAACCCTATAATAACTACAGACTCAAGATGCAAGATTTTTCAGACGCTCACAGCAAAGGAAAACTAATAGTCACGTGCTCCCGCCCCTAACAGGGCAGCGTCTCAGCTCGCGAAACTCGTGGATGCAGCAAATGAGAACAAAGGGTGCTTCGGAGACATTTTCACCAGATGTCAAGTGGCGCTCTATTTATTTAAACAGAAAGCCCCACTTTGTACATTTGGTTCATTCTATGGTATGTGCTCTGTAACAAGTACTTTTTTTTTATCAGTAAAAAAGCTGCCATGAGTGTGCTTAAGTTACAATAGGGCGTCAGGAATGTCTGTCAGCTGAGACTGAGCGTTGCTCTTTTTGCTATGGGTTGAAATGTAAATTTTTCTCCCATCCCTGTTCTATAGCAGAGGAGAGGAGACACTACGCAAAGGTTCTTCCTAGACTAATAAGAAAGAAGAGGCTCAGTCTTGTTGCGCTTCGGAAGGCAGGTATTTATGCTACGAAGAGCCCTCCCATGTGACTGGGCTCCTGCGGCATGAATGGGCTATCAGAACCTAAATTCTGAGAGCTTATGCTGCACCTGCAGTTGGGGGGGGGGGGGGAAACGCCAACCTGAAACTTCTCTGAGCTTCTGCAAATAAGCAGAATGTTGATTTTTTTTCTGCATCAGATGTGCCTTGGCATCCAGCATTCTGTTCAACAGAGGATGTACGTTCAGGTCAGATCCATCGAGGACTGCTCCTCCTGTCAGAAATGAGCGCCCTGCCTACTGACAAGGCAGAGGCTGTTGGACGTAGAAGACAGGCGCACTTGGCTCATGTTAGAAATAGACAAAGTGTCTCAGAGATAAGCAAACAGAGGCACACGCATTCCCAGGCTATCAGAGCCGAGTGCCAGGAACACAGTGAGTGAGCAGCGTGTTGATGATTTGAACAAACACAAAGAAACTAGTGCATTTTGAGTGGTTTAGAGACAGTGAAAGAAGACAAAGCCTTTAACTACAGAACAATCTAAAATATAAATGAAGAAGGGATCTAGGAAAGGCACGACAACCCTGGGACTGTGTAATTGGGGGGGGGGACCCTGGCTGGTCTTGAATAGACTAGCCACTGATTCACCCTTCATGCCCCCAGTGGGTGGCCCCACATCTATGCACATATGGACAGCAATAATTGGATTCTGTAAGTACTTTCTAAAAGGACCTAAAAATGGGAGGGGTGTTAGAGGAAGGGAGGCTGTGGACATGATTAAGATACACTGTGTGTATCTATGAAATTTTCAAAAAAATCAAAAAGAGAAGAATTAGGTATCCTCAGGAGAAATGAAAAAGAAATGGAATTTAGACAGAAAATTAAGTAGAAAACATCAAAAATGGGTTAATAAACAAGAAAGGATAACGACAAGATGGAACTTTAGCCCTGAAGTTTTGATCTCAACTGCCAAAAGCAAAGAGAACGGAGAGGAGGGAAGAAAGTAGCAATTAAGGATTTCCTAAAACTGCTTCAAGATGCTAGCTTTTAGATTTAGGAGGCCCAAAGCAAACAACATAAACCTATACACAGACAGCGGGGAAGCTGCACAACTCCGTAGAAACAAGAAAAGCCACTGAGGTGTTTGTTTGAAAGGGTGAGATGAGCTTACAGCTAGATCTCAAGAGCAATCAAAGGCTAGAAGCAGAGTTCATACCAAAATGGCCCTTGAGACAGGCAGGAAACATTTCTCAGCAACAACAATTGATGCCACAGGAGAACAAAACGGTAGCAAAGCCATTTTGGCACACTGAATGACCTTGCATGAAGAGTCCTAAACTAAAAAAAATACCTAATGGATGCCTTTGAGAAAAGCAAGGGTTGAGTTGTAAGAACACAGAAGGGGAGTAGGGAAAGCCAAGAAAATGTTGTCCAAGCATCAGAAATACTGCTATCTGCAGTCCAGCAACTAAATATCAAACAGAGCTAAAGTCACCAGACTTGTCTGAAGGGAGAAAACACGGAGGTGCCACGCCACACCTGCAGTGGTACAGAGCATGCCCGCAGGTTGTGCAAAGGTTGGAACTCAGTATGAGGTCACATCTATCTGAGGGCAGCCTGGAGTGAGAGCATACCGAGCTGGAGCGGGACGCGGGCTTGCTAATGGTAAGCCTGCCTCTGCCAGAGCCTGCATTTTTGCTGTTTTATTTTATTTTTTAAATCTTTTTGAAATTTTTATTTAAAAAAGTTTTCTCTAAAATATATTTTGATTATATCCTTCCCCCTCCCCTACCTCCCTAACTTCACACCCATCCTCTCTCTCCTCCCTCTCGCTCTCTCAAAAAGAAAAGAAAACCAAAACATAATTTTAATAACAGCTATATAAAGAAAATAATAGACTATAAGTTACCCTTTCAAAATGTATAGTTTGAACTGGTGAGAAAGTTCAGTGGGTAAAGTTGTCTCCTGCCTGACTACTTGAATTTGATTCCAGGACCCACAGGTGCAGGGAAAAGAAAAAAACTATCTCCCACAAGTTGCTCTCTCTCTCTCTCTCTCTCTCTCTCTCTCTCTCTCTCTCTATCTCTCTCTCCATGCACACAAATTAAATATGTAAAAATTAAATTACTTAACCAAAAGTTCACAGAATATTCACAAAGTTGTGTAAATATTATCACTAATTTTAGAGTTAATTGTCACAGAAAGAAACCCCCTGCCTGTAAGAATCCCCTTTTCTTCTGTCCCTCATGTCCTCAAAGTCACTAGTCTATTTTCTGTCTTTACAGATTTGTCTATTTCAAACCCTTCACATAACTAGAAATATATTTAATGCAATGTGTGGCCTTCTTTTGTACTTGCATTATTTATCGTATTTTGAGGTTTATATATGTTAAGGTATTTATTATTTATTTATTTTTATATTTATTTATTATAATGAGCAAAAAAATTTCCAGTGGCTGGATAGACCACGTTTGTGAGTATAGGAGTCGTTCTGGTTTGTGTCGGGTATAGTGCAGTGTGAATATTCAAATAACAGATTTGTTCTGCCACCTATTTCCTGTTCTCCTGAGTACATACATTACCTAGCAATGAAATTATCAAGTCACAAGATAATTGTTCTTAACATCTGAGGAACTAGAACACTGTGTTCCAAGGTAGCAACAATATTTTGTATTCTAATAGGCACTATTTTAAGTATTAATTTTCCACATCCTGTCTGCACTTGTTGTCAATTTTGGCCATCTTAGTGAGTGTGGAATAGTGTCTCTAGCCATTAATGACACAGAACTCTTCAATCCTTACTGTCTATATATTCTTTGGCAAAATGTTTATTCAGTTAATATGCCCACTTTTAGGTTGAATTGTCTATATTTTATGCTTATAAAATATAAGTTCTTGCATTCTGGAAACTAAATATTAAACAGAGAAATTTGGATCCAAATACTGAAGCAGAAACATACAGCCTCTTTGCAAACAACAACAAAAATGCTTAATGTCACACAAGTGTTTAATCTCCCACTTTTGCTTAAATTGATCTGTAGATTCAGGACAATTCCAATGAAAATTCTATGATTTTGTGTGCAAATGCAGTTGCAATTCTAAATAAAAGATTAGTGAACAAAAAAAAAAAAACAGTCTTCCACCAAACAACTAAGAATGGGTTTGCCTTACCAAGTACAAAGCTTTATAAAGATATTAAAATGTTAGTGTGTTAGTGAAGACACAGACAGGGATAAGCAAATGGATCGTAGGACAAGAATGCAAATAAAGCCACATGCATGCAGCTTGAGCCTAGTTCTATAGACACATCAGGATCAGATTCCAATAAATGATTAGACATCTATTGCCCATTCTGAGAAAAAAAAACTAAGTCTTTATACCACACAAAATAGAGGGAATATGGGGATGGTTTTTAGATGGGTCATAAATTTAAATACAAAAGGCATAATGGCAAAACATTTCAGGAAAGCAGAGTATCAAAGTCTTCACTATTTTGAGGCAGAGGGTGGCTCTGATCTTATTGAACCAGCCTCATGAACTCTAGGAATATTCATGCTCATTACTAAATGTCACCAGCTAAAGATTCCTGTCCAGAAGGGTATCTTCAAATTCTTGGAAACCAGTAAAAAACAATTCAAAAGAAAATGAGACAAAACACTTGAAGAAGTCCATCACAGTAATAGGATAAATAACCAAAAACCTATGAAAAGTGTTCCAACTCCCAGAGAAAACGCATGTCGAAACCACATGGAAAGCCCTTCTTTACTCATGGGAACTGTGAAGGCTTGGAGTCTGACAATGTCCAGTGCCTGAAGAAATGGGGCTTCAGTCAGTGTAGCTACTGCTCTGAATCCGGTACTTAGCTGATAAGATCAAAAACGAGTATTTAGTAACCTACAAATTCCCCTCGGACTTATTTAGCTTCAGAAATTACTATGGGGTTCACATAACTATGATTTTAAGTGCTGGAAAACTAAAACAGAAGCAAATACCAGTCAAACATAGGCCAAACACAGCAGCTGGGATATGCATGTCCTTGAGTGTCGGTCCGGTGCAGGAGAGACTAATGAACAGAGAGACGTGCCATAGCAAAGGTTACTCTCCAGAGCCCAGGGCTGAGTGAAAAGATGAAACTTAAAGTCAAGCTTAGGCTAGATGGTTGTGTTTCCATGCTTTCAGAAACACATTAAAATCAAGTGGTATTTTACTAAAATATGCAAGTATATGTGGGAAAACATAAAGAAAGCAATTAAATGGAAACCAGAAAATTCTGAAGTGATTGGCTATGATGTTGTAAGAACCATGCATGGTTAACAATGCAGGAGCTGAAGCAGGTTCTACACATACTCTACACCATTTGTGAAGAGTGCATTGTGTGTGTGATTAATACATAAAATATTAATATAATAATATATTTCCCTTTTGTGTGATCCATAGTGAACTAAAATTACTCCATCAAAAACACCTACTATCGCAGCCACCGATCACCGACCCCAGACATGCAGTAAGCTTTGACTTCTTTGGCTGTGTTTGGAGCATTTACAGCTTAACCACAGTGTAGCTCTGTGTGCATCTTGTGACATAAGTTTTGTCAGAAACACTCTGGCTTCTCGGTTCTGGTCGTTTAAAATTTAGAAGGAGGCAAGGGGTTGTCGCTGACTCATCTAGGACGAGCCAAGGCCAGACGATGTTGTTCATGTCCCTTCTCACATCTTTAGCCTCAGAGACTGTGCGGTTTCCTAAGAAGTTAGCGGCAACTAAGTATAGGGTGGTCAGATCTAACGAGAGCAGAGGGATTAGCTTGGACGTGGAAAATGACCCGCATTCCTCCAGCAATCTGTTGGTAAAGGTACCACAAAGGGGTGAATAATGATAAATGCCCTCAAACTATCCTCTGCCCTAAGTCAAGCCAGATTCTTAAATCCCATAGTAAGGATGGTTCCAGTGTTGGGAATTAGACCAAATTCTCACAGTCTCTTTTCATGGTTTGGATATGAAACATCTCCCCAGGTTTTTTATTGTTTTGGGGGAAAGTGTTTTTATCCCCATCATTGATACCTCAGTGGATTTCTTATATCTTCGCAGTGTTGTGGTGTGCATAAGGTAAAAGGCAGGGCCTCTCTGGAAAATGTAGGTCACTGGAGACGTAACCTTGACAAACAGATCTTAACCTCCACCCCATTCAAGGGTTGCCATGACATAAAGAGCTTTCTCTGGCATATTTCCCTGCCACCTTGACGTTCTACCCGTTGCATAAAACCAAGCAACCATCAACTGAAGCCATACCCCAAAATAACCATTTCCTCCCTTTAGCTGCTTACACAAATGCTCTGCCTCAGTAAGTCTGAACAATATGACCATCATATCCTTCTCATGATGAACTAATCATGTATGGCTCTGAACACCCATAGATGGGGAAGGGAGGCCAAAGGGTGGAAGTTCCATCCCTGCCAAGCACCTGTGTGATCTTGGGACACATCTTGGAGCTACTCTGAGCATCAAATGAGTCAGTTTATTAAGCGCTGGGCACATCGTAGATGCTCCCAAAAAGGCAGTTGCTCTCCCAGGCATTGTCTGCAGTAGAAAACAAAGGCCCACTGTACCAGACACCTAAGACACAGTTAGCAGTGATTATTAAGGGGAGTAATTTAAAGGGTCCTAAATATCTGGGCTTAATGCTATGACTATTTTGCATTTCCGAAAGCTGCTTCCTAAGCATAAAAGGCTGTATGCATGAACCTTCCATCATCAGCAATTCCATTTTTGCTTGAAAACTCTTGAGAAAACAGAAGTGAAGGAGTAACAAAAGTGCCTGAAACAAGGGTGGCATCCAGAGGCAGGACGTTTCTGAAAGCTATCTACCTATTCTAAAGTTGTTGGAAAGATGTGTGGATTCTTTTGTTCTAATTTTGTGCTGTTAAATATAGATAACATTTTGACAATCTGGGAAGTGGAGAACTGTTTTTATGAAACCTTGTGGTTGCTAAATATAGAGTCTGATAAACACAGAAACAAAGAACCATTTTCAGCCTGTTGTTGGTGCCTCCTGACTATGGGGCTTTGCATTTTCCTTTGTAGAATATTAAATGACAGGAAAACATTAATTCTTGCCCCCTAAGAGTTTATATTCAAGGAGATTTCATTCATTTGGGAGAAAATAATTATCTCATTTTGAAAATAGTAGGCAGATGGCTTAATCCACTGGGTTTAGTTTCAAACAAACAAACAAAATATTTTTGAGGTGTAGGAAAACTAAGAGAAACAGATAAAAACATGTCAAGAGTTTTACATATAATTCAGCTGTATGGAAACACTCAGTATTAAGTGTTAAATATGCATAATATTTACACACTTATCATCGGTCTAACATTGTTCTCTAGTTCCTGAAAGATGCAATTGAATTCAGGAAGTATTTTCTCCAATAGCTACAATGGGGCTGGCTGCTGCAATGAAAATTTATCGTTTTTGGCTTACCTGGTATTTAGTAAACACCCACCATGTGCCCTGCAAAATTCTAAGGAACAGAACAAAGGTTTGATGATGTAAACTTTATATCCGTTAGTGAAAATCAGTGGGAATGGGGGGTTTGTAAATCCAGATTTTTTTTTTAAAAAAAAAGTGTTTTTCCCATTGTTTTGTTCAGTTTTTACCTCACGGGGAAAAGCGCAGAGACAGTGTTAGAATGCTTGCCTGCCAAACACACAGGCGAGATTGCAAGGGAGTTACATGAGTATCTGTGTTGACTGGAGCCGTCCCAAAAGTCCATCCTCAGCTTCAGGTCCTAAGTCCAGGCACTGTACTTTTCTTAACCAAAAGTGGTATACTTCAAGACCCTTAGTGGATAAATGCCTGAGATAGCGGATGGGGCCAAACCCTGCCTATACTCACTGTGATAAAGTTTACTTTATAAACTAGGCACAGGGAGAGATGAGGAGCATGGCTACAGATGAAATGGAATGACTATAATAATCCACTATAATGAAAGTTACTTAAAATTTATGTATAGTTTATTTCTAGAATTTTCCATTGAGTGTTTTCAGGGTGCGGCTAACTGTGGGTAGATGAAACCACAGGAAGTGAGACTGGGAGTCAAGGGGTAGATAACATAAATCTCACAGGGTTAAAACATGAGGCTAAATAATACTGACCCCATCTAGAAACAAGGATAATAAATACTAACAGCAGCAAACAACGTCGCAAAGTGTCCTCGAAGAGACAAATGAAAAGCAGCAAGAGAAGATACTGGTGAGAGCGTCCTATCAAGTTACAAGCTCTTCTCTTGAGCAGCTCAGCTCAGATTCCCCAGCAGCCAGGGGGAACTTTTGAATATAAATCTACTGACATTACTTGCATCTATTATAGCAGTGATTTGCATTCACTGAGACCCAAGAAATCGCTTTCCAAGCGCAGCTTATGCTCTCGGTCCCAGACGAGGGCCCTGTTGCTGATCCTGGAACACCACAGGGGTCAAGCACCTTCACAGTCAGGACCAGGACCTGCTTTTGGGGCATGTGTCCTCTCCTTGGGGCACATACATGTGATACTCCCCTGCTTTCTCTGGAATACTCTTCACCTTACCGTATGCTCAGTAAATGACATAGCTCAGCTTGTGCTAATTCCTGAGAGACGTCTCCCAGCCCCACCCACCCAGGACTAGATCCCTGTATTACTCTGCTTTCTGTTACCATAAATCTGAAATAATTGACTTTAAAAGAAGAAACACGTATTTTGGTTTAGTTTGGAGAGCTGTGGTCCACTTTTGGTTTCTTTGGACCCATAGCAAAACGGCTCATGGCAGTAGAAACTGGTGCTATAGGAGTCCCCGACTCGTGGCCTGATGTGGAGGCGCACACCTGTAATTCCTGCATTTGGGAGGTGAAGAAATCAATGTCAGCCTTTGCTACATAGAAAACTACAGAAAGGAGAAGGGAGCAGGGTCTAATAGTCCCTTCGAGGGCATCCTCACCCTCATCCCCACAATGAACAGATTATCACCACTAGACTGTACCTCTTAAAGCAGTGTTTCTCAACCTGTGGGTTGTCAGATCCCATTCATATTAGATACTTACATTACCATTCATAACAGTAGCAAAATTACAGTTGTGATATAGCAACAAAATAATTTCATGGTTGGGCTCACCACAACACAAGGAACTGTACTAAAAGGTCACAGCATTAGGAAGACTGAGGGTCTTCAAAGCCTTTAACACATGAGCCTTTAAGGAATACTTATCGATCCTCTATCTATACTCATATCCCTCTCTCATGTGAGCCCATACTTCTGGTCTTAGTTCTTCAAACCATTATTTGTTCATAATTGTGAATAAGTATTT
This sequence comes from Microtus pennsylvanicus, assembly GCF_037038515.1. Lineage (NCBI taxonomy): Eukaryota > Metazoa > Chordata > Mammalia > Rodentia > Cricetidae > Microtus > Microtus pennsylvanicus. Next base: position 22,157,040 of record NC_134583.1, read on the forward strand.
GCCATATTCCATGTCTGCTACCAAGTTGTAAGTCTCACGGGAGCATAAATTTCTTGCCTGGACATCAGCAGGATTTCTCACTGTATTTAGCAGCACAGTGTCATGCTATATTCTATATTTACTGAGCACACCTCTTACATAGGAGGGCCATGCTGCCTGCTATAGAAGCAGAACCTGAAGGGAAGGATACAGGAAAACATGTGACTAATTTTGCTATGTGTACGGAGTCTATGTTGAGCCTTTCTATATAGCTACATTCCAACATTGAGTATTATGCAGCAGATAAAAATAAATGATGTGTGCCCAGATTAGTAAATGAATAAATGAGTCAATACATCAGTTTCCTCTCTTTAGCCAAGAAAAAAACTGATGGGCTTCTTGTGCACATATCCCCGCAGCTTGCTCTGTCCTTTACAAAGACCACAGAGTCACTCATTGTGAATAGCTAAGTAGTCAGGTAGACTTTTCAAGTGTGAATTGGCGATATCTTTGTAATCCTGTTGTTCAGCACATTTCTTTATACATAATAGGGGTCTGTAAATGATGGATGTAAACTGTGGATGGATGACGGGTGTGTACCTAAAAGGAACCAAGCTGGTATTTTGATTTGTGCACAGATATCTTTGTCCTTTTACGGACATACATTGGAGGCTCGAGAGATGGCTCAGTGATTAAGAGAGTTTGCTGCTCTTCTGGCACCCTCACCAGGTGGTGCCCAGATGGTGTAACTCCAGCTCCAGGAGAATCTGATGCCCTCTTCTGACCTCCATGGGCACTGCATGGATGTATGCAGCAGTACACATACATAAACTCAGACACACACACACACAATACATAAGTAAAAATTTTTAATGACATATATCATCAGCCACTTCAAACGAGCTAAACAATTTTGCACATATTTTGAAAAATTTAGGTGTATTAAAATGTTGGAAAGATTAAATGAAAAGTTACACTCTTTACGGCCAATTCAAGACATGTTATTTATAATACACATTTGGCACTCAGATGCTGAACTGTCGGCTAGCTTTTGCAAAGGTGTACACAGTTTATCAGCCCAACTACACACAAGCTCCTTAGGATCTAACCATGTACTTTCCTGCATCTCCTCTCCCTCAACTTTACCATCAGCTGGCACAATGCCTGCCACGTAAGAGGTTCTCAGGAAATACAGAAAATATTTACCATGTTGTCTCTATACACAGCTGAAAACTGAGTGTCCAGGTGAGTCTCACAGTCTGTAAATACACGATAGTTTCTTCTGCTGGACTCCACGCAGTCCTTACCCTGAGCTCGAAGGTCTGGCTGTTGCAATGTTGCTGTCCTCCAGACAATAAAGACGGATGGATAGAGATGAACATAATCAATTCAGAACCCAAATTACAGAAATTATCACTTACTCTATAATAATAATAATGACCAAAATTACAATAAGTTTTAATAATCTTTTTGGTTTTAATTTCAATAACTATAATTCACATTTTAGTTTGATTTCTAAATCCAGAAAAAATATCAAAAGGTGGCTTATTATTTATTAAGGGTTGGGATAGAACAAAGACTCATGTAGTATACAATGGCACGGCCCCAACTTGCTATGTAGTAGAGGGTTGCCTTAAATTTCTAATCAATCTGTCTTCACCTTGACAGTGATGGACTTACAGACACACATGCACCACCATACCTGACCATTAAAATACAGTTTCTGGAAGAAAAGACATGAGACATTAGGTGTGTATGAAAAGTTGCTAAAATCCTAAAGATAAATATATTGTTATATTTATAAATACTATTTTGCCAATTGGCAAAGTTCATATAGATTATGAACATTTTTGTGATGAACAAACACTAAATTCCGTCAAGGAGGGAAGAAGGAAAGGAGAAGGGATAGATAACAGGGCAAGGGAGGCTGTGCCCCTTCTCAAAGCTCCATTAACCAGTGGATTAATCTCTCTGTGCCCAGGCACAAAATACAAGCCTCATTCATAAAACTGGTTTAATACTCCTTATACAAATATTTATCTCTAAATATTTACTTATATGTAAACTACATATGTTATGCTATAATAACGTAGTATATAAAGGTGTATAAAAGCATATTTGTTTAAGAATAGATGAACATGACTATCCCATGCTTCTCCAGTCCTCAGAGTGACTGTGCCCAGCTCAGAGCCTGTGATGGAAGCTACTCTGAAACAGCCATTGCCCTTTTCCATCTCTGGGCTGCATCCTGACTTTTCAGCTAAGACTCCAGCTGTCTTCCTGAGCACCAAAAACAAAACACGCTCTTCTAAACCCCAGCTGGCCCATATGGATGTGAGAAATCTCAGTTGATCTGCTCTGACCTCTCCTTCCTGTGAGCATGGACCTTGCTCACCTGCTCCCAAACTGAGCTGGATCTACAAACACACAGAATGTCGGCATCTAGGGAGGTGTTGATTGCAGCGTTCATGTAATGTGTCTTTGGTTTTGGTTCCATCAACTTTCCTGCTAATCATCAACATATACATGAAATAAAATATTCATTTTTTCTTTTTTTAATTGATTTTATTGAGCTATACATTTTTCTGTGCTCCCCTCCTTTCCTCTCCCCCCCTTCAACCCTCTCCCATGGTTCCTATGCTCCCAATATTCCGTACCTTCATATTTCCCATGTAGATTAGATCTATGTGAGTCTCTCTTAGGGTCCTCTTTTGTTGCTTGGGTTTTCTGTGATTGTGATTTGTAGGCTGGTTTTCTTTGCATTATGTCTGAAAAGCCAGTTATGAGGGAGTACATATGATAATTGTCTTTCTGGGTTTGGGTTACCTCACTCAATATGATGTCTTCTAGCTCCATCCATTTGCCTGCAAATTTCAAGATGTCATTATTTCTTTCTGCTGTGTAGTACTCTATTGTGTAAATGTACCATATTTTCCTTATCCGTTCTTCGACAGAGGGGCAGTTAAGTTCTGCCTATGTTCCAGGTTCTGACTATGACAAACAATGCCGCTGTGAACATAGTTGAGCAAAACATTCCTTTATCACCACAGTTTGGATTTGGCTGGATTCCCATCTGTACGCTGTACATTGTATCTCCTACTATCCTCTCCCTCCAGTGGATCATCCAGATTCAGATGCCATAGCTAAGCAAGTATCTTCAAGAAAGTAGGAGAATGAGTATGCTGAGCTGTCTGAAGTGTCAGTCAGTGTGAGTCAGATGTCAGCAGTCACATGACCTTGTCCTGCAGTTGTTCTTAACCTATGGGTTGCAACCACTGACCTTGTCACGGCAGTTGAATATCAGATCTCCTACATATCATGTATTTACATTATGATCCATAGCAGTAGCAAAATTACAGCTACGAAATAGCAACAAAGATGATTTGATGGTTGGGAGTCTCCACAGCATGAGGAACTGTACTAAAGGGTCATAGCATTAGGAAGGCTGAGAACCACGGCTGTCATGCTTAACACCCCCAGAGTCACAGGGTTCCCTAACAGCAAGATAAAGGGGCTCGTGTCTCTTGCCTCAGCTCCTCTCCTCAGCCTGAGATCTTGAAAGTCGGGGGTAGTGTGTGTTTAAATTTGGTTATCTCTCTGGAAATGTTGCAATAAAGAAAAACAGAAATAAACATCATCTCTTACAGATACGAAAAAGCAGCAACTGCAAAGCTGATGGGAAACCATAAGAAGCCACCACTACAGTGAGAGGCACCGAGGGCCCAGACACACTCCTCTCCAGCCCCTGTTTTACATCCCACCTGAGATTTGATGAACTAGAAGGAAAAGTAAGGAGAAGCCCAGGGACTCAGAAACACATAGTTAAAAAAAGCTGAGTAAAACAGAGACGCTTGCCAACACCACTTTGTTCCAACAAGAAGTAGTTCTTGGTCGTGCATACCTATGAACACGACCCCAAGTCTTAGCATTATATTTTTCAGTCCATAGAATCTGCAATCTGTCTCTTCCAAATATCCAGTTACTCTTTACAGTTTCTAGCTTTCTGATGAAAGGTCCGAGCCTGAGTTTCACCTCCACCGGCATGTCTTCAGCCAGTTTGCCTCTGCTAATTCCACTCTCCTGATGAGCCCCGGATCTGCTTCAGAGCTGTGATGCTCATAGTGCCTCTGATTTATGCTTCCTCTCATCTTTGTGTGCATGTTATCTTTAATTATATAATTAATGTTGGAATTGAAAAAGAAAACGGGCAGTAATAATTTAAAGACAAACATGGCCTTTGTCTTCCTCTGCAAGAGAATGTTCAGTTTCTTTTGCCCGGACGCCAGGTACCAGCACTGTAAGTTCCTCTGAGCAATCTGTGAGCTTCAAGTTCTGGAATCACAGATGCCAAAAAGCCTGGCCGGGTACAGTGAATGGCTGTGTCTACATCATTGTCATCCGTAGGGTCATCCTTTGGGCAGCCCACCCTCGGTCTCGGTGTTCAAACAAATCTCACTTCTGCAGGACCCCCAGCCTCCTTCTGTGGGGTGCCACACACACAGTCTTCATTGCTACCACAAGCTCAGTCTGTCCTTAGCTTGTCTTCCACACATTCTGGGGTATCTCAAGAAGTAAGCGTGTAACTCTAGATTTCTGTCTTTGAGGTCTTGTCAAAATAAGTCTTTACTACCTTGGTAGTTCTTAACTCTTTGTAGAAAGAATTTTTAACGATTCTAAAAGATGTAGCTCAGCTTTTTTCAATAAATCTCATTAGAACCAGGTTGGTCATTTAAAAGTGACAACCACCTAACCATGTCCCAACTTTAAACACCCAGAAGTCTAGAGCAACACCATTCTTCAAAGCATGTGATAGCTTGTTAGATAGATATCTGATTCCAAAAAAAAAACCATTTGACAGGCTGTAAGCATTACAGCACAGATGGAAAGGTGTCCTGGCATTTGTGAACCAAGGGATGCCATAAAGTCGCACCACACGAGAAACCTCACACAAGTGAATTATTGGGAAGAAAAAGCCAGGAGGTGGCTGCCTGGACTCAGGTGAGAAACAGTAGGAACTGAACAAAGACAGGGTTTGTATAGTGTTTGGGGATGCAGGGTGAAGCTCTTCAGGGTGAGGATTGGTGGGATTTCAAGTACAGACCTCGGGCTTTTTATTCTCTAGGGTGGGAGGCTGGGTCCAGCGCTAGAACTTGAGTGTTCTGTGGGTGGAGCCCATGCTCTGGGTTTTGTCATGAATTTGTGAGAAGATAAGCAAAAGACACCCAAAGTGACCCCAAATATTGGTGACAGAAACCAGGAGAAAGCTGTTTCCAACTTGAAAGTTGGCAGTTGACCTCTGAATTTACAAAGCTCCAGAGCCACGTCACTTCCTGGGGGATGATCAAGTTTAGCAGTCTTGTGGCAAAAATAGATATCTCAGCAAATAGAAATAGATAAGGATTTCAGATGAGATCATCACATCCACAGACAGACATTAAATGTCAGAGACCTTGTAGATAAGATAGTAGAATCGCACAGGAATAACTAAGCTGAGCTTTACCTCGGAGTCAAAACCTGGGCTTTGTATTTCACATACAGCAGAATTTCTCCCTCCATCGGCAACTGAGTCCTCTCCTCTGTGTTTGGTTTCCATGACACTAAACGAGGTAAGAACGGTGAGGTAGGTAGTTTTCTAATAGGTCCGCAATGCCACTGGGACCTGGAGAGGAAACTGAACTGGATTGGTTGCTTTCCTCATTGCTACAACAAAATATCTGAGCAAAGCAACTTACAGAAGGGTTTGCTGAGGCTCACAGTCTAAAGCTACAGCCCATTGAGGAGAGGGGTGGGGGCGGGGTCAACAGAACAGGATTGTGAGGCAGCTGAACATGATACATCATGGTCAGAACGGTACTGGCCTCATTTAGAGCGGGTCTCCTGATCTCCACCAACCTAATCTAGAGGATCCCTCACAACCTTATCTTCTACAGATTCTAGATTCTGCAAAGCTTCCAGTTAATAGCAATCATCACAGAGGCCCACAGACCAACTCCAGGCCCAGGCCTGTCCCATCTGTGAGGAAAATAGATCCATCTGAACCTTTGTCATAACTTTCATGAGAGAATCTTGTGCTGGTTGGAAGGCAGAGGCTTGGTAAGGAACACAGAGCCTTGAGTACTCTCTAGAGTCTAGTAACTCGTAGAGAAGACCTCTCCCATCCTCCCAATCCCTGACAAGCCCCACTCCAGTTACTAACACCCTTGAGTAAGAAGTATAAACGGGTACTACAACTTCATCTTCCAGATGGGATGCAAGCGCGGGAGGGAGTAGTAAATTCTCATTGACGGCAGCAACAAGAGTGGCTTCTAAGTAGGCCACCAAGGCAGAGTCCTTGTTTCCAAAAATTTCAGGGCGCTTTATTTTAGGAAACAGTTCTGCCGGGTGATTTGCTTATGTCACAAGGCAATATGCACACAGGCGCATGATGTGGTCTCGGTGTAGGAAATCATTTTACATAAAAGGCATGCATAAACATTTGAGGCAATATGTTTGGAGTCCATGGGCATCTGTAATTAAAACGACTCCCAGAGAATGCTGGTTGCACTCCTAAATGTAGGTTCCTCCTTACAAATTCTGGCCTGCTCTGAACTGGCCCATCCCTCCTCGGTTTGGGTGCTTACTAATATTTGATTCTCATCTGCTAACCACAGTGTGTTGACTCACAGGGGAAAATAAATGCTACTTGACCCAGAAAACCGTATATGCAAAGTGGAACTGTTGGTTGAATTAGCATCTGATGGATGCTTATCTTTGACTCTTTTTTAGGGATCAGTTTAATTTAAGTGAGGATAGCCCTGCTGAGTTAAAAATGGAGCATCATCCGTATAAGGCAGAAAACATGAAGAGCAGTTGTGACCGTTACGGCTTCCTGAACTTACGTCTGCATTGGTTCCAACACCTAGAGTTAGTGAGACTGTGAAGGAACAGGGTAGCGATTCCTGGAGGCTTAAACCTGGACTAGCAGGGGTGGGTGGAAGCACAGTTGGAGCCAGAGGGTCCCGTGTACAGGCACCCCCAGCACTGGGGTTACGGCGGCAGAAGGTCCCTGGGGCTCGCTGACAGGCCAGTCCTACTTGGTGAGTTGCAGGGTAATAAGAAATCCTGTCTCATAAGCTGATGGGACCAGTGAGACGGCTCAGGAAATAGAAGTGCTTGCTGTACAAACCTGATGACCCGAGTTTGAGTTCCAGGATTTCCAGTGAGTCCCTTTAAGCTAAGATAAAAGTGAAGAGCTGACTCCATGGCGTTTTCCTCTGACCTCCATATGCATGCATGATTCACTTAGACACACACATTTTTAAAATAAAAACAAGGTGGACAGCACCTGAGGAACAATAGCCAAGGATGTCCTCTGGCCTCCACGAGCACACACATACATAAGTTACTATACACACAAACACACACACACACATCAGATAAAGTGTGGAATGAACTTAGAATAGTGCTTAGCATGTTTAGTTTAAAAAATAATATCCAGGAGGTAGGAGAGATTGACTCTACAGTCAAAAGCCTACACTTCCAGAGGACCTGAGCTAGGTTCCCAACACCCACATGGAATGACAGCTTCAAAGAATCCAACACCTTCTTCTGGACTCCAGGGACTCCACTTCTGGACTACCACATTTACACAAACACACACACACACACACACACACACACACACATATAATTTCAAATGAGTATATAAGCTATCCAGAAAAACTTCTATCTTGTGTCAGCCACAAATATTTGAGGGCTGTTGTATACAGACAAATTACCCCAAATAGAAATAGGCTGCTTCTGCTAACATCAACTGCTGAGGAGGGCATATCTCAAATATAAAAGAGACTGGTTTTTCCATGGAAAGCAGCAAATAATGGATAGTTCACTCAAACAGCATCAGCTTTGTCTTTTTTAATCTCTAGCAAGTGTCTCTTTCATCTCTCTTCTGCTCTGTTTCTGAATAATTCAATCTGGAAAGCATTCGACCTATGAATAAGATGTTTGGGTGGTGTGGCACCTTCACAGGGTATTAGAGCACTTCCTGTGGAAGGATGCAGAGATGGTGTGCGTTTGAAGCATTGATACATTTCAGTTGGTACAAAGGAGTAATTGGCACAGTTCAATACATATAAAGGGGAACTCTATGAGATAAGAGAAGCCAGGAAGAAAGAGAGTGTGGACCTGTAGCTGTAAGCACAGATGTGTGTATGTATGTATATATCCCTGTATATATTTCCTAGCTGAAATGGCCCAACAAAAGTGTTCCCACCCAGTGCTCAGATGCCAGTGTCAAAACACTATATTCCACTAAACGGATTCAGGACTTTATACAGAAATAGCTGATGGCCTGATTGGGTCTAGGAAAGACAGGCTAGTCTGGAGTATCCCTTGCTTAAAGAACAGCCTGCCAGAGGGCCACAAAAGGGATTCTCACAGGACAGATCTGGTGCCATGAGTTTCCAGAGAATAATGATAGTAATAGGCTATCAGTCACTGAGAAAGAAGAGAATCTCAGCATCTCCCCAGTTCTGATAGGAATGGATGCATGGATGGACAGACGGACAGATGGGTGGGTGGGTAGACAGACAGTTGAATGGACAGATGACAAACAGATGGATTGATGGATGGATGGATGGATGGATGGATGAGTGGATGAACAGATGGATGGTCAGATGATGAATGGATGGATGGATAGATGGATATCAGGAGAGAAAGATTTTCCTTACAATGAAATGCCATCTGAATATTGTAAAAGGAATGTGACCTCGAAAGGCACCATTACTTGAGTGAGACACATCAATGTCCCCACAGCTATGAATGAGAGTCTGGCAGGAGCCGATTTCCATTGTTTCATGAGAATTATTTCCATCATGTCGAGTCTTCCCCCACCAGATATTTCTTAATTACAAACAGGGTATAGTAGCTTTACAATAGGCCCTAGACAATCTTCAGAAATCGAGATTAGGAGTGTGGGGGCCTGGGAAGGTGACTAAACAAGGAATGGGCTTGCTGTGCAATCATAAGGACCTGAGTGTGGATCCTCAGCACCTGAGTACAAAGCCAGGCATGGCAGCTTGAGACTGTAACCCCAATAAAGAGGCAGTGAAAGCAGAAGGCTCTCAGGGGTGCCAGTCCAGTGAATCCTTGAGCTCCATATTTAGTAAGAGATCCTGTCTCACCAAGGCAAGTAGCTGGTGGCAGAACAAGATTCCAACCTCAGCCTCCGACCTACACACTCACCGACTTGTGCACCTGCATGCACAGACACACACACACACACACACACACACACACACACACACACACACACACAACAGAGGTTAGCAGCACAGCAAAGAGACAAACAAAACCATTTGCTATATGATAGGAGCCAAAGATAACACGACCTTAGATGTTCCTTTCAGAACCATGCAGAGCCTGACTCTGGCCTTGAGGAATGAGCACTCAGAGCTGTTTTATAGAACAGGCTGTAATTCCTGCATTCAGCAGGCTGCAGTGTGAGGACTGGGAGTTTGGGACCATGCTGGGCCACATAAAGAGCCACAGTCTCAAATAACACAAAACCAGCATGTTCTTTTTCAACTAATCAAAGCCACAAAGTAAAGAGCAAAGAGGAGAGCTCTTCCAGACTGGGTGGGTTTGCAAAGACATGGTAACTAAGTACCGCACACGGCCCAGGGTCTGTGGGTCCCACAGCTGTCTGTTGTGTCTGTGGAGATGTAGGCTGCTGAGTGAAAACGCTTCATGAGATGTGCTGGAACGGAGGAGCATCATGGCTGCGGCTTGTTCTCGCGTGGTTCCAGGGGGAAAATGGTTTCTTAATTGCAACTTTCCTGGAACCTTGAAGTTATTCCAATTAGTATGAAAAATGACATCATTTATTTCGAGAAGAGTAAACATTATTTTCAAACCATCTATTCCTAAGCCTGTTGTAACAGCCAAATGAGTTAATACCTACAAGACACTTAGCACAACGTATTGGGTGGGCTAACGCCTTTAAAATGCTCTGAGTTCAGTAAAGAGCATCACAGACACACGAGTTCCCAACTACTGGCAAAGTAGTCTGCAAAGTCAAATGAAAAGATTCAATCAGATTGTAGACGCGTTACCCACAAGAAGCAAATGTCAGGACCGGATGACCTTGAGGCCCCATTCGTACTTAATTATTCCGAGTTGCACAGTGCTAATTACTATGTTTCTTCAGCCTTGGCCCAAGCAGCCTCCTGATTAAGATCATTTATTAGGCGGAGGATGATGAGAGCCGCACCAGCAACGCTTTACAAAGCTTGATTAAACGTCACACTTTTCTGGGTTCCTTTCAAACACGCCCTTTCCCTCTGTCTCTGTGGGGAGAAGCTGGTTTGAAGTATCTCCTCCCAAGGGCACAGAGCAAGCTGATGGCAGAACCAGGAACAAGTACCTTGAGACTCATTGGCCTTGTTTCTCTGGCTGGTTCCAAGGGACCAGCTCAGCTTACCACATCTGAGGACAAAGCTCCAACTCAGCCAAGGTTGGATAATAATAGTTAACCTCCGCTAGCTTTGTCCCTTTTCAGCTCTGACTCTGGGCTTAATTCCACGTCCAAAAATATTACATCGGGGCTTGACACAGCTTCCTGAAAGTAATTTGGTAGATCTTATCCTGTGCTAAGTTCCCATACCTTCAAAACTGTCTTCGGTTAACAAGTAGAGAGGCAGGGAAAGAAAACTGCATAGCGCTCAGCTTCAGCCTCGCCGTCTCCACACCACTCCATTTCTGGCACACTCAGCTCGCTTTGACATCGAGGGGCACTCTGCCAGCAAAGAGCCACATGGACTGCCGAAGGGAATCACAACCTGACCCTCTCATCTCCTGCTCCCCCCCTCCTCCAGGGCCCCACTGCCAGCTTCACCAACAGTTAATTGTCTTTTCATGCAAAGACTTTGACAGCTCCTCTCCCACACAGCACATTCAAACCTATACCTCCTGTATAGTTTGGGGAGGGTAACATTTCCATTTTTAGGACAGCATAAGACCTGGCCCATTTAATTTAGAAATTAATAATAATTCTGAGTGCTCCCTTCCCCGTGTTCTGGAAGAGCAGCGAAGCAGCTCTGAATGAGGCATTTACTACTGTGCCTGCCAGGACAAAAACAGATGGACCAAAAAAAGTTTAGATGGATGAATCTGAAAAATTGGATGACCTTTATTATACCCCAAAAGTTATAAAAAAAATTAGAAGTGCAAAACTTCCACTTGCCAAAAGTCTCCAATTTGCAAATTTCATATTGTGAATGCAGACACAGGAGGGAGCAATTCCCATCTTTCTCTAGGCCTCCCAATGTCATTCCCTGGGTATTATTAGCCCACAGAATCTCCTTGCCTGGAAAGTCTAGAGATTGGTTCTATTCATTGAGGCCGCTGCCTTGCTTCAGTGAAGAGAAGATTACGGAAATCATGGTCACGTGGCATCCTCAGACTCCGTGCAGCTCTTTAGAACTTGAACCAGATAAACGAAACCTCTTCCAGGTCTTGAGTTGACCAGCTACCTTCATGCTTGCCGTATACTCCTAACTGAAGCCGCTACCATTCCAGATTCACCCATGATCAAGGTGTGGTAAAAACTACAGACTTATACAATGTTCTTGGATCAGTGCAAATCTCGTCGCAATTACAGAGTCCATCTAAACTACCTTTTGCTAATCCCAGCCATGCTACTGAGGTCTGGGGACATGTGCTGCTGCTGCCGCCACTGCCTGCACTAGACACTTGATCTATTAGGTGTGGTGCGTAGACACAAAAGTCTCACTTTCCGGTACGATATGACGTAGTAGAAAGAGCATAGAGCTGTCAGATCCCCAAAGAAGTCAGAGATATATGTCAGAGAACCTGAGACTAGGGGGAGTCAGAACACCCTGCTTCCTCCCATGCTAAGGTTCAGGAGACATGAAACAGGTCGAGTTGGGGAACATGTCAGGCTGAGATCCAGATACGGAAAAGAAAGCAATTCCAGGCCCGAATTAAGTCACGCGCTACCCGTGTGTTTGCCCACTGGATGGTCCCATGAAGCATTAACGTGCCCTGCTCTTTCTGATTGCTCTGATTGGCAGCAAATTGCACACAGAGGGAATTCCACTTCACACCATTCTGTGGAAACTCTCTGCCAGCTGTTACTACAAAGAGATACCCCCAGGTCTTTTTCATCTGCAGTCCCTTGGGATCCAGTTAATCCCACTCAGTTGTTTTTATTTATTTAATTTCATTTGTTTTTAAAATGCCATTCAGATAAGAGTCCTTGCTACAAGCAAACTTCACCATTTATCTCCTTCCCAAAGTATTAATAGTAGACCCAAACACCAATCTCCTGCCCAAACTATTCATTCTCCCTTGATACTACTGGGACCAGATATTATTGTTACATTAGCTACAGGGATGGGGAATCATATGTTTAAATCACAAAACAGTCTTAGAGCTAATGTATACAAGAAAAGAATTGAACATTCGGGCTTTTGTTTCGGTTACCTCTGTAAAGTGAAGAAAACGGTAATGCATTTGCGGGCAGGGGGTTCTATTATCATAAGCATAGCAGGAAACATCTTACCAGTAACTAAACTGCAGGCTGCTGGTACCCCTCAGGATTTTTGTCACTTGTTCACATTCTTCTGCTTATTAGGAAATTTGGACTGTGATTTTTGATGCTGAGTCAAAAGAACTAATTAAACGATAAATGTCACTTTTTTCCCCCAACTTACACAACCAGTATTTGAATAACATGTTCTTCTATTATGCCAAACCAGGAAAGAAAATATTACTCTCTTAGTCCTTAGAGGACAAGGGGATTCATGAAAAGTGAGTCGTTAGTTAATACACGGAACTTTCTGTGTTGCTGGTTATTTACTGAAGTTTTTCCATTTCGGCCTTTACACAAGGTATATTTCTTTTTTTAATTTGTTTGCTTTTATGTGCATTGGTGTTTTGCCTGCATGTATGTGAGCTGTCTTGAGGATGCTGGAAATTGAACCTGGGTCCTCTGGAAGAACAATCAGTGCTCTTAAATGCTGAGTCATCTCACCAGCCCCACAAGGTATATTCCAAACGAATTTCTGATCCTTTGAGAGATTCACAAACCCTTGTTCATCACCTTGGTGAAACCCTGGATGGCTTCAAATTCATCATTCTTCCCATTTACAAACAAAGCTCAGAGAAACAAACTTCCGAATATCAAGGTTGCCTTACTCAAGTTTAGTCTGCTTTTCAATCTCTTGTCGCCATTTATAGAGCTCTGGTTTCAGCCTCAGAGTTCAATACTTTAGCTTCTTCTCAAGGGCTGAAAGGGGAGAAAAGGGAGGAAAGGAGAGGGAAGGGACCAGAACAGGAAAGGGAGAGGAGACAAAACACTTTCAACAAATACAACTAAGAAATGTTTAGCAAATCAAGTCTAAAGTAATCCTTGCCTCATCGATCATATATGTTTATAGCATTCTTCAAATCCTTAGTCCCGCCGGGCGGTGGTGGCGCACGCCTTTAATCCCAGCACTCGGGAGGCAGAGGCAGGCGGATCTCTGTGAGTTCGAGACCAGCCTGGTCTACAGAGCTAGTTCCAGGACAGGCTCCAAAACCGCAGAGAAACCCTGTCTCGAAAAACCAAAAAAAAAAACAAAAACAAATCCTTAGTCCCCTGATCAAACATACACACACACACACACACACACACACACACACACACACAGCTAACCCCCCAGGCCTAGGCAATCTGTATCAACTCAGTTGCCCAGACAACTGCTGGCTTCTATTGGCGTTGACAACATGCCAGCATTGTTCCCAGGGCTACAGACATTAGTTCACAGCGTCATCAGACATCCTATGGTTCAGACTCTGCCATCTACTAGCATTCTACACGTGGGGAAGGCAGCATACCACATCATGTATGTGGCCCTGGGACAGTCTAGATGCAGACCAGGATCACGGGTGTCAGAGTTCACGGTAGTTCATCCTTGCTCTTTTGTTAATCGGGTACACCGCTTATTTCATAAACCCATGCATTTTCCAAATATATTGGTGGGAAGATAAAGTAGGTGGGTTCTAGAAGAGAAGGGAAACTTCTACTATAGTCTCAGGTGCTGTCTGATGATAGTCTTTGTTCTCACCTCATGGTGAACCTAATTAATACAGTCTCATTGGTATTATCTGATAGTCAAATGGTGTCAGGTCAGACACAAAAGTGGGCTATGAATAACCATTAAGGAGACTAAAGATGGCCCAAGATCATTTGATCTCAGACCTGCAACATTCCAACAATTCACAGTCTTAGAGTTCTAGTCAATCAGTTAGCTTTGTAGAGTATCTAACATGATTGTCCCATTTCTAGCCTCTGTGTTTTAGTTCACATAGAAATATTAAGAGATTTAGAAGTAAAGTAACAAAACTTAGACAAAATGTTTCAGCAAAATCTAACCAATAGTATGTGTTCAATAAATGGAAGATATTACCACATTATTTTAACATTTGAAGGAATACTTTGTATTCAGGGATGGTTCCAAAAATGGTGTATAGTTATAGAAATTGCTTCTAGAAGAATGAATTCTCAATTTTTTCAGTAATGCCACACATTATAATTATAGAGCCTTGAAATAAAACAAGAAATTCCTAAGGACTTCCTGTGCATTGGGATTTCTGTTGTTGGTTAAAATTTCAGTTTCCTACTGCACTCGGGGATTTTTGTTTATTGTCTTGGTTGTCCCCAGCCAGCCATGACTAGGGGAGCTCCAATGCTCCATTTCTGCAGGCTCAGTGCCCGCCAGGGCCTTGTCTGAAATTGCTCCAACCATCCTAATAATTCTAAAGAACATTCTTTATAAAGTGGATGACTGTGCCAATTTAAATATAATCTTTCTAATTTTTGTGTGCATCTCAATATTCTTTAGAGGAAAGTAGAAACGGGGATATCATCCTGCTGAACTCCTCCCCTTGGCCTGAAAGGCAAGCCTCCACGCTCGGACAAAAGTGGGAGGAGGGCACTGAAAGAGGATTATCTCCCCTTGAATTTCTGTCTTAACAAACACTGTACCTCATTTCTTAGGGATAGCATGTCGCAGAAATCAACAACAATAGGAATAATAACATACAGTACTTTTGTAGTGTTGGGGCTTTCAGTCTACATACAGTGAAGCCAGCAGGGCTAACATGTGCAACCTGACACATTTTCATACAATTCTACACCCATGGAACCCCACCCACAGCGGCATGTAGAATGTGTCTCCCTCTTCAGGGATCATTGGCCACTGGTCCATGAGGGTAGAGGGAGGGGAAGCAAGGAACAGGGTTCGGAAGGCTTTGGGTATAATGGAGAATGTCCCTGGGAGATGACTTCAATGAGACAACTCATCTTAATCCAGAGTATGGGGACATAAAAGCAGGGATGTAGCTGGGGACTCACCTAAGTTGTATTAGGCAGCATGTTCCTATCATATAGCTGGGTTAGTGGCAGTTTGGCCCTACGAACATAGCTGGAGCATGTTACTTAATTACCGTGTGGGCAGCAGGGAAGAGTGTTTGAGCTATGTCAAGGGTCATCCAGGCCTAGAGACATCTTCCAAATAAGAGCAGGGAGAGAGCAGGTAGTCCTCACTGGGGAGGGAGTCCTCCATGTTGCAGAGCTTGGAAAAGACTGTCAGGCCATGGCAGACTGCACCCCCTAACCAACAGGGTTCTGACAATGTAAGACATTCCTCATCATTGTGCCATTTCTACCCTCTGTGTTTTAGTTCACACATGGGAATATTAAAAATGGAATTAAAAGTAGAGTAACAAAACTTAGGCAGAATGTTTCAGCAAAATCTAACCAATAGTATGTGTTCAATAAATGGAAGCTATTACCACATTATTTTAACATTTGAAGGAATACTTTGTATTCATGGATAGTCCCAAAAATGGTATATAATCATGGAAATTGCTTCTAGAAGAATGAATTCTCAATTCTTCCAATAATGCAACCCTAAGTTGCTTTTAACTATTTCAGAACTGTATCTAAGCTGAACATCATGTCACACATCTATTATCCCAACATTTGAGAGACAGAGGCAGAAGGATCCTGAGTTTGAGGCTAAAATGGACTACTTGAAAACAGATCTCAAAGAAAATCAAAAGTAATAATAAAATTTTATCTAACAAAATACTCTCATCTGAGTATATCCCCCAATATTCCAAATGCTGGAATTGAAGAACCAAAGGGACTATATTAAGAAATGAAGAGGTGGGACTTTCAAGAGAGCAACCCTAGGTGGAAATGGAGCCTAACATAGAGTTTAGAGTGGGGGCTTCTCTGTCACTAACACTTCCACCATGTGCATACAGAGCCCCAGAATTGTGCTATATGCAAGTACAGCAAGAAGGCTCCAAGCAATCACCAGAGGTCAGCACCTTGATATTGGACTCCCTGGCCTCCAAAATAGACGTCTAATCTTTATTATCTCATCTCAGGAATTCTGTTGTGGCAAAGCAAATGTACTGAGAAAGTTAACTGGTTAGAGCTGGAGAGATGGCTCAATAGGTTAAGAGCATTTTTGACTCTTCCACAAGACCAGAGTTCAGTTCCCATCATCCATGTCAGGTGCCTAGCAAATTACCTGCACTTCCAACTCCAGGGGATCATTCATCTTCTTCTGGCTCCATAGGCTCCCACATACATGTGACTTACATTTATGCACATAAATAAAAATGATAATAAATCCTCCATTAAAAGAAAGATGATAGATGTAATCGACTTTTTTATTATAAACTGGTTGGTCTATTAGTTCAGGCTTCTTATTAAGTATTATAACTTACATTAACCCATGATTCTTCTCTGTGTTACCCTTGTGACTTGGTACTTTTTATCAGCAAGACATTCTCATCTTACTTCCTCTGTGTCTGGGTGACGACTGTCTGGAATGGTCTTACTTGTAACAGAGACTAGTATTGGACTAAGTGATTGAAGACAGGGGGATACACAGCTTCACAGTGCAAACATGGGAGTCACAAAGACCTACCACCCTGCATTCACCATTTCATGAAGGACATCGATAACCCTAGTCCATGGTTCCTTTGCTTAAATTGTAATAACGTAATGTCTATACATGAATCTTACAGTGATCAAATGAATTGAGAAATGTTTATGATCTCAAAGTATACCTGAAAGGTACACAATGGATAAAATAATAATTACACTTTTCTATTTTTGAGAATTTCATACATACACATAATGTGTTTTTGATCTAATCCATTCCCATTTCCTCCCCTATAATTTCTCCCCAATCTTTCCAACCACTTTTTCCTTGAAGCTCATTGCTTTGCTTTTGGTTTTGGTTTTGGGTTTTTTTTTTCAACCCACTGAGTCCATGTACTACTGTCTGGATATGCCTCTCATCTCTCACATCCATGAAGAAAACTGACAGAATCAATTGCTGGAAGCTCTTCAGGTAGGGGTGGGACTTCATGATCATCTCCTGCATCCATGTCAGAATTTGTCTGGTTTAATCTCACCCAATGTCACAATGACTGTGGAGTCCTATGTGCCCTGTTTCATTAGGAAAACGATTTCATTTGTGACTATCCCCTGCCTCTGATGAACAATCTTTCAGCCCCGCCTTCCACAATGAAGGGATGTGGTGCAAACATCACATTTAGACATGAGCACTCCACAGTCTCTTGCTCTCTGATCCTTGTCCAGTTGTGGGTCTCTCTGTGAAGTACCATCTGCTGTAGAAAGAAACTGCTCTGATGGGGGTTGCGAGAGGCATTAACCTAGGACAAATCATTAGTGATCAGTTTAACCCTGGTTCACTTAACAGAATAATAGTGGTAGGTTCTCCCGCACGTGGCCCATGGCCCCTCTAAGCCAGCTTCTTGGTCTAGACAGAGACACCAGGCATAGATTCTATCCTGTAGAGCAGGCCTTAAATCCAATCAGAAAGTAAATGTTAATCATTTATGACGTGGCATTCATGTCTGTAACCTTGGGATGTAGAAGGGGAAGCTTAAGAGTTTAAGGTTATCCTTGGCTGTATAGAAAGTTGAAGGCCAGCCTGGGCTATGTGAAACTCTGTCTCAAAACTCCCAGAAATTGTCTTCAATGAAGCAAGACAATCACCCTTGAGGTCAGGCTCAGCGGCATCATGAAATGCCAGGGCCAAGATTCAAGACCAACACTTACTGGCATTTGCCACAAACAGCCAGAGGATGACCATACTCTGTCTAACTAAAACATCCATAAAAAGCCCACCTAGGGCTGTACCTTAACAGCATCACCATTACGGAGCTGTTTCTGTGCCTGCTCACTCAGAAGTACAACCACGGCAAGATGATGTACCCCAAGCACTGTGCTGTCCTACACCCCCATCCCTCAGCTGGCATAAGAGGTGCACTCACACCAACAACCAGCACCCTAAGAAGGGCAAGTAGAGCTGAGGCAGAGCAGCCTTCCAGGCCCACAGCAATGGATCCCTAATAGATCCCTCCCCACTTTAAAAGTAACCAGCATAACAGTAGATAAAGTAGTTGGACCAAAGTGTCTTCCTGGTTTCGGCTAGGGCTCTTCCTGTGACCTTGTCTATCTATAAGGGTCAAGAAGTAAGATCTGTACTCCCACAATGTTGATTCAGCAGTTGAGCAAAAGCACATTTCCTTTGAACTGCTTATTTTGAATGCCACTGCTAAGAATTCAGAGAGAGTCAGCCAGTACCTGTCTTTGATCATCACACAGGCTGTTGCAATCAGGGTGAACATTCTGTGATGATCGAGCTATTTTGTTTATCAGACTTTCCAATTTCTGAAACCTTAAATGTTCTAACTCTCTCCACCACACAATTAATACACTCTACAAAAACAAATCAGAGCTGGAGAACCAAATTAACACATTTCAAGAGTAATGATCTCCCAGCTCGGAGCCTACGGAAAGCTTTATGGCCCTTCCCAAACCTCATGGCTAAATCTAAAGCCTGGGAATGCCCCGCGTGGTTTTCATTTGTTCAGATGCACAACTGTACGTCCTTAAGGTGAGCAAGAACAGGAATGAAGCTTCTGTGTGTATGAAAGCCTTCCTTCAAATCCCTAACCTCTGCTCCAAAGCTTTTTAAAATGCCTATCAATCAGAACTGAAACCAAGATGTTGTGGAAATGATCAGAGCTGAGACAAATGGCTTAAATGTCTTTCTAGCCTTCCACTGTGGGAGAATTGAACTCTAGACCTGCAGACCTTACCCAGGTCTGCAACGTGTTACAAGGGATTGCCCTTGCTATAGTCAGGGCCCCGCCCTTCAGCCACACCTTCCGAAGGCAGACTTAGCATGCCTTTCCTCGCACCACATTCTGTCTCTAGGATTTGAAGTGGGATTTTAGTTTTTGTGGAGTTCTTTCCATTTGTTTTAACTGTACACAGGGAAAAATACATTTCTGTCCACAAAAAAAAAAATGTTTCCATGGGGCGATATAACTGAATAGAGGTTGAGAAAAATTTGGTCACTGTGAAAGGTTAAAGAAGGTACAACCAGAACTTTAACTCAAATTAAATACAGAATGAATCTGAGGTGTTTCCTGCAGTATTTGCCCTTCTTGTTCCACACAACTGCCCTGCAGCCATGGTTCCGCACACACACATAGTATACACAATTGCTCTGCATGTACCACCATCACACAACAACCCTGCAGCCATGGTTCTGCACACACACAATGTACACAATTGCTCTGCATGTACCACCATCACACAACAACCCTGCAGCCATGGTTCTGCACACACTGTACACAATTGCTCTGCATGTACCACCATCACACAACAACCCTGCAGCCATGGTTCTGCACACACTGTACACAATTGCTCTGCATGTACCACCATCACACAACAACCCTGCAGCCATGGTTCCGCACACACACAATGTACACAATTGCTCTGCATGTACCACCATCACACAACAACCCTGCAGCCATGGTTCCGCACACACACAATGTACACACTTGCTCTGCATGTACCACCATCACACAACAACCCTGCAGCCATGGTTCTGCACACACACAATGTACACAATTGCTCTGCATGTACCACCATCACACAACAACCCTGCAGCCATGGTTCTGCACACACACATAGTATACACAATTGCTCTGCATGTACCACCATCACACAACAACCCTGCAGCCATGGTTCCGCACACACACAATGTACACAATTGCTCTGCATGTACCACCATCACACAACAACCCTGCAGCCATGGTTCCGCACACACACATAGTATACACACTTGCTCTGCATGTACCACCATCACACAACAACCCTGCAGCCATGGTTCTGCACACACACAATGTACACACTTGCTCTGCATGTACCACCATCACACAACAACCCTGCAGCCATGGTTCCGCACACACACAATGTACACAATTGCTCTGCATGTACCACCATCACACAACAACCCTGCAGCCATGGTTCTGCACACACTGTACACAATTGCTCTGCATGTACCACCATCACACAACAACCCTGCAGCCATGGTTCCGCACACACACAATGTACACAATTGCTCTGCATGTACCACCATCACACAACAACCCTGCAGCCATGGTTCTGGACACACTGTACACAATTGCTCTGCATGTACCACCATCACACAACAACCCTGCAGCCATGGTTCTGCACACACATAGTATACACAATTGCTCTGCATGTACCACCATCACACAACAACCCTGCAGCCGTGGTTCTGCACACACACAATGTACACAATTGCTCTGCATGTACCACCATCACACAACAACCCTGCAGCCGTGGTTCTGCACACACACAATGTACACAATTGCTCTGCATGTACCACCATCACACAACAACCCTGCAGCCGTGGTTCTGCACACACACAATGTACACACTTGCTCTGCATGTACCACCATCACACAACAACCCTGCAGCCATGGTTCTGCACACACTGTACACAATTGCTCTGCATGTACCACCATCACACAACAACCCTGCAGCCATGGTTCCGCACACACACAATGTACACAATTGCTCTGCATGTACCACCATCACACAACAACCCTGCAGCCATGGTTCCGCACACACACATAGTATACACAATTGCTCTGCATGTACCACCATCACACAACAACCCTGCAGCCATGGTTCCGCACACACACAATGTACACAATTGCTCTGCATGTACCACCATCACACAACAACCCTGCAGCCATGGTTCCGCACACACACATAGTATACACACTTGCTCTGCATGTACCACCATCACACAACAACCCTGCAGCCGTGGTTCTGCACACACTGTACACACTTGCTCTGCATGTACCACCATCACACAACAACCCTGCAGCCATGGTTCTGCACACACTGTACACAATTGCTCTGCATGTACCACCATCACACAACAACCCTGCAGCCGTGGTTCCGCACACACTGTACACACTTGCTCTGCATGTACCACCATCACACAACAACCCTGCAGCCATGGTTCTGCACACACTGTACACACTTGCTCTGCATGTACCACCATCACACAACAACCCTGCAGCCATGGTTCTGCACACACTGTACACACTTGCTCTGCATGTACCACCATCACACAACAACCCTGCAGCCATGGTTCTGCACACACTGTACACACTTGCTCTGCATGTACCACCATCACACAACAACCCTGCAGCCATGGTTCTGCACACACTGTACACAATTGCTCTGCATGTACCACCATCACACAACAACCCTGCAGCCATGGTTCCGCACACACACATAGTATACACAATTGCTCTGCATGTACCACCATCACACAACAACCCTGCAGCCATGGTTCCGCACACACACACTGTACACACTTGCTCTGCATGTACCACCATCACACAACAACCCTGCAGCCATGGTTCCGCACACACACATAGTATACACAATTGCTCTGCATGTACCACCATCACACAACAACCCTGCAGCCGTGGTTCTGCACACACACATAGTATACACAATTGCTCTGCATGTACCACCATCACACAACAACCCTGCAGCCGTGGTTCTGCACACACACAATGTACACAATTGCTCTGCATGTACCACCATCACACAACAACCCTGCAGCCATGGTTCCGCACACACACACTGTACACAATTGCTCTGCATGTACCACCATCACACAACAACCCTGCAGCCATGGTTCTGCACACACACAATGTATACAATTGCTCTGCATGTACCACCATCACACAACAACCCTGCAGCCATGGTTCTGCACACACTGTACACAATTGCTCTGCATGTACCACCATCACACAACAACCCTGCAGCCATGGTTCTGCACACACTGTACACAATTGCTCTGCATGTACCACCATCACACAACAACCCTGCAGCCATGGTTCTGCACACACATAGTGTACACACTTGCTCTGCATGTACCACCATCATACAACAACCCTGCAGCCGTGGTTCTGCACACACACATAGTATACACAATTGCTCTGCATGTACCACCATCACACAACAAACCTGCAGCCATGGTTCCGCACACACACACTGTACACAATTGCTCTGCATGTACCACCATCACACAACAACCCTGCAGCCATGGTTCTGCACACACACTGTACACAATTGCTCTGCATGTACCACCATCACACAACAAACCTGCAGCCATGGTTCTGCACACACACACTGTACACAATTGCTCTGCATGTACCACCATCACACAACAACCCTGCAGCCATGGTTCTGCACACACATAGTATACACAATTGCTCTGCATGTACCACCATCACACAACAACCCTGCAGCCGTGGTTCTGCACACACACAATGTACACAATTGCTCTGCATGTACCACCATCACACAACAACCCTGCAGCCATGGTTCTGCACACACACTGTACACAATTGCTCTGCATGTACCACCATCACACAACAACCCTGCAGCCATGGTTCCGCACACACACAATGTACACAATTGCTCTGCATGTACCACCATCACACAACAACCCTGCAGCCGTGGTTCTGCACACACACAATGTATACACTTGCTCTGCATGTACCACCATCACACAACAACCCTGCAGCCATGGTTCCGCACACACACAATGTACACAATTGCTCTGCATGTACCACCATCACACAACAACCCTGCAGCCATGGTTCTGCACACACTGTACACACTTGCTCTGCATGTACCACCATCACACAACAACCCTGCAGCCATGGTTCTGCACACACACAATGTACACAATTGCTCTGCATGTACCACCATCACACAACAACCCTGCAGCCATGGTTCCGCACACACACACTGTACACAATTGCTCTGCATGTACCACCATCACACAACAACCCTGCAGCCATGGTTCTGCACACACAACATGAGAATGTGCATTCCATGAGCAACAGTGCCACGCAACACCAGCGAGTGCTGTCGGCTGAAACACCAGCTCAGCTTTGAGACTATTCTGTAATGAACTGCAGTGTTTTTATAGTATATGCAAAGTTTGTTGCTCTTACAGAAACATGACGGCTTGATTACAGAAAACAAAGACTTTTCATATTTTCCTATCACTATTCTTCAGCGCGAGCATCAAATTAGTCTATCCTTGGATTGTATTATGTTAGAATGTTTGATTTTGAAAGCTGCTCTTTGAGTTGCCGACTTGAGTTTCATAAAAAAAAAATGTTCAATGAATTTTGCCTTAAATTAGGATGGAATTTTCAATTTCTGAAATGTCCATAAACATACTTCTACATACTTATATAAATTAGCATTCTCAGCCTTTATAATTATAAAGTCAAATTATTGGTAAACTCCAAAAAAAGTTAAAGACATGTTATATGCTACGTTAGCAAATATTCAGGCAAGATTTCTTTTTTCCTTTTTTTATTTATTTTTTCATTATTATTTAATTGAAATTTACATACCAATCCCAGTTCCCATTCTTTCCCCTCCTCCCATTCTCTCCACCTTCTATCCCACCCCACCTTGTGTCCACTCCTCAGAGAAGGTCAGGTTTCCCATGGGGAGTTAACAAAGTCTAGCACATCACTTTGAGGCAGAACCAAGGCCCTCCCTAGGCTGAGCAAGGTATCCCTCCAAAGAGAATGGGCTCCAAAATGCCATCTCAAGCAGTAGGGATAAATCCTGACCCCACTGCCAGTGGTTCCTAAAAAGACTTAATTCTTTATGTAAAAATAGCAAGCCACCTGTCTTAGTTAAGGTTTCTATTGTTGTAAAGAGACACTATGACCATGACAACTCTTATAAAGAAAAACATTTAATTGGGACTGGCTTACAGTTGCAGAGGTTTAGTCCATTTTCATCATGGCAGGAAGCATGGGGTGTGCAGGCAAATATGGTGCTGAGAAAAAGCTGAGAGTTCTACTTCTAGATCAGCAGGCAGCAGAAAGACACTGTGAGCCACACAGAGCCTGACTTAAGCATCTGAGACCTCAAAGCCTACCCCCAGTAGCACACTTCCTCCAACAAGGCCACACTCCCAACAACAAAGCCACCTCTAACAATGGAACTCCCTATAGACCTATGAGAGCCATTTTTATTCAAACCAACATACCACCCATCTCATTAGTATGCAAAATTTGCTTTCATCTGCAATAAATGCTCAGGTTACATATATGAAGGAATTAAAATAAATGTATGATTTGTTACCAATAAAAACATTTTTCTAGGAGTTGGAGAGTTGGAATTAACTTGGTGGTTAAGAGCACTTGTCTTGCAGAGGACCCAGATTTGGTTACTAACACCAACATAATGACTCATAACTATGCATAACTCCAGTTCCAGGGGATCCATTGCCCTCTTCTGACTTCTGTAGACCCCAGGAATGCAGTGCACATGGTATACATACATGAGGGGGAGGAGAACGCTCCTGCACATGCTAGGCAGGCACTCTGCTACTGATCTACATCCCTAGGCATACATACATATGTATATATTTCCAATACAAACATCTAGATGACACACCCAAAGCACAGTGGTATGCATGTGGCATGTGTGTATGTGTGTATAATTTTTCCATAAGACTCATCTGTACCTCTACACCTAAATATATTTTAGAAATGCATTTATCATTAAATTTTTTGCCCTGTCACTACTAACGGAATATCTGCTGGGGTTTTATATCTTAAGATGAAACTGCTTTATTCATCCTTTCTTTGCCTGTTTATGCCACATTTGCTTTGCTTATATGGGTAGTTTGTAAACATCTATAGAACAAGTATGAATCTAATGGGCATAAAAATAACCACACGGACCTCAGCCCAACAAGGGACTAGTCAAAGACACACAACATCAGAAGCAACCACATGTTCCCTGACTATTGAGTGGCCACTGTGGGCGTGGCACTAGGCTAGACTCTGAACACAGTGCCTGCATATAAGATCTAAGGCTGGACACAAGGGAGATATGCAAACCGACCCTCAGAGAAGCACTGATCCGAGATGCGACTAGAACATGAGTAAGGTACAGTGGTCATGGAAATGTCCTTGCCTTCCAAGGAGGGACAGTGCATTTGACTGTGCCTCACACGAATATCTGCTAACACAAAATACACATGACAAAGAGTCATGCTGAGATCTAATACCAACTATTTTTAATTTTGCCGAATCTGTAGGATCTACCCATTTGGATCTGGTATAGCCAACAGCCCTTATTTAGCAAGTCCTGGTCAGCTTGTAGGTGCCGTTACTACTATCCTTCGACCTTTAATTCTTAACACATTTTCTGCCTCTGGTCTACAATCCCCCATAGACTTGTCATTTGCCTTCCAGTTTGGGGTGAAGGGCATCACCTGGTCATTCGTATTGCTGAGCTCTCCGTGTGACGGAGACATATGGCTAATGTGACCTTAATTGTGTTATTTTGTTGTGCTCTGTTGCTATCTCATCTCCTGAATTTTCTTCATTCAATTACTGTCAAGTGCATTTAATTTCTTCTATTTCATGTTAGCCCTTTGCCAACATTCCCCTCCCCATAGAGCCAATGTTCTGCCGGAGACACACCAGATTTTCACGGCACACTGATGCAGAGTTTCATGCTATAGCCATGTCTTTTCTTTTATGGGAGGTCCAGTCAGGTACTGTAAGAGCTATCTTCTTCTAGCCAGTGTTTGCCTTCATCTTTTATTCAATATGCCCCTGTCTCTATGTATACTTAATCACATGACAGTTTGAAGAGAGCCAGCATCTTTCAACAAAACAGGACGATCATCTGGATGTCAACAACTAATGGCAGGTTGTTGTTTACTCGTCCTCTCGCTGATAAAAACTATAACTGGTATCTTAGTAGGAGAGCTGGAAGCACAATTAAAAGACCTAAAATATCTACACTACTGAGAAACAAACCACCGTTCCATTGATTATCCCCCAGTCAACACTCGCTCGGTATCTGTGAGTCCCATATCCAGGGATCAAACAACTGTGGACCAGAATGTGCAACTTGACTTCTCATCATTAGCTCCTACACAATATGAGAGGACAAGTGTTTACATGGCGCTTAAAGTGGGGTGGGTACTACAAGTCATTCAGAGGTTACTTTAGTATACGGACGGATGCACGGATGCAGATTCGACACCATTTTGCAAAGGAGAGTTAAGCCTCTGCAGCCTTGTGTATCCACGGCAGTCCTGGGGTCACTGGATACCAAGAGATGGTCCCTATAAACGCACCATATGGCTTCAGAAGTTTCCTGTCTGCCCCAGATATAATTTAAGATCATAAAGTTATTGAAAAAGACCATCCCTAGGGTATACACTTCTTTTTAAACTGATGTGATTAATTAATTTATTTATCAAAGAAAATGGGCAGATTAATTCCTAACCCCAAGAAATCAATTTGGATTTTGCCTTTACCCTTTAATGTTTCAGCGTGCATTGTCCACCACTCTCAAGTGTTGGTTTCAAGAAGATATCCACAGTTTGCAACTTCTAGGTTATGTTACATCTGCTTTATTTTTTAGTGTAAGTCCTAAATGTACCAAGAAATGAAACACGTTTTTAAAAACTAACACAACAGCTTAGTCCAGATCATGATTTTTATAATTTAGCTATTTAGGGGGAAAGCTATCAGTTTTTTAAGTTAGCATTTTATCATGTAATTTTGAGTGCATGGATAACAGATTTCTTCAGACAGATTTTTCAAAGGTGTATAGGCACTAAATTTGTCCACAAAGAATTTAAAGAGGGTATTAGAAGTGGACTTGGAATGCTGGGTGGGCAGCTGGTCCGACATGACAGGCTTGAACAAATGTGCCAACAAAGCCCTTATGGTTTATTGGGTAATTATAGGACGAGGCGCTGGTGCCAGCCAATCAAATTCCTGGGCAGCTACTTCTAAACCCACTTTCTCTTAAAGTAGATCATTAACAATGCACTTCGGTGGAGCAGCCCGGCCCGCGCGCGACATAAATAGTCTATTTGCAAACTTAGTCATTTGGTCAAAGCGCAGCACATCAGTGCTGGTACAATGCACAGTCACCTCTAGATTGCACGAGCATCTTCCATTAAAGGCCTTGCAGAGGGAGTGTTCAGACAGAAGAGGAATGGATGGGCTGCGGTGGGCGAATGCCCATTCATTCCACCCATAAAGCCGCACGCTGACGCACAGAAGTGGCTCCCCATTCCGTTTGTTTGCAAGGTTCTGAAAATTTCACTCCAGAGCTCATGGGTACAAAAGAAATTAAACTCCCGACTTCTCCAGAAGGCAAAATCTTTAAACTGAAGAGACAAGTCTTAATATCTGAAAGCTAACTGCCTCCACTTCACACCACCTAACCAATAAACAAAGAAGTGATCACCAAACTTTCAACCAGTTATCCAATATTAGGACATGGAGGTTAATATTCTTAAATGGACAGTTACCTTCTACCCCAAACTTCTAAAGGCTAGCTGGTTCCGAAGCCTGTCTCTTGGGGGAAAGAGTCCAATCAATTTCAAAAAATGATGAACGTTAGCCTGGGGAACTGTTCAAAAGTCACGATAGGGCTGACATGAATTTAATGTTCATTTTTCCAATAAGACATTGGTTTCCATTCCCAGAGTGGTGCAGATATCCAATCCCTAGACATGCACAAACATTAAAGAAAGGCAGGAGAGACAACTCAGTGGTTAGCAGCACAGAATGCTTTTCCTAAGGACCAGGATCCCAGAATCCCACACCTCCGCTGGGTAAGTCACAGTTGCCTCTCTAACTCCAGCTGAGGGACAGCGATCCAACATCTCTGGCCTGCACAGACACATACACACATGCTAATACCCACACAGATATATACAAATACCTGAAATAATTTTTTTTTTGGTTTTTCGAGACAGGGTTTCTCTCTGTGGCTTTGGAACCTGTCCTGGAACTAGCTCTGTAGACCAGGCTGGTCTCGAACTCGCAGAGATCCGCCTGCCTCTGCCTCCCGAGTGCTGGGATTAAATAAATTTTTAAACAATACTTTAAAAATTGAGGAAGGTACTTCAGCCTATAAGTCCTCCACAACCAGACACGGTATCCAAAATGAAGAGCTGACCAGCATAAACACCACCCATCAATGCTGGAACCAGCGCACTGGACAAGGTCCCAGGAGCCTTGCTGTAGGCAATTCTGAGAGCTGGATCTCAGAGGAGGTACCAAATACACAAAACATCAGGGGTTACCCAAGCTCCCAAGAGAAGGGCCATTTGCTAAGCAGTTTGTTTGCACGCCAGTATGTTTGCAGCCGGATCTGACATGTTTGTCCATACCAACTGCCTAAAGACCTCACTCATAGCTATATGAAAACATCCATCACAGAAGCTAAACTCAGAAAGCCATCTAAAAGGGTATCTCATGTTGAAAAGCAGAAATGTTTATCAGATGTAACTGAGGTCTTCCCTGCAAAACACTAGAAGGGAGATGGAAGGGCAAAGGAGAAATGAGCTCAGAGATGGCCATAACTACCATGGCAACTAAAGGATGTATTATCGTGGACCCTGGGGAAAAGGAGACAGAAGTGAATGACTGGCGAGGATAACAAGTGTGTGGGCCACAGGAACAATGAGGCAGGTACCAGTTCCCATTAGTATCTTCAATCCCATCTGAAATCATCATTCCACCTTCCAAGCAATAGATGCAAAGTTTCCACTGAAGACAAAGCACCTGGAGCCGACTCACATCACCAGGCGGATTTTCTATTACATTTCTCCAGAGAGAACATCTGTCTTCGGGTGAGCTTATTCAGCCTCGGCCAAAACCTCTCATATCCAGGCAAACTCATCATAATCGGAGGGCGCCGAACTGAAAGATGCTCTGAGCAGGTAAGAAGACCATTGGGAAATAGAATTTAATCCTGTAAGCTTATCCTGAATAAGAAAAAAATTGTCTCAGATGAAGCAGCATGAGGGAGCTTCTACGGCTCAGCAACCAGGCCCTTTTAAAAGATGAGCCCTCGCAGCACCACTGGGAGGAAAGTGACCTTCCCCTTCTGAGGCAGAGCCAGGTACCAAAGTGTGACTGACCTCTCGAAAGCACAAAACACTTCATCACAGAGACAGAAGGAAACTCACGAGCAGGGCTTATATTCTCACACATGAATGAATGGTTTTTACTGGCCTCAGTAAATGTTGGCCAGAGGAGTAAGAGAAGGGACATACCCAGTTCAAATCACTGTAATATTCTGAAAGAAGGGGGCCATGGCTGAGATCCCTGCCTCCAAAAACAGTGAAGGGAATGAAATCTCGCAAGAGGAAATTATGAAACTGAAGCTAGTCCTGGTCAACCTTCTTTCAAGGGAAACCTTTCAAGGGAAAGGTTGAGTTTAGAAGCCATGGCAGCACACCACAGTGCGTATCAATCCCTTCTCTTTCAATGAACCCCCAGGAGTTAGATTCTTTGAGAAGAATGCAATAATTGGAGATCATTGCCTTCTCCCAAATACCTTCCCCAAACCTTACCACACTTCAGCGACTTGGGTTCAAGGCATCAGTTCAGCTCAGAGAGATCTAGAGCTGATCTCTATGTCTATGCATGTCTATGCATGTCTATGCATGAAAGACATAACCATTTGGAGCAAGTGTGAGCTAACAGCATGCCTTCTGTCTCTAGGGAACAGAGATACGACTCCCCGAACCGGAGTTCTGAAATGTTTTATCAAATAGGACATATGAAAAGGAAAATCTTGCAGAGTCTCTCGTCTGTCTTTAAGATCTCCTTCCAACCACTTGATCAAAACTGATCTCCTTGAGATGCTAATAGATGTTTATCTGAGCAGTGGCGTGGTGCACTTCCCAAAGAGCCTCTCTCTGGAAGGCACAGCTCCTTGGAACAGCACCGCATTGGCCGGAAACCTTCATTTCCGACAGTGCACCATCCATCCAAGAACTACTCTCTCCAGGGCCTCCATTGCCAAGAATAATACAGACAAACATGCTGGCATTCACAAACTTTGAAGGTAGCCCAGAAACAGGCATGCTCAGAGTACTCACAGCGGAGAAAGACGTGCACCCCACTTCTTTGTCAAACTACCAGCTACCTGAGAGGTGCAGCTAGCCGCCACTGGACAGCCAAGACTGACTCAGCAAAGAGCAGGTTCCTTTAAAAGGGCAGACACAAAATCTGATTCTCCTTAGAGTAGTTTCTCCTGGCATGAGTCTAGATCTTGCCAGTGTCTCTTGTCTCTATTTGACCTTGTGATGGATGCTAAAGAAAATCCTCCTATAGTCTGGATCCGAAGTGTCTCTGGAGACCCATGTGTTAAAAGGCTTGGTCCATTTCCTGTGATGCTATTGAGAGGTGAGGACATGTCCTTGGAGGAGATATTGGGACTTGGGTGTGCTCTTGTGTGCACGCTTAGTGAGCATGCTGAGATGAACACCTTGTTTGACTGACTCAGTCCTTGCCGTAATGTTCTGTCTCAACACAAGACCAAAAGCAACAGCGCCAAGCTGCCATGGGCTGGAACCTCTAACGCCATGGGCCAGAATAAACCTTTCTTCCTTAGAAGATCATTGTTTCGGGTGTGTGTCACAATGATAGACAGCTGACTGATACATATCCCCAACTGACCAAGAATAATCCATTTCAGTCTGAATCCAGCAAAATGTAGGGCTGGGTCCACCATTTGGTGGTAGTGTTCTTGCCTAGTACATGTGAGGTCCCAGGTTCAATCCCTAGGACTGTATAAATGAATAAATCTAAATGAAATTTACCTACTTGATTAAGCTTATTTGAACTTTACCTCACCAGTCTTTCAAGCACTGGTATGGGAGGTCCTTCTTGTCTATATGTTGCTTTTATTGGTTAATGAATAAAGAAACTGCCTTGGCCTGTTGATAGGGCAGAGCTTAGGTAGGCAGGGAAAACTGGACTAAATGCTGGGAGAAGGAAGGCAGAGAGGGAGACGCCATGGATCTGCTGCCCGGCTCCAGGCAACAAAGTGCCCTTGGGAAAGATAGCAAAAATGTTACCAAGAGTGCTATCTTCCCTTCCCTGAACTTCTTTCGCCTGTTCTACAAGTAGAAAACAGTATGTAGAAATTATAACAGTCAAATGTTAACAGGTGTTGTTATCATAGGTCCCCTACAATTTAATGACAGGAGATCCTAGTTCAAACATTCTAATTATCTTCTACATTGCTCAGTAACTACCAACCCTGAAAACACCCTAAGGATGTCATTAGTGCCAACACCTCTTCAGAATCAAACAACTTGAGCCAGGAATGGTTCACACTTTTAATCCCAGCACTTGGAAAACAGAAGCAGGTAGATCTCTGTGAGCCAGGAATACACAATGAGACCCCGTCTCAAAAAAAGCACAAAAATCAAACAACCAAAAACAGAGTAAAACAACTTCTTCTGTGGCTTGGTGGCACGCACCTTTAATCCCAGACCTCAGGATGCAAGAGGCAGGAGGATCTCTGTGAATTTGAGACCAACATAGATAAGTGTAGGCCAACTGAGACCACACAATAAGACCCTGTCTCAAACAAATATAAAACTCTCTTCCAAGGGGAATTTATTTCATAACATTTTATATTTAAATGCATAAATATTTCCTAAGTCATCTTTTTATACACTAAGTAAGAATTGAGCTTAGCATGCTGGAGAGATGGCTCAACACTTGAGTACTTGTTGCTCTTGCAGAGGATCCCGGTTCAGTTTCCAGCACACACATGGTAGCTGGCAACCATCTATAACTCCATTTCCAAAGGATCATACCCCCATCCTTGGTCTCTATGTGCACTATAAACACATGCACAGACATACATGTAGGCAAAACACCCATACACATAATATTAGAATAAATTTTTAGAAGATTTTAGTTTATAAATCTACTAGGTTCTAATTTAAGATAATTTTCCAAGTCACCAATGCCAGAAAGTGTCTTCTGTCACAAACTATTCTACAAAACTATTTTCTCACATACTAGGCCAAGTCTCACAAACAAAATTTGTATGTATTTTATAGCAAAGTCTGAGTCAAGAAGATCAGCAAAACCTCAGGAAACATACTGTTGAGGCCATGGAATCACACAGCCGTCAATGGAGGCAGAGTAAAATTAAGAAAGATGGGCAAGGGGAAAATATCTAAATACCTTTTAAATGAGATTTGAAAAAAGAGATGGAGAAGCAATGAGGTGTAAAAATAAGACAAAGATAACGTTCAGACTCCCTGATAAGCAAGCAAGCGTCATTCACAATCCCGCAAGCTAGCGAGGCAGAGAAGCCATCAGGCCGCACCAGGACCAATG
Source organism: Microtus pennsylvanicus (assembly GCF_037038515.1). NCBI lineage: Eukaryota > Metazoa > Chordata > Mammalia > Rodentia > Cricetidae > Microtus > Microtus pennsylvanicus. The sequence continues at coordinate 22,189,698 of NC_134583.1, forward strand.
CTCCTGCTTCGCACGTTAATTATGCGGCCAAGTCTAGTCCTTTTCTGGCATAGAGCTAGTTGGATTTCTAGTTTTCCATCTCACTGCCCTAAGGAATCATTTACGTTGGCTCAAGCCACCAGAGACTAATGGATATTCCCCACTCCATAAACCAGCAGCCACATTCACGTGTGTCTACGGCAAGGCTGGGAGGGAAACGTGTGGGTGGCTTTCCACAGCACCAAAATCATCACTCACCATAAAATCAGGGCAAGCGGTATCTTCTTAAAATGCTGGTTACCTGAACGTTTAGACAAATATTTGTCCGATCTTGTAATAATTTAGTAAAAAGCATCAAAGGATAAAATAATTCCTGTTATGGCAGTAAATTTGAGAAAACCTACTTTGGCCTTAATGGGGATCATGACATCCAGGGTCAGTTAGGGTCAAAAGGTTGTTTGTGGCATCTTCCTTCCAAAATGCCAAGTTTTGGCTTTTGACTATTTGTCTGTACCTTTATTAAGCAATTTTTAATTAGCACTCAGACTTTATGTTTAAAAAAATTGAATTAGTGTCAAAGGAATAAACAGGCAAAAAAGAAAGCAACCACTTTGATACTTTCCCTTTCAAAGAGGGCAAAAAAACTGTTAAAAGTTTCAAAAATTTTTCATTGGACTGACGGAAATATTGAATTAGCTATTAAAGTCGAGATACCAGATTTAACTCCATGTGTCAGTGATACCATCTTCAATCCAATTGAGGAGTCACAGCTACAGAAAAGAAGAAGAGGCAAAATCCAAATCATATTACTTTGAATTAGCTCCCAGTGCTGTGAAATATGGACAGGAATATAAAATATTCTCAGTAATTCCACCTTCTTCATAGTGCTGTTCAGATTTTTGTCTGTAGCTTTTCCCTCTATATCTTTGCTCATCTTTTATCTCAGGAGTGTATCACTGTCTGCTGAGCTCTGGAAAATTCAAAGGCAGTGCTGGCTAGAAACACCACCCTGACCTAGAACCCGAGGCAGCATTCAAAGGGGAATGACAAGAGGTGAGAACCTAAAACTTAAAGGAAACTGAGCAGTCAGGTGTCTATATAAGCGTTGACGTTTTCTTAAATATTCTTTTTTTTAATAATTTTTTAAAGATATTTATTTATTTTGTATACAATATTCTGTGTGTATGTCTGCAGGCCAGAAGAGGGCACCAGACCTCATTACAGATGGTTGTGAGCCACCATGTGGTTGCTGGGAATTGAACTCAAGACCTTTGGAAGAGCAGGCAATGCTCTTAACCTCTGAGCCATCTCTCCAGCCCTTAAATATTCTTGTAATAAAAAAAATTATTTAAGTAGAGTGTGTCCACAACAAAAGCTGTTCCAGCTGCCCTGAAAGTCACAGGACCACAACCATCGCCCTGAATGACTTTGAGGTTCCACTCAAGTAGAAAATGAGGACTAAAACAAACTTACAAATTATCTGCCATAACACTCAATATATGCCCCGACACAAACGGGGGGTGGAGGAGGCGGGGGACTAACTTGGTAAAGGCATGGAGCTGTATTGGTTAAGGCATTTACAAATGTTTCTGTCCAATCATTAGCTGATCAATAAACTAACCAAATAGAGACAACTTCGGTTATATAAACTTTACAGTTTTTATAATGACTTTGCAAAATCATTCTATAAATGTCATTAAATAAGCAAATAAGCAGCATGAACAAAAACTCCAAAGGAGAAGGGAGTGTTAGGGAGGAATATAATGTCTATAGTTGCAATATTATAGTTTTTGACACCCTATATTTCAAAAAGAAAAAACATAGATATACAAAGAATGAGAAAGTAGAAACAAAACATACAAAAACAACTCATCTATAATCGAAATCTGACTCTAAGGAAGACCAAATACTGGGAATAATCCAGGCTCAATCACAGTCATAAATATTCTCAAAGAACTAAAGAATTCATACATCATCAAAAAGAAAGGATGACAACAGAGCCTCACCAAACCAAGATTATTAGTAAGACATAGAAATTGGGAAGATAAGGAGAATTGCTATTGCTTTTGATTGGCAACCAAAACTCTATTGCTAAAGATCGGTTACACTAGATGTAAGACATACATAGATCAACCTCAAATTGACCAGGAAACTCTCCCTGCCGGCTAGCTTACATAGTGCCAGAAAGTTCTAGCCATCAGGAGTCTTACCCAGCACTAGACCCTGCACGCTGCAATGCTGGCAAGACGTGCGCACCGTTGCAACAGCGACATGATAGAAAGTTCTCGAAGTAACTCAACAGGAAGACTTAATTCCTGGTACTAAAAACCTGATCAAAAGCCCGTGACTGGCGAGATCATGGACCCTAGTTGGGAGCCTACAGGGTTTTACTAAATGATCACACTGTCAAACGGCAGCCTGAATACCTCTGTACCAAGAGATCTGTGTGGCTCTCAACTTCTGCCAGAGAAACTTCTTTTTGCAATGGGAAGTAACTATTGTAAAAACACATAACTGGCCAACGTGTGTAATAGGTCATTGATACCAACCTCTCACCACCCAAGACTCAGGGAATTTCTCGGGAGATGGGAAATAAAGAATATAAGAGCTGGCAACTATAGGCAAGGGGAGAGTTATGAAATACTGACTTCTAGACAGGACATGAAAATTGCAGGCATTAATCATAGTTGCTGTGATTATATGAACAAAACCTGCACAAGATCAAGCTGATCAAAATCGCAGCACGGAGGGGGGAGTAATGCATGCCTGGTACTGTAAACCTGGTCAAAGTCCCATATACTGGGGAAATCATAGGCCATAAGGGAGAGCCTTATGCTAATTAGCCATGGTGTCAAACCACTTTCTAGATATTTATTTTTATTCTTATATTATATATTATTTTATTAGTTCTGCCATCAGCCTCCATCAAAGAAGCATTTTGAGATTTCCAACTGCTCAAAATGCTTCAAATAGATGACCAAGGGATGTTCAGTCTCAAATGTGAAACCTCTATTACTGTCTCCATTGGCTCAGGGGACATAATAGAAGAGGAAGAAGAAAGAATTTTAGAGCTAGAGGTTTATAAGCCAGGAGGAGTCTAAAAATGGTGTCTTCTAGGTATGGTATGGCCACTACATTCTTTAACTCCCTGCAACAGTCCTGTCGCCATTTTGTCACGTCTAGAGGAGGGCTCATGAGACCCCAGTCCTCACCAATAGATTGTGGTAACTAAATGGATTCTAAGGGAAAAGAGCCATTTTCCCCAGAGGTGCAGTCACTGATAAGTTGCTGTGTTGCTGTAAATAGCCTCCCTACGCAGGCTGTGCAAACAGATGCAATTAACTCAGTGGAGCAAAAAGAAGAGGTATCAAAGTTGGAGGAGTCTTGTTGTAAAGGAAGTTTAAAGGGGACCAGTGGATATATAAGAGAAGGTGATGGAAATGCCAGAAACACAATTGTGTTGGTTGTTTTCTTGTCAGTTTAACACAAGCCCAGAGTTATCTGAGAAGAGAAACCTCAACCGAGAACATGCACCAAATCTGCATGCAAACATGCATGCAAATCTGTGGGGCATTTTCTAGACTAATAATTAAAGTGGGGTGCCAGGCCCACTGTGGGGGGTTCCACCACTGAACAGGTGAGCCAGGGTTCTGTAGGAAAGCAGGCTGAGAAAGCCATGGGGAGCAAGTCAGTAAGCAGCATTTCATGGCCCCTGCTTCAGTTCCTGCCTCTAAGTTCTTGCCTTAGCTTCTGCTGATGAGGGACTAAAAACCAGTAAGCCAATAAACCCTTTCCTCTCCAAGTTGCTGTTGTTGCTCAGGGGTTTCATCATGACAGTAGAACCAAAGACAACCATATATACATTTATAAAATTATCAAAGAATATTTACATAAAAATAAATGCAATTGAATGTACATTTCTTTGCACATGCAGTCGTATTTTATCAACATATACAAGCTTACGTTGAGTAACAATTATGTAAATTTTGTCTTCTTGTGCATAGACATCAAATCAGTTTTAAATAAATTGTAAGGTTGAGTCCCTATTGCAGCAACATTGGCTCTATTGGAATAGTCTTGAATAAAGTCTTTATCATTTTAACAAGTGCCAGAATTTCTTTTGTTTAACATCACATAAACAAAATAGACAATTTGTCAGTAGTAACATTTTGTGCTGAACTAAAAAGAAACAAAATAGCAATTGATATCCACATGGAGAAATAAAGAACATCATCAAAAATTAAAAATTTACAAAATTTTTAAAATGGTATGTATGGATTTTATCTATAAATATTTTTCTTACACCTGATTTAGGAGACAAATAAGTAAAGCAGTAATTATAAAACTATATTGGTAGATTATAATGCACAGAGTTGTGTTTATAGCAAGAAGTATCTAAGACAGAAAGTGAAGACAAGTAATAGGAGAGTAAACTTTTGTTTACTATTAAAATTAGTCCATGCTAGCTTGAACTGAACTATTTTAAGATGTTAATTGTGCTTTCCCAAGACAACTAATAATGAAATAAATCAAAAGCATGTAGTGAAGAACAAATATCAAACCACCAAGCAATACACTTATGAGCACACACACACATACACACACACACAAACACACACATACAAACACACACACACATACACACACACATACACACACACATCTACCCCTACACCTATATACGTATACCTACCAGAACCTTAAGATATATAAAATAAAAACATTAGGAGAAAACTAGAAAAGCAAAAACAGAGACCCAAACAACATGATAGAAGACCAACAAGGAAATTGGAGGCTGGAGCAAAAGCATAAGCTGCCATGCAGAGCACTTCACCCAGCAGGAGCAGAATACACATTCTGAAGAAGAGTCCATGTGTCAGACAAGACAAGTCCCAGTACATTAAATAGGATGATTTCATGCTAAGTATGCTTCCTGTTTACAAAGGAATAATATTTGAAATCACTAACAGAAGAAATTTTAAGATATTTACAAAAACACAAAAGTTGTGCAACACGCTCACAAATAAGCAAAGAATAACTCCAAAGGGAAATTATGGGAAATTCTCTACAGTCAATGAGAATAAAATCTCAACATAGTACAGCATACAGCTGCCTTGGAGGTGGCAATGCCCAGAGAGCAGCTCACAACTGAGACTCCCTACATTATTCGAAATGGTCTCGAATTAACCACCTAATTTTTCATCCTAAAAAATCTAGGAGGGGCTGGAGAGATGGCTCAGTGGTTAAGAGCATTGCCTGCTCTTCCAAATGTTCTGAGTTCAATTCCCAGCAACCACCTGGTGGCTCACAACCATCTGTAATGGGGTCTGGTGCCGTCTTCTGGCCTGCAGGCATACACACAGACAGAATATTGTGTACATAATAAATAAATAAATATTTTTTAAAAATTATAGGAAATTGTGGCTTGAGAAGATGGGTCAGTGGGTAAAGTACCTCCTCTTCATGCCTGACCCCCTGAACTCAGATCCCTAGATCTCTCCTGCCCAGCTCTAGGCCAGTTTGCTCTGTATTAACCAATGAGAGTGATGCATATTTACAGTGTGCAAAGATTGTTTCGCAGCATGTGAATCTCACTGTTCTGTAGGTGATGCCTCAAAAGGGATGGGAGCATGGCAGAGATAGTGTGTCACCTTGGAAAAGCCTACATCATCATCAGTAAGTTGCTGGCAGATTGAGGGAAAATGCTATTAAACAAAAAAGAAACCAGGATTTGATGGTTTGGGAAATTTTTCAGCTTTTCCAGATTGCAAAATTTGCTAAAATTTAATTTATTCGCTGTTAAAAGAGAAAAGTCTGCATGTCTGAATGTATAAACATTAGCTAAAGCCCCAGAACAGCAAGAGGTCAGAGCCCTTAGTCACACATTGCAAAAAAGGCTCTACAAAGAGACCAAGCAACTGACTTCAACTCCCTCTGCCTTCATGGCCAAAACCAAGAAAAATGAGGAGACAAACTAGGAAAAAAAATGTGGAGGGCACCCTGTAAAAAGTGACTTCTCCATGCTTATGACACATATAAAAGCCCATAACGTTCTTATAAATTTTCAAACTGCCATCTTAGTCCCAAATGAAAGGAAAAATGCAAGAAGGGCTGCCACGGACCCCAAATTCTGCAGCGGTAGATGAGTGGAGAAATCTACTACACGGTAAAAGAAAAGGGAGCTCAGAGTTGAACTGAACCCCAATAGTAGAGCTGGGCATTACGGGGAATTATTCCTGGGCCCTGGACTCTGACAGAATGTGCCGGCTGAGCTTTTAATTACTGTGACTACTTGTATTTCCTTCCATCCCTTCCCTTCCTGTGCGAACACATTACACCTCCTGTCTGCTGTCTGACTTTGCTGTATTTTATCTATAAATCATTTGTTTCTACGTTTCGCACAATTGAGGTGAATTTTGCTCCAGGATGGATCATGGCCAGACCTTCACACGTGCCAGAAATTTATCTAAATAGTAAAATTTAGTACCATGAGTTAACGTATTTACACAAGACTATGTTGATACTGTAATGGATTAAAAATAAGAGACATGTCAGCACAAAAGCCTGCACATAGATGTTCACAGCGGTATTGCTGATGGTAGCCAAGAACTGGAAACAGTCAAGTGATGAGCGGCATACCTGTGCAAGGGCATGTTGGGGGAGAGAGAAAGGATGAGGCTTCTTGACATATGCCCCAGCTGGGTGGAGGTTGAAACACTGTGCTAGTAAGGAAAAGAAGCTGGCAAAAAAAAAAAAAAGCTAAAATTATTGCATGATCCCATTTTTTTGTGAGTTGTCCAGAGCAGGCAGACACATAGAGACGAGAGGTAGATTAGCGGTTGGCAGAGGCTACTGCAAGGACAACTATTACTGCAAAAGGCTCCCAGGCCCTTGCACAGCTGCTGCCATGTTAGAGACACCATTCTGACCTTAAAACCCAGCCCACAGGCCAACACCTGCCAAAACAGGAGCTAACGCCTAACCCCTCACAGGCTAAGCCCACAGTTCCAGGAAGGTCCTTAAATGCACTGACCTTGATTTTTGACTTCTGCAGCTCTGAATTTTGCTAACTGTTCTTGCCGAGGTGTGACAACCAGGATGTGGGTTTTGTACATTAAAAAAAAAGGAACTGTAAGGCAACATAATTTGGGCAAGTCCTCTCTGCAGTCACTGGTTGGCATTAAAGACTTTCTTTTCAGCTTTAAGAGTGTCTGTGTGGTGGGAAAGAGTTCGCACTACATCTACCTATCAGTTGTGTCTGCTGGCTCTATCATGACAGAGCATGTTAACTGTTGGCATCCCCTCATAAAAGGAGGGGTCGGGAAGGGTCATTGGCAACCTCAGCTGAGTAACCAGCTATTCCTCTCAGCCATCTGTATGCAACTCTGTCCTAAACACACACCGCCGAGGGGATCTCAGGGAGAGGCTGGAGCAGATAGACTGAAGAAGACGGACTAAGAGGGGCTCTGTCTGTGTGGCTATGGGGAAGTCATCATTCATGTTGGGTACAGGCTTTCCAAGGCTGGTACTTTATGGTCACCCATGCACCTGCCTGTAACCCCTCAACCATGCCCTATAAGTATGCCCAATACACTCGCTGGTTCCCAAGGGTGAACTTTAGAGGGTGCCGACTTTGTAATTGGTACCTTATGAGGAGGAACAATGCCACACGCTAAGTGCTTATTTTCTGAGTGGGTGACTATTACCAATAAAGTATGGACAATGGCCAAAGACACAGGAGTACTCTGTCTTCAAAAGGTTCACAAGGATGTTTTGATTTTAATTGTATTTGTAAATGGCTCTGGTTTATTATGTATTTTTTTTTAAAACTTATTTATTTAACTTTATTATGTTCGTTGGTGTGAAGGTGTCAGATCTCGTGGAACTACATTTTCAGACAGCTGTGAGCTGCCATGTGGGTGCTGGGAATCGAACCCGGGTCCTCTGGAAGAGCAGTCAGTGCTCTTAACCGCTGAGCCATCTCTCCAGCCCCCTATTATGTATTTATTTAAATGTGCATGTCCCATGTGGGTGGCTGGGTGCCCAGTCCACAGGAGATCAGAGGACCACTCTGTGGAGCTGGTCCTCTCTCTCCACTCTTAGGAGGGTTCTGAGGATCGGATCCAGGTAGGCAGGCTGGCGCAGGAAACACCTGTACTTGCTTCACTAGCCCCAAGAAAATTACACTTCATGTTTATTGAGATAAATGCATACAAACTGCTACAATCACGTGTTTGTGTCCGAGAGTGTGCCCTCGACCTTCTTCAGATTTCCACATCTGTTCCCTAAATGCAACTTGAGATTTTTTTCAAAAGCCTCAGGAGTTCTGTGTAAAGACAGGTATTGTGCGAGGCATAGTGGGATACGCCCTGAGTAAAAACGCTCAGTGGGCAGAGAGGCAGGTAAATCTCTGTGAGTTCCAGGAGAGCCAGAGCTACATAGTAAAACCCTGGGGTTTGTTGTTGTTGTTGTTTAAAAAGAATTTAAAAAACAGATTTTAAGAGAAAATGTAAGAAATGAAGAGGATTTGTGAATACTCTAATTATAAATTTGCATATACATTATTAACTTGAATTTTTATATTTGCACAGTCCCAATTACAACATATTATCTAAGGCTCACAAATGAAATTTATAAGCACATTTTACTTAAAAGACACAACATGGTAACTGTGTAATTAAAAATCTTATATTTAAATACTTGCAAAATTGTACTTTGAGAACTAAGAGCTGCCTTTTTTAGAATTTCATCCATGAGTTCTATATCTTAAAAGGTCCTCTAACACTGAAAGCAGCTTTGGCGTGGGATCTTCCAGAGCCGAGGCAAACTTCAGTTTTACTCGCTACTGTGAAAATTGTAAAATCTCTCCAGTCTCAACTGCCTATGAGGCCCAGGAGTCCCTTGCCTACGAACTGAGAGTCCTCCGATCCACAAGGCTCCATCCACTCGTAGGTGAGCTCTTCTGCTCCGAATACTGTCTGCGCCTCTGTCCTTCCAAGATTTCCCTGCCACCTTTCTGAACTCAGCACCAGTTGACAGGTTTCATTTGGCTCATTCGGGACTCCCAGCTGCTCCTTCCCACCTTCCTTCTCCGGGGCCTTAGATACTGACTTTCTGCTGCTGCTACTCTGCCTTCTCGCTCAGCACCATTATCCATACTTTGGGCCTCTGTGGCCAGCCTCTGGGAAGAAGAGATTTTGACGAGGACTGCTAGGTTCCTGGGTTAGTACCCTTTCCGTCAGAGTCCCATGTGCTTGAGATAAGCTAGAGAAAAGATCTGTTCCAGTTTCCCGCATGAGAGGCTGACCCTGATACTCCGGGTCTGTGAGAAGCCAGCACACTGCAGTACGGTGTGAGGGAGAACAAAGTTGTTCACCTCCTGTCCAGGAAGAAAATGACAGAGAAGGAAGTGGGGAGGGGTGTCCCACTACGCTTGGCCTCTTCATGTCTCCAGATGTTCCTAATAACACCAAGGTAGTCACTAAGCCTTCTCCACATGGGCTTTGGGGGAACATTCTAGTTATAAACTGTGAAAGTTCCCATGAAAACCTAATGAAATCATGACTACAAAAGTTCTCTTTAACGTAAGGCCCAAGGAAGGAATTGTCTACTGGTAATCAAAGAACAGCGCCTGGGTAATTTCTGTTGAGTTCAATCTCTCCACCCTCGATTTTGTATATAACAACAACCTGCTCAGCTAAGATCCTGGAGCCTTAGGACAAAGAGCTACCTTGGCTAAGGGACTAATTAGACAGCTGTTTACTGATCACCTCAGCCCCATAAAGTTGATGGGCCTTCATCACCTGGATGAGAAGCCGAATACTATACAGGATTTAAAGTTCTGCCATTGTCAAAGGGCTGAGGATCAGTGACTGTTGAATGCCCAGCCTTAAGGGAACACCTGTATTGTCAGACCCAGCCCGACATGTCCATCTGTGCGTGGGGGAAGAGTGAGGATTGAGGAAGAAATAGACAAGAGCAATAGATAGTCAGGAGGGCATTCAGTGAATACAGAGGTTCGCCTCACCTTTATTTCTCATAGCCTTTATAAACCCCAATCAGAACGGAGGGAGAAGGCAAAAAAAGACTTCTTTACCAAGATACAAAGAACAGACAAAGTAATTACCTTCTTAATACCCAAAACACCAAGTATTTAGACCTTGGGGGAAAACATGCTGTTAGTAGCCACACCTTAGGTCAAAGCTCCTGTCATATCACCTTGAAGGAGCAGGAATAGGCTTGAACTCTGACCTTTAGTCAAGGTGAGATGGGTCCACTTCTGTGGGCTCCCACACTGTATCGCCCTCCTCTAAGATCAGACGGTGTTAGGAAGATGGATCAGGAAGAACTCAGAGTCAGAAGAAGGTGTAGCCTGCTGTGGAATCCTATCTCCCAGGTCTGACTTCTCTGCTCTTGACTCCACAGAAGCTCTGAGTGCCTGACAAGACTCACAAGACGGGAGGGATTGCTGGGCCCAACCTTCTGAATAGCACTAGCAGCTGTCTGTAGCTGGGGGCAGAGAGAGACATTTTCTCCACTGATAAATTCCCCGTGGGCCTATACATCATTGTGCTCCTATAAGCCATCATAATTAAACTCATGGGTCACCCCCAAAAAGCACATGAAAATAAAAGAGAGACTTGCTGGGGCGAGGTACAATGAGCAGGTATGGAAGGGAACGAGAGGATGATGGGGGTAGATATGACCAAAAGACATTATACACATGTATGAAAATGTTATAAAGAAGCCTAACATTTCTATCACACGTGATTAATGCATGCTAAAATAGTTTATGAAAGTTTAACGTTACTTTTCAAACAAACAAGAAATTTCGTATTCATGTCACTGCTGGGGTGAGGCTCCTCCAAGAGGACCAGCGCAAAGAGAGATTGCGAGCATTCCCGTCGGTCTGTTTTCAGGTGCTTAAGCATCCTCAAAGCTGTCTTTTGTATCCAGACCCTGTCCCATCCGTCAGCTCCAGTCACCTGTTACCTCCATTACAAAAGCTCCCTGTCATCTCTGGACAGCCCTGCGACAACTTCCAGAACATCAATTCTGTCAGTAACACTTACTTCTTACCAACCTACATAAAGCCATATTAACTTAACCAGACTAGAAACGTTCTCTTTCTGTTAAGATCAACCTCTGGGCAGACCTGTCCTCACTCTGAGTTTTTCTGCAGGGCCCGTGTCTAGGGCTTTCTCTCCCACTCCTTCTCTGATACCTCAGTGGCAGAAGCCACTGGTTGGCAGAAGCCATGATCAAGAACACACACACGTGTGCACACACACACATACATCCCTCAGTTAACACTCCATTAACTTTGAAGGAGAACTGCACCCAAGGTGTGCTTCTACTAAACCTTAGCTGGCACATTCAGGTCTACCCTCCACCCCTCTGTTTATCCCACACCTTTTTCTATTGACTGGCTGCAGCTGCATTGCAACTCATCTTCAGGAAGGCTTTCCCCTCCCAGCTTTTGGGGTTGTAGGGCAGGAAGATGCTTTGCTTGATTCACATCCCTAGAGTTTAGCCCACAGGCTGGAAAAGAATAGCCATTCTGCAATTACATAACAGAAGGTATGAAATATGTATCCAGTCAGCAATTATTAAATTCTGCAGCATTTTCTTAAAGTTCAAGTAAGTATGAGTTTATCCCTCTTACATAATTTTGTATGAAAACAACTGGAACAACATTTTCTTGAGAAATAACGTCTTTGCTTTTGGGAATGGTGTTTAAAACCGTAATGAAGAAAAATGGGAGGGGAGTATGCTGACGAGGCAGTATGTACGTTACCAGGTATTTCCTTAGAATTGTCAGTGGATTGCCAAGGCCAGCCAGCTAGCACCACAAAGCTCCCCACCGTCACCTGACTTCAGAAGCAAACACGTCCACACACAGGAAAGAGTGCTGAGTTCTGCGCTCTCACTGAAAAGCTGGTGAATTCAGCTGAGAAAGCCTTCTGTTTCAAAGGAGCAGTGCCCCAATGCAATTATTCTCCAAGTGTCGCATCTGAAGCCATCACACTTCACACAATGGCAGCCCCCCACTGCCGCTGAGACCCTTCTGAAGACAATGGCTCGCTAGCGAGCATAATAGGACCAGACGCAACAAACAAATTAAAATGTGTGTCTTTGTCCAGTGGTACTGTTCCAAGGACGGTAACTGACATGGCAATTAATGCCTGGGAACAGCCGCTTTGAAGATTAAAGAAAGTGATTATTTTGCCCTGTCAATGGGCAGTCCTGCTTTAATGGGCTGAGATGTTTGCAGTTTAAGTTACATTTCTATGAAATACTACAGATGAAAGAAGGCTGTTAAGAAAAATTTACCCAGTCATAAGACAGAGGACTATTTCGAAGTATTTAAGATAATTTCAACCTGCCACACAGAGCAGGTTATTACTGCTTATATGACGTGGAGCCAGATCACAGCCTTGTCAATGCCGAATCTGACTCTTAAACAATTGGATTACAAAGAATGAGACCGATATGTACTTGTCTTGTTTGGAGGGGGGGGGACACAGACAATGTTCTTACATTTAAAGATGTATCGTCAGTTTCAGTGGGAGTGAGTGTCAAAATGTCTGTGTGAAAAGGAAGTCCATTGCCCCAAAGTCAACATCTATTTAAAACTAAGTGTCCCCGCTGGACAGACTACATGATGAGCTCTGGTGACCAAACGGACAACATCCCAAAAGGATTCACCTGTGCAATTTCAAATTTTCAAATCTTTGTTTTTCTTTTGCCATTTTTCGTGTAGATGGACACATACAGGCAGAGGCCCCCACCAAAACCTGCATGCTTGTGGAGGCCAAAGGTCAATGTCAGAAACCATTCCAAATCAGTCTTCTACCTTACTCAATGAAGTAGGTTCTCTTAACCAAACCCAGAGCTTGATGTCATGGTTACCTTTGTGACCCAGACTGAGGATTCTCTTCTTCAATCTGAAGATGTAATTACAGGTGGGCTGCCACTCTCACCTGGTGTGAATCACAGGTGGGCAGTCACTCCCACCTGGTGTGAATCACAGGTGGGCTGCCACTCCCACCTGGTGTGAATCACAGGTGGGCAGTCACTCCCACCTGGTGTGAATCACAGGTGGGCAGTCACTCCCACCTGGTGTGAATCACAGGTGGGTAGGCTGCCACTCCCACCTGGTGTGAATCACAGGTGGGTAGGCTGCCACTCCCACCTGGTGTGAATCACAGGTGGGTAGGCTGCCACTCCCACCTGGCACTCATGTGGATTCTGAGAATCCCAGCTCCAGCCCTCAACCACTGAGATATCACCTTAGCCCAGACCTTAAGGACACTTTAGACCTGGTCTTGAAAGCTAATTCTCACAATGAAAGAATATCCTATTATCCCAAGAGATTTACTCCTTGACACATGAAGCCAATTTCTTTGTACGATATATGTCGTATGTGACCCAGAACCACCTTTCCTTCACTTCTAAGAAACTCATGATCAAGTTAGAGTTTCATACTGACCTCAGCTTGACCCTTCAGCAAGCCTGGAAACCAGCAACTTGCTTCCCACACAGTCCCTTAAACATGTTCAGGTTTGGGCAGGAGCTCAATCAAGCCCCTGGGGTAGGAGCTGAAGCAGAAGCCATGGAAGGGTGCTGTTCACTGGCTCACTCTACTTGGCTTGCTCAGTCTGCTTTCTTATACCACCTAGAACCGCCTGCCAAGAGGTGGCACCGTCCACAGTGAGCTGGGCCCTCCCAAGTCCATCATTAATCAATAAAATGTCTCCACAGACATTGCTTTAGACCAATCTAATGGAGGCATTTCTGTTAAGATTCCTCAAGGTTCGTGTTAAGTTGACAAAAAAAAAAAAAAAAAAAAAAAAAAAAAACTAACCAGGACAAGGCAATTACAGAAATTCTTGGAAATTCTGTCCTAATCCCAAGCCAAAAAAAAAAAAAAATCACTGAATAAGTTTTTTTTTTTGAAAGGCAAGTTTAGTGGCTCAGCAAACAATTCTTAAAATCAAACTTTCTAGCACAAAACATTCTAATTTTATACAGAGTGATAAGAAAGGACAGTAGGGTAACATTACGAATGTATATTTTTCATAATTAAGCCCTTATATTTATGTAAGCACAAAAATCTTTGTACGTATAGTAAAACCACTGAAACTCATCACATTCAGTATCTGAGTTAAGAATCTGAGCTGAGGTTTTCAGGCAGTGTTGCAGGCTTGGGCTGCCAAGGTGGCATGCTCAGGGGAAACTCAGACACATCACATGTTCGGAGCCAAGGCTGCAGGAAGCTGTATGACAAGGAAGCACCACCAGAAAGCCTGTGGTTCATTACATATTTGATCTGGTACTCGTATTTGGCTGTTGTATGTTTAGGAAATACTTGTAATTGCCAATAATTTTCAACTCCCACATTCAGTTGTGTGACTTCATGTGAAATAAAACCCTACAATCTGAGACACTGGCCTGTGGACGAAGGCTTTATTATGTGGCTTACTTCAAATGGACAGGCTATGAGTGCGCAATGGCAATAAATAGCGGTCATGTCCCATGTAAGCAAAGACACCCAAATTGATGAGGGTCGCCCGCAATGCCAGCATACAGGAAGTCCTTGATTCCTAGCTCTACCTCAAACAAGGCATAGTGGCACATGTCTAGAATCCCAGAATTTAAGAAGTAGAGGCTGGAGGATTAGGAATTTGAGACCAGTTCTAATGACTAGCAAGTCTGAGGCCAGCCTAGGCTTGAGACTCAAGGAAAGAAAAAGGTGGAAAGGGTATTCCTCCCTGGGAGCTCCTTCTTCTTTCCTTAACAAATCTGAGAATATTCTGTAAAGAGGAAAGTGTTTTAACTGATTGATGGGATTTATATTTTCCGATAAAAGTAAATAAAAGTTTCAAATGATTAAATCTACGTAAAAATTTAAAACAGAATAGGAAACAAATTTCAATGGAGAGTGTCTGCTGTGCCCCATGGGGCTCCAGTTACATGGGTGCCGTCTCTCTAGGAGGGTTATGACATTGGGGCTTGATCTACTTATCGTTTTTGAGAGCATTCAAATGCAAGATGTGGGGTTTCCTGGAGGGGATGGGAAGAGAGCCTGCAGTATGGAAGCCGGGTCGATTCTTCTCAAATGCTTGCCAGGAAATAAGCTACACAATATTTACCCATCATGAAGCACACAACTGAGAATGAAACACCTAGACAAGGATGCTCTTTCCCCTCTCAGTGGCATAAGCAAGACTCAGAGGCAGACGGAAATGACTAGGGGGCAAGGAAATGACTTCATCACAGATGTAAGGCTAACCGCCAAAGTCAACATCCTCTCCAGTAAGGCTGTGTGATAGAAAATCTTTATTTACGATATTGGTTTCAGTGATCATTGCATTAATTAGAACCTAAAAGTCACATTTGACATTAATCTTTACTTAAAAACTCTGCCTCCTGAGGCACAGCAGTGGTAGGCGGAAGCAGCTAATCGATACCATGGGGATTCTTCTAACACAGAAACTAAGAACTTGGCAAATAAATGGATTTTCTGTCTTGTCCTCTAAATTAATAGGTCAATTGGTTCTGACTCCAAGTATTCAATATATATTAGACTTAAAAATAATAGACTCTTTTGGCCCAGTTGCACTATACTTTTCCAAATAAGTAAGCTGTCTATGTGTTACTGGAGACCCCAAAAAAAGAAAAAGAAAATCTAAAAATAATTGACAGACAATTCAATAATGAAAAGATGGGATCATTTCCATACAGTATCATACAGATGTTTCTGTCTGTTTCTAATCCTCTCAGATTCTGTTGTAACTCTTGAATCTTTTCTCTTTGTCAAGGTCAACACAATCTCCAATAGTATTCAAATAATTATTAACTAAACATATGTCCATTGAGTAGCAATTTGTGCAGCAGGCACTACTGTTCCTATTCAGGAACCCAACTGAAAACTTCCCACCCTCAAGAGTTTACAATCTACGAGAGAGTCACACCAGCAAGAAACAATCATAAAGACAGTGGGTTAGGTGGTAAACGCTGTGTATGGGGGGGGGGGGGAGGATAGTAAATAAGATCAGGAAGATCAATACTGTGGTGTAAGAAGGTTACGGTGTGCTAAACCATCTGCCCTGGCTGAAGATGTTTTCCTGGTATAAAGCCTCTACTGCTCTTGCATAGGGCAGTTTCTAGCCCCTATATCTCAAGACGCCCTGTAACTTCAGCTTCACACACACACACGAACACACGCATGCACACATGCATGCACACAGTCTTCAGAGAGGTCAAACCTTACCAGATGTAGACAAGAGAAAGAAGTTGACCAAGTAAATTCTCTAGGGGAAAACATTCAAGGAAGAAAAACAACACAGAAAACAAAAGCCCAAAGCCAGGAGTGTGTGTGAGTTTCATCTATCTGTGGTTCCTGCTGTTGTTACTGTAACAAAGTATCCTCGAGTGGGTGATTTATAAAGAACTGACATTTGCTTGGGGTTCAGATTCTAGGAGTTGGGGGACAAGAGCATGATGCTGTGCTTTTTAGCTGCTGCTTTGGGTAATGTCACCCGGAGGAAACAAAACATGGGCTTGGCCTTGTGAATAGCACACAGCTCCCTTGATAAGAAGAACCTATGAGAAGTTTATCCAACCCTCTCAATGAGATAAACAGCCTTCAGAGCTGTTCCTCTCGACATTACCCTAGAGACCAACTTAGAGTTAGTTTCTGAGTAATTGAGGCAAACTCCCTGGAGACACAGCATCTCTCTACTCCAGAACAAGAGGAATTTGTCCACCGATGTGGAGGGTCCACTCTGGCTCTTCTGTTTCCCACAGCAGGGCTCAAGTCAGAAATACAAGTAAGCCAGACCTTCCCTGACTCCACCAGCTTCTGTCCATGGAGGCATCCCGCCAGCTTTCCTTCACCCGTTCTCCCTAACCTTCCTGACGTGGTTTGCACCCTCAATTCTGGTAGAAACTGCTGAAATATGACTGACCTATCTTCCGTTCCACTGGCTTTCAAATTGGTCGCTGTGACTGCAGAACTCAGAGGGACTCAAGAGCTGTTAGCTTTACAAAGTTGGGAGAAAGCGCTGATCACTCTGGTGTTGAAGACTTATCAGAGACTGCTCCCCAAATTATTGTTGGTTAGTATTTCTAGGTGTTAAGATTTCAAGTTAGATCTAATCTACATGGACAGTAGAAAAAGACAAGATCTCCTGAGTAAACTGGGAGCATGGGCATCATGGAAGAGGGTAGAAGGGGAGTGGGAAGAAGGGAGGGGAGCAGAGAAAAATATATAGCTCAATAAAAACAATTTTAAAAAGAGGGAAAAAAGATTTCAGGTTGGGTTTTTTTTCATTTTCATAAATAACTTTTTACAATATTTGGTTTTTTAATATTATATCTGTAATAAATAAAATCAGTGTCTAATTTAACTGTTAATCACAATCTCTCTTATAGGGACCTTGACCACCTGTTTGCTGACATGTGGTGGTTTGAATGAGAATGGCCCCCATAGGCTCATAAGTGTCCCCAACCCAAAGATCAGGGTATAAAGCTCTCAGCATCTTCTCCAGCACCTTGCCTACCTGCCTACTGTTGCACTGTCCACCACGATGTTATACATTAACGCTCTGAAGCTGTAAGCCAAGCCCCAATTAAATCCCATCTTATAGAAGCTGCCCTCACAGTTATAGAGCAGTAACCAGGACAGGGACATGCACTATGTTATTGAGGGAGAGAAGAGTGAGTTCTAAAAGAACACCATCTTTCTCTAGAGAGGAAACCCTAAGATAGACATCAGATGTTGGTGACGACTCTGGGCGTGTGTGTGTGTGTGTGTGTGTGTGTGTGTGTGTTATTTTCATGCATGCTCATGTATACATAGATGTACACCTCTGTGCATGTATGTGCGGAGGTCAGAAGCAGCAGGATATCAGGTTTCTTCCTCGATCAATATCCACCTTATTCTCTGAAGCAAGTGGCTCACTGCACCTGGAGCTCACTGACTGCTGAGCTCGCTGGCCACCTGGGTCACAAGTGCACGCTGCCATGCCTCGACATTTACATGAGTGCTGGGGATCCGAACCTGGGTCCTCACACGTGCACGGCAAGCGTTTTACCTACTAAGCCATCTTCCTCACCACTTGTGTTTTTCTATATAGTTACATATTTTATATATTCAATGCTTACTACTTCTATAATTTGTTTAAAAACAAGCAATACCTTTCACATTTAATGTATTTATTAAAAATTAGCCTAAACAATCTAAATAGTATCAGCTATTTAGATTCAGCTGTTAGAAGGTTAGATTTCCTGACCTGATCAAACATGCTCATTCTTACCTCTTTGGTTGAATTTATTCATTCATTTACTTCTTTGCAGGAGCACAGGTGCAAAGGTCCCCAGCTTGACAGCAAGTGCCTTCACCATCGTCAGCCAGAACTCACACCCGTTGATGTACCCTACTACCCTACACCCTGCTGCATCTGCAGGCCCCAGGGAAAGAAGAAAGCATTCACCGTGCAACTGCTCTTGATTTGTCCCCCACATAAAGGGAAATTTAAAGGCGGAGAGTGACATTAGGAAAGGCTACCTAGCAACTCTGCCGCTCTTCCAGACAGCGAAGTAGGTGGAGGCCAGAACCATAAACACCAACTTGGCAATGCCCCCATTTGTCATTCAGTTTCTCAACTTCCGTGACATTGTTTATTTGCGTCAGCGATTGGCTACTTCCACTTTGAATATCGCAGGCCTGGAAGCTCAGCATTTCCTCTGCTAATGGCATGTTTCAGCTTTCCACCTCTCCTCTGGGATTGGGTTCACTTGCTCATAACTTTATCATAAAGGGTTAACTTATGGACCTTATCTTATGCTTGTTCTTAGGAGTTCCGGCCAGGAAAGTGCTCCTCAATGAGCCCTCGGTGTCTTTATTTTATATCTCAGCCATCTTCCTAGTCAATGAGCCCCCTAAAAGATTAATGTAGTTTGAACTTTTATGGAGGAATATCATTTGTGCTCTGTCATATCGAGCACAAATGGTGCTGCAGTCACAGCTCAGTAATATTCCAGCATATTATTTCCAAGGCATTTGAGAGCTTAAAGAATTATTGAAGGGCATTCTGTAATCATCTGATAATAAGGCAGAGAGAGCACTGCTGTCTACATATGATCTCAGCAAATGGAATCGCTGATAATTTCAGTGCACAGAGCAAAATAGTTGGGATAGTAAGCCTGACAAACTACCCTGCTGGTGGAAAAAAGGCGAGATACGTTTTGATAAGGCTTTCAAAAAGTATTGAATAGGAAGCCCAAGGAATTGATGGGGAAGCGTTGAGAAACTGTCTTCTCACATCCAACATGTGCCCTTGATCCTGAGGCAGGAGGTCACAGTCTTCTCTTGCCCGCTACGTGTCTGCAGAAGCTGTCAGGCTGCCTAGGATCCTGTAGCCTAATGAGGACATTCGGCATGATGAAGAAGAAGGAAAGAATTAATACCATTTATGGAAAAACATAACCACAGCAAAGCCCACGTATTTGTTGAGAACACAACCTGACTTCTAAAGCTCTCCAACGAGTGCAGATGAAACTACTTTGATTTTTTTTTAACATTTGAATTTCCAGACATGTTTGAAAGGATAAAGTGGCCTTTTTGTTCTCAGCAGCAGTTAAAGGTTTCTGGAAGTGTGCTAATCAGAGGAGGAGGGGGAGACAGAGAAGAAGAGAGGGAGAAAGGGAGGGAGGGGGAGAGAGACGGAGAGACAGAGACATAGTCCCGCTGTCACAAATGTTCCCACTCCACCTCCAGCTCTGGCCAGACTTCTCTATAGAATTGCCCACTCTCTGCAGATGTAGCACCTCCATCTCTGGGTTATGAGAACCCTGGGAGAAGAGATGGATCTTATCTTCTATCTCCAGGGCATGGAAGGTATATGCCATTTTGGGAAATAGCTTATTCAAGACACATCGCTGCTTTTTCTGCTTTTTGGACAGGATTCTCTAGAATTACAATTACTCTATGGAGATGTTTTGAGAATACTCATTTATGAGAGTGGCTGCTCTCCTGTGCTCTGTTTGCTGGTGACTACTGTACTGTTCTTCCTTGGAGCATTCTGCTGTCTGCTCTTTGTCTCCAGTGACCAAACAATGGCAACCTGGCAGCAGAAGGCCCCTGGCTATTTTGTGGGCACCATCTCTTAGTTTATTTTCCATTGCCATGATTTAAAAAAAAAACTGACAAAGAACAAAATGGTGACTTAAGGAAGAAAAGGTTTACTTCCGCTCACAGTTAAAGGTAAAGTCCACCATAGCAGGAAGTCCACGCTGCAGGACCCTAAAGCATATGGTGACTTCACATCCACTATCAGGACGCAGAGAGGGGGGAAAGCACTGTGGCTCCTGGTGCTCCATCTTTACAGAATCCCTGCCAAGGAACAGGTATCACTCACCATGGGCTGGTCTTCCCACACCAGTTGATAGAAGAGTTCATCTCAGACATTCCCAGAGCCCATCTCTCAGGTGAGTCTAGATTCTGTCAAACTGACAGGTAACCATAACCCTAACCATCACCATCTCTGTGATTTATTAGGGGAATGAGAAATTATTTCAGCAAAAAAACATTGTGTCTCCCAGGATTTAGGAAGGCAATGAACAGTCCATGCTGATCACAAAGCTTTTTAAACTTTGGTCTAAGTACAAACGAGGTGTAAACTAAGAAGTACACAAAGGCCAGAATAGCTAATGTGGCCATTGGTGACATGATGACATGCCAAAGTTTCCTTTCAGAATTCTAAAAAGGGACAGGAAATAGCTCAGTGAGTCGAGTGCTGGGAACCCAATCTGAAGACCTGAGTTCAATCTTCAGTACTCATACTCTGGAAAGAGAAAACTGACTCCAAAAAGTAGTTGTGTGGCCTTCACATTCATGTGCACAAATAAATAAATCCAAAAAATATTAAGGAATTCACTTTACTGATACTTCTAAAGCACAGAAATTGCATTGTATTTAGTGCATATAAGATCTTTTTTTCTCGAGTATCTTAATCCTCTCCATGACTTTATATACTGATTTCAAACAAGCCACATTTTCTGTTTCCCTGCCTGTGTCCCTCTTCAGGTGGACCAGTGACCCAGGCTCAATTCCTAGCACCAATGTAGTGGATCACAGGCACCTGTAACTCCAGTTCCAGGTGATCTGACATTCTCTCCTGACCTCTGTCATCATGCATGCATGTGGTACACAGAAATACATGTAAGCAAACACCTGTCCAAGCAAGAAATAGGAATGAATAAGTCTTCTCAAAAAATAGTATAAAAAAGGAAGAGGGAAGCCTGGTCCTAATAATACCCTCATCTTAGCCAACATCACCCTCATCACCAACCATCACCAACATTATTGTCTGGGTTTATTTTGAGACAGGGTCTCCACTCTATGGCTGTCCTGAAACTCATGATATAGCCCAGGCTGGGCCTAGAACCTACTGTGATCCTCCTGCCTCTGCCTCACCAATACTGGGATTAAAATTATAAACTACCATAACAAGCTAAACCAAGCCCTAAGCCTGACTCAGCTTTGTTTCTCAGGGACATGAAATGATCAATGTGTTTCATTAGAGGGAATAAGGCAGGGTTTCAACTATCTGGAACAACAAAATATACTATCAGCTACACAGATGCAGAAAAGAAAAAAACTGATTATATCTGTAGAAACACAAATCAAGAGATACACTTTCGGGGGTAGAGCAACCAAAACTAGGAATGAATGGCGAAGCTCTATAGAACCCCACTAGTCCATAAACTGTAAGAATGGGAGAATGGAGAGGAAAGCTGTGAAAGTCTGCCCCCTTCTCAGAACATGTCTGCCACACTTATGAGTCATACAGCTGTGGTTACCCGCACAAGACCTACACAAGATCAAGCCAACAAGATAGGTCAGCCTGCAGCCAGCACTGATTGGTTAAGTCAAGGGGAAACATGGAGGACGAGGACAGCTTGTTGGAGGGAGTTTGAAAGAGTGACAGTGGGACGTTGGGGTGAATATGATCAACATACATTGTCTCTATGTAGAAAACGGTAGAAGAACAGGTAAAAAGATACTCTAAACAGAACATTAAAAATACATTTTTAGAGATCAAATAAAAGCATTTGCGAGGGTGACTATAATTATATATAGTATTTTTCACCAGGCCACCAAGCTTCTATGACAAATAAGCAAGTAGATAACTTAGAGCAAGACACAAAGCCATCTTTCAGGCTCTGCCTGCAAAACTGCTTGATTATTTAGTGATATATTCTGCCTCCGAACAAAACCAGAACTGAGAACTAGGCATAATTTTCTCTTCACTCAGGGTCCAAACAACAAACGGCAAGAACTTAATTTCTAGTCTCTTTACAGAGTTGAGGGCTCTCAAAATCTTAAGCATCTCAGTCAAGTGATGGCAGGTGCTGTAGGCATGGGAATCGTGCTGCCTTTGGCTTTGTTGGTTTTTGTTGTAATAACTGCAAGATGTCTTAATTAGTTCATAGACTGTCCTTGGAGAACATCTACAGGTACTCCCTGGCTGTGACAGTCCAGGACTGGCTCCAGGCCAAGAATCTCTAAGGGCCTCACTTGGAGCAATTGCAGTCCTCAGGACTGGCCTGAGAAGATCAGGGAGCACCAAGGAGCACTTGGGAATTGTTCCCTGAGAGGCTGCTTTGAGAGAGATGTGACAAGATTGAAAGAATGGCTTATGACAAAGGCAACTCGAGACAAGGGAATCAAGGCTGTCCGTGGTGCCCTGGGGAAGATTTTGCAATTCTTTACAGGGCTTGAGGGAAGGGGAGGGGTGCGGTGGTGAGTGACCTAAGATGGCTCCCTCCTCCCTCCACCTCTACACACATCTAGTGCTGCCCACAGTAGTATCAGGTAAATGGATTGTTCTGCCATAATTCAATTTTGTTATATGGCTCAAGCAACTCTACGAAAGGAAGGCACAATCCAATGACCAGGGAAATTTACAGTTGGACGCTCCTCTGTCTGGCAACACCAGAGGAAATTCAAAATGTGGAATGTGAAAAGACCCAGTTCACCACTGTAGGCCTGAGGATGAAGGACCACAGGCCAGGGGGTGTGTATAGAACCTGAGAGCTGAGAACAGGCACGCTTGACAAGTAAGGACATGAAGTCATGGGCTTGTAATTGTAAACACTCAAGTCTAGTAAATACCCAAGTGAGCTTAGAGGCTGATTTTCCCACAAGTCTCCAGACAAAAGCTCAGATAACTACACCTTGATTTCCACTATGGGTCCACCTGAGCAGCAAGCCCAGCTATCCCTCACTAAACTTCTGGTCTACTTCTGACCTGCTGAACTAGTGACATCTAAAGAACTATAACGAATCAATTGCTACTCTTGCAAGCCTCTAACCTTGTACATGGGTGTGTACCACCACACCTGGCAATATGCTATTTTGTAATAGCAGTTTTATATTCATATCAAAACTAAATGAAAAATACAAGAGGTGCCCTAAATCCCCTGCCCCACATGCATAGCCACATCCAGGTCCCCAGGGTAGTATGTTGGCACATCGCTATTACCTGAAGTCTACAGTTTAGATTAAGGGTCACATCGATACTGTGCATGATATGAATTTAGACAAATGTTGTGTATCTGACATTAAAGATTCATCCTGAATAACCACACATGTGCTATGTTCCACCTACTCCTCTGGAAACCACTGAGTGTTGCTGTTATTATTTTCATTCGTTCTTTTTGTGTCTCCCATAGTTTTGCCTTTTCTGAAATGTCATCTTCTTGGAATCGCACAGTATCTGGCCTTTTCAAATTGATTTTTTCACTTAGTGATGCTCCTCCACATCTTCTGTAGTCGATAACATATTTCTTTTGAAAGATGAATAATGCTTTATAATCTACTAATGTACTTGTGGAAAGACATTTCAGTCACTTTCAAGTCTGGACACTACAGAATAAGGTTGTTCCTTCCAGGCAGTTGGTGGCACATGATTTCATTCCAGAACTCAGGAGGCAGAGGCAGGGGGATCTCTGAGTTGGAGGCAGTCTACAGAGCAAGTTCCAGGACAACCAGGACTATACAGAGAAACCTAGTCTTGAAAAACAAAAACAAAATAACAACAAAAAGAATAAGGTTGTTCCATAGCCGGGGGTAGTGGTGCACACCTTTAATCCTAGCACTCAGGAGGCAGAGGAAAGTGGATCTCTATGAGTTTGACCCCAACCTGATCTACAGAGTGAGTTCCAGTACAGCCAGGGCTATAGTGTGAGACCCTGTCTCAAATAAACCAAAACAAATGAAGAGAAAAATTATTGTGGTAGTTTTCACTCCCACCAGCGTGAATTCCCAATTCACTGCACTTTCACCAGAATTTGGCATTGTCAGTTGGGTCATCCTAATAGGAGTCTAGGAGCCTCTCATGGCTACTGTATCTCCCAATGTGATGGAGATCGTGAGGCACTGGCGCGTGTATTTCTGGACCGTCTACAGGAACTATGTTTCAATCATTTGTCCAGGTATTGCTTGGGTTCTGAATGGGCTACCAAGTCTTGTTGGATCTTCATGTATTTTGGATAACTGTCCTTCACTACAAATGTTTTCTCCTAACCTGTAGCTTGCCTTCTAATTTTCCAGACACCACCTTCAACAGGACAGGAGTGTCGCATTTTAATGCAGCCTGACTTGTCAACGTCTGTTTCATGGACTTGAACCTTAGGTAAGCTGTCCAGAAAGTCATCCTGAAGGTTAGCAAGGATTCTCTCATCTCTTATTTCCTAGGAGTTTGATGGTTGTGTGTATTATCTCTAGGCCTATGAGCCATTTTGAGTTCATTTTCATGGCGGATATAAATTCTGTGTCTAGATTTATTTTTGTACGTGGTGTCCAATGATGCTGGCACCATTGTTGAAGCACCAGTTTTTTTTTTTTTCATTCCCCTACCAACTTTTATTGGAAGCTGACTGCCAATATGTGAATGCACAATTGTTCCTACCAATAATAATAAATCTCCCTAGGACCTATGATGTGGTCGTTTCACATAAAGACCAAGCGATAGTGTTGTTTTTATTCATTCCTCTCGGAACTGCTCTGGGAGCTGAATTAGTATCATGGCCTCGTTTACAGCTAAAAAGCTGAAGTGGTACAAAGGAGGAAAGCTGCCTTGCTCACCCACAGCGGGGTGAGCATTCACATCTGCTGACCTGAACCACCGTCCCCTGCTGGGTTCCCACTGTGTAAGCCTTACCTCTTCTCACCGCTATTTGGAAAGCAAAAATCAGACTGCACACTGGAGCCATTTGATCTTGCATTAAGGAAATGGCCAAGGAGTCTAATTTTCAAAAGTAATCTTCTTAGGACCAGAGAGATGGCCCAGTGGTTAAGAGAACTGACTCTTAGGAGGAGAGCAGAGTTCACACCCCAGCACCCACATCAGGTAGCTCACAAACAGTAACGGTAGCTCTTCGAGATCTGACACCCTCTTCTGACCTCCATAAATGCCTACACAAAATATTATTATAAATATACTAACCTATAATTGTAATATAATAATATGGAAGTGGACAGATGGCTCAACTGTTAAAAGAGCTTATCATCCTCCCAGAGGACCCAAGTTCAGATCCCAGCACCCACAACTGTCAGTTCAGAACCACCACCCATAACTCCAGCTCCTGGGGATCCAGTGCCCTCTTCTGGTTCTGCCCACATACATGGCATACACTCATACAGATAAACACATACATACACCTAAAATTTTTTAATAAAATAAAAATTGTTTTAAAATGATGATGATGATGTGATGATGATGATGATGATGATCTTCCATAAAGCAAACTGAGGCAGAACCTTGAGTTAATCACAAGGACTGCAAAGACAATAATAATTACAAAAGACCACATTCCTCTTTAGGAATGGAAACCTCTTGTAGCATCAAGTGTTGTATAGCAAATACATAATAAGTAATGTCTACTTTCTGGCCTTTCATGTTCTAAGCTGCGATCCTGGATTAGAGGTGAAGAGGATGCACATCTTCACCGACTATTCTCATTCCTCTGCACAGAGTTCTCCAAAAAAGTGAACAAAGGAAGAATTCTGAGTTGTGGGAAATTTGGCAAGTACTTGGACTAAACGAACACATGGTAATTCCAGAATCAAAGATGGTGCAAGCCACTTCGGTGGCACAAATTTAAATATCAGTCAAGCATCTTAAATGCAGGTAAACGTCTCTTCCCAAAATGCTCGGGAATCAGAATGGTTTGGAATTTTTTCAGCTTTTTTAAGATGTACATGTGCTGAATGAGGTCTCCTGAGTCTCGGATCTAAGCACAAAATTCAGCTTCATTGCATATGTACCTTCTAGGCTTAGCCTGAAGGTCATTTCTTTCCCACTGTGTATGAATGTTTTCCTGCATACATTTATACCCATCCCAAATGTGTAGTGCCTGTAAAAGCCAGAAGAGGGCAGTGACTCCCCTGGAGCTAGAGCTATCAAAGGTTGTGAGCCACCGTATGGGAGCCATAAACTGAATGCAAAGTTCTCTTGCTCCTAACTACTGAACCATTGTCCCCAGACCCCTGAAGACAAGCTTTTTGTGGTCTGCTTTGCACATCTGGAGAGACACCATCCTGATATGCCCTGCGGCTAGGCAGTGTCCCCTAGGATCCTGAGCCTCAACTCAGAGACTTCTATTAGAGAGTGGAGCTGACCTTTAGCTAAGATCCACCACACAGATGAGCAGCCTTGGGGAGACAGACTTGGGCTATAGTTAAGAATTGGGAGTGTGAACCTTGTATGACAACCATCAGCATAGTAAAATATAACTTTTGTTATGCTAACTACCTTCTCGCCCATGACATCCGTGACTATAGGGACAGGTGTTTAGAATGCAGCTGGAAATTATACTGGTTTATCAAAGGATCAAGGAACATCACAGAAGAGGGGATGGAAAACTGTAAAAGTCAGAGGACAAGGACTCTGCTGTGAGATAGTTACTGTCTTCTGGATGTGAAAGACAGATGCACCCATGGAATCTCAACAATATGGTTGCCCAGTAAGCTGCACAATGACACCACCAGTTGACTTGTAAACATAGAAGGGGGAAAAAATTTCAAAAGGTCTCACCCCTAGGTACAGACAGAGCTATAGACAGTGGATGCTGAGAAAGAATTGATCTTCTCCAGCAACAACCATCTTGATAGGATATCCAATCCCAAGTGATCATGTCTAACCACAAATACATATGACTCCATAAATGTGTGATATAATAATAAAATAAGGCATGAATTTGAGAGGGAGGTGGGAGGACATGGGAAGAGTTGGAGGGTGAGGGTGCAGTGGAAATTATGTAAACACAGTACTCAGGTATGAATTCTAAACTAAATAAATAATAAAAGTGGGGAGGGGTGGAGAGAAGGTTAGCAGTTAAGAGCACGCACTGGCTGCTCTTCCAGAGGACCAGGGTTCAACCAGAATCCACTTAGCCACTCACAACCATATGTAACTCCAGTTCCAGAATATCTGAAGCCACCTTCTGGCCTCTGTGGGCATTACACACACGTGGTGCACAAACATACATGCAGTTAAAACATTCATACACATAAAATAATGATAAATTTTAAAAAGAACAGTACCCAAAAAATGTTCTTCCAAGTGTGACCTTAGAAGGCCACACTACATAAGCCAAAATTTTTGGATACATCACATACACAAGACTCTTTAAACACCCATTCCCAAAGACAGAGTCAAAATGGCCAGGAGTCGAACACTGGTATCTTTATGGGGTTTCACAAAGGTCTGATGTCCAGTCAGTATGGGGAACAACGGTTGTATTTTGAAAAGAGGGACAGTTGTGTCCTGAAGATGCCATGCATTCTTGACTTGACACGTGATTTGACATAAAAATTTTCACTTCACAGTAAACGCACCCACATCCGCTCTCCTTTAAGGCCCATACACACTTGTTATCCCATGGCCTGGACCTTCAGGTTGCTCTTCAGTGACAGGGTCCTGAGAGAGAGGACCAAGAGATCAGGTGGCAAAGAGGACAGAAGGCAGAGAAGGTAAAAAAAAAAAAACCATTTAGGATTGAGAGGTCTTGTACCAGCTACATCTTATGCCAAGCACATTTACTAAGTACAACATATTACATTCTGTTTCCAGGGGAGAAATGGGACAGAGTCAGCAAGCGGTGAATCAACATGGTGGTGCACAAGGGGAGCAAAGGGCATCTTAAGAATTTTACAGATTAAGTATGTGCTGGCCTTGGGACTGATAACCACAGCCCCATATGGTGGGAAGAGTTGGGGGTCTCAGGATCTGAAGTCCCAGCTCCCCTGCAGCCCTGGCTCTAGGCTGTTACCAGCTCAACCAATGATATTGCTAGTTTTTGAGGAGGTATATTCCTTTTCCCTGCATCCAGACCTCAGGGGAAAGCTCAGTTGATCAGTCTAGCCCTCAACAGTTCCCCCTTTTTACTTTTAAAGCCAGATGATTTTTATTCATGTTGGAATGTCCAAGAGACTTTTGTGTCGCCTAAACCAACTAACACCTTCTAGCATTATTAAAACAATCAACCTAAGTACAGTGACCATGATATGCAATGAATGTTGAAGAATGTGAATTATGTTAAATCCCCATAATGTGTGCAATAAATCTCTGACCATCATGGAGGGGGGGATCTATACAACTAGAGAGGGAAAAAAATATACAGGTAATTTTGATATGTTGCCCAGTTTCTGGAATAGAGGGGATTCCAGTCAATAACATCCATGGAAGGTTAGCACAATCAGTGAGTCCAAACATAAAAGGATGTCCATATTATAGTTACTTACCTTTTCCAAAAGCCTTATAAAAGATCACATTGTCCAGGGCTGTGGATACCAGTCAAGGGTCCAGCTAAAAGTTATCCTCTAGAGACATTAAAACAGGAAGCAGCCAGTGGGGGGATTCTAGGAAGCTGTCTTCATCCAGGTGGGCATCTCCAGGACAAGCTGATCTGCACCTCAGGTTGTCCACTCAGAGGCACAGAGGCCTTTGGAAAGGAAACATTCCATTCTGAAGCCAGGTGCCAGATTCTCACAACATGCTGGGAAACATCCATCCAGAGGCGGCAGAGACTGGAAAGCCCAGGTGATGACTGAGTGATGGTGACTGATAAACTGTCCCATCCATCCCTCCTGGTCCTCCTGGTGGTACACAGATGAGAACATCCATGCTGACTGAGTGATGGTGACTGATAAACTGTCCCATCCATCCCTCCTGGTCCTCCTGGTGGTACACAGATGAGAACATCCGTGCTGAATGAGTGATGGTGACTAATAAACCGCACCGTCCATCCCTCCTGTTCCTACACAGAAGGGAACATCCATGCTGACCCACCAGGGACAAATCGAAATGCTGGATCATATCCCAGTCTACTCAAGGGAAGACGTACAGGACACCACATGACAAACATCCAAATGACCAGCTAAACCAGTCTGTGACTTTTAACTATTATGTAATATTTTAATAGCCAGATCATTTTAAATAAACTTAGATTATATATATGTGTGTGTATATATATATTATATATATATTTTATATATATATATATATTATAGCCAGTTTTGTAATTGCTAGTCTTAGACCTTAGAAACTTCAATATTATATAAACATATTATCTTTGTTTTTATCCTTTATAGACCTTATATGCTCATACCACCCTCTATATGTTTTAAATAACTTATTTAAATCTTTAAAACTTATAAAACTCATTAGATATTTTTATCCTGGCTGATTCTTTCTCCTGTCTCTCTCTTTCCCATTACCACACTTGCCCACCGATATGATCCAAGGTAATCTTCACAAGCAAGAATTATCAGCCACATCTGCAATGTCTACACAGGACAAAATGTGCATGGGCTTAAAGACTGGGACATGATCATCTGTGGGGCTCTTTTGTTCAGAATGCTGAAACCAATGTTTCCTAACTCATCTAAAACAGGTATTTATATTCTTACTCTCTGAAATACATCAGGCACATTTAGATGCCATCAGTAACAACAATACCAAGACATCACCGTTAAGAAATATATTTTCCGACAGGTCATAAGATAATTCCCTAAAAGTTTCAATTTGAAGATTCATAAGCAAGCAAAAGGGAGTGAACAATATGGTTCTCAGAGCCAAGCACAGGGAATTAAGTAGGACACTAAATTCAGAAAGTGCCAAAAGTTAAGGTTGTCATGGCAACATGAACTCAGCAACACAGCTAAACCTGTTCATCAAAAGTATACACTCAACATGGCTTTGCAAAATTATGGTCTGCTGAAAGAGCGGCTTTCACTCAATGATAACAGCCCTTCACAAACTCTGAGTGAACCAAAGACGGGCTGACAGACAAAGTTTGGTTTCTTTAAATATTTGGATAGCCTCTACTCATGGGAAATCGATAAGACACTAATCTAAGTTCTGGGGGGCAGGGGATGAGAAGAAGGGATCAGTTGTCGTTCCTGCTGCCAAGGGGGTTTCCATCCTGACTAAAAGCATTCAAGCAAATGGTGGAAGGGAAAATCTGCTGAGAGAAAGATATTAGTATAGCCTTCAGGGAAGGAGGGTCAGACTTTTAGGAGAGACAACGGTTTCTTGGATCAAACAGCACTTGAGATGGGCTTCAAACCTGGTGGAATATTTGCAAGAGCACAGTACATTGGAAGCTCGCTAACCAAAGTTCAGAGTCTGATAAGAGTAAGATGTGCAGGGGAACCATTGTTCATTGGTTAAAGTGAAGGTTATAGGGGAGAGTCTGCTGTTGGAACAATGCATTTCTGCCCCTACCAAAGCAGGGCCCTGTGACCACGGGTGCTGATGCACTGAGCACACAGCAGCATGGCCAGTGTGGATATCATATAAATGGGACGGATTGATCTTAGCTCGCTCTGCAGTTCTGAGTCCCCATGCGGCTTTTCCAAGCCTCTTACTGCTCATGTCCCTTCATGGTCATTTGCCTTCTCGCGCCTTGCTCCTCCTGAAAGGCAAGGCAGACTTCTAGAAATTCTCAGAAAACGTAACTGAGAACCAGAGGTAAACTTCTAAAAGTTACCTTCTAAAAGTTCTCCATAACTAAGAAGTCTAGCTGGGCCGTGGTGGCGCACGCCTTTAATCCCAGCACTCGGGAGGCAGAGGCAGGCTGATCTCTGGGAGTTCGAGGCCAGCCTGGTCTACAAGAGCTAGTTCCAGGACAGGTTCCAAAGCAAGAAAATTCCTGTCTCAAAAAAAAAATCTAAACTATTTCCTTTGATTTTGAACTCTCCAGCATGCATTCCAGTTGCTTCTTAGAATGTCACACTGTCTTGTGGCTATAGCTCCTGTCTTGCTCAGTTTCACATCCTTAGAACGTTACCAGCAGCTGGCACAGAGCAAGTTCTTCTGAGTAAGAAACAGAGTAGGGCAGCGGCTTCAGGAGGCAAAAAGGTTTTCTTTGTGCACGGTGGCATCTTTTGCCTCTTCAGAGAAGGGTTGCTAAGTTTATTTATCACCTAGTCATTTACAGTAGTGAAAACAGAAATGAACTTCAGGACGTGCTTTCTTCATCTTTAATATATTTCCCTTTTGTCTGTTCTGCTCAAAACCTGTTTCCAGCAAGGTTTAAAAAAACAATACCTCTGATCTCACTAGGATACTTGAAGGAGAAGATAATATTCTAGAAATCCTTGCCAAACACATTTTCATCACCCATGCGTAGCCCAGAGATCTCACATAAAATGTCTACCTAACCATGACACGGCTGGACCCCACCAGCATTGAGTCTGGAGGTGTGGAAGCTTCTTCCAGGAGCTTAAATCCACGTACCAAGGTTAGAGCTGTTCTTTCTCCTGTCATCATCAACGGGGACACCAGCACCCTTGGTGCTACTTGAGCTAAGGGCCAGCCATTTGCTATGAGGTGGTCGTTTTTCCTCACCCAGAGCCCCATCTCCTTTTCTTTCCTTTTACCCTGTGACTTCACATGTTTTCCCGGCACTTTTTCTCCAAGCTCTGCTACGTTAAATGTTCCTCCTGAGACTAGTTACCTGCTATTTCTACCTGGTTCTCCTGGTTTCATTTCAGAGTGTTGGAAAGATCACCAACATCTCTTCAAAATCACCAGCTCAAAGTTTTCTGGTCACATGGAATTCACCCTCCATCCGTAGGCAAGATACCGATTTATTGGCCAAATTTTGCCTTAACTATTTTTTCCTATCACTCCCTTCTCGCGCTGGCTATAGCTTCCTTGTATTTTCTTGGCCCTTTTTGCTGACAATGGACATGTTCTGATTTAAACAGACAATTTCATTCTTTAAACATAATGAGTTAGGTGGGAGTCTTCAGTATGTGTCCCATCAAGAACTCAGATAGTTCATGAGATGGCTAAGTGGCATGGGAAGAAGAGGTCAGGCTGAAGAGAACACACAGCGCACACAAAGAAGGAGAAGGGCTGGCTGTGAGACATTGCAAGCCAGAGATGACTCATTTTGTTATTTCTCATTCTGCTGACAATATGGGTGACGTGGGGATCCACTTCTAATTTCCAGTGGAATAGCAGAGAGGTTTGATTTTCAGAGGCTCCTGGGAGCTGCTGGGTGAAGGGAGATGGTGGACAAGCAAGATTGCATCAGCAATGGCTACAGCCCTAGAAAGCTTGGACTAGAGGAACCCAGAGGGCAGAAGCAGAGTTTCTGTATACATATTGTCTGCCGGGTCTTTTTTCTTGATGCTCTTCCCATACTCTCTCTCTTTTACGTTCTGCTTCTGAAGACATTTTTAAGAAGTTCTAAGAGCTGCGTTCCATGGTGACGTCTGTTGTCTTAGCCACTCTGGAGCCCAGGAACTAAAGGCTGGCCTGGGCAAACAGCAAACTCTCATTTCTAAAACAAGTTTTTTTTTTTTCATTCCTTGGAGCCACACAAAGAAGATGTACTATTAGGAAACACAGCCAAGGCAGCTTTCGATATGTATACAGAACGTCTGCCTGTGTGTGTTCTCCCATCTGCTCCAGCCTGACCTTGTTCAAATGCCACCTCGCCATCTCATCGGCAGCCCCTACTTAGACTCTCGCTAAAACACCAGACTCCTCAAGGTCCCTGTTTTCCGTTCTTTCTTGGTGCCCGGTTCATTTCTGTGCTGACCAGCCATCTCTGCTGGCTGAAAATCATTGTCCTGATGGCAGTCGTTGTTTCTTGTTCGGTCACAAAAGCGGTTCACTCACCGCCTGCACTACGTCAGTGTTCCTGACTGCAGAGTTCATTCTACCCAACTTCACCACGACGCAGGACCTCTAAAACACCGCTAACCTCCGACAGAAAGTGCAGGTCTCGTTTATGCGGGGTTTACTCACAAGTCCAGAACCTTGCTGTCTGTAAAGTCACAGTGCCTTTGGAACCTAAAAGGTGCCTGAGACACCAAACACAAGTAGAATTACAGCCTATGCTCCCAGGCTTCCAGCAATGAAAGCTGGAAGCAAAAGAGACGCTTTTGTGCGTAGCAAAACAAGCGCCTTGGTGTAAAAGCTATTCCTAACGGCCTCACACTTGCAAATCCCAGCGTCTTATAAAGAGAGCATTTCCTACAGTTGATATGATCAGTAACAATAAAAGGCATTGCAGCTTATAGAAGCACCTGACTACAGTACTTAATTCAGGAATCTAGGGAGTTGAAAACGAGCTCTGAAGTTCGGAGCCCTGAGATCTTGGATCAGCCGTTTGTCTGAAGCGGTTTCTGACCCATCTTACAGAATAAATTAAGAGTACGGACTTTGCTGAAGGGCCGGGTTCTGAGCGTTTGTCGCCCACCCGCATGGGGCCTCCTGAAGTGGCTGGGATGAGCAGGGGCGAGGGCTGCGCCTGGGCGGCCTTGAGCAGAGCGGAGCACTCCGCGTGGCGCCCGCCGGAGTAAACAGATGGGGCTTCTGAGCGCCCCAAGGCAAACAGACCGGCTCTGCTGGACCGCGCGGGCCAGCATTCCAGAGGCCCGCTGCCCCCTGCACAAAGCGCTGCTTCCCCCGACTTCAAACCTTGCACTCCTTGATCTCCAGCACCGTGAAGGAATCGGAGAGACGAAGCGAAGTCCCCCGGGGACCCCACATTTCAGTCCTGTTCGGCTGTGCAGATAAAAGCCAGCACCTGAACCAGCTAGCCTGCCCAGGTTCCCACAGCCTTCCCTGTGGAACTGTTCAAGGGTAAAGACGAGAGACCCGAGGAGGGAGGGAGTTCTCAAGTAATCCCCCGCTGTGGGAACAGTTGGCCCGCTGATAGAGTTCAAGCACCAACTTCACCTGATACTGTAAAAAAGGAAGTTCCATTAAGATGTTCTGTTTGCTATCTGAGCGGTGCCACTCCGCCTGCAGCAGAATCTCCGGGCTCCATTAACTTATTTCTCTGGTGGTTCCACGTATGAAAAAAGAAAGTTTTGATTTTAAGTACTCGACTAAACATACAAAATCGTTTCCTTCAGCGTTTTCATCATAGCAGCAAATAAATAAAAAACAGCATCCATCAGCGGCGCCCCTTGAGAACACTGTGGCACCAACAGGAAGCATGGGCAGGAGAGGAAGACACCTTGGCAGAGCAAAATTCAGATGGGAGCGACAGAGGAGAATCAGTGAGGTCTCCTTTTGTTTAAAGAGATGGGGATTTATCTTATTTTTAAAGAAATCTCTGAGAGGCTATCTACAAGCTACCCTGAGAGGACTGGGGGGGGGGGTGTTTCCTGTTTTATGCACTTCTGTGCAAAATAAAATCTTGCAACAAGCATCTCATATTCACACAAACAAAATCCCTGTTCAGAGGTGTGTGTGTGTGTGTGTGTGTGTGTGTATGAGAGAGAGAGAGTTCCCTAAGCACAAAGACCTCCAATGTAACAAGTAATGAATAGCAATAATTAATTTGTTGTTAATTATATAGTGGGCCTTTTGTCACTACATAAGAGGCACATGATCCTAAACCTAGAAAACCGAGGTCATTTACAGGAAATTGGCCTCTTTACTTCTGAGTAAAAGAACAGCCACCATCTACTGTTAGTCCAGTTGCCCAGGCCAGAGAAAGAGTGAGGGCAGAGCCAACAACATAGGCTGGTCAGTGACTCCAGGTGGGAACTGTAGTGGGCAGAAGAGCCGCTCTCCACACACAGCCTCTCCACACACAGCCTCTCCACACACAGCCTCTCCACACACAGCCTCTCCACAGCCCAGCCTCTCCACACACAGCCTCTCCACACACAGCCTCTCCACACACAGCCTCTCCACAGTCCAGCTTCTCCACACACAGCCTCTCCACACACAGCCTCTCCACACACAGCCTCTCCACAGCCCAGCTTCTCCACACACAGCCTCCCCACAGTCCAGCCTCTCCACACACAGCCTCTCCACAGCCCAGCTTCTCCACACACAGCCTCTCCACACACAGCCTCTCCACAGCCCAGCCTCTCCACACACAGCCTCTCCACACACAGCCTCCCCACAGTCCAGCCTCTCCACACACAGCCTCTCCACACACAGCCTCTCCACACACAGCCTCCCCACAGCCCAGCTTC
The DNA here is from genome assembly GCF_037038515.1 of Microtus pennsylvanicus. Lineage (NCBI taxonomy): Eukaryota > Metazoa > Chordata > Mammalia > Rodentia > Cricetidae > Microtus > Microtus pennsylvanicus. The sequence goes on from NC_134583.1 coordinate 22,225,210, forward strand.
TCCACACACAGCCTCCCCACACACAGCCTCTCCACACCCAGCCTCTCCACATACAGCCTCTCCACACACAGCCTCTCCACAGCCCAGCTTCTCCACACACAGCCTCTCCACAGCCCAGCCTCTCCACACACAGCCTCTCCACACACAGCCTCTCCACAGCCCAGCTTCTCCACACACAGCCTCTCCACAGCCCAGCTTCTCCACAGTCCAGCCTCTCCACAGCCCAGCCTCTCCACAGCCCAGCTTCTCCACACACAGCCTCTCCACAGCCCAGCTTCTCCACAGTCCAGCCTCTCCACAGCCCAGCCTCTCCACAGCCCAGCTTCTCCACACACTGCCTCTCCACAGCCCAGCCTCTCAACACACAGCCTCTCCACAGCCCAGCTTCTCCACACACAGCCTCTCCACACACAGCCTCTCCACAGCCCAGCTTCTCCACACACAGCCTCCCCACAGTCCAGCCTCTCCACAGCCCAGCCTCTCCACAGCCCAGCCTCTCCACACACAGCCTCTCCACACCCAGCCTCTCCACATACAGCCTCTCCACACACAGCCTCTCCACAGCCCAGCCTCTCCACACACAGCCTCTCCACACACAGCCTCTCCACAGCCCAGCTTCTCCACACACAGCCTCTCCACAGCCCAGCTTCTCCACAGTCCAGCCTCTCCACAGCCCAGCCTCTCCACACACAGCCTCTCCACACACAGCCTCTCCACACACAGCCTCTCCACATACAGCCTCTCCACAGCCCAGCCTCTCCACAGCCCAGCTTCTCCACACACAGCCTCTCCACAGCCCAGCTTCTCCACAGTCCAGCCTCTCCACAGCCCAGCCTCTCCACAGCCCAGCTTCTCCACACACTGCCTCTCCACAGCCCAGCCTCTCAACACACAGCCTCTCCACAGCCCAGCTTCTCCACAGCCCAGCCTCTCCACAGCCCAGCCTCTCCACAGCCCAGCTTCTCCACAGCCCAGCCTTTCCACAGCCCAGCCTTTCCACAGCCCAGCCTCTCCACACACAGCCTCTCCACAGCCCAGCTTCTCCACAGTCCAGCCTCTCCACAGCCCAGCTTCTCCACACACAGCCTCTCCACACACAGCCTCTCCACACACAGCCTCTCCACACACAGCCTCTCCACACACAGCCTCTCCACAGCCCAGCCTCTCCACATCCAGCCTCTCCACACACAGCCTCTCCACACACAGCCTCTCCACACACAGCCTCTCCACAGCCCAGCCTCTCCACATCCAGCCTCTCCACACACAGCCTCTCCACACACAGCCTCTCCACACACAGCCTCTCCACAGCCCAGCCTCTCCACACACAGCCTCTCCACACACAGCCTCTTCACACACAGCCTCTCCACACACAGCCTCTCCACAGCCCAGCCTCTCCACACACAGCCTCTTCACACACAGCCTCTCCACACACAGCCTCTGCTTCTCCACAGCCCAGTTTCTCCACACACACCCTCTCCACACAAAGACCAGCTTCTCCACATTATTCAGGCTTCTCCACAACCCTCCTCAATTCTGGTCTTGATACCTAACCTCTTTCTTATTTGATCTTTGTGATGGGGCAGCTGGTTGTAAATTACCTAATCTGCTGGAAAGAAAGAAGAGAGGGAGGGAGGAAGGGAGGGAGGGAGGGAGGGAGGGAGGGAGGGAGGGAGGGAGGGAGGGAGGGAGGGAGGGAGGGAGGGAGGGAGGGAGGGAGGGAAAGAAAGAGGGACAGTGTTCCGTTATAGGGCCTAGTGACCCTCTGAGATCACTTGGGAAAACCACATGAGACACAGGTTATACCACCACACCTGACTTTTCAAAATACAGTCCACAAGGAAAATAACTTTAATAAAGAAACTAAAGCACTCTTTTGTCTCTGACAGAAATTGCTAACTGGCCACTCTGCTGAGAAAGGACAAAATGCCAGGGTTAGCCTATTTTTTGTTCCAGTGCGCCTGCAGCACTCTCTGGAAAGGATAAATTTAAATGAACATTTCTCTGCTGCCATCTTGTGGATTATGTAGGAAATGCATGCAAAGCCCAGGAGTAGTCAAATGTCAAGATCTTGCCAATAAAACTACACCAGGGGGGAAGGGAACTCTTTTGGATTATTTAAAGTCGTTTGACACAACCTAGATGCCCTTCAATGGAAGAATGGATGAAGAAAGTATGGAATATATACATATTAGAGTACTACTCAGCAATAAAAAACAAGGACTTCTTGAATTTTGCATGCAAATGGATGGAAATAGAAAACACTATCCTGAGTGAGGTAAGCCAGACCCAAAAAGAGCAACATGGGATGTACTCACTCATATTTGGTTTCTAGCCATAAACCAAGGACATTGAGCGTATAATTAGTGATACTAGAGAAGCTAAATAAGGAGAACCCAAAGAAAAACATATAGGCATCCTCCTGAATATTAACCTTCAGCAGGTGATGAAAGGAGACAGAGACAGAGACCCACATTGGAGCACCGGACTGAAATCTCAAGGTCCAAATCAGGAGCAGAAGGAGAGAGAGCATGAGCAAGGAACTCAGGACCGCAAGGGGTGCACCCACACACTGAGACAATGGGGATGTTCTATCGGGAACTCACCAAGGCCAGCTGGCCTGGGTCTGGAAAAGCCTGGGATAAAACCGGACTCTCTGAACATAGCGGACAATGAGGACTAATGAGAACTCAAGAACAATGGCAATGGGTTTCTGATCCTACTGCATGCACTGGCTTTGTGGGAGCCTAGGCAGTTTGGATGCTCAACTTACTAGACCTGGATGGAGGTGGAGGTTCCTTGGACCTCCCACAGGACAGGGAATCCTGATTGCTTTTCGGGCTGGGGGTACTTAATTGGGGGGGGGGAATGGGAGGCGGTGGCGGGGAAGAGACAGAAATCTTTAATAAATAAATAAATTTATAAAAAAAGAAATAAAAAAAAGAAAAGAAAAAACAAAAAAAACAAAAAAAGTCATTTGACAGAACAAATAATAAATTAACATATGCAGTATACCGTCTATAACATACAGACCTACCCCCAAAATAAGGTCTAGGGCTGCCAGCAAGTTGGCTCCGTGGGTAGCAAACATTGCTGCCAAGCCTGATTGCCTGAAATGGTAGAAGATGAACTCCCACAAGCTGTCCTTTGACCTCACTGTGCAAACTGTGGCGCACACACACACACATGCACACGCGCACACATACACAAAGTATGTACATGCTGGAGAACTATAGAAGACGGCCAGAACTGTTCTTTTTATCTCTTCGCTTCCCCTTCACAGGAAATCTGGGAGGCATCGACTTTTCCCACTTGAGAGAAATTTAGCAGAATCTTCGTGGGAAGCTTCGAGTTTGGTCTTCACAGCCCCATGAATGAGAGATGAGGCTCGTGGTCCACACCGTGTCACGTGACCATACTTTCCCTTACTCAGGCATGCCATCAAGAAAGCTGGAAGAGGGCTGGAGAGATGGCTCAGTGGTTAAGAGCGTTGCCTGCTCTTCCAAAGGTCCTGAGTTCAATTCCCAGCAACCACATGGTGGCTCACAACCATCTGTAATGAGGTCTGGTGCCCTCTTCTGGCCTGCAGGCAGAAGCATACAAAATAAATAAATATTTTTTTAAAAAAAAAGAAAGAAAGAAAGAAAGAAAGAAAGAAAGAAAGAAAGAAAGAAAGAAAGAAAGCTGGAAGAACGGGACACTGCTCTGTTTCTAATCCAGATGGTCCAATGAAGGAAGAAGGATCTTCTGAGGTGATTCTGCTCAAAGATTCTACTTCCCTGCTAGGCTCCATAATCTAAATACATAGACTATTAGCTAAACCCAAGAGAGGTCTGGGGGGGGGGGACACCAAGTTAAATTAAAATTTCAGATAAACAAAAAAATAAAAAATAAAAAAAATTTCAGATAAACAACAACTGAATACATTTATATGAAACATAACCTTGTATTCACCTGAAATTTAAATTTCTAATGAATGTCTTATAATTTATCCAAAACCCTAATCTTTCCTTCCCAATTGTATTGCCAATTGAAGAAAATGGACATCTCACCCAGAGAAAAATAAACAAATTGGTTAGTCTCTTTAACATAAACCTATTAGGCTTTAATAACTACAATAAAAACAGAACAAGAATACTTGAGTAATAGGCTTTCCCTATATTATGAAAAGAAGTGATGAACTCTGTAATAAGGACATAGGTGGAGGTCAGAGGCAGCCATTCAGTGTAGCACGCAGATTCCCGCTGGATGTCTCTGCAGACAACACCACACTAGACTTGAACAGAAAGAACAAGATGGAACCCTGGTCCGCAGGAGATCACAGCTCAACAGAACAAAGAAGCAGAGAGAAGCCGAAGCATATGGTACAAACCAAGATATAGGAAAGAGGATGCCAGGCCTCTTCTCTGTTTCCCACCCTCATACGGTCTGCACGCACTAGCTGCCAGATGAAAAGCATTAAACAACATATCATCAGCCTGGGCTACACGGAGAAATGCTGTCTCAAAAAACAAAGCTATGTGTGTGTGTGTGTGTGTGTGTGTGTGTGTGTGTGTGTGTGTGTGTCAATTCACTTATAAAGAAAAAAGGTTTGTTTTAGCTCTGGTTCTGGAAATTCCCAACCAAGATCAAATTGCTCAAAATAATGGCAATGCATCATGCTGGGAGCTCTTGGTGAAGCAAACTTTGTACCACCAGCTGGAAAGCAAAGAAAGAAAAGATTAGAAGAGACCACTTTCCCATAGCACCTCCCTCGGCCACCCACCCCCTACCACTCCACCCATAAGGATCACACTTTCAACATGTAATCTTTTGGGAGCTTTTTATATTAATAGTGGTACTGCTAGGCATTGAACCCAGGACCCTACACATGCTAAGTACACAATTTACCCCTGATCTCCATCCCAGCCCGTCCTTGGTAAACAGCAAAACCTATATATATCCATTGCCTGAAAAATAATAATTTGTCAAAACTGAGAGCAACTAGAGAGAGCTTGTCCAAGCCTTCTTGCTTTGTGAAAGAGGTCACAGCCCCAGAGTCAGCGGTCAGTTCCTGGTGTGCACTCCATCTAGAGATGCTCCTGCATGCTGCCTCCCTAGGTGAGGTCTGACCATGAAAATGAACTAACCAATAGCCTAGTTTGCAAACGATGCATAAATTCCTGTGTCCATGGACCAACACTGCTAAAGTAGTGTGAATTTTAAGAAGAGAGAATACTGCCTGGGTTGTAGCATAGATCAAAGTGCACATGAGTTGGGATAAACACAGTGAAAATGATTAACCTAGCAGCTAATGCTTCTAGCTTCTCAGCAAGTAAAGCCTTCTCATTCCTCCCTTTGTCCTCATACAGTGGGTTCAAAGGCTAGCTAGTCTCTGGACTTGGCAACAAATTGATTGGGAAAGGTCACACTGTCTTGACAAGGGGTTCACAGAATCAAAGAGCAAGAAAACTGAAACTTTGGGGCTACTCCCTCAGGCCAAAAATCCTTCCTTTCTCTACTTCTCGCAAAGAACAAAGCAGGGGCATGAGAAAGACAGAAAAACAGGGCTGATGGCCAGCCTGTCAGAAGAAACAGTTAAGAAGGGCTGGAGAGATGGCTCAGTGGTTAAGAGCATTGCCTGCTCTTCCAAAGGTCCTGAGTTTAATTCCCGGCAACCACATGGTGGCTCGCAACCACCTGTAATGAGGTCTGGTGCTCTCTTCTGGCCTGCAGACATACACACAGACAGAATATTGTATACATAATAAATAAATAAATAAATAAATAAATAAATAAATAAATAGAAGAAGAAACAGGTAATGAACATTGAAGTAGCAGATTGAACCCAAGTCTTAATTTTCTTCTGGTCCCTCCGTTCCCTAGACTCTTAGGAGTTCTTAGTGTGATGATGAGAAAGTCTTGGCTCCCAGTTCCTAACGACGGGCCAGGCTCCTGTGTGAACAAGAACAAGCTGGCCTCTTCAGACAGGAAAGCTGGCAGGATACTTTCTGGAAAATGTGGGTCAGTGAAGTCTCTGGCCTTCTGGGTCCTCCCAGGATCGTGCAGGATACTTTCCACCATTGCTCCTCTCTATTCGCCCATCTCCCTGCCCCCACCCCATCTACAATAGACGGGGACCTGTGAAAAGACCATGCGCAAGGCACTTGCTGGCTAGGCCCCCCTTACTGCTTTCTATTTCAGTGTAAAACGTCCCACAAGTGGGCACCAAAACACAAGTGTCCTCACGTTCTTCACAGGCAGGTGACTGCAGTTCACTATTATCTTATCGAGAACTAACGGAGTTGTTGGCTGTCATGGTGCATGGCGCATCTCTTTAACCCCAGCGCTAGGAAAGCTGAGGAAGGAGGATTGTGGCAATACATTTTTCTGAAAATATCTCTCACTTTGAAAGAGACACTTTTGCTAGACCTTGCCACCAAATTAATACTACACCTTGAGATCATTGAAGACGATGTACTCAATCTGTCTTCCTACTGCGCGCTCGCTCTGTTTAATTTTGACCTGCCTTTTAGAAACCTGCATAACCAACCTTACTATACCTTGAATTTCCCATGCAATCACCCTTTGCAACCTAGCCTAATGCATAGCTCTGATGTTAATTTATATTCATGACCTGACCAAGAACAGTGTGTGTGCGTGTGTGTGTGTGTGTGTGTGTGTGTGTACATAAACACTGTGGTAAAGATTTGCTGAATGCAGCTACCAGGTTGGAAACAACATTAAACAAAACAAATACAGCACAAATATTAGAAGCAGCAATGTTTACACACGTTGATGCATGCTGTCGATATACGCTGATATAGTACTTGCAGTTCTCAGTGCTATTCTGGGTCAGCTGAGATCAGCAAAGAAAGTTCTTCCCTCGTGAAACTTGTTAAAGAATTCTGTAAAAAAGTGTTCTCTATTCCTTTACCATGCCATGTTTTCTATGCTACTCAATAAACATAAAACAAACCCCTTGTTAGGGACAAGTACAGATCAGACAGGCACACAGGGCAGAGACGATGTCACGATAAACAGATCGGATGAGAACAGCAAACATAGACACACACTACAAACAGGCCAGTAACCACAAACGACAGACAGACGGAAGACTCAGGAAGAGAAGTGGTGAACTCAAATTTGGTCTCGCTCTTGGCCAAACTACACTAAGAGGAAGCTTTTGTTGGCATTTCATAATTTGGCAGTGATATATTTTGGTGTACCCTCTGAGGTTTCTTTAGTGTATTAATCGATGCAGAAGATAGTTCAAAGCCACTCAGAATCTCAAAGTCTCTCTCTCTCTCTCTCTCTCTCTCTCTCTCTCTCTCTCTCTCTCACACACACACACACACACACACACACACACACACACACACACACACACACACCAGTTCTAAAATAGAGGAAAAAGTTCGAATGAACCTAATACAAAAAAATAACAGATGTTTGAGGAGATGAAAACACAAATAATCTTGACTTAATCAGAGTTTTGACCTAAACATTTCACATTATATTCATAATAAGAATGATCATACCATATCCCATAAATATGTACAATTATGTGATGGCAAAAATGTTCTTTTCCTGCCGGGCAGTGATGGTACATGCCTTTAATCCCAGAACTGGGGAGACAGAGACAGGTGGATCTCTGTGAGTTCAAGGTCAGCCTGGTCTACAAAGTGAGTTCCAGGACAGCCAGCACTGTTATACCCAGAAATTTTGCCTCGAAAAACCAAAAAAAAAAAAGAAGAAGAAGAAAAGAAGAAGACGCAAACAAACGTTCTTTTCCTATTCTAACAGCAACCTATAAACATTTGTTTTTACCCCCACAGATAAGAGCAGTCTTCACCTTCCGCCAAGGAAACTTCGCTTTTCACCATGACCGTTATAGAAAGCCACAATCAATCGAAATGCAGAATTCCCAGTGTCGGTGGATACACCTACAGTCTTCACCTCTCATGGAATGTTGTGGGAAAGGGAGAGAAAGGTTGCAAGAGCCAGAGTCAAGATCAGGCAGCTTGCTGCGAGATTGCATCTCCTGGTCATCTCCGATGCTACACCCAGACACTCTCCCCCACCTGACTGCTCAAACATGAACTGGACAAGGAGGACTCGAGTGGGCATGCCAGAGTGGAAGGGCCCGGACGGCCTCCACCTCACACACAGAACTACAGGCAACTGAAGAAAGCCAGAAACGGGAGGGGTGGCCTCCCTCAGGGAAGAGCACAGCCATTGGCTGCACGGTGCCAGTGAGCCAGTCCTGAATACATACATAAAAATATCATTATATGGACTGAGCAGGTTAAATTTAGGAATATATTTGTGTATGCATCTTGTGATGGTCTGAAAGAAAATGGCCCCCAAAAGAGTGGCACTATTAGATATGACTTTGTTGGAGGAAGTGTGTCACTGTGGGGCGGGCTTTGAGGTCTGTTTTTCTCAAGTTTCACTCAATGTGACAGTCAGTCAACTTCCTGTTGCCTCTGAGTCAAGAGGTAGGTAGGACCCTCAGATCCAACACTGCATCTGCCGGAACGCGGCCATCCTCCCTTCATGATCATAATGAACTGAACCTTTGCAGCTGTAAGCAAGCCATCCTTAGTGAAATGTTTTCTTTGTCAGAGTCTCTGTGGCCATGGTGTCTCTTTGCAGCAATAGAAACCCTAACTAAGACACATATGTGCATGCAATAACAATTAGTGAAATAGGAAGCAATGAATTTGAAGGCGAATAACAGGGTGTGGAGCAGAAAGGGAAGAATTTTCAAACTGTAATATCAAAAACAAAAAATTCTTTTCTTAAATCTTTTTATTAATTTTTCAGTTGTTTATTTTAGTGTATGAGTGTTTTGCTTGGATATATGCGTGTGTGCCACAAGTGTGAATGGTGCCCACAGAGATCAGAAGAGGGTAATGGATATCCAAGAAGTGGAGCTACAGACAGTTGTGAGTTGCCGTGCGTGTTCTGGGAACTGAACCTGGGTCCTCTGTGAGAAGAAAGTGCTCTAAACCACTGAGCTGTATCTCCAGCCCCAAATATAATGTTCTAAAATAAAAAATGTTTTTATTTTTTAAATGGCCCATATTTGTCTATCATTTTGTCTATCATTTGTCTATCATATTTGTCTATCATTTGTCTCCCTACATACTCGAAATTTCCCAAATTCTATTCATGCAAAAAAATATGTTTGACTTCTTCCTGGGACTCCTGCCCACTCACTATTTGTGCCCTGCTGCCCTCAACCACTGACAACACAGGTCTGGCTCCCTGGTCAGACAGCCTTTTCCCTATGAAGAAGTCATAGCCATAGCCAGATCAGACATTTTCCAATTTCCCCTATGACCATAGGACTTCCTTTGGGAATGAGGCTATCAGAGTCAGTAAGGTACTGAAACTCTTGGTGGGGTCCAGGGAGAGGCCTTACACATCCCAGAACTTCAGCTTGTTCAGGCTGAGGCTACTGCTACCTTCTAATGGAGCTAAGGTAAGATGACGAGCTAAGATAAAGAACCAGATCTGCGCGGCAGTATTGAGGCTCAGTGTAGAGTATGTCTGAAGGGAGCTTGCGGCAATGCCTTCTATTTTATGAGCAAAAGGGCCTTCTTTCCTTATTCAGTTTAAATTCAATTTCTCATCCCTTGTAATCAAATGAACTCGATAGAATTAGTATACCTAGACATGGCCGATACCATTGATGAGGCATGCGGCTCTAAAGAGTGTAGAATAGCCTAAATATCAAAAATATGCTTTGCACAGAAGACGTAAGAGGAAAACTGAGGGCTGGAGAGAAAGCTCGGTGTGAGAACACCAGCCATTTGTGCAAAGGACCCAAGTTTAATTCCTAGCACCTACATGGTAACTCACAACCGTCTATTCCAGAGGATTTGATTCCTTCAGGTCTCTAGGGGCCCAAGGCATGAACATGGTACACAGACATACATAAGACAAAGCAATCAACCATAGGCATAAAATAAAAATAAAATAATTGTTAAGATGGGATGTCTCAGGAAATACATCATAAAAATGAAGCCCTGGAAAACGAGGGAGACAGCTGGACAAGGGTCAGCTGAAGAAGACCAGTATTAGTTAGTAAGAGTTGGCAGGGGCATAAAAAGAGATGGTTACAGGAAGGAAATCGGAGGTTCTAAAAGCTGAAAAAGATGTGTTCAGGACGAAAGGCCACGGAAGATGAACATTGCAGAGATCATATATCAAATGTGTACCTGTGAAACTGCAAAACTCCAAGGAAGAAGTGGGGATCCTGAAACACACTCTGGGTCAGAGATGGGTTCCCTGTAAAATAACAGAAGCCAGAGTGAAGGGGTCTCAGAAGGCCTCTGAGGCTAGCAGGCCCGAGGCATGGAATTCTGCAGGATAAAGTGATATTCCATACGTAATGGCAGAGCCATAAGAGAACAAGAGTGGAGAGGTATAACAAGGAGCTGCCAATCATAAGACCACGACGCTGGAAGAACCTGATAGATAAGAAACATGTTTTATGTATTTTGGATTTTTTTTTCTCAATAGGAATATGTAACTGAGGAAAGCTTTAGAAACTTACAGAAATGTCACATGCCAAATATAAAGCATTCAGTGGACATAGGATTGGTAAGGCAATTGCTCTATTCCTATTGGCTCTGTGTCCAATAATGTTGGATTTTATATGTATAAGTAGAGTGTGGTGGAGGACACCTGCAACCTCAGTGCTTGGGAAGCTAGGGCAAGAAGATGGTGAGTTTGACGCCAGACTGAGCCCCATGGCAAATTCCAGGCCAGCTACATAATTCAGATCCTTACTCAAACTGAAGGGACAGTCACTGAGCCTGTATGGGTTTGAACTAGGTCCTCTGCATATATGTTATAGTTGAACAGCTTGGTGTTCTGAGGGACTGTTAACAGTGGAAGCAGAGGTTATCTCTGACTCTTTTGCCTGCATTGGGAACCCTTTTCTGCCTACTGGGTTGCCTCATGGAGCCTTGATATGAAGGTATGTGCCTAGCTTTATTGTATCTTGTTTTTCCATCCTTGGTTGATGTCCCTGGGAGGGCTGCTCTTTTCTGTGGGGAAAAGGAGGACCAGTGGGTTTGGGACAGCAAACACAGCAGCAGGGGGCGGGGAGGCTGGAAAAGAAGAGGGAAGGGAAACTGTGGTATGGAGGTGTTGTATGAGAGAAGAATAAAAAAAAAGATCCTGACTCCAAAAATAAAAACAAGATAGACTTAAAGACAAACAGATGAAGAGATAGCTGGATAGACAGATGGATAGACACATTTCCTAATTTAAATGACTAAATTCTAATTCAGAGTCAACTTTTTAAAAACCATATATGGTTGCCTTTTGCAATTATAGTCAACAAACAGAACAAAATAAAAATCATAAACCATATGATAAAATATTGGCCAAAAGGAATGTCAATGACAGTAATTGTAAGAGACATGAAAGAATCAATAAAAGAAACAGAAGTTACCTTTAAGGAAAAAATGCTGTTACTATACCTAGCAGACATATTATCTACTTGTATAAAAATGCCCCATGCCACCGCATGCGCACACACACTCACACACACACTCACACACACACACACACACACACACAGAGGGAAACGACAGGTGGGGGGCAAAAAGTAAAATAAGGTTTTTCTTTTCTTTTCTTTAAGAAGGAAGGGCTTTTGAGACAGTCTCATGCATTCCCAGGCTGGCTCAAGGGGTTTGAGACAGTCTCATGCATTCCCAGGCTGGCTGCAAGCTTGTCTTCTGCTTTCTGAGTGCTGAGATTATAAATGCCACTGTTGCACACACATGCACAAGCATGTACAAGGGCACCCATGTCTCATCCAAGTATTTTTTATTGACTTTTTAAAAATTTTTTCATTCAATATATTTTGATCATATTCTTTTCTCTCCACCAGCTCTTCTTGGCTCCTTCCCACCTTCCTACCCAGCCAACTTTGTCCTCTCTCTCTCTCTCAAAAAAAATGGGACTGGAAAACTGGCTCAGTGGTTAAGAGCATTGGCTGCTCTTCCTGAGGTCCTGAGTTCAATTCCCAGCAACCATATGGTGTCTCACAACCATCTGTAATGAGATGTGATGCCCAGAAAGACTGAGCACCCATATATATAAAATAAATAAATATTTTAAAAAATTAGAAAGAAAAGAAAATCAAACAAAAAGACAAAAACTACCAAAATAACAAAAATCACACACACACAAAAGAAAGAAAGAAAGAAAGAAAGAAAGAAAGAAAGAAAGAAAGAAAGAAAGAAAGAAAAAAAGAAAGAAAGAAAGAAAGAAAGAAAGAAAGAAAGAAAGAAAGAAAGAAAGAGAAAAAGTCCATGAAGTCCTTTTGTGTTGACCCACTACTCCTGGGCATGGGACTTGTCCTAGAATATGATTAATATACCCAGTATCAGTCTGTCTTAGGGTTTCTATTGCTGTGAAGAGTCACCATGACCATGGCAACTCTTATAAAGGAAAACATTTAATTGGGGTGACTTACAGTTTCGGAGGTTTAGTCCATTAATTCACGATAAGACATGGTGGCATGCAGGCAGACACGGCGCTGAAGAAAGAGCTGAGAGTTCTACATCTTGATCTGCAAGCAGCAGCAGGAGACCGTGTACTGGGCATAGCTTGAGTATATACACGAAACCTCAAAGCCTGCCCCCACAGTGACACACTTCCTCCAACAGAGCCACACCTACTCAACAAGGCACATCTCCTAATCGTGCCACTGCATATGGTACAAGCATTCACATGAACGAGTCTGGGGGAGCCAGACCTGTTCAAACCAGCACATACTCCGTGAAGAAAACTGATTTTCTCTCTCCCAGCAGGTATCAATTACAACCAGTTTCTTGGTAAAGGGTGGGACTGTGTACCCACTTCCCCTTCTCTGAACTGCAAGCTTGTCTAGTTTGAACTCACACAGGTCTCGTGCATGTTACAAGTCTCTGTGAATTGATATGTGTAAACAGTCCTGTACTATCTAACATTTCTTATCCACCCCCCCTCCAAATTCTGCTGGTCAAAAATTCAGAGGCAGCAAATGAGCTGAGTGGCTCTGACTCCGGCTTTTAGGGTTTCTCATGAGACTGTTGTCAAGAAATCAGCTTTGAGCCTTATTACGGCTGAGGGACTTCTTGCAAGGTGGCCCACTCACACGGCTGACAAATTCCTTGTGGATTACAAACAGGAAGCCTTGGTTGTTTGCCCTCCAAACCTCTCCTCAAGCTTGTTCAAGTGTACTCATGACAGCCACTTGTCTTCCTCCAAGAGAAAGATAGACAGAAACACACAACGTTTTCTGACCTAGCTTTAGCAATCAGAGATAATTTTGCAACATTTTGCTGCTCATTCAGGACAGTTCTGGGCAATGGGCGACACCCAGAGTGAGCAGTGGAGTTGGCGCAGACAGGGTATAAGAGGAGGATGATCCCAGGGGAACACGTAAATACTTTTTGACTAAGGTTAATAAGAAAGAATAGAATTTTAAGTACACTATTCAAAGTTCTGAAAGTTACAACTTCCAAGAGAATAGGACATTACTGTGACTTTGCACGGCCTTGGTCCTGGAACCCTGTCTAGAGACACTGAGAGAAAGAAAGGGCAGACACTGAATAAAAAAAAAATAGACACAGTAGGGGCTGGGAGATGGCTCAGAGGTTAAGAGCACTGGCTGCTCTTCCAGAGGACCGGAGTTCAATTCTCAGCACCACGACTCACAGTCATCTGTAATGAAATCTGATGCCCTCTTCTGGCTTGCAGGTGTATATGCAGACAGAACACTGTATACAAAACAAATAAATTCTTAAAAAAAAAAAAGACACAGAAGAAATAGCAGACATCCGCACAGATAAGCACACAGGTTGGGTGACCTGGCTCTCCGATGAAGAAGTCCAGCTCTTTGGAAGCTTGGCATGTGTATTAAACACTGGTAGCAAGGGGGTGAATTCCACGCTATACAGCTGAATCAAGAAGGCAGATTTAGCTAAGGGCAGTAGGATCAGACTCTGTAGGGGAATAGCCTTGGGGTCATAAATACCTGGGGGAGAAAGCTACAGTGGATGTGTTATTCACACACTACTAATATTTGAACATGGATCAGAGAAAGGATTTGTCATCTCCTTGAACCTTACCAACAAGAAGGCTTTGTCAAAATTTCCCATGAGTCTGAGGCTTCAGCCCTTAACATGACTCTCTCATGTCAATGGCACACATCGACTCAGGAATTCACAGACTCGGGGCTTCCTCCACTCCCCACAGGACATAGCATTGTAAGGAGTAAGACCTAAGAAAGAAGCATGAAGAAGGAGGAAGCCATTCTTCATAAAGGAAATTGGTCGGAATAATCTAAAACAGATTCCTCCAGAAGCAGAGAAGCAAAAATACTCTTTAGTGGGCGGTGGCCACATTTAGAACTAAAAATAGACCAGTCAAGGAGTGATGTAATTTTGGAGAGTGGTATTAAGGATAGAAAAGAATGCTTTTGTTTCCTAGTCAAAACTATATGACATCACTTATCTTTAACTGTGCGCAAGTACGACTTTGACCATAATGACTGCAAATGTAGAATTTTGTCTTCAGAACGCAAGTCCGCCTCTTTATATTGCATATGCTAACTGTAGCTCCTCAACAAAGTTCTGAACTTCCACACACTGTGACTATGGAGCTGGGGAGGTGGCTCAATGGGGAACCTGTTTGTTGAATAAACAAGAGGACCTGAGTTTGGGTCCCTAAAACCCACATAAAAGGCCATAAAACTCTGTAACCTTTGTGTTGGAGAAACAAAGAGGTGGATCCTGGAGCTTCCTGGCCATCCAGTCTATGCAATCAATAAGATCTACATTCAGTGAGAGACCCGAACTCAAAAGTAAGGTAGACATGGAGCTGGAGAAATGGCTCGGTAGATAAGAGGACCATCCACTCTTCCAGAGGACCTGGGTTCAATGCCCAGACCCCACATGGCAGGTCACAACCATCTATGTCTCTGGTTCCAGTGATCCAATCCCCTCTTCTGGCCCCTATGGGCACCAGACATACCCATGATGCATATATATACATATATATACATATGTATATATATGTATGCATGTATATGTATATATATACATATATATGCAAACAAAACATTCATAAACACAAAATAAAATTTCTAACCAGGCTGTTGTGGTGCATGCTTTTACTCCTATTTAATCCTAGTACTTGGAAGGCAGAGATAGGAGGATCTCTGAGTTCCAGGCCAGCCTGGTCTACAGAGAGAGTTACTGGATAGTCAAGAATACACAGAGAAACCCTGTCTCAAAAAATATATATGGTAGAGAGTAATAGAGCTAGACATCTGTGCTGGCTACTTTTATGTCATTTGACCCAAGCTACAGTTCTCTGAAAGGAGGGAACCTCAATTAAAAAAAATATCTCCAGGGGCTGGAGAGCTGGCTCAGTGGTTAAGAGCATTGCCTGCTCTTCCAAAGGTCCTGAGTTCAATTCCCAGCAACCACATGGTGGCTCACAACCATCTGTAAAGAGGTCTGGCACCCTCTTCTGGCCTTCAGGCATACAGACAGAATATTGTATACATAATAAATAAATAAATATTAAAAAAATATCTCCATAAGATCCAGCTATTGCCGGGTGGTGGTGGCGCACGCCTTTAATCCCAGCACTAGGGAGGCAGAGGCAGGCGTATCTCTATGAGTTCGAGACCAGCCTGGTCTATAAGAGCTAGTTCCAGGACAGGCTCCAAAACCACAGAGAAACCCTGTCTCGAAAATAACAAACAAAAAAAAATATCCAGCTATAAGGCATTTTCTTATTTAATGATTAATGGGGGAGGTCCAGCCCATTGTGGGTGATGTCATTCCTAAGCTGGTGGTCCTGGGTTCTATAAGAAAATATGCTGAATAAGCCTTGGGAAGCAAGCCAGTAACCAGGACCTCTCTATGACCTCTACATCAGCTCCTGCCTCCAGGTTCCTGTCCTGTTTGATTTCCTGAACTGACTTCCTTTGGTGATGAATAATGATATAAAAGTATAAGCCAAACAAACCTTTTCTTCTCCAACAGGAAGGAAGGGAGGGAGGGATGGAGGGAGGGAGGGAGGGAGGAAGGAAGGAAGGAAGGAAGGAAGGAAGGAAGGAAAATTGGCTGAGCAAACCATGGGCAGTAAGCCAGTAAGACCCCTTCATGGCGTCTGCATCAGCTCTGGTCACCAGGTCACTGCCTGCAGACAGTAGGACTGGCAGGAACATACCTCAACTTAATAAAGACTTTATATGACACACTTGAAGCAACTATATTAAAATCATACCTGAAACAAGGCTGTCCACCATCTCCACTCCTTTGCAACAGTAAACCCCTTTTCTAAGTAGAACTTAAAGAAAATTAAGATACTTGGGCTGACAGTGCCCCCCACAAGGGCCATAGACCATCTAACAATAATCCCAGCACCGGGCATGAGAAAATTCTCTTTTTAATGTTGGTCAGGGAAGTCCAAGGGACTCCCCAGACCATACAGTTATTTCTGTGGCCCTTGGTTGCCTCCCAAAGGGCAAAGTTAAGTTCCAACTGGTGAAGTTGCCACGCACTTTGGACACAGGACTCAGAAGACTCAAGCTGGATCTGGCTTGAAAGCCTCCTCCCTGAGGATGAGCTTTCAATATCAGAAGATACTGTACCAGCTTCCAAGGTGGGGACCACTCTATAGTCCTACCTAGCTGTAATACTGTACGAGCCACATCAAAGACCATCGTGGCAGGATACTTACTTCTAAAGGTATCTTGGCCTGTCTTGGCACCAGTCAACAATTCTCTAATTGGACTTCTGCTCAACAGAAAGAAATCACGCTAAGTCCTAAAAACACAGCCAGCTCCCTGGGGCTAGTAAAGTCACGGATCTTAGAGGAGAATCCACCACCACCACTCTATTAAATTAACATAATTCCTAGCTGCATTCTAATTTCCTTTCCTTGTCCCCTTGTGAGTAGGTGTAACTTTACCCTCTCATCAAAGAAGCTTTTCTTTGTAGCAGATCATCACAAAAAGAAAAATCACAGCTGGTAAAAAAAATACAAGGGAAAAATGAGTGTGAGGTGCTGCCTCTCCACAATGGACGTATTTATGACACGACTCCAACACCAAAGACTCTAGGAGCACTGTGGAATAGGGCTGGAAAGAGTGTGAAAGCCAGGGTACTAAGAAGTGTGTTAGGCAATTGTACTTCCTGGAATAGACAGGGAAGCTACATCCGTGACGCCTTGACAATATGGCTGCCTAAACAAGACCTAAACAGGGACAACACCAATAACATGCTAACACGGAGTGGGGGGGATAGCTCAAGGGGTTCCACCCCTAGACAAAGACTAAGGACTGTTGAGGGAGAATTAGTCTTTCGGGGGATGATCCCACACACAGTTGGTTATTCCAAGCAGTCAGCCCCGAAATCACACACATACAAATGACAATGAATTCAGTAGATAGTGCCTATATGTTTACGTGTCTCTATGTGTGGGGGACAATAACAAAGAGCAAGAAGGCCATGAATTTGAGAGGGAGTAAGAGGAGGCACAGGAAAGGCTGGAGGGAGAAAAGGGAAAGGAGATAGGATGTAATAATATTTTAATAAAAAATGAAAAATTATTAAAAGAAAAAATATTTGCTCCTATGCAGCACATATAATAAAAACCCAGAGACAGATATAGGGATTAAAACTGAAGATGAGAGAAGCAGAGCAATAAGTCACTAGAGAGACCCTTTATCTCAATCAATGCTCAGAGCAAAGGGGTGGTCCTCAGACTGCCCAGACTGTGCTGTGTCTCCTGTAGAT
This sequence comes from Microtus pennsylvanicus, assembly GCF_037038515.1. Classification (NCBI taxonomy): domain Eukaryota; kingdom Metazoa; phylum Chordata; class Mammalia; order Rodentia; family Cricetidae; genus Microtus; species Microtus pennsylvanicus. The sequence continues at coordinate 22,243,011 of NC_134583.1, forward strand.
CTCAGACTCCACACTCCAGTGAGCTCCAGTCTCTTCCCTTCTATATTCCTTTCTCCACCCCAGCCATATGGCTCCTGTCTCCACCTCCCAAACACTGGGATTAAAGGTGTGAGCCACCACCACCTGATTCTGTTTCTAGATTGATTTTGTGTAGCCCAGGGTAGCTTTGAACTCACAGAGATCCCTCTGCCTCTTTCTCCCCAGTCCTGGGATTAAACATGTGTGCCACTGCTCCCTGGCCTCTAGTGGCTTAGTTTTGCACTCTGATCTTCAGACAAGCTTTATTTATTAAAATACAAATAAAATGTAGCTACACTCTTATTACTAGCTCACAAAATACTCTTATAATGAAAGTTTTTAGGGAAAGATTAAGTCCTTTAATTTGCGGAGTTCAAAGACTCTGATCATTTCAGAGCTTTAAGGAAACAGAAAAAAAAAGCAAACTAATTTATTGGATAAGATCATTAAAAATACAGCATCCAACTGGCATTTCCTTCCCAAGTATGCTTTTAGGGGTGTAACTAAAATTCAAGGCAACTTTTTGAGAAAACATTTAAACCTGTAGTGATCAGAGGCAGAAATGAAGGCGGAATGTCCACAAAGTTCCAATGGCACTAAGCTTTCAGGCCCAATCTACCTGGGCAGGGTCTGTACCTACCCTCTCTGCTGGACCTACATGAACCATCAGATTCTTCCCAGCTATAAAGTTGGATAAAAGAGGCCAATTGCAAAACAATCTTATACAATAAAGGATTGTCTAGGGGCATTACCATTCCTGACTTCAAACTCTATTACAGAGCTACAGTATTGAAAACAGCTTGGTATTGGCATAAAAACAGAGAAGTCGACCAATGGAATTGAATAGAAGACCCTGACTTTAACCCACAAACCTACGAACACCTGATTTTCAATAAAGGAGCTAAAAGTATACAATGGAAGAAAGAAAGCATCTTCAACAAATTGTGCTGGCAAAACTGGATGTCAATCTGTAGAAGAATGAAAATAGATCCATATCTATCACCATGCACAAAACTCAAGTCCAAATGGATTAAAGACCTCAATATCAGTCCGAACACACTGAACCTGATAGAAGAGAAAGTGGGAAGTACTCTACAGCACATGGGCACAGGAGACCACTTCCTACGTATAACCCCAGCAGCACAGACACTAAGGGCATCATTGAATAAATGGGACCTCCTGAGGCTGAGAAGCTTCTGTAAAGCAAAGGACACTGTCACTAAGACAAAAAGGCAACCCACTGACTGGGAGAAGATTTTCACCAACCCCGCAACTGACAAAGGTCTGATCTCCAAAATATATAAAGAAATCAAGAAACTAGACTGTAAAAGGCTAATCAACCCAATTATAAAATGGGGCACTGAGCTGAACAGAGAATTCTCAACAGAAGAACTTCAAATGGCCAAAAGACACTTAAGGTCATGCTCAACTTCCTTAGCGATCAGGGAAATGCAAATCAAGACAACTTTAAGATACCATCTTACACCTGTCAGAATGGCTAAAATCAAAAACACCAATGATAGCCTTTGCTGGAGAGGTTGTGGAGAAAGGGGTACACTCACCCCTTGCTGGTGGGAATGCAAACTTGTGCAACCACTCTGGAAAGCAGTGTTTCGGTTTCTCAGGAAATTCGGGATCAACCTACCCCTGGATCCAGCAATACCACTCTTGGGAATATACCCAAGAGAGGCCCTATCATACAACAAAAGTATATGCTCTACTATGTTCATGGCAGCATTGTTTGTAATAGCCAGAACCTGGAAACAACCTAGATGCCCTTCAATGGAGAATGGATGAAGAAAGTATGGAATATATACATATTAGAGTATTACTCAGCAGTAAAAAACAAGGACTTCTTGAATTTTGCATACAAATGGATGGAAATAGAAAACACTATCCTGAGTGAGGTAAGCCAGACCCAAAAAGAGGAACATGGGATGTACTCACTCATATTTGTTTTCTAGCCATAAATAAAGGACATTGAGCTTATAATGCATGTTCCTAGAGAAGCTAAATAAGAAGGTGAATACAAAGACAAACACATAGGCATCCTCATGAATATTAACCTTCATCAGGCGATGAAAGGAGACAGAGACAGAGACCCACATTGGAGCACCGGACAGAAATCTCAAGGTCCAAATCAGGAGCAGAAGGAGACGGAGCACGAGCAAGGAACTCAGGACCGGGAGGGGTGCACCCACACACTGAGACAATGGGGATGTTCTATCGGGAACTCACCAAGGCCAGCTGGCCTGGGTCTGAAAAAGCATGGGATAAATCCGGACTAGCTGAACATAGCAGACAATGAGGAATACTGAGAACTCAAGAACAATCGCAGTGGGTTTTTGATCCTACCGCACGTACTGGCTTTGGGGGAGCCTAGGCAATTTGGATGCTCACCTTAGGAGACCTGGATAGAGGTGGGCGGTCCTTGGGCCTCCCACAGGTCAGGGAACCCTGATTGCTCTTCGAGCAGATGAGGGAGGGGGACTTGATCGGGGGGAGGGGGAGGGAAATGGGAGGCGGTTGCGGGGAGGAGGCAGAAATCCTTAATAAATAAATAAATTTTAAAAAAAAGAGGCCAATTGTTATAACATGTAGGTAACAATGTTAATAAACATACATACCTCTTTATGGAAATACTGTCTTGACTTGTATTAGAGCTACATTTAAAAAAAAGATAACCAAATTAAATGCTTTTTAGTTATTACAAAGATCAGTGGACTTTTTCTGTGAGGGTCTACACAGTAATTATTTCCATCTTTGTGGGTTACAAATATCCTATTTGATCTGCAATCCTTAGGACTGTCAACACCGTGAGCTGGCACTGGACCTGGCCAATGAGTTACAACAGTTGTTTGGGGGTTCTGATCTCCTGCTGGGTGCTCAGTGAAGACTGCCAGGTTGCCATGCCTTCTGATATTGAGCAATGTCATAGCTGGTTGCAGAGTCAGCTTTGGAGGCAAGGAGACCATCAGATGCTTACCCAGACACCAGAGCTGTCTTCCCACAAGCCTAAGCCTAAGTGCCCCTCTCTTGTGCATCACAGCCCTGGCCCTAGCCTCATCCTCACTCCAACCCAGTACACTACTCTCTAACTGCTTTCCTCTGGTGGGGGAGGGGTGGAGAGCAGGAACTGGCCTGCTTGCTGTTTGCCACAGTGTTTGCCACTTGCTCAGAAAGCACTGGGCGCTTGGCCCTGGCTTCTTCCCCTGGAAGAGAACCCATTGCTTGTGTTCGTGTAATCTCAGCCTGGGAAGCCAACTCCCTGTGGGATGTGGGGTAAGAGAACACAAGTGTGCCGAGGCTCATGGTTTATTGCCCTGTGAGTAATAAAAGACATGTGTGCCTAACCCTGGAGACTGACATCATCTGTCAGCAGATATGAATTGACTACAGGCTAACTCATTAGACTGCAAGCAGGGTAAAGTCGCTCCCTTCACACTCCTTGATCCAGCTGTCCATGGGAACCCCCCACCGCAACGCTTCCTACTCCTAGATTAAGGTACCCCTCCAGACTTATAGCAGGGATGTGTTGGTTGGAACATGGTATCTGGGGTCATTTGAATCTGTTCCCAGGCTATCATCATTCATCTTTGGCTCAATAACTTGAGTTCCCAGGAGATGAAATAAATCAAAAAGAACTAAAACCAGGTTATTCCAACAATGAAAAAGAATCCGCAGAAGCTGAGGACACAGCTCAGTAAGTAAGGTGTCTGCTGTGCATGCACAAGGACCTGGGTTCAGATCCCCAGGACCCACACCAAAGCCAAGCATGGTGGTGAGTATCCATAACCCCAGTGTTGGGGAGGAAGGGTGGGCAGGGACAAGCAGACCGGCAGAGCTTGCTAGTCAGTCAGAATAGCTGATTGCTGTGCCTTAAGACAAAATGGCAGCCTTCAGAATGGGAAAAGATCTTCACTAACCCCACATCTGACAGAGGACTGATAACCAAAACATATAAAGAATTCAGGAAACTAGACATCAAAATACCAAATAATTCCATTAAAAGTGGGGTACAGATTTAAACAGAGAATTCTCAACAGAAGAATCTCAAATGACTGAAATACACTTAAAGAATTGTTCAACATCCTTAGCTATCAAGGAAATGCAAATTAAAACGACTCTGAGATACCATCTGTCAGATACACCTGTCAGAATGGCTAAGAACAAAGATATTAATGACAGCCCAAGTTGGAGAGGATGTGGAGCAAAGAGAACACTCCTCCATTGCTGGTGGGAGTGCAAACTTGTACAGTCACTTTGGAAATCAGAAAATTGAGAATCAATCTACCTCAAGACCCAGAAGTACCACTCTTGGGCATACAACCAAAGGATAATCAACTGGACCACAAGGACTCTTGCTCACCTATGTTCATAGCAGCATTATTCTTAATATGGAGTTCCTGTTCTTTTAACTTTGAAGTTCCTTCAAGGAACAAAGCCCAAAAGGCACCCACCCCGAGGTCTATAAGGACAGTGTAAACTTTGAATGGGATACAAGGTACCACCTTCTTCTTTCTAGACATAACACAGTTCCTTCATGCTCTGAGGATCCAGAATCCACTTAACCACTGCCCATTCTGAGATGCCTAGATACTAACAGCGGCTAGTGTCTATGTCCACACTCTGCCCAGTCCCATAAGATCTATTTTATGCCCTTTCTAGGTCCTGTAGTTCTACTTTATACACACAACACTGTCATTTATTCAGTGTCCATGGCTGTTTTCACAATGGCACAGCAAAAGTGAGTACTTTATATCCTACAAAATCTTGAGGTCATTATAGAAGCAACTGTTGGTCCCTACCATACAAGTCCTCTGTCCCTTAGCCAACCTGGTAACCTGGTGTGTCACTGACCAAAGAGGAGGGTTAAGGAGCGCTCTAAGGCTGCAGACATGACTATGGCTTATTTTATTGATTTTTTTTTACAACCTTGGCTCTTTAATCATTTCCAGCTTCATGTAAAAGGTGAAAACATTTGCACAGAATAACAGTTTTCAGTCATGTCACTTTTAATTTCCTTAATGGAAAGATTAATTTTAAAAATCTGCTCTGGAGGACAAACATAACTTCACCCCAAGTATCTAGACCTGGGGCAGGAAGAATTTACCCACAAATCACAGGGGCAGTCGGTCACCATTATGAAGAGTGAGTGAGTACAGGGTGGTGAAATGAGAGAGAGAGATACAGAGCTATTCATGTGCTGTGAGAGGGGCGGATTTGGATTGGGGAGGCTTAGGTAAGATGTTCTCTTTGCCACCCAGGGCCAGGGTGATGTCTGGGTCTGGGCTGAGGCAAAGACCGTGACTTGGTCCATGGCCCTGATGTAACTGTTGGGGTCTGGGTTGATGTCTGTGGTTCCTGCTACCACCGAGGGCTTTGTGGACACCTGTGACAATGCTGATGTCCAAGGGATGCTCCCCCACAGAACCCTGCACCTCCACCCAGGACCCCGGTGACTTCTGGCCCTGACAGCTGCTAGGGGAGACAGTATGTTTGGGTCCATGGCCCTTCTTCTGTGACTGGGCTCTGAGTTGACATCTGTGGCTCCTGATGCCTTCAAGGGCCTTGCAGAGGTCCATGGTCGAGGCCAGCACCTGAGGCCATGTTGGTCTTAGAGGGTCAAGTTGCCACCAGGGCCAATTAGACTTGGGTCACCCATGCTCTCACCTGGGACCATGTTGTTATCCAGTCCCAAACTGTGGCCATGGGCACAGCCTGGATCTGTGTCAATATCTGTGCCTTCTGTTGCCATCTAGGTGGATGCCTGAGGTCTGGGCTGCCACCTGAAGACATGTTGACATTTGAGGGTCACGCAGCTACTGGAGCCATGCTGACATCCGGGAACAAGTTGCTGCCAAGAACCTTGTCTGTGGTCCTACCACAGCTGAGGTCTGTATCGATGCCCATGGCTCCTGTTACCACCGAAAGCAATGAGGATAGGGCTGCACAGAGTTCACCCAGTCCCTCACTGGCTGCAGCACTCGGGAGAACTGGCCCTGCCCCTCACCAGCAACAGCTCTCAGGAGAGTGGGTCCTGCACCTCTCCTGGAAGGCACAGTAGAACTGTCTCTGTTGGTGGGAATGTGGGTGAGCTGATCCTGAGGGCAGAAGAGCGGGTGAAGTAGCCTGTCCCATGATGGTGAGGGCGAGAGAGAGATACCCCCTTACCTCTTGGCCCCCCTCACCTCTCGCTCCTTGCCCCTAGCCCCTCACCACTTACTGCAGCCGAGAAAAGTTGGTCCCAGGGTAAAAAGAGTGGATAACTGATCCTGCCCCTCACTGACTGCAGCACTCCAGCGAGTGGGCCCTGCACCTACCCTGAGCAGCACAGTAGAGCTGAGGGCGGAAATGATCCAGCACCCCTTCATCTACCATGTGGTGGGGTGGGAAAGGGAGAGATGACCTCTTCCCTCCTCCAATGCCTGTGGCAGGAAGAACTGGCCCTGGGGTCGAAAGACTGGGAGAATTGGCACTGCCTTCACTGACAGCCGCAGTCGGGAGAGCAGGCCCTGCATCTTCCATGGGCAGCACAATAGAGCTGACTCTGTTGGCAGGGGCACAGGTAAGCTGGCCTGGGAGGTGGACTGACCCCATCCCCCTCGTCTGCCCTGTGGTGGCATGGGTGGCCCCCTGAACCTGCACAGATGGGAGAGCCAGCCTCGGGGGCATGAGAACAGAAGAGCTAACCCTGGCCTCCCTAAGTGCAGCAATCTGGAGAGTGGACCCTGCACCTTGCCTGGGCTAAACAGTAGAACTAGCCCTAGTGAGTGCAGATAAGGCAGACCCAAGGGTGTGAAAGCAGAACTGGCCGTGCTCCTTGCTGTCTGCTGCATGTGTGAGCTAGCCGGGGCAGTGCTGAAAAGCTCTTCTGTTAATGACAATGGGGAAAAGCTGCTGGGCTGACGAACCCTGCTACCTCGCAGGTCCAGACCCAGGGCTCTGAGTTGGTCCACCCCAACATCCACCTCATCTATGAACTCCTGGAGCTCACAAAGTGGCCAGACCTGCAGCGCCAAAGCTACAGAATCTCCGTAACACAGGACAACAACAGGATATCCAAATGGGGTCCCAATGAGGACCCAGGATCAATAGTGGAGCAGAAACCAGAGGCCTCAAACCAGACCATTGACTCATTGCAGTAAACACAAGTAAAGATGTGTGGACTAAAGGATCATGATAGCCTCCACCGCTGAGTTGGTTTTGTTTTTTTTTTGGGGGGGGGGATGGGTTGCAAAGGCAAACGGTGAAAACAAGAAGATGGGGAGATGAGTGGCATCGGATGCAAAATATGAAATCCACAAAGGATCAGTAAAAGTTTTAAAATTTTTCAAAAAAAAAAAAGCTAGAAAGACTAATTTTTAAAAAGGCACCTCTTCACACCTTGGAAGGTAAAAGATTGCTACAATTATCTAGTAACAAAGGAAAAGCATAAGTTTAGAGCACCTCTTATAATGGAGTTGCATTTCATGGTTATAGACTTAAGGAAAAAAAATCCTGGAATCCACATTATGCATAGAAATGTAAGTCACCTTTAAAATACAGTCTCTAACGTTTGCAGATTGTGTTATCGGCACAGCCTCAATATGTCCAACAGAGCCAATTTTTCCTGCACTCATCAAACAGATGGCCACTCTTTGGTCGAGCACCAGATAAAGTTGTTGGCTTGCATTTGAGGCCGTCTTGTACAGAAAAACTCTTTATCTTTAAACACTGGAGTCGCACTCTGCAGTGAGGCGCTCACACTGCACAGCACACAGAGATCATAACCAAGGGGGGGACAGTTCAATGCCTCCTTTAACTTAGCCACTACTCTGGGAACTATCTGGGCAGACAGAAGGGACATAACTTCTCAACCTCTTTCTCTCTGGCCCAGCACAGAGAGTAGAATACAAAAACTTAAGTTGCCCCTGGTGGGCCTCTGCTCCTTTCATGAAAATGCCAATGATGAAATAAAGTTCTTCAAATAGAGCTGGGCATACTGGTACACACCTTTAATCCCAGCACTTGGGAGAACCTCTAAATTCCAGGCCAACCTGGTCTACAGAGTGAGTTCCAGGACAGCCAAGGCTACACAGAGAAAGCTTGTCTCAAAAAAATCTTCAAATAACTGAAATCCAATCCTGGTACCAGTTTTTATTATTGCAATGCTCATAATATAAGAGAAAACCCTAGGCAAATTTATAAGCATAGGGGTATTTCGAGACTGGGTTTCTCTGTAGCTTTGGAGCCTGTCCAGGAACTAGCTCTTGTAAACCAGGCTGGCATCGAACTCACAGAGATCTGCCTGCCTCTGCCTACGAGTGCTGGGATTCAAGGTGGCATAGAGGTATTTTTAAGGAAATCTCGACATCATTACCAATCCTAACAGTTTAGATTATTTAACATTGTGTGTCCACACTGGAGATGTTTAGCTCTACACAGTCCATGCTGGGGTTTCTATCAGGTCTCAAGCACCAGCTACCATCTATGGAGGGTTGTGGTCTTCAGTATAATCAGCAACATAAAACAGGAAAAGCTGCTTAAGGTAGCTACACTGACAACAACAACTTAATAAACATGCTATCACACAGAGGCTTATTCTTAGTTATGATGCCTAGCCTTCGCTTGGCTTGTTTCTTGTCAGCTTTTTCTTAACTTAAATTATCCCAACTACCTTTACCCTCTGGGCTTTTATCTTTCTCTATTTCTGTATACCTTTCTTTACTTCTTTCTCCGTGGCTGGCTGGGTGGCTAGCCCGACGTCCTCCTCTCCTTGATCTCTTGCTCTTCCTTCTCATTTCTCCTCCTATTAATACTCTCTGCCTTCCAGCCCTGCCTGTCCTTGCTCCTGCCTTGCTACTGGCCATTCAGCTCTTTATTAGGACTGTCAGGTATCTTAGACAGGCACAGTAACACAGCTTCACAGAGCTAAACAAATGCAGTGTAAACAGAAGTCACGCACCTGAACACAATATTCCCCAACACCCCACCTCTGACTCCAGCTACCACACAAAAAGTTGGGCTTCAACTTGAAAGAGTAAAGGAGCTGAAAATAAACACACTTCTACTTCTAAATTTTCTGCGTCATAAAAGATTTCTATAAAGTACTTCAGGTTTATTTATATTGTTAATTTTACAGAGTAAATTTCTATCCCATTTATATATCAGCTGAAGTTACTATAAAAAGTTTTTTAAAAAATACACACACACACACACACACAATATTACAGTGGTAAGCCCTTACACAAATGTACATCAAGAATTTCAAACCACAAAGCTTTACTCAAACAAGCCTGCTTAGAAGCATCTTTTAAAATGCATACAGGGGTTGGAGAGATGGCTCAACAGCTGGAAACACCGTCTGCTCTTCCATGGGATCTATGCTCATTCCCCGCACCCACACTATGGCTCACTGCTGTAGGTAACTTCAGTTCCAGGACATCCGAAGCCCTCTTCTGGCTCCTGAGGGCCTGGCAGGCATAGGATACATAGTCATGCATGCAGGCAAAACATACACAGAAAATAAAAAACAAAGGAAGAAAACAATTTTCTAAAATTCACATAAGTCCGATTTCTAAAGCGTTGAGTGTGTCAGATGTGGGGCACATCCCTCATTTCCTCCCAGCACCAGGAGGCAGAGGCAGGTGGATCTCTGTGCATTCTAGGGCAGTTAGGGGTATATGATGAGACCCTGATATAAAGTTTTTAAAAGTGAGTGTAAAATGAATGTTTACTTATTGTTTTTCAGATAGTTCATCTGTTGTATTTTTTAAAGGTAGAACTTCGTAAATAACTTTAAAATCTCCATTTGAAATTGAAACTATTTCATAGAGAACTCATTAAACTGTTTGGCCTATTAGCTCAGGCTTATTACTAACAAGCTCTTACAACTTAACCCATAATTCTTATCTATGTTTAGCCACGTGGCTTAGTACCTTTCCTCAGTAAGGCATTCTCATCTTGCTTCCTCTGTGGCTGGCTTGCAACCCAGAATTCTCTCAGTCTAATCACCCTGCCTATACTTCCTGCCTGACTGATAGCCAATCTGCATTCTATTAAACCAATCTAAGTGACAAATCTTCACAGTGTGCAAGAGCATTATCCCACAGCAGCCTTCCACTTCAATTACTACAATCAAGACAACCTGCACAGGCATGCCCAGAAGCCTGTCTCTCGGGTGATTCTAGAATTTGACAAGTTGACAATTAATACTAACCATCATAACTGTGTACCACTTGCTTTTTGCATTCTTTACAATTGCCAAAGTATGAAAGCAACTTGAGTGCCCACAATGAATAAAGGCAGTGCAGCCCTCCTCCTCCCTCCCTCCCTCCCTCCCTCCCTCCCACACACACACATTGGAGTACGAGTCATCTACATCCATAATTATTAGCCATCCATGGAGGGATGGCTGCATAGTTGTGAGAGCTTACAGCTCTTGCAGAGGACACAAGTTTGTTTCCCAGCACCCATGTTACTCATAAGCATCTCCGACTTCAGTTCCAGGGGATTCAATGCTCTTGTGGCCTCCGAGGGTTCTGGCATTCACATGGTACCCTTAAACTCATGAAGCTCTCACACATACAACAAAATAATAAAAGATATCATTTGCAAAGATATTGAATGGAATCAGAAGTCACATGAAGAATACTAAGTCAGATTTCAAAGGACAAACACATTTTTCTCATATGTAAATTTCAGTTCTAAAGACATCAAAGTAGAGAATATATAGTAACATAAAATTCAATCTGAGAAGACAGTAATGGTGAGAACCAGTGACTAAGGCTGCAAAGGGGAGTACAGTGACTTTATTCTGTGTCAACGTATGTTTAACATGTTAGAAATGTAGTGTATGCTTCTTCCCGAAGCACAAGCACACACACACACACACACACACACAGAGAGAGAGAGAGAGAGAGAGAGAGAGAGAGAGAGAGAGAGAGAGAGAGAGAGAGACAGACAGACAGACAGACAAACATACCCAAAAAACAAGAATGGACCAAAAGATGAGAACCTTTACTTACATAGCTTATATTGCAGGATGAAGGTTACCTGTGCTTTTTATTAAGCCATCTGAAATAATAGTTTGTTATTTCCATACTATTTTAAAGAAAGAGGGAATTCCACATAAGACTACCAATAAAGGATAAAGATGAAATATTAACCCTATGAGAGACTGCTTCTGTAATGGTGAGATATTACAACTGAGCCTTGCAAAAGTATAGACTAATGCTTATTGAATCTGTAAAGAACAAGGTTGGAGGCTAACCCTCAGAGTCAATTTAATGCTAGACAAGCATCCAGCAATCCTAGGACCTTTCCTGGGATTAAAGCAGAAAATGATTTCTAAAGCCTGGTGGACCTGGTATGTTGGCATGCATTTAATCCCAGCACTCAGGAGGCAGAATCAGGTGGATCTCTGTGAGTTTGAGGTCAGTTAGTCTACATAGAGTTCTAAGATACACACAGATAAACCCTGTCTCAAAGATTTTAAAAACAGTCTGATTGAATAGAATGGGAGCAGTTATGAAAATAAGAGTTGACTCTAGTGGGTAAGGCGTGTGCAACATTGAAAGGGCCTGAAGCTCGAAGTCTGAAAATCTGGGTATCCATAGGGAACATGTGGTCTCTTTCCACACTGAGGACCCTGTGTATTCACTTTTTTTCCCTGAACCTAATGCCAGACATGGAGTCTCACATCTATCAGACGCCTGAGCCCCAGACATGCCTGTGCTGTGGCGGTAGAGCTATGCTGGAGGTTTAGCAAGACCTGAGATGCCAGACTGCCTAGGTTAGAGTCCTGACTCACTAAATCTATTTTCTTGCTTATAAAATGCTAATTTAGTAATACATCCTTACCTTGGCTTTTAAAGACTAGATAAGGAAATATCTGTACTTTTACCGGAGTGCCTGGCACACACAATTTGTTGCATGCCTCTCCTGAGCATGGGTCTATCATACATAAGAACTCAAGAGTAGAACAAGTTCCTGGACAGCCAGGGTTAATAGAGAAACCCTGTTAAAATAAACAAAAACCCTTGGACTTTGCACTTGGTGGCTACTATAGAGCTGCAAATGGTGACAGTGGGGGTTTAGAACTTACCTACACAAAAGTAACTGAGATTCTGACATCAAATTGAACTTGGGCTTGGGCCTAGGCACGCACGCGACCACATGAAACCCCATCAGCCCTACAGTTAGAATTAGAAGCAGACCATATATTTTTGGTAACTGAGTACAGTGATGCACGCCTGCCACTGCAGCTTTCAGGACCAGGAATTCAAGGTCATCTTTGTCTACATAGCAAATCTGAAGCCAGTTTGGGTTATATGAATTCTTGCCTTAAAAAAAAAAGCACCACAAAAGTGATTGCAGGACTCTTCTCTACCATTCTTTCACTATAATTACTTAGTGTCTGGTGCAGTTATTCATTGAACTTGCACTTATTCTGTGTAAACTGTGATTTCTTTTAATCTGTTGGTGTAATTTATCAGTATCCTATAAATTTGCTTTTAAAAGTAAAGTTTGGGGGGTTGCGGGGTGGCTGGAGAGATGGCTCAGAGGTTAAGAGCACTGGCTGCTCTTCCAGAGGTTCTGAGTTCAATTCCCAGAAGCCACATGGTGGCTCAAAACCATCTATAATGAGATCTGATGTCCTATTCTGGCCTGTAGGCATACATGTAAGCAGAACACTGCATATACAATAAATAAATAAATCTAGAAAGAAAAGAAAGGATGGATGGATGGACGGACAGATGAACAGTTTGGGGCCATGTCTGGGTTTGTAGCCATACTACAGCCATGGTGTGTTGATGCCCATGGTTCCTGGTACCATCAAAGGCCAAGCTGATGCCATGGATCTAGACAGCTACCTGGAGCCACACTGGTATCTGAGGGCCAATCTGGGTGGCCTGTACTGCCACTTGGGGCCATGGTGACATTCAAGTCTGGGTGGGGTCCTATTGCCATTGAGGGGCATGCTGATGCCCAGGGTCTGATCAGCCACCTGAGACCATCTTGGTGTCCAAGGGCAATGATGCCACCAGGGCCATACTGACTGGATAGCCTGTGTTGCCACTGGGGCTATGGTGATGTCTGGGCCCGAACTACTGCCAAGGGCAATGTCTGGGTTGGTGGTCCTGCTGTAGATGGAGGTCTATGATCCCGCTCATGGCCCATGTTACCACAGGGAGTCAGTCATAGGAACCTTGTGTGTTGAAATTCAAGGGCTGTGCTGAGCTGGCCCTGCCCTTCATTGGCCCTGGTATAGCTGGACACTGCACCAGGAGAGCTGGCCCTGCTCCTCATGGAGAGCTGTCTCCTGCACCTGGGAGAAATGACCACACCCCTCACCACGGGGCATAGCAGAGCTGGCCTGGATGGCATGGGCCTAGGAGAGCTGACTCCACATTTCACCTGAGGGGGCAGTCTCGGCAGCCCAGCCTGACCAGCTCAGCTACCACCCAGACCCACGTCCTAGGCCTTGGGTTGGCCCACCCTAACATCTGCGCCATCTAAGGCCTGCTGGAACATGTGAAGGGACTGGTCCTGCTGACGGTAGCCACAGGATCTCCATGACTCAGGGCAACAGCAGGATACCCAAGAGGAGTTTTGGCGAGGGTCCAGTGATGGTGGTGTGCGGAGGACTTGAGCAGACCCATGACTGGACAAAGGTATAACACATAACACACCACAGCTCCCAATCCAACAGGACGAATGAAGAGGTGTTGGAGAGATGAGAAAGACGGAGCAGCAAGTGGTCTGGTTTGGTTTTGAAATAATTGGGGGGTGAGGAGTTTCCTTTGGGAGGGGATGCTGCAGTTGTGGAGGCACAGAAGGTGAACAGGATTGGGATGCATGGTGTGAAATTCCTAAAGAATTAATAAATTACATTTGAGACGTACAGAAACCTTCTATGAATAGTACAGAAGCTCTTGCGCACAAGCCCTTAAACGTCAGCATTTCTTACACCTGCTCTGCCACTTCTCTCCCTTCTCCACAAATTTCAGCATCTAAAAAAGGAGGGAAATCCTGGCGACAAATAAAAGAATTCAAAGTAAAATTTTAGATAAAAACCACAGATGGCCAAGCAAAGACTTTGAGTCGATGTAGACAGGTAAGTCAAAGCTAGTATTGGTCATCTCCTGATTTAAGAGACTAATAAGATGGCTCACAGCAGGGAAAGCTATGCCTGATGACCTCAGTTCATGGGAACTCCCCTGATGGAAGAAGAGAGGTGACTCCCAGAAGCTGTCCTGACTCACATGTGTGCCTTGCATATGTGCACATTTAAGGGAAGTGGAGGGTGCATCAATGTCAACACGACACTTGTGTTACATGGCCAGTAGCAACAATGCCACTGAATACTGGAAATATTTTTTTATAAAACATTTCATAAAATGTTTTTATATAATGATTCTGTGGACTATCCTGTGAAGAAATTGACCTTCATTTTGCTATACAGTTCACGATTAAATTGCTGTCTAGTCTTACATAGCTAGCAAGTTTTAACATGAGAAGCAACTTTTTTTCTCCCGTAACAACTCTTTAAACTAGAAATAAGGGTAGCACTGAAGCTAGAACACAAGCCTCCACAAGAACCTCTAGAAAAGCAAATTCAAAAGTAAGACAGAGAGCAAGTGCACTGATTCTAGCTCTGGTTCCTCTGGCTCAGCGGTCCACAGATGCACAGCACTGACCAGGAGACGCAGCTGTGGAATGAAGACCGTGCAAACTGCTAAAGAGCCTCCTACAGGTACATACCTAACAACCCCTGCATTCAGGAGGTGAGCAAGTTCAAGGTTAATGTAGGCCAAATACAGGTCAGCTTGAACTAGACAACAAGAACCTGTCTCAATAATCTGAGTACTAATATCCCAGGGCTAGATAAAGAGCGCAGTGGTTAAGAACATGTATTGTTCTTATAAAGGACTGAGCTCAACTCCCAATACCCATATCAGACAGCTCACAACTGTCTCTAACTCCAGCTCCAGGACCAGACACTCTTCTGACCTCCTCAGGCATGTGCACATAGAGAGACAGACATATACAAATAAATAAATATTTTAAAAATACAATATCCATTCAATTTTCATTGTTATTTTATTATTTTACAATATATTTCAAAAACTGCCATTATAGTTGCCTTGACTCTTCTGAGAGCCCTGGAATAAAGAAACACCTAGACACACACAAACGTCAGTTCAAAATATCAACTGTCCTGAACCATCACTACCAAATTGCTATAACTTTTAAATAAATGTGATAATGCAAGATAAAATGAAAAATGTGTTAAAATAGAAAGTAAACTTTGCTTTAATGGCTATAGAAAGGAGGTGGTTTTGTTGTTTTGTTTTCAACACATCCAATTCTGGCAGCAAGTAATAGTATGTGTTAGCCATGTGCCCTGAAAACTTCTGTTTTCTGCTTGTGCGTATCACTTGAATCAGAGACGAGACATGTAGAAAAATGCTCTAAATACCTTCAACACCCTCATTCCAGAAAGCCACGATGTTAATAAACTCAAAAGCTGTCATGGGCCATAGTATTTTACAATTATTTTTCCCTGGTAACACTGGCTGATTTCAACGAGAATGTGAGGAAGCCCTCCTGAGTCCAATCTCACTTCACATTCTTCAAGGAGCAAAACAGCAGCTCTACGTGGTGATGGCGATACATTTCAGTTTCTTCCTGTTAGTTTTTAATGTTGGCATGAAAACAGATTTAGCTTGATTTCTACAAAGAAAACATTAGCTGTCAAATATTTCAGGATCTTAAGAACACATCACATACATGTAATTCAGTCTACAAAAAAACCAAAAACGTGTCTGTATTTATGTATCTTACCTTCACTGAAGTCTTTTTTTTTCCTGGCATGAAAAATAAGACTAAGTGACCAGTGCTGGCTTTCTTTCTCTATAAGCAACAATTTGGGTCTTTTTTCATTCAGTTTGGTGTAGTATTTTCTTAAGAACCACAAAAAGGCAATAAAAAGAAACATCTCTGGGAGAAGCATGTGCTAGGTGTTTATGTCTGAAGTCATTTGAGGCATTCAACTTTGTTTTCAAGTTTATCAGCTCTTTAAACCATTAGTTATTACTTTCTCGCCAGGTTGTGGTGGCGCGTGCCTTTAATCTCAGCAAGGCCAGCCTAGTCTACAGAGTGAGTTTCAAGACAGGGCTACACAGAGAAACCCTGTCTTGAAAAACCAGATTTAAAAAACAAAAAAAACAAAACAAACAAACAAACAAAAAAACTATTTTCTCTAGCAGGATACAGTGGCATCACAGGGTAAGGCTGCCCACAAGATCACAGTGGACTGAATTCTCAAGAGCCACCATAACCTAAGTGAGCAGGAATCAACAGAGCCATGCATGGTCACATTCAAATTCTCCCAAAAGCACTTTGTTGCTGTCCAAGCCCCCACTGTCTTAACTGGCTTATGGGTAGCCTTGTTAAAATTATATCAAGTAAGATTGTACAGTTTTTGTAGTTTTTTTAAGGTACTGCTATATTCAAATTAATATAATTCCATTTGCAAAATGTCATTAATAATGTCCTTTCTATAAACATGGTTGGCAAAATAAAAAAGGCACAGAAGGGGGCTAACTAGGTATGTTTTCAACTTTCAGAGAAGGGTACCAAAGCATATGTCATGTATCATTCATGAAGAAAAGCTGCTAAAATAGTCAGTAATTCATGCACATCTTGAGCTATGCGAAACTTCTCTGCAGCAAGCTCCTGAGGCGAGAGGAGTTCTTCTAGTCGCATGCTCCATGGAAAAAAAGAGTACAAAGCTGCACATACATTTGGTTTAACAGTGGACCCATGTTTTTCAAAAAATAGTGAGGCAATTAAGCAAAGGAAAACAATACCAAAATACCTTCATAAACCATTCCACCTGCAGCCTCTGTCCTGTTTACCATTCGGTGAGGAAAATGTCCAATAAAATGTAAAATGCAGCATACGTAGTCATGTAATCTAGAGACTTCCCATGATAATCTATTGCGAATTGCACTTGACAGTTCACCACAACAATGGAAAGCTGGCCCCCTGGTGGTTTGCACAGTCCTTGAGCCCCAAACTGAAGTTGAAGTCACCAGTAAAATGATCTGGATAAAAAGTTTGCAGCTGTGCTCAACCAGCTGGCTCCACCGTCGGGGTGTGAGCCGACCCGGGACACTGCCTTGTCCTGTTCCTTTGTGGGACTCTCGTCCTCTGGTAGGTAGTCAGGCAGCTCTGTGTTTTCTTCCACTTCCACAGGGGCATCTTGGAATGGGACCAGCATCTGACACAGAGAAGCATGAAGAGCCATTACTAACCTAACGTAACATGACACGATCCATGCCCTAAGTCACATCCTCATCTTAAGCGTCATCTTCATCCAGAGACTCTCAAAGGCTCTGTGTCTTCTAGTGTTTTCTTCTTGCAGGACAGTCTAAGAACTGAGCACGCCGGCACACAGGAGATGGCAGCTGCAATCTATCGGGGTTCTAGGGCAGAAGTAGTAACCTGTGTCTAGACAGGCACTCTGAACTCCCAGAGTACCACAAAGCCACTCATCTGGAAACCAAAGCTCACAGCTTACAGTCGGTCCCTCCTCCGCAACACAGATCTAGAGTGCACCATATTAACTTCTTCAGAGAATATGCTTTATTGTCTTGGATTCACAAAACTAGCTCAAGTTAGAAAGTACTGAAGAGCAATGTAAGGAACTGTCCTGTCCTTAACATATACAATCTGCATCACATCTCCACCGCGTTCAGAGATTCCATTAGCACATTCTGAACTTCACAAAAGATCTCTCTATACTACTAAGACAGAAATCAAGATATACCACACCCCTATATTTCATAACTATTCCTCTAGGAATGTTATAATCCACTAACCATAAAAAGGAATCAAGAGTCCCAGTCTGGCAGGAGTAAAATAAAATGCAAGCTTTACCTCTTCCCCACTTTCACTTTTCACAACTTGTTGGGCTTTCATGACCTTGGTTGATGCTATTGCTGACGCCAAAGCCTGGGATGAAAGGATAAAGGAACAATTCTGAATGAGGACTTGCTTGATTGTAACTTCACACACATTCAGTTGTTGAACGTACTGACCTCTGCCTTCAAATCTGAACGTATTCGCACCACACATCTTTGAACAGCCATTTGAAAAGTAAAGCTAATAACACCTTTAATTTTTAACAAAGCCTCTTCACACAGATTTCTTCGAGACTGAAAAAGTAAAAGACAAACTGTTATTAAAATAGGTAGAGAAAATAAGTAATTTGAGCCATACTGAACCATTCATTGGTGCCAATTCTATCACTGTAAAAAGACCACAGCACCAATTACACAAACCTACATGGCAAAGCCTACTACACACAGGCTGTAAGGCATGGCCTGCTACACTAAGCTTCCACAACAGCTTATTCCACACTAGACATTGCAGGGAACTCAATATTGCGGTACTTGCTTGTCTACCTAAACGTATCTAATCTTGCGGTGCCACATGACATGTGTGGTCCACGGCTGACAGAAGCATGGAACATTGTTACATGTTATTGCAAGGACTAGGATTAGATAGAAAAGGAAGAAAGTTACAACACGACAGTAATTCTTGGCATATTTCAAACTTCAATCTTAATATGTAATGTTAATAACTGTCACCCAATGCATAACAAAGTACTCAAGAACAGAAAAGTAGAGGCCATCAGCCATTTTTGTTACGTTCTACTGAGACAGCCACATTCCTTTACTTACAGATCCTCTGATTTCAGTTTCATCTAAGGCAGAGTTGGCACAATTACGACAAAGACCATATGGTGTACTAAAACATTCACTCCCTAGCCCTCTATTCTAGTCTAAAAATCTCTAGGCATAAGCTAGAATTGAAAGTATTCTGTGTTTGAATCACTGTTCCTTATAAATATTATGTCCTCCTTATTCATGGCATGCGATACCAAGCATTATCAATATTCTCTTTTGGGTGTCATTTTCCTCTGCTGGTACCCACATGGTCTCTGCTACTTTAAAGCAGGGTACTAATTATCCCATTTCTAACTTCACCAAATCTTATTATATTTGTTTCCTCTTATCCCCACAGTCCAGTACCTGTAATTAAGAAACTGCTTTCTGCTTCGACTCTCAGGAGACATTCTAATCATCTCAGCTATATTTTGATTTTTTGGTCTTACTGTATACTGGCCTATACTTTTTTGTAAGTAGTTACTATGAGTGTGTGGTGTATATGGGAGAAGAGGGTGTATAAGCATGTATGTATTTATGTATGTATACCTAGGCATGCATGGAGTATATAAGGGACATAATAAGTATCCAGCTTTATCACTCTCTTATTCCTTTGTGACAAGACCTTTCACTTAACCTGGAGATAAGGTTTGTCAACCAGCAGGTTCCAGCAATCCTCTGTCTCCAGCCCCACAGTGCTGGGGTTCAGGCATCTGTGCAACCATGCCTGGCTTTGTACATGGGTTCTGGAGATTTCAATGCAGGTCCTCATGATTGCACACTGAGTATTCTTACCCACTGAGCTATCGGGTCCTCAGGACTGCACACTGAGGATTCTTACCCACTGAGCTATCGGGTCCTCAGGACTGCACACTGAGGATTCTTACCCACTGAGCTATCGGGTCCTCAGGACTGCACACTGAGGATTCTTACCCACTGAGCTATCGGGTCCTCAGGACTGCACACTGAGGATTCTTACCCACTGAGCTATCGGGTCCTCAGGACTGCACACTGAGGATTCTTACCCACTGAGCTATCAGGTCCTCAGGACTGCACACCAAGTACTCTTACCTACTGAACTAGCTCCCTAGCCCCCTTTGGATTTCTGTGTTAGCTTTAAAAAAGTAACTTATTCATAGTCAACAAAATGAACAAGACATACTAGAGATACTTTATGTACATTAAGGTATTCTATTTCATCAATTTTCATACAGCAGAAATTTTCTAGAAATTTTTTGGACTTTCGTAGCTGTTAACTTATTTGATCCTGTCACAGGTTAAGAAGAATGTAAAAGTGCCTTCCCCTAACACATACAGAGACAGACATACAGACAGACACACACACACACACACCCCTACTGAACCTTAAAAAAAATAGAAAAAGCTTAGCTTTAAGGCCTTAAATAAACCAGCAGAAAAGGTTGTGGCGATCCTTAGAAAGTCTGCCTGGCATAGGTGAAGAGGTGAGTGGAGAAATACCAGTTTAAGTGTCCACCCCTTAGGGGGAAGAAGGAAGGGGAGTGGAGAAAAATACATAACACAATAAAAACAATTAAAAAAGAGTAAAAGAAAGAAGTGTCTACCCCTGAATATGTAATATATAATTTCTCCTGAAATTATCTCAAACTCAAGTCGCATATACTAAATTAGGATTAAACAATTAAAATACAGACAAAATATTAATTTTTTAAAAAAACAGTGAAGCTTAGATACTGGAAACGTAACATCTCTGGTGAGCTCCCTATCGCAGAAGGTTTTCAAGGTCCAGCACAGCATGCTGGAACTGATATTGATCTTGGCTGTTAACCTGACTGGACTGAGAAGTGCCCACAGATTAGGATCGCCACAACCTTTTCTAGTGCTTGATGGAGCCCGTTCTCTTTGGAGTAACACTTTGCTCGGCCTAGATATAAGGGGAAAGACCTTGGTCCTGCCTCACAGTGATATGGCAGACTTTACTGATTCCCCATGGGCAGGCTTACCCTCTCTGAGAGTGGATGGGGGGGGGGGGGGAGTGGAAGGAGAGTAAGGAGCAGGAGGAAGGGAGAGAGTGGGAACTGGGATTGATATGCAAAATGAGAAAAGAATGTTTTAAAATTTAAAAAGAGTCTAAAAAGTTGGTTCTTAGTCCCAGCACAGGGCACTCCTAAGGCAGAGGACTAGACGTGCCTGAGTTCAAGGTCAACCTAGGCTATAAAGTGAGACCAGATCTCCAAACAAAGGAACAAAATTCAGAACCAGTGAACGTCACAGGGGGAAGAGTGCCTGTCACCAAGCCTGACGCCCCGAGTCTGCTTCTGAGGACCACATGGTGGAAGAAGAGAACCACCTTCTGCAACTCATCCACTGACCTCAACATGTGTGCCCCAACCAAGAAAAAATTAAAACAAAATAAAAAAAGGAAGAAAAAAAGAACACTTGGTTCTTTGAAAAGATCGATGAAGTTAACATACATTTACCTTCCAAGAAAAGCCAACTGCTAAACTCAGGAATTAAGAGGGAAATATGATTGCCAACCTTACATACAGAAAAAGTTAGTAAAAGCTAAGGCTAAGTCTCCTCTACCTGGTCTTGGGATGAAAGTGTTTCAGATCTGGGAGTCTTTCCCAGATTTTACAATTTTATGTAAACTACACTTCCTAAACACCTCAAATTCAAAAATTATGAATTCTTAGCACTGGAGAGATGGCTCAGCAGTTTAGAGCAACTATTGCTCTTGCATAGGGCCCAGGCTCAATACTACTGGAAGATAGCTCAAAATCATTCATAAACTCCAGGGGATCCAGTGCCAGTCTCTAGTACACATATACACATGCAGGCAAAACAGCCATACACATGAAATAAAATCTAAAAATCTAAAGTGAAATTTTAAAATTAAAAATTGTTCAAACTCCAAACCTTTCTGAGTATCATACTGAAAATTAAAAAAAAAACAAAACAAGTTTTGGATCTTAAAGCATTTCAAAATGTGCATTTTTGGATCAAGGACACAGCCTATACAAATACTATGAATAACTGCATGAAACATATTAAAGACCTCAACAAAATTTACACAATACAAAGACATAGACAGCCAAACTTAATAAAAAAAAAGAAAAAGAAAAAGATGAATAGACAAGTAAAGAGATTCAATTAATGGTCAAAAAGCTGCCCACCAAGCAAAGCCCAAGGCCAATGACTTCATTGATAATTTCAACAAAATGTATAAAAAGGGGGCTGGAGAGATGGCTCAGTGGTTCAGAGTGCATCTACTCTAGCAGAGGACTCACCTTCAATATAAGCACCCACGTAATTCAGAGAATTCAGCAATAAAAGACCACTTAAAACTGATCAAAGAACAAAGAGGAAATGAGCATTTCCCTCAAATATAAATCTGATACACAATAACCCCCAATCCAACCACTAACGAACTGACTAATACATTTCTAGAATGTTGCTCAACATTAGTTAGGAAAGTGTAAACCAAAACCACCAAGGAACACTTTCAATCCACTAGGACAGCTGGCAAATGGCAAGTGCTGATGAGCACGTGGAGAAACTGGTTGAAATATAGAACTGTATAGTCACAGTACACAATCTGACAGTTCATTAAAAATTAAACGTATAATTACCATATGCCTGAGCAATGCCACTAGGTAAATACCCAAGAGGATGTTAACATGTGCTTAAAAACAACAACAATAAATGTCTAAACATGCTCCTAGCAGGTTTCTAAGAGCCAAAGGTAGAAACAATTCACCTGTCTATCAGTTGATAAATGGATAAGCAAAGTACCACACATCCACTGATGGAATATATACAAAGAAGTGAGTGTGTTGATACATGCTACAACACCAATGAGCCCTCCGAAGTCATGCTAACCATAGATCCTTTCAATGCTACAGGACCTACTGGTATCTATCTCATGTCTGACATTAGAAGCTATACCTCATATCTACATAAATCATGCACAGCTTTAATTAGACCTGTCTGCTTCCTGCATGTCTATGGGTTCAGGTGTTTCACTGCATATTCTTTAGGCCTTCTATTAAGAACATGTACATTTAAAACTGCTATGTATGCTGATTAGCCCGATCTTTAGCATAAGACGTCCCTTTTGTGAAGAGGGTAAAATTAGAATTTGGGTTTTTTTTGTTTTAAATATTTTATTTATTATGTATACAATAGTCTGTCTGTGTGTATATCTGCAGGCCAGAAGACAGCACCAGACCTCATTACAGATGGTTGTGAGCCACCATGTGGTTGCCGGGAATTGAACTCAGGACCTTTGGAAGAATAGGCAATGCTCTTAACCGCTGAGCCATCTCTCCAGCCTAAGAGGGTAAAATCCTAATATTGCAACTTTTCCTTAGAGAATGTTAGCAAGTGACTGTAAAGAAAGTAGTGATACAACTTCTCTTGCCATCTTATGAAGCACATCTTTAAATCTTACCGTATCATCGAGACCATCTATCTGCAAAACTACTGTTTTGGCACGTTTGTTTGTAGTTCCCAGGAAAAACTGAGCTTTCCTTCGACGTGAATTCACTTCATTAAAACTATCACCATCAGCCATACTGGAGGACTGAAGGATGTCATAGATTTCAGAGGCCAGAAGTTTTGTTTCTCCTGGCGTTGTAGTCCTTGAAAAGAAATGCATAGTCACTTTTGCTGATTCTGTAATTTTACTTCCCAACTTCGGTGAGTTTTGTTTACTTCATACTGCTATCTTATTCAATAAAAATGCAACACCAGTGAGTCTCAGAACTGGGAGCATAGTTCAGATGGCAGAGCTCTTGCCTAGCAGGCTTGGAGCCCTATATTTCCAGCAGCACACAAACAAGGGGCAGTGACTCTGCTGTAACAACAGCACTCAAGAGGTGGGAGCAAGAGGATCAGAAGCTCAAGGTCCTCCTTGACCACACAGTCTTGAGATCAGTCTAATACAAGACTCTACTTTAAGGATGAAAAGGAAAAAATAAGGAAAGCATCAAGTCGGTATGATCTTCATGCAACTTTTCACACAGTCCAGGCTAACTTTCTCCACCTTACTGCTGGTGTCAATGAAAATGGCCCCAACTGGCTCACATGGAGTAGCACAACTAGGTGTGGCCTTGTACGTCACTGGAAGCCGCTTTGAGGTTTCAAGGGTTCAAGCCAGTCCCATTGTTACTCTCCCTTCCTTTAATCCCAACACTTGAGAGGCAGAGGCTGGTAGATCTGTGAGTTCTAGGACAGGCTCCAAAGCTACACAAAGAACCTCTGATTCAAAAAACCCATAAGAAAAAAAATGTAGAATTCTTAGCCATGATGATAATGGACTAACTGTCTGAATTTGTAAGCAGCCCCAGATTTCCTTTAAGAGCTACTGTGGTCATGGTACCTCTTCACAGCAATAGAAACCCTAACTAAGACACTCATAATGAGTTACCATGCCTGCATAGCCTGTAACAATCTCCTAACTTCATTTAAAACATGATTTATTGAGATTCAGAATCTATCCTAGCACGGTACAAAAGTACATTTAATTAAAATCATTAAACAAGAAACCAAGTAAATAGATCAGGTTACCAAATTTCTCTGCTGCCACAACTGTTGCTCAAACCATCTCTTTTCTATCGATTCAGGTAGCCTATTTTTAAAGCTGAACTGAAGAAGCAGAGAGCTGCAATGCAGATATTTTTTGATGTCTGAAAAAAAATCTAATGAGATGGAAACTGCTGGCAAGAATATTAGCAATGCCATCTAAAGAAATATTAACAGAGCCAGGAAGACAGCTTACCAGGGAAAGCCTGTGCCATGCAAGAGTGAGAAATGGAGTTTGGATCCCCAGCCCCCACGGAAATGCCAGGTAGCATGAGAGTCTGCCTGCAATTCTACCATAATCAGGTAGCAACGAACTAGGGTAACTACATTAACACAGCATTCAAATACAGGTGCTTCTAATGCTTATTTTGGTGAACAGAAATGACTTTCCTCAAGCTTGAAAGGGGAGTTAGGACAAAAAAAAAAAATCAACACATAGGAAACTTGAAAGGGAATCTTCAAATATTGAGACCTACAGAAGCCAAATAAACTGCAATGTCTGATCAATCATTGTATCTCCACTACTAAAAAGGCTAAGGGACCAAATTAGAATGAGTATGTAATAAATGTTTTATTATTAGTGGAGCAATTACCATACTATTCTAAAAATGTATACTTTATTTAAAGGAAAAAAAGTCACTTTCAGAAACCATGTAGACACACCACTTGGATTCACCTCAAAAAAAGGCCTTTATGGCCTTTAATGACAAAGAAGCCAGGAAGATCTGGCCCACCAACACAGCAAATGCCTTTGGGCCCAATTCTCCTTCAAGCCTCTGAAGAGAATGGTTTCACCAGACGACAGCTGGACAGAGGCATGCACGCAGTCCTACAACCCGATGAGGTGGTTTAGCAGTTAAAGGCTTAAAGGTGCTTACTCAAGCTGTCCTCTAACCTCTATAGCCAGGCACACACCCAGGCAAATTTAAAAAGTAAAACTAACTAAATAAAGGACTGCTCTGCTACAGTCCCAGCCGCCAGCACAGCAGTTTTAGACCATCACAGACAAAGGGCAGGGATGCTCTTTCCAAGCAGCCCAGAAAGACGTCGTTTCTGTTCAGGACAGGGCTGATCTAGATGGCATTCTGTCACGCTATCTGCTCCTTTCTTGTCGAAAGTGTACAGGAGCCTGGGGACTTTCTCTGCCCAGTCCTGTCCCAGCCTTCTTTATGTCTAAGACATTAATCCACATTTCTAACTTTACCTTAGATCACCTTCCCTAATGACCTGCCAAGATAATGTCTTCAATTTCTCTCAATAACTTCATAGTGGTCTCTATACTTTGCCTGTCTATGTTTTCCACACACACACAAACACCTTACCACAAGTTTAAGAAATTACTTTATAGGTTAGGGTCATGCTACTTGAACACACTCTAAATTGTTAAAGTTCAAATGGAAAATGTATTTTTTCAACATTTTGGGTTTTTTAAATATTTTATTATTTTTATGTGTATATATGGTTTGTCTGTATGCATGTCTATGCACTACATGCATGCAATACCCACAGAGGCCAAAAGAGGGGCTCAGATCCCCAAAAACTGGCCTTCTGGATAGCTGTGAGTGACTGCGTGGGTGGTCCATGGGAAGAGCAGCCAGTGCCCTGAACCTCGAGCCATCCCTTGTTGTTTTAAGAAGCAGTCTCCAGAGTCCAAGCTGACTCTAGCTCCTGGCAGTCCTTCTGCCTCAGACTTTTGGGTGCTGGAATGTTGGCTCTCAACACTCCTTCTGTTTTGTTTTGAGACAGGGTTTCTCTGTGTAGCCCTGGATATCCTGGAACTCACTCTGTAGACGAGGTGGGCCTCAAACTCATAGATTCACCTACTTCTCTACCTCTGGAGTGCTGGAATTAAAGGTGTGGCCACTACCTCCCGGCTTTCACACTACTTTTAAATCTAATTTTCCACATCTTCTTTGCACTACTACTTAGTTTCAACTTCAGTAACTATGCCTGTTGAAGGAATACACATGCCACTGATTTGTTGATGTATGTAAAAATCTAAGTTTCCATAAACTTTCAGTTTCCCAACAACCTCACCAAAAGAAACTCTGAATTTCCGAGACCATGATGAAGGGTCATTTGAGTATCAAACAGATGGAAGTCGTAGGAACAGTGCTCCATGACATCACTACAGATGACGTCACAGGAGCAGTGCTCCATGACATCACTACAGATGACGTCACAGGAGCAGTGCTCCATGACATCACTACAGATGACGTCACAGGAGCAGTGCTCCACGACATCACTACAGATGACGTCACAGGAGCAGTGCTCCACGACATCACTACAGATGACGTCACAGAAGCAGTGCTCCACGACATCACTACAGATGACGTCACAGGGGCAGTGCTCCATGACATCACTACAGATGGAGTCACAGGGGCAGTGCTCCATGACATCACTACAGATAGAGTCACAAGGGCAGTGCTCCATGACATCACTACAGTTGACATCACAGGAGCAGTGCTCCACAACATCACTACAGATGACGTCACAGGAGCAGTGCTCCATGACATCACTACAGATGACATCACAGAAGCAGTGCTCCACGACATCACTACAGATGACGTCACAGGAGCAGTGCTCCACGACATCACTACAGATGACGTCACAGGAGTAGTGCTCCACGACATCACTACAGATGACGTCACAGAAGCAGTGCTCCACGACATCACTACAGATGACGTCACAGGAGCAGTGCTCCACGACATCACTACAGATGACGTCACAGGAGTAGTGCTCCACGACATCACTACAGATGACATCACAGAAGCAGTGCTCCACGACATCACTACAGATGACGTCACAGGAGCAGTGCTCCACGACATCACTACAGATGACGTCACAGGAGCAGTGCTCCACGACATCACTACAGATGACGTCACAGGAGTAGTGCTCCACGACATCACTACAGATGACATCACAGAAGCAGTGCTCCACGACATCACTACAGATGACGTCACAGGAGCAGTGCTCCACGACATCACTACAGATGACGTCACAGGAGCAGTGCTCCATGACATCACTACAGATGACGTCACAGAAGCAGTGCTCCACGACATCACTACAGATGACGTCACAGGAGCAGTGCTCCACGACATCACTACAGATTATTTACTATGATTAGCTGTCTCATTGCTCTGCTACCAAATCAATTCACTTACTTTATAAAGCTTCATTTAGTGTACAACTTTTTCTTTTTAAAAAAATATTATAACCAATCACACACATACAAGGCTGGAATTGGCTCAGCTGATAAAGTGCTTGACTGCATGCATGAAGCTCTGAGTTTTACCCCCTGCACCACAAAATCTAGGTATGGAGCACACACCTGCAATACCAGCACTCTAAGTAAAGGCAGGAAGATCAGTAAGTCAAGGTCATCCTTGGCCAAAGAGTAAGTTTGAGGCCAGCCTGAGCTATGTGAAGAGTATCTCAAAAGTAAAATAAACACACATAAACAGTATTCTTTTATTTTTAGGCAATGGCCTATGAGTAAGTGATACCTGAATTTTAAATCTTTATAGTATAAAGCACCAGTCAATGAACTAGAAAACACAGTGAGAAGGAAATGTTTGACAGATACTAAGAGCCATGAATATTCAGTTGTCTTGAAATTTGAACAAAAACCTCTGCTGCCCTGTTTCTGCCCCATCAGTTGCAAATATCTTAGGATTATCACTGTAATACAGGAGAGAGAAGCGAATTATTAAATACTTATTAATATCCCAAAATGAAAGGATAGATGTCAACATTTTAAATAAAATATAAATGTTATCAGTAAAAACAAAATTAACAGCCAAGCATAGTGGTATACACTTTTAAACCTAGCAAGGAGGCAGAGGCAGGCAGATCTCTGAATTCAAGGCCAGCCTGGTGTAAAAAACAACTTCCAACACAGCCAGGGCTACACAGAAAACAAATATTCACTAGCAAAATATTTTTGGGTAAAAAACTTAAGAAGTCTATCTTTTGTTCATTAAAATTTCTAAATAATATTTGAAATT
The DNA here is from genome assembly GCF_037038515.1 of Microtus pennsylvanicus. Taxonomy (NCBI): domain Eukaryota; kingdom Metazoa; phylum Chordata; class Mammalia; order Rodentia; family Cricetidae; genus Microtus; species Microtus pennsylvanicus. The sequence goes on from NC_134583.1 coordinate 22,271,323, forward strand.
GAAAAAGAAAATAAAATTTCTATAAATGTGAGTCATCCCTTGGCTTACACAGACCCATTTTTCTTCTGCCTCAGAGAATACTGCCTGCCGTACTTACTTTTGTATGACGTTCTGTAAGCTTAACATCATCCCCAACTCTCCCTTCATCTTTTCTCTGTTCGCACGGCATTCAGCCAAGTACCGGAGCGCCTGCAGCAGAAACAACAGTCAATTCACACATCCAGACTGCTCGAAACTATGGTCACTTACAATTCACTGGGAGAGGAAAAAAAAATAAGTGTTTTTATTTTCAGCATCAATTAATTTTAAATTCTCCTTTAAATGTAACATTCAAAATAATCTCCTAGGAGCTGTGGTAACTGAATGTATCTTATGAAATGAATATTCCGACCTTATCCACAAGGTCAAATTAGGTTGTTTCACTTTTATTTATCATTTCATCTTTACAAGATCACAAGGAGCTATATTCCATTTATTAATCTCAAAAAGTAATTCCAACAGCCATCATGTCCCTGGATGCTTTCTACACATTAATTGAAGTAAACTGCTGGGGGACAAAGCATACAATGAACTTTATATAATGAACTGACTCCTGTTTTACTGTACTACACCTTTCCAATGTGTTGTAAGTCAAAAAACACGTAAGCAAACAAACAAAAAAAAAACAGGCAAAGCGGTGTACTCCCACAAGTACACCAGGAAGGAAGCTGGGGTAGAAGGATTTTCTCTGAGTCAGAGGCTAGCCATGACTGCATAGTAAGTTTTAGGATAACCTGGGCTACAGAAGGAGACCATCTCAAAACACCAGAATAAATAAAATGAAAATTACAAGATGAACTAACAGTCACAGCTCTGTACTTAGGAGATAAGCAAACTTTCCCAGGTACTGTTCTCTTACAACAGGCACATTTCCCCACTATTCCCTCGCACGCGGCTTCTTTGGGGTCGTCCGGCTGTTGACCTTTACAGTAAATGCTATCGTCTCAATCTACCTATCTTTCAGGTTTCTACTGGGTCTTCTGCCTTTCAAGTAAAAGTGCTGAGTCTATTAAAAATGTGTCAGCTATTAAGGCCACCAACTCAAGCACCTGTTTCTCTTCTTGTGATTATAAAGCTGTGACTTCTGCTTCCCTTAATGAAGGTTTACCTGATGTGCAAATTGCCCTTCCCTGTACTTGTGTCCTTAGGAAAAAGGGACGAGGCAGGTCCTGGAGACCCTTTCCTCACTGCACAGATAGCGGCAGTCTAGACGGTAGCACTCAGAGGAACTCAAATGGGCATGGTGGTTTTTGAGTCTATGAGGCAGACATCATACTGAGGAAGACACAGCAGTCATACTTGCAGAGAAGAGGCACACAGTAGTGTCCCAAACAGCAAGAATTCCAAAGATCTACAGAGGGGGCCAGAGAGTCTGTGTTTGAGTGGCAATCTGCAAATGCAAAGCGTGAAAGGCCACATGGTAAGGGAATACCATCACCAGAAACAGAGCTCAGGATGAGGTGGGAATAGTTTGGGATGGCATCTGCCAGAGGAACAAAGACCTCACCACCCATGAGGCATCAGGGTGAATGCCTAGATGTGTTTACCATGGCAACAGAGGCAGCACAGATTGCACACATTCTAACAAAGCCCAAAGCAATCTTGAAAAATCAAATTGGTCCCAAGTTACCTAAAAGCAACACTGAGAAAAGTTCAACAGCATTTATAAAAATATTTTCTTCTCTTTTTAAAGTTTTTGAGACAGAGTTTCTCTGTATAGCTCTGGCTGTCCTGGAACTCACTCTGTAGACCAGGCTGGTCAAACTCAGAATCATCTGCCTCAGCTTCCTAAGTGCTAGATTAAAGGTTTACCACCATGCCTAACTTAAAACAATTTCCAAAAACCTGACACATTAAAAGACTTTAATACCTGGCATAGGGAGAAAATCACCAGATCAGAAAAGATGCAGGTAAATGTAACCTATATCCAGAATAGTTAGGCAAAAAGTAACCAAAAGACACAAATCAAGGTAAAATAGAGATTATGAATTACAAAAACATCAAAAACAACTATTCTAGTACGTTTCATGTTTGAGGGTGAGGATGAAAAGAGAAATGGAAGTCATTAAGCAGGCAGACAACCTCTACAGGTCAAAACGTGAAACGAAAACAGTTTAGAAAACACAGTAACGAGCAGTGGACTCTAAAATACAGAAACTAGCCAAAATGAAGTGCAGAAAGGAAGAAAAGGGATTAAATACAGGGGCATAAAGGCTCAGTGTTGCAGTGTCAACAGGACAATACATGCTAACGTTATATGGACGTGAAGAAAAATAAAAACCTATGAAAAAATAGTGGATGAAAATTTCCTAAACCTCAGAAGATTTAAATCCAGGGACTCAAGAAATTCAACAAATTACAAATAAAATAACAATAAAAAGAAAATATACCTCAAAATCTAAAATATATATATCAGGCATTTCCTGAAAAACAGTAACGAGTTCACAGATGAAGTCACAAAAGTCATTTAGGGTTCCAAGATGATTCAGCAAATAAGACAATTCGAGTCATGGAAGCCAGATGACCTGAATTCAATCCCAACTTAAGTTTAATTCCTGTCCTGAGGTCAGTTCCCAGAGTATACAGTAGAAAATCCATCCTAGAAAACTGGTCTCTGACCTCCACAGGTGAGCAATGACACATGTGTATGCACACACAAATAAAGTGTTCAAATAAGTATAACACTTTCTTATTAGAAATCATATACGCTGGCAGCCTGATACAGTCAGTGGCTTACTCCTGTTTCCCCAGTATCCAGAGGCTAAGACAGGCAGATTGACGTGAGTTCAGGCAAGCCTGATTTACATAGCAAGTTCCAAGCCAGCCCTAGACTACAAGAGTGAGACCTTATTGGGGGGGGGGGGGGGAGGAAGGAGGGAAAGAGAACATATAATCCAGGAGACACACAGCAGCAATAATTTTTAAGTAGAGGAAGATAATAGCAAACACTGCAAATGTTAAAAAGAAAGAAAGAAAGAAGGAGGGAGGGAGGGAGAGAGGGAAAGAGGAGGGGAGGAGAGGGGAAGGGAGGGGAGGGAAAGGGGAGGGGAGGAGAGGGGAGGGGAGGGAAAGGGAAGGGGAGGGAAAGGGGAGGGAAGAGAAAAAAGAAAAAGAATTCCTCGGGCAGACAGGAAAGAAAAGGAGGCTAGTACACGTTAGTCTATGTTTGGGAATGAAGACCACTGGCAACAATGAAGATGAGAACAAATATAAAAGACATTTGAAACTGAACATGGATGCACATACCTTCAATTCTAACTCAGAGAAACAAACAAGGGGGGTTAACAGCTGAAGGCAACACCGGGTATGGCGGCACATGCCTTTAATCCCAGCACTCTGAAGACAGAGGAAGGCAGATCTCTTGTGAGTTTAAGGCCAACCTGGTCTACAGAGTAAAGTCCAGGCCAGCCAGGGTGATATGAGACCCTTTCTCAAAACAAAACCAGAATTGGAGACAAGCCTACACTACAGGGCAACAGCACTCCAAAAAATCCTCCAAACTCTCAAGTGACAGCTGGTTGTGGTAGCACATGCCTGTAATTCCAGCATTTGAGAGGCAGAGGCAGGCAGGACTCTTGTGAGTTCAAAACCAGCCTTACACAATGAGTGCCAACAGCCACGGCTATCTAGTGAGATCCTGTCACAGACAAAACAAACTGAATTTTTAAAAATTCAATATATTTTAAAGCTGAGTGCTAGGAAGTTATCCAGGTGCTTGCTTAGCATGTATGAAGTTCTGTTAATCCTGAGTATCACACACAAAGACTGAGAGCATACTGCTTAAAGCAATGTAGGCATATATACATAACAAAGATGGGAGAAAAGAAGGGGACATACATAAAGCATACGATAAAAGTGGACAAATAGGTCTGAAATGCATCTTATCAAACTGGGAGTGACCACTGAACTAAAATAACGTTCTGAAATTATCTTATGAAAGGGGAACTATTAAAATGCATACCTGTTTCTCATCCTTATTAGAACCGCAATCTACTGGCCTCTAGGTTTTCAGTAGCTCGCGCCTTCTATCTCCGCTCCCTCACTTCTCAGGCTGGCACCTATGATCTCACCACTTTAACCACTCTTGCCATGATCCTATTCTAACTTCCTTGCAGTCATTCTGTCCAACTTACCTGGCCAAGTACCAACCCTAGACAAATCCCTCAGAGCCTTAGCAAGCCTGAAGTGGGAAGAAAAGTAGTTTAATAATCCAGTCATAGGATCATATCAATCCAATACTACTACACTAGGCAGTTCTCAGCACTGCTGAGCAATTTTACCCTCCCCACAGTAAACAGCCTTTCCTAGTTTCTATACTTAGAAAATCCGCCTACAAAAAAATTACCTACTCAAGTCAGATGTGATAGTGCCATACCTGCAATCCCAAACTAAGGGAGATGAGACAGGACAGGTGATATATAGTAGGAGATTCTATTTCCAAAACAACAAAATAAAACACACAAAAAATACTGATGTGGTTTGAATCTGGAATATCCCCCAGCAAAGGGTCATGTTTTGAAGAGTTGATCTGGTTTGAAGCACCATTTTGAAGACTGTGGATCCTTTAAGGAAGGTCTGGCTGGATCACTGCAGGGGGGGCGGGGCTTTTGAAGGTTATACCCATCCCTAGCTGCCATTCATTCAGTTGTTTGACTGTGCCGTAAGGCGTCTACCACACATTCTCACCACCACAAACTCATGAGCTGAGCTGCTCTTGCCAAGCCTTCCCCAGCATGAACTAAGTCCCCTTGCAAACACCAGTCAAAGGACACCTCTCCCTCTTCTGCTGTGTATGCCAGTTATTTTATCAAAGGAACATCTCACGGCACACAGGCTGACCTTTAACTCCTCATCTTCCTGCCTGTCTTTTGAGCTAATAGAAATACTGAGACACACATAGAAAGTATGTGTGGTGACTCCCATGTACCCATCATCCAGCTTCAATAAGCGACAATCTGGTCCATAATCCTAACTGAACAGTAGAGAACATCTCATCTGTAGATATTTCACTACATCTCTAAGAAATTAGTTTGGTGTTTTTATTTGCTGTTCTGGTTTTAAAACAGGATACCACTATGTATATCTGGCCAACTTGGACCTCACTATGTAGACCATGAGGGACTTGTACTCAAGAGATCCACCTGCCTCTGCCTCCCAGTGCTAGGATTAAAGGTGGTGACACCATGCTCAGGAAGAAATTAGTTTTAGATTATCTTAATACTATTACAAAATTCTACACAAATGACCTTTTTAAAAAAGTAATGACCTTTTCTTCAAGTCTTAACACATTTTCACTTTCTAGCTAATAACACTTCGACAGCAAGGCATTTTTTGTTTTGCTCTGACAGAATCTCACTATATAGTTCTAACTGATCTGGAACTCACTACTGTAGATCATGCTGGTCTCAAACTCACAGAGACAAGCCTGCCTCTGCCTTTCAGGTACCAGAATTAGTGTGTGTCACCACACCTGATGGCATTAACCATCATACATGAAGCATTACATTTTTAATTTAATTTTTATATTAGTTATTTTGTATGCATGCCCCTGCACCACAGCACAATGTCTGGAAGTCACAAAACAGGAGATACAGAAGTTGGTTCTCTCCTCACAACATGTGGGTTCCAGGCATCAATTCAGGTCATCAGGCTTGGTGGCAAACACTTTTACCTGCCACCAAGCCTTCTCATTGGTCAAATGACTTTAAATTTTTTTAAATTGTTTTATTTTACTTATACGGGTATTTTGCTTCCCTGTATGCCTGTGTACCACAAACTAAGGTACCCTGCAGAGCTGTCTGAGCTCCTAACCGCTGAGTCATCTCAGCAGCCTTCACAGTGACATTTAGTGTCGTCTACTGAATACTGCACATTCACTTCCAGTCACTCAGAAGGTGAGGATGATGAATGTGTTCAAATCAGGATAGAAGTCAGGTCTACGGATAACGTCTGACTGACACGCCCCTTAAAACGTGTGACGGTCACTTCCATCGCTGCTCTCTCCTCCACTCCAGCTGCCTTTCTTTTCTAAACGAAGTGCTACTGAAGGGCCCAGATTTTACCTGTCACACAAAAATTCCTCCATTCTGGATCTGTCTGATGGTCTTGTTACTCTTTAACATATTTCTCTACCCTCCACATTTCTCATAAACCCTTTTGAATCATTAGCTTTGATCCTGTTTATTTTCTTTCCTTTCTGTCCTCCTTACATTAAAATAAGTGTTATGTCCATCAACTAGTGGATGGATAAACAAAATGGTGTTTGAGATATTACCCAGACACGGAAAGAAACAAAGCCCTGAAACATGTGGAGGTATATCTGTTCAACATAATATAAATGAGGCCAACGTCACGAACATTACCTATTATATGACTGTATCTACAGGAAAACTCCATAGGTAATTTTGCAGAGTAGCAAATACACAGTCCAGTACTGCCTACACAAGGGGGGAAGAAGAGGTGACCAGTACAGCACTCTCTGAGGTGATAGAAAGGTCCGAAAGTAATCCCAACACCTGAGAGGCTGACTCAACAGGGTCTCAAGATCCAGGTAGGTCTTAGAAACATTAACAAGACTATGCCTCAAAACAATTTAACAAACTAAAACATTCCAAAATTGACTAAAGAGATGGCTGTACCACTCTAGTCAATTGAGTGAATAAAAGTCACTCAACTGTATACTTTAAATGCATGAACTTTATGAAGGTACAGGAACTACATCTTTAAAAGCTGTTATGAACCAGATGGGGTTCGGTCCATCTGTAATCCCAGTACTGGGGAAGATGGGCCAGGATAAGTGAGTTCTAGGTTAGCCAGCGATACAAAGTGAAATCCTGTCTCCATCTCCCTTTTCACAAAAAAAAGCTGTTATGAAATTAAAAATAAAAAATAGTATCTTTTGGGTGATGGATGTAGTTTAGTATGGCATGTACTTAGCATTCATGACACCCTGATTTCAATTCCTTGTACTAAAAAGTACCTTTCTAACTCCAGTTCTCTCAAGTGATGAGCTAGGGGACATAGACCAGTAACAGGACTTGATTAACATGCATCAAACAAATGTGGGAGGGCAGTAATGATCTGGGTGTGGTGGTATACGTCTACAGTCAAAAGATGACCTGAGTCCAAGAGCTGGAGAACAGCCTGGTCAACATAGCAATATCCCACATCAAAAAGAAAACACAAATAATAGATCATCATGTTAATTAAAAATACCAAGTACCAGAACATTCTATTTACATGTTACATAGTTACCACTTACATTAAAGAACCAAATCAACATGTGGCTATTTATGTTAAGATTTACATGTCATAATTTCCATATTTTTATATGCCAAAATAAAGACTGCATGATCTAACAATGTCCTTTAGTCTTTTACCATGTTATCAAAGGTGTTTGAAAATTCTTACTCGCAAAATTAAAGCACCGAGACTGAAAATATTAAAAGCAACTTACAAGCAAAGCTGAGTGAACAACAGGGGGGTTGGGATGGTCCATAAATAAAATAAGGCCAGGCAGACATCCCTGATCCTGGACGATGGCTCTTCTATTTAGTGGATCTGCTGCTAAATCCCGTAGCTGGTTAACTACCGACAGAGCATCAGGCTCTTCATTCATAGTAGAAGATGAATTCATCTTTTATGACATGCACATGAATAAAATCTTCTTAAATTCTGTAAAAAAGAAAAAGCACGGTTAACAAAATTAGTTCTAGTCTGCCAAGGTGACTCGGATCCCATCTGCTTAGACTTGTACTTGCTGAGGCGGGGTCTCACACAGTCCAGACTGGCCTCAGACTACCTATGTTGCTGAGGCTGTCCTTATACTCCTGATCCTCCTGCCTCTACTTCTCAAAAGCTAGGGTTACAAGCATGCGCCAACTATGCCCAGCTATGGTGCTTTTAAAGTAACTGCATTATAATATCTTTAGAAGGAAGCAGATGAATCTAAATCACACACAAAAATAAGAACTGGCAATTCCAGAGTTTGTGAAAAATAAAATGAACATAAGCTGAAGGAAGAAATCAAGTTATTTATATATGCAAAAGAACATATGTCATCCTCAATATTCCAATAAATCTCATTTTAGCAATACATATTTTAACACTATGGTTCCAATAAACAAGGTCTTTATGTACAAGCTTGTAACCTTTGCTCTCCTTTTCAAACTGTAACACTGCCAGGACTTTTCCTTTCCTGAAACATTTCTAGGCTAAAACAAGTGCCTCAAGGGAAGTGGTGAGCTGACAGCTTGGGTTTTCATTGCTTGTCTATGGGGAGGGGTTGGGAGACACAGCAAACTATCTACAAAAGACAAAATCTCCAAGGGAAAAGGGAGCACCAAAGGACGTCCTTGCCAGACACGACGGCATCTGTGGTCCACGCGACCTTGTAGACTGCAGCAGAAAGATACGGAGCTCAGGATCACCGGGGTGACTTACTAAGACTCTGTCAAAACAAAAATTTTACTCAAGCAACTAGCTAAATGGTAGACCACTGCCTAGTATACATTACTTAGTTCCTGAGTTCAATCCCAAGATCAGGGAAGAAAATTAAAAAGGGCTTCTCTGCAAGAAACCAAGAGCCCAATATGTATGACCTGTCTGTGCCTCAACCATCATGCAGCTGGATCCATCTCTGTATCTGCCACCTCCTGATGTCTAACAGAAACACATCGAGAAGAGGGGACAGTCAGACAAGTTAAATGTCTGCTCCAAGTCGATGTGTCTCAGTACAGACTGGGGGGAGATCTTACTTATTAGTATTGTGTTTCTCAGCAGTCTTTCTACTTTCCAAACCCTCCTTCCAAACTCAGCATATTTTTTTCTCCATATAAGTAACCAGCATATCTGGGTTTGGTAGGTCACACCTATAATCTCAACACACGGCTTCAGGAAGGCGGGAGGATCATGAGTTCATGAGTTCAAGGCATAGGTTACAGGCAAGTCTCTGCCTTAAAAAACAGAGCATTTGTGAAAACCTAATGTACAGGTCATGTAAAAGACAAAGAAACAAACATTAAGAAGCAAGTTTTGCCCGGGCGGTGGTTGAGCACGCCTTTAATACCAGCACTTGGGGGACAGAGGCAGGCGGATCTCTGTGAGTTCGAGGCCAGCCTGGCCTACAAAGAGAGTTCCAGGAAAGGTTCCAAAGTTACAGAGAAACCCTGTCTCGAAAGAAAGGAAGGGAGGGAGGGAGGGAGGGAGGGAGGGAGGGAGGGAGGGAGGGAGGGAGGGAGGGAGGATTTTAAAATCTACACCATCAATCAATAAGAGTTTGCATTACATTTCTTATTCTGAAGAACATACAAGTGTTAACTTGCATAAATGGATAAAGTCTTAAAAGTCCAGAAAAGTTTACTGAAGTTATTTTGTGGGAAAAGGCAACAAAGTAGCACATACAGACATGTACAGAGATAGAGAGGTAAGTATGTCCCAGCCAGGAGCTCATGCCTGTGGCCCCAGGCCTCTTAGAGGCTGAGGCAAAGGTCAGCCGCACTGAGGACAGCAGGACCCTGAATCACAAAAGGTCCTTCCTAACACTAGTATGTGGATAGAACACTGACTTGAGTTCTATCCGCCTGCTGCAAAAGATACACCTCCAGATTCTTCGTGCATTCAAGAGGTCTCCCAGTCATAGCAGACCGAGGTTTGGTCCCTTAAATGACTGGAGAGATGGCCCAGCAGATGAGTGCTCCCTGCTGTTCAAGAGAACAGAATGAGTTGCCAGCACCTACACCAGGAGGTTCACAACAGCAAGGAACCTCAGCTCCAGGGCACCCAGTGCCTCTCCTGTCCTCAAAAGGCACCCCCACACATGTGGCATACACTCACATACATACAGGCACACACACACATGCACATTAATAAAATCTTTTTTAAAAAGCTATAATGTCATGGAAACCCTTTGCACTCTGTGTCAATGTGCACAACTATAAAATGAGGCTGACAACACAAACTATAAAACATCATACCGTATAAATAAAATGACAATGCATACATACAAAGAGCTTTGTCTACGCCTTCCACATATTACATGTTCAATAAAAGGTAGTTTTCAGTAGAAACTGATAAAAACTGGTAAGATTATTCAATAAAAAGTGTTAGAGTAACTACTTAGCAATGTTATTAAAACCAGTAATGGTCTTTAACTCACACCATATTTGAAAAGAAAAAAAATATATACATTAATGATTTTAATCTCCAAGCAAATACAAAGAACTCAGGGAAAAGACTTTATAACAATAAAACCTTTATCAAGTAATTATCTTAGAATCAAAATATTATGGTTATTTTTGCCACTCTGAAAGTCAGGATAAAAGGCGGCACTGGATCGAGCACATGATAAACTACCAGGTTTAGGGCTGGTGGTTTCTCAGTCATTCCATCAGCATCTGAGCAGCCCTGCTTATAAATACAGCTTACCCAAGGGTTTGTACTGTCAGTGGCACAGGCTCAAGCAACCTGCAGGAAGAACCAAATACTCAACCATGCATGGTGGTCCATGCCTGCAAACCCTGCACTTGAGAGAGTTGAGGCAGGGGAAAGCGGTTCAAAGTCATCCTCAAGATATATAATATAGCAAGTGAGGTCAGCCTTTGCTACCTGAGATACTGTATTGGAAAACAGAAACAAAACCACACATCAGTTAGACTCGCTACCAAACTTGACAACTAAGTCCTACCTCTGGGACCCAGACAGTAGAACAAAGAACCTACTCCCACATCGTGCCCTCTGATTTCCACCCTTGGCACACTGTGACATGTGTGCCAATACATACCTAAACCTGCATACAGTAAATAAATGCATGTTAACACACACACAACAAAAACAAAAACAAACACTACTTTGGCTTTTTCACAGAACCCAGGCCGTCCTTGAGACTATAGAGTTCTAGAAATTTTGGTCTGGTTTTTCGAGCCAGGGTTTCTCTGTGTAACAGCCATAGCTGTCCTGGAACTAGCTCTTGTAGCCTCGAACTCAGAGATCCACCCGCCTCTCCCTCCGGAGCACTGGGATTTAGAGTTCTGTTTTTATCTGCCACCCTTGGATAACTACTCAATGGATATTATCCCTTAAATGTTGTACATAATCTTCCTGATCCTTTGGAATGTCCTGAAGTCAAAATATCCTAAAAGTCCCACCTTCAAACCCTAGTGAGAAACGCTCAAGCTAAAGTCTGTCTAGGAAGAGTCAGGAATATCAGGCAGTGACAAACCCAACCGCAATGAGCAGAGCTGTGGTCAAGGGCATGTCAACTACAACTTTAAATGAGGCAAGAAAAAGCAGGCTGGAGCTCGGATTTGCCCTCCAAATTACAGGTTTGATGTAAAACTTCAGGGCAGAGTTATTCAATGCCAAAAGTTCATCTTATTTTAATATCTTGACAACATCAGATTACAGACACCCCTTTCTAACTATGTCATCTGAATCTTTTAAAATAATCAATATTTCTGTAGACTGATAAGTTCACAAAAGCAATTTTTATTTTATTTTGAGATATCTCATTGACCAGCCCAAAGTAGGCACCCCCTTGCTAAAGCCCTCAATGCTGAGATGGCAAGAATACACCACCATGCCTGTCAAAACAATGATGTCATAAGAGTTACACTGGGCTTAAGAAGGTGGAAACAAGCTTGAGGATAAAAGGGTACTTGTCTAGCATTTGCAAGGTAGTGCCACATATACATACAAAGAAGGGAAAACAGGAAGGGGAGAAGGAAGGGGAGGAGGAAGGAGGAGAAGTAAGAGGAGGAGGAAAAACACATTCTTCTCTCTGCTTCTGAAGTACTAGGGTTATGCTGCCTGGCTTAAACGTTAGAACTGGGGGATGACGAGATGGCTAAGCAGTTAAATGCACAGACTGCTCCTGCAGAGGACCCAAGTTCAGCTCCAAACATTCATGATTGGTAACTTCAGTTCCAGGGTATTCTGTCCTCCATGGGCACTTGCACTTATGTACACATACCCACACTCATAGAAATAAAAACAAATCTTTTATTAAATTAGAGTTTTAAACACAACCTTTTTTACTGAATATACTCAGTATGGTTTTTTTTTTGTTACCTATCAAGTAAACTTAAATCGTATAATGAAGATATTTGCCTTCACAAGCTGGAAAAATGGTTGTAAGTGATTATTGAGGGATTCACTCCACAATTCCTCCATTTAGAATTTAGTTGACCTCAAAATAAACAGAGGAAGGGAATGAATGAGAGCAACATATAGTGACATATGAAGATGCCATTATGAAATCCATTACTTCACATGCTAATGTAAGACAGTTTTTTAAATTCATTGGTGGTACACTAAAAATAACTTTAGGGCTGATGATGGTTCAGTTTATAGTGTCTGCTGTGCAAGCATGAAAACTGCGTTTGCATTCCCATCACCAAATGTAGAAGCAGGGTAACGCAGTGCATGTACGTAATCCTAGCTGCAGAAGTGGAGACAGGTGGATACCTGGAGGTTCGGTGACAGACCTATCACAAAGAGTAAAGTAGAGGAAGACTTACAAGACACCTGATATTGATCTTTGGCATCCGCATATGTGCACAGACACATACACACATCCTTATGCACGCACCCACTTGAAAACACACACACACACACTTGGGGAGATGACTCAGTGGATAAAGGGATGAATGAGCAAGCCCAAGAACCTCCATTTGAATCTCAAGCACCAACGTAAAACAAGACAAACAAACAAACAAAACCCATGCACAGTGCCATACGCTGGTCATTCCAGGGCTGGGGCTGCAGAGAGCCCTGGAACTCACACATCAGCCAAATCAATGAACCTCCGGGTTCAGCAAAAGACCCTGCTTCCAAAACTAAGGTAGTAAGAGATGGAGGAAGATACTCAAAGTTAACCTCCACAGGCATTCACACACACACAATATACATGCACATATACACAACACACACATACAGTGCACACATACCCAAACAAGTACACAGCACCCACAAAGAGAATTTAAAATAACTGAAATCCTGATCGGAGCAAGTTTATAGTAGATAATGAACCACAATGAAGATTGAAACAAACAAAATCCTTCCCTTACTTTCTACAGTAAATACCACACTAGGTCAAATGCAAATATGTTTGCTCATTTGTTTGCTGGTTGTATTTTCATCCAAAGCATTAATGGCAAGCACAGACCTGGACAATTTCTTGCTGGGCAGTGGATGAGCATGCCTTTAACCCCAGCACTCAGCAGGCAGAAGCATCTCTGTGAGTTTGAGGCCAGCCTGGTCTACAGAGCGAGTTCCAGGACAGTCAAGGCTACATTGAGAAACCCTGTCTCGAAAATAAATAAATAAAAATAAAAAAAGATTCTTTGAGTGTCTCCAAAACGTCAATAGATAGTTTTGAAGGCAAGACCTAAGCTCAAGCACGGCAAATGATTTCTGGTGCAGAGAGTAGCCTGAAACTATACTGGTACATATACGTGAATGCCTCGAAACAAAGTACTGAAGTAGGGCTGGAGAGACGCTCAGCAATGAGAACACAGGCTGAACTTCCAGAAGTCCAGGTTCAATTCCCAGCACTTAGACAGCAGCTTACAACTGCAAATTCAGTTCTAGGGTATCCAATGCCCTCTTCTGGTACCAGGCATGCACACTGTGCACAGACATACATGCAGGCAAAGCAATCACTGAAAAAAAATTTTTTTTAATTCTTAAGAGAACACTGAAAACTAAAACTCTCCAAGACACTAATTATTGAGCAGTGGGATACTGTGAATCTGGCTGTTTGTTTCAGCTTTATTATTATTACCAAAATGAATAAGCTGGAAAAAACCTTCCTTCCAAACAAAGAAAGTTACTGGAAGGTCTTCATGGCAAATGAAGAAAAGCGGAGAAAACAGGGGTGAACCTTACACAGAACAGCTCCAGCAACTGTGTGTGAATAAACGGAAGGGTTTTAACCGTCAGCAGTAAATTAACATGTCTGTAGTCTTAGTTTGCTCTTTTACCTTTAAAGTCAGCACCTGATGGCTTACAAGACAATTTGGAAACACCGTAACTAATGATGCCTATTTTAAGATTTGGAGCTAAGTTAAAACTGTTGAGAGGCATATTTCATTTTTGAAAAAGAAAAGCCAGTCTTGCAAAATGACAAAACTGTGAAAAAACTGTGTCCTTGCCTTTCTGTATCTCAGTCTCAGAAGGCATATAATGTATGCCTTTACCTTTTCTTCTCCTTACTTAGCCCTGGTTGGCCTATATAAATGAGACTCGCCTAGAACTAACAAAGATCTGTTTGCCACTACCTCCCGAACACCAGGATTAAAGGCATACAGCATCACTACCCAGCCTTATTTTCTCTTCCTTTGTTCTATCTGGACAAACACAGTCCTCAAACTTTAATGCGCACTGCAATCACCTAAGGAATCTTGTTAAAACGCCAAGTTCAAGCGCAGTGAGTGCAATGGGGTCTGGGAATCTGAAATGTCCAACCAGCTTCCAGATGAGGGCTATGCCGCTGACAGGCAGGCAGTCTTAGGAGCACGGGGCATGTGAGACATCTGTACTTGGGCAGATGTCGGTCGGATAGGTTCTTCTCTTCCTTCAGCCAAGAATCACCACTTAATTCATAGACGTATTTAGCTCTCACGTGCTAACAGCTGTGGCGGGTACAAACCTAGCCTAAGTCCTTAAGGAATTAAGTGAGGTTGAAAAGCCAACACCGCCACCAAACACTGAGATCCGATCTGGCTTCTCCTTGCGATTAACTAACTGTAACTCTCTGGGAATTGAGTTACCTCCTCCAAGCCTCAGTTTCTTCATATAACAGTCTTGAGTGAGTTTCAGAGTGACAGGAAATAAGAACACAAGACAGGAAAAATTTCGGGCAAGCAAGCAAGCACAGAACAACTGACCCAAGCGGGGCCTTCGACTGCAAGCGCTGGCACGAAAGGAGCCGCTAACTGCCCGAATGCCCACCACCTGTAGACACGGGTGTCTCTTGAATGAAGGCCTGCGCGCTAAGACTGGCGGATGGACGGGATTTACAGATAGCACGCCGACAAGACGAAGCAAAAGCAAAGAGGCAGACGACACCCGCTACCCGTAGGGCAGGCTGGCTGGTCAAAGTCGGAGGCGGGGAGGAGAGCGAGCGTCCCGCGGGATGCTGGCAGGAGGCGAGCGCAGCGGCGGGCCCGCGGTGCGGCGGCCGCCTCCGGGCCCCAGCCTGCCCCCGGCTCACGTACCCTGCAGAGCTCCGGGCGTCCGGAGCCAGCCGCAGCATCAGAGCCGCACCCGCGAGGGCGCACGACCGACGGCGCGGCAAGCCCTAGCCGGGGCCTGACTCAAAGAACCACAGGCTTGTGCCGCCGGCGGAGGAGGATCAGCAGGCTCCGCGGTGACCCTGTCACCTCTGCTGGCTTTGTCGTCCCATTGGCTGAGAATGCGTCCAACGTGAGGAGGGATATCCAATCAGCGAAGGGATATTTTTCAAGCCCACTCTCTCATTGGTTAACTAGCCGGGACCAATGATATCTCAGAACACTGAATTGGACCCAAGAGCTCGCCGTCCACCGAGAACTGCCTAAATTTGCATTCCTCGCTGTTCCGGGACTACATTTCCCAGAGTTCCCGCGGCAGAGCGACTGCGTTTAGAAATTCAAACCGAATATTCCGTCTACAGCAAGTCTTCCAGGTCTAATAAAACAACCTCGTAATCCTTCATCCGCGTCTGTGAGTCTTTACTCAGAATCTTCAGACGTTTCCTTGTAGTTTTTACTATGAACGTCGGCACTCTGGCGTCCTTCGATTTCGTTCATTTCTTGTTAGTGTCGCTTTCTAGCAAAGTTAAGGGCGCTAAGAGCTTTCGGGTTGGCTGGGGTGATTTGACTTTGGAACGAGTTTGTCTTCTTTCTTGTAAGGGTCTTCTGTTAGCTTCTCAAGTTCATCATGAAGTTTTGTTAATCCCGCTTTCTACTTATCAGGGTAAACACATACTTGTTTTATCGATAGTAGTCACTGAGAGGTCGCTTTAGATACACACTTTAGTTTCCAAAGTATTTCTCGAATTGTAGCCAAATCACGCAGGCCAATCTAAAAAATAATGCATCCATTACAACCATTGTGGATTTTCTCTTTTACTGTCTAGTTCTGACGTGTAGTTCACATACTAAAGTTACAGAGATTGGTTGTCGTCGCAAGGAATTTGAAGGGGCTTTAATTTGGAAAAAGCGTGGAAGAGTACCAGACTGCACTCTAAATTTTTATCTTCAATATTTTGTAAGTGAATTTATAAACCAGACGTCCAAGGTGGCCCAGGCCTGTAATCCGAGCACTAAGTAGGCAAAGGCTGACGGAGGATCATTCCAGAGTCAAGGCCAGTTTAGGCTAAATAGAGCTTCACAGAGACCTCGGCTTTAAAAACAAAGCAGCAAAAGAACCCGTGTGGTTGAGATTCTTTGTGTTCCCTTGTTCTTGGTTATCGTATTATAATTAACCTAAAATAAAAATAGAAGCAAAGTAGAACTCAGTAGGAAACAATGACACGTCTCTATTGCTAGCTGTCCTAGGGCAAAAACAAGTCTGGCGTGCTCTATTCCCCAAGCCACGAGGGGGAGTGTGCTAAGAGAACGTTAAAACTGTGAGTGTAGAAAACAGGAAAAGGAAAGGAAAGGAAGAAAAGTAAATACACTAAGTCCAAAGGGTATACCCGGTTAAACATAACCTCTCTGGTTGAATAAATGAAAAATTGTCTAATATTCTAATAAAAGGTAACTCAGGAATCTAGAAATGTAAATTTATTATTTTGGCTAAGGTTAATTTGTAGATTAAGAAAAGACATAGAGTATTCTTTCAAATAGTAATTACTGACAAGTTTTTGACACTGTTGGGAAAATATATTTCACAAAGACTTTATCCACTGGAAGTTCCCATCTAAAATTGAATGCATTCACACTTCTGCCGTTAAAGCTCTGAGGGGCTAAGCTTTCTGCACACTGCCATTACCAAGAAGAGATGGCTGGAACTAAAAAGCAAAGGATGCCTTAAAAAAATACTTAGTGCTTCCTGAACTCGTGTAGGTTGGTTACAAGCCTCAGGGAAGTCTTGAAGTTTTTATGAATTCTCATTCATGATTTTGAAGTGTCTGAACCAGACACTTATGAAGCTATGATACCTACCATTATGAGTCATAGATTGAGTCTTAGGTATCTTGCTACAGGACAGGCTGGAATGTAAGTTTCTCAATCGCGGTGTTGCTTCAGACACTATTCAGACCCTGTCAGTTTTATTTACCCATCATCTTTTGAATCCACACACTGTGCCAGAGACAGTCTGTGGTTCAAAGAGCAGGAAAAGCAGTCCTTCAGAGAGCTCAGAGTCAGGGGCTCCAAGAGCACTGGCTTCTAGCATTTTGAGATCAGACGGTCCTTTTTCAGTTTTGAAATTTTTAATCCTACTTATTTTTAATTTTCTTACAGGTATATGATATATGTCAGGAATATTACCCTCCCACCCATATCCTCTCTCTGCCTTTTAATTGTCCTTCCAATTGTCCCCCTTTGTTCCCCAAGACAGTTTCACATCTACTTTCATGCCATGTGTACATTCATGATTTTACGTGATCATGTAAAACTTAGGAACTGTAAACAAGAGAAAATATATTTATCTTCCTGAGACTGGCTTAATTCATTTAATATAATTGTTTCCAATTATGTCTATTTTCCTACAAGCAATATAACTTCATTCTTTATGACTGAAAAGACTCCGTTGTGTTTCCCTACCTCATTGTCTTTATCCAGCTGGCTTGCTTTCATCATTTAGCAATTATGGATAGTGCTGTAGTAAGCATTAATGTGCAAATGTCTCTTAGATACTTTGTCTTAGTGTCCCTCAGATAAATACATGGGTGTGGCGCAGCCTGGGTTATATGGTAGACTGATATATAGTTTATTGGGAAACTTCCATACGGATTTCCAGAGTTGCCAGGCTAGGTTACGTTGCCAACAGCAGGAGATAAGGTTCCCTTTCATCCACATCCTTGCCAAGATTAGTCTAATAACGCTCTGACTCAAATACAATGGAATTTCAACTTGGTTTTGATCTGCATTTCTCACATAAGCATGGTGATGGATAGGTCTTTCTACCTTCTAGTATCTTCTTCAATGTCTTTTTTGAGTATTTTAAAGGTTAAGTTGTTCACTGTATTGGTTTTTTACTTCCTTAGTTAGATTTATTCCAAAGTGATTTTCTGTTTGCTTGCTTGCTTATTTCCTTTTCACGGCAATTGTGCCTTGGGTTGCTTCCCTGATCTATTTCTCAGCATGTCAACTAACCCTTTTGAATTTCCTAGCACTTGGTATGTTGAGTCTGGAGGATCAGGAGTTCAAGGCCATCCTTGGCTATGTGGTGGGTTAGAAGCCAACCTGAGCTACAGGAGACCCTGTCTCCAAAAAAGGAAAAAACTGAGCACTTAGCTCACACATATGTATTTATTCATAAATTCTAATCTTAAATTCTACATACTATCAAATACATATATTTTAAAGCATACAAAATATAAATTGTTAAATTATTAGAAATAAGGATAAATAGAAGCTCCAGCTGGCCATCTAGATGAAAATAAATTTGAATATATGCATCCTTTTCCCAAAAAAGTTCCAGGTGAATTAAAAATCAGATCTTCAGAGCTATATAATCTTTATTTTCATCAAATAACATTGCGGCAGCTCAGGCTGGCTTCAAACTTGTGATACCCCTGCCACAGCCTCACAAGTGCTGAGGTTACTGGCCTGCGCCACCACACCTGGTCCTTAAGGACTGCAACATACAACCTAGATATGAGGTGCAGGGATGGTAACTTAAACAAAAGAGGAAGAAAAAGAAAAAAATAGAAGTTCTGCACTCAGGAGGCAGAGGCAAGTGGATTTCTGAGGTCATGGCTAACCTGGTCTACAGGGCAAGTTTCAGGACAGCCAGCACTACACAGAGAAACCCTGTCTCAAAAAAATAACAACAAAAGTATTTTTGCTGGACCAGGGACAAAAATACTGGGAGTTTAATGACATCCTTGGCTATTAGTGAGTTTTAGGCCAGCCTGGACAAAATAAGACTGTATCTCAAAAAACCTACAGCTAGACAAGCAGGATGGCTCAGCATATAAAGGCACTCGCCCCTGATAATGCAAGCCTGTCCTAGCTGGCTCCCTGGAATGTTTATTAGTTACTTTCTGTTGCTGTGGTGAAATTCCATGACCAGAAGCAACTTTGAGGAGAATGGGGTTAAGTCATGGAGGTGTACAGTCAATCAAATTAGGCTAGACATGGCAGCAAGAGCTGGTGGGGTTAAGTCATGAAGGTGTACAGTCAATCAAGCTAGGCTAGACATGGCAGCAAGAGCTGGTGGCCCACAAGCAGTCAGGAGGCAGAGAGACCACTTTCTGTCTACTCACAGTGTTTTAATTGGGGTTTCTATTTCTGGGCTTAAACACCACGGCAGAAAGTGATTTGGGGAAGACAATGTTTATGTCAGCTTACAGTTCTTCACCACAGCCAGGCGGTGGTGGCGCACACCTTTAATCCCAGCACTTGGAAGGCAGAGGCAGGCGGATCTCTGAGTTTGAGGACAGCTGGGTCTACAGAATGAGTTCCAGGACAGTCAGGACTACACAGGGAAATACTGTCTCAAAAAACAAAGCAAAACAAAATCTTCACCACAGTCCACCACCAAAGGAACTCAAGGCAAGAACCTCAAGACTGGAACTGAAGCAGAGGCCATAGAGGAACACTGCATACTGGCTTGCTCATCATGGCTTGCTTAACCTACTTTAGTTGTTTAAAAAAAAACTATTATTTTTATTGAGTTATATATTTTTCCCTTCTCCCTTTCCTTCCTCTCTCCTCCCCTTCAACCTTCTCCCATGCTCCCCATGCTCCCAATTTACTCAGGAGATCCTGTCTTTTTCTACTTCCCATGTAGATTAGACCCAGGTATGTCTCTCTTAGGGTCCTCTTTGTTGTCTAAATTTTCTGACGTTGTGGACTGTAGGCTGGTTTTTCTTTGCTTTAAGTCTAAAAGTCACGTATGAGTGAGTCCATATGATATTTGTCTTTCTGGTCTTGGTTAGCTCACTCATTATGATGCTTTCTAGAGTCATCCATTTGCCCACAAATTTCAAGATATCATTCTTTTTTTATGTTATGTGGTACTCCATTGTATAAATGTACCACATTTTCCTTATCCATTCTTTAGTCAAAGGACATTTAGGTTGATTCCAGGTTCTGGCTATGACAAACAATGCTGCTATGAACATAGTTGAGCATATGTCTTTGCGGTATAATTGAGCATCCTTTGGATATATGCCCAAAAGTGGTATTGCTTGGTCTTGAGGATGGTTGTTTCCTAATTTTCTGAGAGATCACCATACTGATATCCAAAGGGGCTGTACCAGTTTGCACTAGGTGTCATGGCACACACCTTTAATCACAATACTTAGGAGGCAGAGGCGGATGAATGTCTGTAAGTTCAAGGCCAGCCTGATCTACACAATGAGTCCAGGGCAGCCAGAGCTATATACTGAGACTCTGTCTCAAAAAACAATCTTTATAAAAGAATTTAGGCGTTGGAAAGATGGCTCAGTATATAAGAGTACATACTGCTCTTACAGAGGAACTCAATTTGGTGTCTAGAATCTACATTAGACAGCTTATAATTGCCTGCAAGTCTAGCTCCAGGAGATCCAACACCCTCTTCTGGAATCTGAGAGAACCTGCATGAATATAACACAAACATAAAAATAAATCTCAAAAAAGAATCTAGCCAGGCACAATAGTGCACATCTTTAATTCCAGCACCCAGGAGGCAGAGGCAGGTGTATCTCTGTGGGTTTGAGGTCAGCCTGGTTTACAGAGACAGTTCCAGGACAGCAGGGTGAATAGGCTAAAAGAGAAACCTTCTCTTGCAAAAAAAAAAAAGAGCAAAATTTAAAAAAGAAGAAGGAAGGGAGGAAGGGAAGGAAGGAGGAAAGAATAAAGGGAGGAAAGAAGGAAAGAAAAGAAAAAGAATGAATCTGAAGATTTTAAGGTCCTAGTAATCTCCAAAACAGTGCATACTATTCCTACTGTTATGGGTTACTCACGAGAACTGGATGGTTGCAAAGGGAAATTAAGCCATAGCTAAGCTATTAGCTTGTAGTTGATTGTTTCTTTTTTTTTTCTTTCTTTTTTTAACTCTTTGGGGGCCTGTCACCCAGCTCCCAAATAAATATATGGAAACTTATTCTTACTTATGAATGACCGGCCTTAACTTGGCTTGTTTCTAGTCATTCCATCATGAAAGACCTGAATAACAGCACCCCCATTCAGCACAAAGCAGTTTGGAGAGAAATAACTGCACCCATATTCCCAAACATTGTTTATAAATGTTCTTTTACATTCCAAGGTGGATATGATATAGATATGAATAATTTACAATGATATAAATTTTGCTTTATTGATATAAATTTAAGGTCAATTTTGTTATATGTATTTCTGCTCTTAATTAAGGTATTGTGATTGTGTAGTTCATTTAAAAATGTAATGTATAATTAGGAAATATAGGTTCTTAATGGATAATCATCAATAATCAAACTTGTAGTCATGTTAGTTAGATTTTCTAGATATATAGAGATATATTTCAGTTAGATAGACATTCTTCATATCTTTCAAAGACTACAGAATGTGGCATTTAATGTTTTAATAACTTAGGGCTTTTTATGACAATGAGACATGTCTACTCCTGGCAGCACCAGCTACTTCAAGAGGAAGACGGACATTGAAGAGGCTTCTTATGGAGTTGGTTAGCCATCTGGGCAAGAAACTGCTCTTGCCTGGGCTGTTGCATAAACTGGACACAAAGAACCCGCAGAGAGAGGACTGCTGAACTTGCCTAAAGGTGAGATGATCCTTTGGGGTTCCTGATTTATGAAAGAGTCTGAGAGACATTCTGCAGGATACAAAAGAAAGTGGCTGAACTGTCTTTGAAATTTCCTGCTTCATGGAAATGTCTGCTGGATACTATGGGCCTGTAGGCTGAAGATGGATGCCCCAACGGTACAGGGGAACTTTGGGTGACTGTCCAGACAGCGAGATGTCTCTGTCATTTCTAGAGTTTTGGAAGCTGCTTACAATGTACTTCCTGTTTACTTAGGTAATATTATATCCTTCTGAAGTTTTTGATGGAGTTGAAGAATAGATAGTTATAGTTTTCCTTAGTTATGATAAAAGATAAAATAGATAGAAATATTGTGACTGTAATTCTTGCTTGATAACTCTTTTGTTATATGTAATTTTACTATGTTAAAGTGAAAGCCTTTCTTTTTTGTTTAAACAGAAAATGGGGAAATGGTGTAGGAGGGTCTTCTTTCTATGTGTTGCTTTCATTAGTCAAATAAAGAAACTGCCTAGGCCTTTTGATAGGGCAGAACTTAGATAGGCAGGGAAGACAGGACTGGATGCTGGGAGTAAGAAGGCAGTGTGGCAGATGCCATGGCTCTCCTTTTCAAGATGGATGCTGGTTAGACTCATGCCGGTAAGCCACAGTCAAGTGACGATACACATTAATGGAGATGGGTTAAATTAATATGTGAGAGTTAGCAAATAAGGGGCTGGAGATAATGGGCCAGGCAGTAATTTAATTAATACAGATCTCCGTGTGATTATTTCGGGCATAACCTAGCTGGGTGGCCAGGACTAGAAGCAGCCCGCCAGCCCGGGTGTAAGCCAGCCTGGCGGCAGGACACAGTCAGCTCCTCCACATTACTACAGAGAATTATTACTGTTGTTTTTCTAAATGGACCTGGTGTCAAACTGCTTTCTGAATACAGATGTTTATGGCGATAGACCAGTTCTTCCTGCCATGGTCAGCCTAGCTTCTCTTTGCAGTAGACAGTGGTTGAGGTAGAGTCTTGTATCCGGACGAAGTTCTGAGAATAAGTGACAGCTGAGTGCTGAGCTCTAAATGAGACGTCACTATCGCCCTCTCCAACCGTCTTCTGAGCATCTCTGAAGATTGTAAGAGCCAAAGGGTAAGGAAGAATGCTGTGAAGAGACGTCTTCTTGAGATGACCTGACCGTCATACTCTGAATTCACAGTGGCTCAGGTTACTGTCACAAGACCCGCACAAGATGGAACTTCTCAATAATACATCTTGGAAAAGGAGAGACTTGAAAGACCCACTCCCCTTGAAGAGCTATTGGTGGGTGATGGTTGCTGACAAAGAGGGAATTGCTTTCGTTGGCGGATCCTCTGCTAAATGATTCAGTAAAATGCTGAAGCAAAAAACCCTAATTAAACTAGGTTGGTCGTCCACGAAACAAAGTACGTGAACCAGTACTTCTCAGCCTTCCTACTGCTGCAACCCTTTACAGCTCCTCATGTTATGGTGACCCCCAACCATACAGTTATGTTTTGCTACTTCATAACTGTCATTTTGCTACTGTTATGAATTGTAATGTAACTATCAGAAATGCAGGGTATCTGATATGCGACCCCTGTGAAAGGGTTGTTTGACCTCCCAGAATCACAATCCATAGGTGGAGAACCATTGATCTAAACCTTACAAACAAAAAGTATCTAAAACTATAAAGAGAACCATGTGTACTGCAACATTGTTGATAATAAATAACTGTATTAATTTCTTTAGTAAGTGTCCCTGCAACTAACATCTGCACAAGAAAAGATGGAAATCCAGTTCAACAGGACTTCCTTTGCTGGTGTTGGTTCCAACTTCTAGAGCCTGACCCCGAGAAGATTTTCTTTGACAAATTTAAACACAGTATGACTTTAAGAAAAAAATTTCTCATGATAGTTACCACAATAAAGCTTAAGGCATGACTGTGTTGAAATTTTGGCAAAGTACACGTGACCTTGACCATGAAGATGGGTTCTATAGCTTAAGGGCCTAGATGGGGTGTGGACTCAGTCACACAGATAGGGTAGAGGTCACCAGGCTTACATGTGACAACTCTCCTAAGGATGGAGTCTATTGATGGAGAAACAAAGTTAAAGCTAAAGGTCTAGGGAGGAAGTGTAGGGTAAAAGGAACAACTGGAGCAGAAAACCGACCAATCACTGAGCACCCTGACTCTGAACCCAGAGTCAGAGAAAGAAACACACCCTGGATTTGAGACCTGGGCCAGGTCCTGGCTAGTGTCAAAGAAACACATTTTGTCCTTAGAATCAGAGCCAGTGAAAGAAATATGCCCTGGTCCTATGATTAGAGTAAAAAAGCTAAAAAGGACAGTGAAAGAAACACAGTTTGACCATGAAGTCAGAGCCATCTCTGCCCTGACCATCTAAACTAACCAATCCCCTGTCTCCCTGGGAAAACTCTGCCTCTAAGAAGCCCTATGTAAGCATCTCCATCCTTTCAGTTAAGAGCTGCCATTAATCCCTCCCTGGCAGAGGCAGCCACTCTCCTGGACTCCTCCTTCCTAAAGCTTTCTCAAAAGAGTCTTGGGAGACGACCTTCATTGGCCCATGCAGAGCATAAGAACCTGGCTGGGATGTCCCTTGGGAGACTGAGCTGAAAACCCTTGCTGAGATGATCCCTAGGGGGCTTCAGCAAGGCAGAGCAGAACAGAAGAACCTTGCTAGAACGCTCCTTAAGGGGGCTGAGCAAGGCCAGCGGAGGAAACAGAGCCACAGGAGATTGCTACATTTCTCCCTGGGGCTTCCCTTTAGCAGAGTGTTAGAAGAACATCTTGGGTCAGAGAAGAAGCAGACAGCTCTGCTAGGAAGCTCCCATAAGGGAACAGAGCAGAACTCAGCTGTAGCAGCTCTCCAGGAGAGGAGCAGGATCCCTATATCCTGCAGGAAGACCATCCCCCACAGCACCCCAGGTTCAGGTAGCCTGTCTCCTCGATAGTCAGGACACCTTTCCCTTCAGGGCTGAGCTGTCCTATTGTGGCTCAATACCCCCCCACCCCAGAATTGTCCAATCATGTCTATAATTATATCCTGTTTTCCCCATGAGTCAGGATATCCCAACACCAATACTGTACCACATTTCCCTACAGAAGGGTCTGGAATAAACATAACAGTCTGTGAATTTGGGTGTGGCCTGTGTAATGATCTGTCTCTTTAAGAGACAAGCCACGCCCACTCCCTCCCCTATCCACTAAGGCAAGCTGATCTTCTTTTCTGTTTTCCTCTCAGAGAGACAGCTTCCATCTCTTCTCTCTCTCTCTCTCTCTCTCTCTCTCTCTCTCTCTCTCTCTCTGCCTCTCTGTTCTTCTCCTCTTCTCCTCTCCCTTCCATAACCCCCTGAATAAATATCCAACCTCACTCTGCATGGTGTGCCTATCCATCTGTTTCTCACCCGCTGCCGCCACCACACAGCTCACCACTGCTGGGGACCAGCCACCTCCGGAGATCTGCCTTGTGGTCTCGTGTGCTGTCCCTGCCTGGGACTGGCTGCTCTCAGCGGACTCCCCTACCCACTGCCTGCAGCATTTTTTAATAATCCATTACAGCCTAGCCCTACAGATAGCACAGATCACCAGGCTTTTAATTCTTCCACTTCTGGTAGAAAACAGGTATGCACATCCCTTCCTCTGAAGAGACAAGCCTGGTACTTAACATTTCTGGCTACTGTCATGTTTACCTATGAGCACAGAGACCTCATGGGGGCAGGCAGGCATGGTGCTGAGGCAGTAACTGGGAGTTTACATTCTGGTCCACAGGCAGGAGGCCAAAAGACAGGCAGCGAGATTGAACCTGGAGTGGGGATTCTGAAACTCTCACCCCCCCCCCAGTAAACACACTTCCTCCAGCAAGGCCACACCTCCTAATCCTTCCCAAACAGTTCCACTACCTGTGGACCAAACATTTAAGTTACACGAGCCTATTGGAGGTCGTTCTCATTCAAACTAGTATAATAACAAAAACTAAATCTAATGAACTCATATCAGCAATGGACTGTTAGCTAGTATGGTGGTGCATGTTTATTATACTCAATTAAGGAGATGTAGTGTCTAATTTTGGTTGTCAATAGACTACATCTCAAATAACCAAAACACAAGTATCTCTGGGCACATGTGGGAATTTTTTTTCTTGGATTATTTAAGCTCATGAATCTGGGCTACACCTTCTGGTAACAGCCCACATTAAAGGACATGAAAGAAACGTTGCTTTTTGTCTGCATTTTCTTATTCCCACTAGTAAGTGCATCTATCCTACTGGGGCAGGCAGTATTAAGTCCAACTCTCTTGGGATTCCAACATAGACTGAAGACAGCAGCTTTTCAGGACTCCTTCAGGATTCCAGGGCCAGACTGGGACTGAGTCGGGCCCAACAACCTCTAGATTCTCAGCCTTTCCATCACCAGGCTGTCATAGTCAGATACTCAGACCACATCCTGTAAGCAAGTCTATAAATCCCCCTTTAGTGTAGAGGTTTTTGTTGTTGTTGTTGTTGTTGTTTTTTTGATTTTCTTTCTTTTTTTTTTTTTTTGGTTTTTCGAGACAGGGTTTCTCTGTGGTTTTGGAGCCTGTCCTGGAATGTTTTTTTCTTTTTTTTTTTTTTTTTTTGGTTTTTCGAGACAGGGTTTCTCTGTGGCTTTGGAGCCTGTCCTGGAACTAGCTCTGTAGACCAGGCTGGTCCTGGAATGTTTTTTTGATTTTCGAGACAGGGTTTCTCCGTAGCTTTTTGGTTCCTGTCCTGGAACTAGCTCTTGTAGACCAGGCTGGCCTTAAACTCACAGAGATCTGCCTGCCTCTGCCTCCCGAGTGCTGGGATTAAAGGCGAGCGCCACCACCACCCGGCCTAGTGTAGAGATTTATTCTATAAGCTCTGTCCCTTTAGAGAACCCCCAAATAATACAAAATACAAAAGCTGTGAGTTCTAAGCCACCCTGGACTACGTAAAAAGTTTAAGAGAGAGCAAGAACTGCCTCAGCAAGAATTAATGTGCAGGCTGTAACGTGGGGTCCTTGAGTACCCACACTCCTGTGGCCTGCTGTCAATCCCAACAGTGTTGTTTTTATGTGATATGTGTTATTGCCTTGTTTTTAAACAAAGTTAATAGGTCTTCTGCTCACCGATAACAAGTTTCTCTGCTGATGCAGAAAGTCGGATCAAGCCAAATTGAAAAAGTATAACAACAGGTTTATTTGAGCCAAGCAACTCTTGGGTGAGTTCTCCAGTCCGAGAGATCAAGGCCAAAGAAACCTCACCCCTGAACTAAAGCAGGGAGACTTTACAGGTTGTAGGCAAGGGGTGATGATGTGTCCACCACAAGCTGGGTTTGTATCCAAGCATAGGCAAAAGCTGAGTGCTTAGGTGGGGATTTGGGTTGCTGGTAGCAACAGGGTAGAAAGTTGCCATAGTCACCAAGAATGCAGAACTGGGCTTTTTGGTGTCTTTGTTGAGAGATTCTGTGAGCAGGCAGGGTTTGGAGAGAGCAGGGGAGAGAAAGAGAAGGGAATAGGGTGAGTTGAAGGCTCCAACCTAGGAGTTACTTTACTATTTCTGTGAATCTGTGGGAGTTTTGATTTTAGTCCTTTCAAATAGAGGCATGGACTTGTGCTTGCCTGCACAGATTTTGGCCACTGGTAACACTTTGGTCATTGGGGGAGTTCAGTCCAGCATGGCCAGGTAGGCATAGTGGATGAGCTAGGACCACGGTGTTCAGGAAAAAAAAAAGTGAATATAAGGGGTTAAGATATATCTCCCAAGAGCATACCCTTAACAATCAATTTATTCCCATCACCCCTCTCCACTACCTCCCATAATGCGGCTGTATTAAGAATCTGATTTTATTTTTAATCTAAAATGCCCCCCACAGGCACACTTGTCTCCCGGCTAGTGCCATTGTTATGGGAGGATATAGAGCCTCAGAGAGGTGGGGATTAGCTGGGAGAATTGCATCTCTGAAGAGGGAAGAGTTTCACATTTATAGCTCAGCAGGTTTCCTGTCCGGTCAGAGATAAGAAAAATGCTCTCAGATACTGGGGTTGAGATAACAGATGTGTGGTAGCACATCTGGCTTTATGTGGGTCCTGCAGGTCCGCGCTTCACCCACGGGGTCATCTCCCCAGCCCTAATACACCTTTAATAAATCCTCCAACTCTGCTTCACACTGACTAGTCTTGTGATTCTTTTCTGCATCGAAGTCATGAACCCCGGAACACCTCGACCTGCTGCAGGCGCCAGCACGGAGCTGTTGCCTCTGCTCATCATTGACAGACACTCTAGTATTCCTATCATTTTCTTTTCTTTTGTGTATGTGACATTTTGTCATATTTGGATTAAAACTGACCCTGAAAGTTTTCCTTGATTCTAACCGAGAACCCTGTGAGACTCATCTCAGTGGATTTTATTCCCTACCATGAGGCAGTTGGGGCCAAGGGCAAAAGTAGAACAAGAAGAAATGAACCTTGATTGCTAGAAGAGGCCGCATGGAAATAAATTAATCCATATCACCAAATGGGGCTGCCACTCAGCCTGACATGGGAGACAGGTTAATGTGGTCACTAGTCTGTCCCCTGCTTTATGAAACAGTGGACCACAAGCACAGGAGTTGGTTTTGTCCTTCACGGTGACATTTTTGGGCCTTTGTGATAAGCTTGGAATTGGCTTTAGAATTTGGCAGATATTAAGCACTCAGTCCTCAACGATTCTTCAAGCTGGCCTTATGGGATGGGGGGGGGGGGTCACACAAAGACAAAAGAAGAAATTTCTTTTCTGCGTTTATTTTGTGTGTGGGAGTGGTTGTGTGTGTGTGTGTGTGTGTGTGTGTGTGTGCGCGCGCGCGCGTGACACAGAAATGCTTTTCTGCCTCTGTTATATGGGTACCAGGATCAAATGCAGACTATTACTCTTGTGGCAACAGGCTTTACCTACTGAATCATCTCCCTGGCCTTCATACGTCAAACGAGCTTGTCAAGGCAACTGCTCATTTCCTGCTTTTTATCCAAACAGCAGATGAACATTCAGTTATTCAGGACTCTTCCAGAAAAGCTGAACCATTCCTTTAGGAAAACAAAACAAAACAAACCTCCAGGATCAACTATACAAACAAACAAACAAAAAACCAAAACCACAACCAAAACAAAGTCCATTTTCTTCTAATATTCCCAAATGACTTGCCCTTTAATATTTGACATTTGGTTACCACTTTGTTCCAAATTCTGAACAATCACTTTAGAAGGAGTTTGTACATATGTGTTAGTAGCTCCAAGTTGAAATGTAAAAGTCAATGGTTTTGTGGAAGAGAAGCTATATTCCTTATTTCCTACTTCCCACCAGCTCACTACACGGCCTCTGCCTAATATAATAGCCATGTATAACTTTCCTGCTCTGTGCACAGGCAGCTGGCTGAACTTAGCTGAGTGTTGCTGCCTTGGCCGTTCACAAGGCTACCACAACGTGTTAACTGGGGCTGCAGTCACTTCAAGGCTTCAGCAAGCTTTTTCTCCTAGCTGATGCCACACAGCTTTTTAGCAGGATTTAGGTTCCCAGAGACCGATGGATGGATCTTGATTGCTGGCTATTGGCCAGACACCCTCATTTTCGTGCCTTGTGGGTACCTCACAGTTCAACACTGGATTAATTCAGAGTAAGTAAAGGAGAGATCAGGAGTCAGCAAGCCAAGGTCAAACCATGGTCTTTTTGCCACCTGATCTTGAAATCATTGTCATCTGGTACTTGCCGTTTTCTGTTCATAAGAACTAAGTCACTAACTCCAGTCCATGTTCCCAGAGAAGGAGTTCTCTCAGGAGGTGGAGCTTAGCGTGGGTCACTTCAGAAGGTAGCTATCACAGGGCTGTAAACCAAGAGTTAATAAACATGATAAGGGGTTGGAGAGATGGTTCAGGAGGTAAAAGCACTTGCTGTGCAATCATGAGAAGAGTTCAGACCCCAGCTTTGAGGCAACCAAGCTAAGAAAATGCATGATCAGATTCAAAGAGAGATTTTGCCTCAAAGGAGTAGGTGAACAGAATTAGAGGACACCTCATGTCCCTTCCTGGTCTACACACACACACAGACCACCTACTCATACAGACATACACAAATACTAATAATTCTCTTTAAATCTTTATGTATTTTATGTATCTAACTGCATATACACCTACATGCCAGAAGAGGGCATCAGATCCCATTACAGATGGTTTTGAGCCATCATGTGGTCGCTGGGAATTGAACTCAGGACCTTTGGAAGAGCAGTCAGAGCTCTTAATCACTGAACCACATCTCTAGCCCATCAAATAACTAAAAAAAACAAAAAAAAAAAAAACCCGGTGAAATTAATCAGCTCATCTAAATTCAAAGATATTCAGCAGTGGCCAGGATTCTTGGTACTTAAGTCTTTAATTTTAAACATCCTAGGGCTCCTTGAAGAAAGGGGCTGATTGTAGTGCTTGGGGCAAGGAATACACAAAATGAGTCTGTAGCATCTTGTAGTTCTAGAAGAAAGGACATAGCCAAAAAGCAAAATGGCCACACAAGCCAACCTAAAACAGCTTCATAAGTGCTTGTGCAAAGAAATAAAAATCAGAAGATAAATTTAAGCCAACATACACAAATGTAGGCCTACACTAATGACTGAAAATGAGGAAAGGGGGTCGTGGTGGCGCACGCCTTTAATCCTAGCACTTGGGAGGCAGAGGCAGGCGGATCTCTGTGAGTTCGAGGCCAGCCTGGTCTACAGAGCTAGTTCCAGGACAGGCTCCAAAGCGCTACAGAGAAACCCTGTCTCAAAAAAAAAAAAAAAAAAAAAAGAAAGGAAGAAAGAAAGAAGAGAAAAGAAAATGAGGAAGGAGGCAAAGTTTTCTTATACTAGAAATGCAGATAATTTAGTCATGCACTCAGGCGCCCCTTAAAAACTTGAGGCTTCATCCTATAGTCCTCTTAAATGTGGGCAGTACTTAGGACTAATCTTACACACACACACACAAAATGGGGCAAAAAAGTGCAACCATATAGTGGAGAAACTAGCAAACACTATATACCATTGTCAGATGGTCACAGCATCACTAGTAATATGCCATGCTTAGCCAGGCAGTGGTGGTGCATGCCTTTAATCCCAGCACTCAGAAGGCAGAGGCAGGTGGATCTCTGTGAGTTTGAGGACAGCCTGGTCTAAAGAGCTAGTTCCAGGACAGGCTGCAAAGCTACAGAGAAACCCTGTCTCAAAAAAAGAAAAAAGTCATGCTGATAGCATGTTCTCTTTGGTATTATGTGAGTCACGTTATAAATATATATATATAGCACTTCTCTCAAATTCTGTAATCACATTCTAATTATATAAAAAATACCAAATTCAAATCAAGGAGTATTTTACAATACCTGATCACATGCCTCAAAATTGTAAGTCATGTCAAAGTCATGAAAAGTTAAGACTGGGAAACTACCAGAGGGACGAAGGTTGTTTTATGATTAATCACACAGTCTTTGCATTAATAAAATCTGAATAGGGCTGTACAGATGGCTCAGCAGTTAAGAGCACTGGCTGCTCTTTTAGACGACCTGGGTTCAATTCCCAGCACCCACATGGCAGCTCACAACTGACTATAATTCCAGTTCCAGAGGATCTGGCACCCTTACACAAACATACATGCAGGCAAAACACCAATGCATGCAAAATAAATAAGTCTAAAACAAAAACAAAATAAAAAGGTCTGGCGTTTTTGTCAGTAATTATCATAGTTTCTATTACTTCAATGAAACACCATGACCAAAAAAGCAAGTTGGGGATGCAAGGATTTATTCGGCTTACACTTCCACATTGCTGTTTAACACCAAAGGAAGTCAGGACAGGAACTTAAACAAGGCAGGAACCTGGAGGCAGGTGCTGCTGAGAGGCCATGGAGGGGTGCTACTTACTGGCTTGCTTCTCATGGCTTGCTCAATCTGCTTTCTTATAGAACCCAGGACCACCAGCCCAGGGATGGCCTCATTCACCGTGGCTGGGCCTTTCCCCATCAATCACTAATTGAGAAAATGCCTTACAGTTGGATCCTATGGAGGCAATTTCCCAATTGAGGCTCCTTCCTTTCTCATAACTCAGCTGTCAGTAACAATGTGTGAGTGTTGGGTTTCTAACTCTGAAAATGTGTCACAGGAATGTAAGATTAGAGGACACCAGATTTTTTTTTACCCTTTGCCACCTCTCTGTAAAACTAAAATTATTATAAAGTATCTTTTTTTTTCTTTCAAAACGCAAAGTTTAAAAGTTCAAAAGCCTAAAGACTTCGGGACTTTCTCCTAGATCAGTTCCTGGTTCCACATATTCCAAACCCTCTCATGCCTTCACCACAGTTTGATAGCAGGGGCCAAGTAATGTTAATAGGCCCTTTGTGTCACAGTAATGGATCAGATGGCCCAGCTAGGTCAGAATTTTTAGAAACGATTCCATTATCGGGAGAAACAACACTAACTTGGGATGAAATTGCTCAGGTTTAAGTCCTTTCGCCTTCATCCAGACCTTCAAAAAGCCCAGGGCCCTTCCAGGGCACTTGAGGATAAAGCAAGGTTGTGAAGGTCATGGTCTTGCATTATAACATTTGATCACAGACGGTGCTGCCGTCTTTATCTCCCTAAACAGCAGGCTCACTCAAGGTGTGGTTCAACATTTTAAAAAAACAACACAGAAGAACAAAAAGTTTGTACTGTCAGAGTGGGCTCCCAAAGCCGTTATTGAGTAACTGAAAAGAAACTCTTGCTGAAATATAAAGCCCTAGCCAGGAGGAATTTAGGCCATCCAGGGCAAGAACACCAGCGCTCCAGCGCCTGCCCAGCTACTTCAGAATCATATGCCAAAGAGAGGGTAGGAGAAAAGGTTAAGTGGCAAGAGCCACTGCCCACCCCCAACCGTCCCCTCATTTTTGTTTGGACTTAGGGTTTATTTCCAGTGGCATAGGCTGGCTTTCTAGGGTTTATTTCCAGTGGCATAGGCTGGCTTTCTAGATCCTCTGGCCTCCACCTCTAAACTGCTAGGATTACAGGCATGAGCCACCAAGCCCAATTAGCAACAACCTTTTGAAATACCAATAGGTCTTCCCTCCACATTCACGTCTTATCGCGCCCACACACATTACCGTGCTGCTTATGGCTAATTAGGCACGGACAGATCGTATTTTCGCGACATGGTTATTTGAAATCTAGAGGGTCTCAGAATAGCCATTCATTAAAAAGCACGTGCACAAGCACCCTGGCCGTGGAGACCCACGCCTTTAATCCCGGAGACTCGCAGATCTCCACGAGTTCAAGGACAAGACCGGCCTACAGAGCGCCTGCTGGGACAGACAGATTGCACAGAAAGAAAGCCTGTCTCGAAAGAAACCAAGCCAACCAAGCAGACAAAAGTGTACCAATTAGGCTGACTTTGAGGAAAGGAAAGGAAAGTCTTCATTCCCTGAGCACCACGGTATTCCCACTTCTCTAGAACGGACATCCGGGATGAGAGACCGGACACAAGGATCGGCCAGGGGATCACAGGTCCCCACAGAGCGTGGGATGAGAAGGGCTCGACCTAGGCTAGGTTAGGTCGAAAACCCAGCTCCTTTCGGCTGGCACACACTTGCGACTACACTCGGAATGTGGGTCTTTCGACGCCCTTCAGGGGCGAAGTTTACCAACAAAAGTAACCGCGGCAGCAGCACTGAAGACACAAAGCAGCAGCCACGCAAAAGCACACGCCCCTTACTGTGCTCCGCGCGTGCGCACAGAGGCCCGGAAAGGTAGCCGGCGGGGTTGAAGGGGGGGCGCAGACACGCCTTCGGCCCTCCGCTCCTGAGCCCGCCCCCAGGCCGCAGCGAGCCTGTCACTGGTCAGCCTGGGCCCGGCCAGGGGCGGGGATTGGCTGATTGGCATAAGGTCCCGGGACGGCCAATCTGGAAGGCTGAGCAGCTGGGGAAGGTACGGGCTGCGGCGCAGCGGAGGTGAGTGGGGGCCGGGACTCGGGAAAGCGGTTGGCGACGGGGGAATGACTGCCACCCCGAGCCGGGCGGCGGCGGGAGGCCGCGTGTGGGTCGGGGGGAGACCGGAGCGCGGAGTGGGCAGACGGCGAGCGGGAGCTAGCCCGGAACAGGGCAGCCCGCCGATTCACCCGCGCCGGGCTTGCTGAGCTCCTCGGGCCGCCGGCCTGGCTCCCATCCCCCGCCGTCGGGGCGGCTGCCCGCGCCGGCCGCCAGGCGGGGGATCTCGGCGGTGCTGCGCCCTGGCTGGGTCCGGGCTAGGGAGGCGGAGCGCGGTGGCCCAGGACGTTCAACCTGCTCCACCTGGCCCCTGCCAGGTTCTGACAGCGACGGCTCGCCGCCCTCAACTTTCTTCTTAGTCGTGCGCAGTTTCCGTAGTAGGCAGAGCCGCAGGCACACTAAACCCGACTTTAATGGCTTGTTTTGTGACTTTTCTGATGTAACCCATTCTGGCCTTCACCTAGATGAAGATGGCTTAGAAGTTCTGATCCTCCTCCCTCTACCTCCCAAGTGCAAAGTTTAAGGCTTGCTTCACCACTCCCAGAAGAAAAAAAAAAATAAAAGTTTTTTTTTTTTTTTGACACAGGGTTGTGTTTCTTTTACTCCAGGATGGGGTGGAAAGGACTATGTAGATTAGGCAGGCAGAGCTGCCTACTACAACTCTAGGTCACCCTCCTGCCTCAGCCACCACGCCCAGCTCCATAAATAACTTTTTATTGGAATCCAGTCACATTTATTTTCATAATGTATGTTACTGCTTTTACATTACAGTGATGTAGTCACGGAGGTTGTAACATACTTAAAAGATTTACTATCTGGTTTCATAGTCCTGGCCACCGCCCCCCCTCCCTCCAAATCTCCATTTGAGACAAGGTCTCACTAAGGAGCCCTGGCAGACTTGGAAGTTGATATATAGACCAGGATGGTATTGAACTTGTGGGAACTCTTTGCCTGTTTCTCTAGGGCTAGGATTATAGATGCATACCACCATTCCTTATTCTTAGCACCATTTTTTCTTTTCTTTTTCTTTCTTTTTTTTTTAATAGGGTTTCATTGTGTATTCCAGGCTAGCCATCTGTTTGTTACCCAGACACCTCAGACTCCTTCTATTGCTTTATTTTTTACAGAGGCAGGGATTATAGGCAGGAGCCATAAGGTGTGGCTGATTTTTTTGCTTCTTAGTTTGTTTTTGATATTTCGAAAAAGGATTTCTCTGTGCAGCTTTGGCTGTCCTGGAACTTCCTCTGTGGACCAGGCTGGCCTTGAACTCACCGGGCCTCAGCCTCAGAGAGCCCGCGTGCACCACCACTGCCCGGCTGTTTTTAAACACGTTACAGAAATAGTCAAAGTTTGTTGTATGTAATTATAAATCGATTTCTTCTACCTTCTTTTTCAAAATAATTATTAATTTTTTATCGCTCTTGGAGGTGGGTGTGTGGTCAGTAGACAGCACATGGTAATCGGTTCTCTCGCACCACGTAGACTCAGGGGTCAAACTCAGGTCATATGCTTGGCAGCAGGCTCCTTCGCCCACTGAGCTGTCACTGACATTACACCCACCCTGGAAAGCAAAGTGGCTGGAAAATCAGTCTAAAGTCAGTCGGCAGGGAGTGAGGCTGTACTGTTTAGGAAACAGAATATGCCGCCTTGCAAGTAGGTCCTTCATTGATAGCACTTCAGTTTTCAGCCGTCACACTCAAAGCCATTGTCACCAAGTAAACGGACAGATAATTGAAACCATTTAACAGTAGTTTGTGGAACTGCATTTGAGTAGTGTAAGCTAGCTGTTAAAATATAAAAGTAAGGAAATTAAGTCAAACTAGGAAATACATTTTAATAAATTGTAAATACATTTCAATATAACTGGATGGGATTGTTTTGTTTTGTTTTTCGAGACAGGTATTCTCTGTGTAACAGCCCTGGCCTGTCCTGGAACTAGATCTTGTAGACCAGGCTGGGCTTGAAGTCACAGAGATCCTCGTGCCTCTGCCTCCTGAGTGCTGGGATTAAAGGCATGTGCCAGCACCGCCCAGCATAACTGGGATTTTTAAACCTAATTTATTCTTTTTTTAATGAGGATCTCTGTAGCTCTGGTTGACTTGGACCTCACCATGTAGGTAAATTGAGCCTTGAATTCATGGATGACCCTACTTTCCAAATGTTGGGATTGCAGGAACTCACTCTGTAGACCAGGCCGGCCTCTGCCTCCCGAATTGTGGCATGCACTTACAGTCTCAGCTTTTGGGAGACAGACTGGAGGATTCTGGGGGCTCACAGGCCCTCCAGCCTAGCAAGTTGCTTCTTCCAGGCCTGTGGGAGACCCTGCCTCAGAAAACCAAGCTGGTGAGGGGTGAGAACTCTACTTTTCTATGGGCATTAGGATAAATAATTTAGAATGTATTATACTATAGGATTATGTAGGATTATACTGGATTAGTTAAAGTGGTGGTTGCAGGTTCTCTCAGATCTGTGACTTCACTAGCCCAGAGTAGTTGGCTCGGTTTCCAGTACCATTCTTGATTTCCCTCCTGTCAGTGGGCCTCCAGTGAGCGAGCTGGTGACTGGCGAGGTAATCACTATTGTACCCTCAGGGTTATTATGCCGTGCTGCACATTGTTGTGGTTCATAGGCATCCTGACTGGGTAGGCCTGTTGGTTGTTTTTCTCCTTAGGAAACTCTCATGGTGCCTCTTGGTACCATGGAAGCTGGTCCTCAGGAAGCAGGCTTTCTGTTCAATTCCAGTCAGGGAAGAGCACACCAACTGGTTGTCCGTCCAGTCTAAGTGGTCAGCCCTAAAACTATATATACAAGTAACATACAGATCGAAGCAGATTGTATTTATATATTTAGGAACAGATGTATTAGTCAGGGTTCTCTGGAGGAACAGACCTGCTAGTACATCCATACAGTTTATTGGAGTGGCTGTGGTCCCAGTATTCGAACAGTGGCTATCTCCTAACAGGAAGGTCAAAATCTGAATTGTCCCAGTAGCCCCAGTCTGGTGCCAGAGTCCTAGAGAGGTACCCGTCTTTGGTCCACATTGGAATCCCAAAGAAGTGGGTTCTAACAGCAGGGAAGGAATGTCTCAGCATCAGGACAGATGAACGTACCAGCGAGAGTAAGGGCAAACAGGCAAGAAAGCCAAGTTTCCTTCTTCTCTACCTTACGTGGCCTGCAACCAGAAAGTGTGGCCCAGATTTTGAATGAATCTTCCCACCACAAATGATCCAACCAAGAAAAATCCCACACAGGTATACCCAGCTGCTTAGGTTCTAGGCCATTACAGATGTGTTAGGTTGACAAGCTTAGCCATCTCACACGCACTCTTAAATTAATTTATATATACATGCACATATATGTGTTTACATGTACCAGTGCTATGAGGCAAAAAAGCAAGCTGGATGGCTCTTGGAATACAATTCCCAGAGTTGTTTTCTGGCCTTCACACATACGTATACTTGAACACACACACACACACACACACACACACAATGAAATGCTATTACTAGGCAGAGAGAACTTAAAAAGAAAAAGAATAAGAAGGATTCTAGGTTGAATCAGGTTTTCTCTAAGAGCCAGCATATAGTTTTCTCTAGATTCTAGCATTTTACTAGCTAGAATTCCTATTAATTAGTAAAAGCTATTAGACAGGGTTTCTCTGTGTAACTGTCCTGGCTGGTCTGGAACTTCTCTGTAGACAAGGCTGGCCTCAAACTCAGAGATCTACCTGCCTTTGCTCTCCAAGTGCTGGGATTAAAAGGGCATGTGCCACCAGCACCTGGCTGATTGTAACAGATTTTAAGTGTTTCCAAATAAGATCTGTTTAAAAACTTTTGCTGTGAACTGTTATTAGCTGCTTTTCTCATTGCTCTGACTATGAATGCTTGCTAAGAAGGAGGGCACATTCTTTTCTGCTGGGGCAAGCACGGTAGCAGACTCTCCCTGCAGCTCTGGGAGCCTGAAGCAACAGCTTACTGACATCCCAGAAGGTCGGACGGCAGGACAAGCATGCTGCTCCTTGCATTATTCTGTCTAGGACTCCAACATTAGGAAAGTGGTACCAAGCCTTACCGCCTCGGTTAATCCTTTCTGGAAACATCTTCCACAGACACACCCAAAGGGGCTCCTCAGTGATAGCATAGTGAGGTTGACAATGGAAATTAGCCATCGCATGAAGTATAACACAGACATTAATATATAAGATCACAAAACATTTAAGAGAAGAAAGTTGTCTGCGTATCAGAATACACCTTGATGACTCTTCCAACTGTTAATTACCTACAGGATCCAGAGGTAGCTGCCACAACTCCTAGTGTTTTCTTCTGTAACCTCTAGTTGTCTGTGGGGTATGTGCTGATGGACTTTTTTATTATTATTCTATTTCTGGTAGCACCAGTGCTGATGGGCTTTTTATTATGGTTAGTATTATTCTATTCCTGATAGTGCTAATGTATTTCTTCTGATTCCTTGAGGAATTTCATTAGGGCACTAAATTCTTACACTTATGAGGCTCTCAGAGAATCTACTTTTTCATTTATATGTTGCTTTTGTTTTTATAAAGGTCCTTACACATAGCCCAGATGGCCAAAAAACTCATGATCTTCCTGCCTGCACCTCCGAAGTGCAGGGATGAAGACTGCCTCCATGCCTGGCTAAAGAACCGGCTCTCCACTTGGCTATACTCTCCTGTCTTGATAGGTCTCTAATGAGTTCAGGGACAGGATTTTTTTTTTCTTCATTTTTCATTTTTGCAGCTACTTGTCCTAAGTGAGAGGAGTGTTTGTTTGGATATTACCTAAGTCATAGAAGCAAAAGTTTCTCTCTGTGCATACATGTATACATTTTTGAGGCTAGCTTTGCATGTCTAGTCCAAGCTGGTCTTGAACTTCTTTTTCTTAATTTTTTATTCTATTTTAATTTACTTTTTTGTGTGTGCATGCTTGTGGATGGGTGTGTGTCACATAGTGGAGGTCAGAGACAACTTGCAGGAGTCAGTGTTCTACTTTGGCTGTGTGGGGCCTGGGAATCCAACATGGGTTTTTAGGCATGGCAGCAGGCACCTCTACCTCTCAGCCATCTTGTTGCCCTTGAACTCTTGGTCCCCCTGCTTCAGCCTTCTACATACTGGGCTTAGAGGAACACCACCACATCTGGCTTGATACCACTAACAGTTGAGCAACTATTATACATTGCCCTAAAAGCTGAGATAAAGTGTCTTTCTGAACTGATTAAATCCAGAGAATGAGAAAAGCATGTTGTTTTAATGTGCTAATATACAGAGAAATATATGTGCAGGAGGGTCTTGATTCTGGTTGATCAAGAGTGACATAGAGGAGGCTAAACTGAAACAGAATTAGTAAGACCTAATGTAGTATTGGAGACAGGAGGGAGGTGGAATATTGACTGCAGGTTGAGGGTTGAGAGTATATATTGGATTTCTGGAGTTACCTTTATGATGCTTTTCAAAGTGAAGGCTATCAAGGATGTAGAGGACAACAAAGCAAATCATAATAAGTTAGGATAGCATTGGATGGGAAGGAAGGAGCAGCTGTCAAATTGTTTACAATTTAGTTTAATAAAATAAATAAATAATACAATTAAGTTTCTCATAATAGTAAAGACAATGAGATGGTATCTGGTGAAGACGACTTGATTACAGAAGATGAAAGCAAAAAGGAATAACAATATAGATGCGATTTTTCTCAGGTGAAGAATATATGGACAGCAGCTTTGGGGAGAAAGTTTAAAAGTTCAGTTTAGATTTTGTTTTAAATGCAGATGGGAGAAACTAGGAAATCGTGATAGACGTAATAGGGTGAAGAGAGAATGTATGTATGCCATGCAGGGCGTTTTTGGTGCTGTAAGACCCCTGCAGTGACAGGGTAGAGGGGACCTGAGCATTTGCTTGGAGAGTGGGGCGGAGAGACTGAGGGTGCAGCACAGGCACAGATGCAAACGAGAATGTGCCAGGGCACTGTGAAGGGTTTACTCAGATGACTAATCTCTTTGTTGTTGTATCTGCTGAGAAATGGAGGCGGAAGGTCGATTTAAGTAATAGTCCATTTTCTGCTAACTTAACTGAATACCCAAGAAAGATAGTTGTAAAAACAGTTGGCTGTTTTGGAGACTAGGAAGTGGCACCTGTTTCTGGAAAGGCACACCATCCACTGGGGAAGGGTGAACAGTGTGAGAGGGAAGTTGGGGAGATGACGGGCACATGGGGTGTTGAACTGGTTCTTCTAGCCAGAAACCAACTACATTAACTAACACACCCTCCCCGCCTACCCATCATCATGGTCTGATCCCTCTTAATCCCATCTGGATGTCTGAGTATCAGGTTTTGTTTGTTGTTTTGTTTGAGGCTGGCTCTTGTATGTAGCCTTTACTAGCTTTAAACTCAATATAGCCAGTTTTGGCATTGAACTCAAGATGGTCCTTCTGTGCAGCTGCTTAGAGTACTAGGATTTTATTGCTCCTTTGGGGATTAGGTTTCTATCACAAAGTCATTGTGTGGAGCCAGGCATGGTGGCTCACATTTTAAATTCTTGGTTTTATGTTATATGTGTGTGCCTGTATTTACACCACATGCAGTGCAGTACCTGCAGAGGCCAGAAGAGGGTAAGAGATCTCTGTGGAACTGGAGTTAGAGATGGTTGTCAGTAACTGCCCTGCCGGCCGGGAACTGAACTCGTGAGCTCAGATCCTCTGCAAGAACAGCAGGTACTTCTAACCACTGAGTGGCTCTCACTGGTAATTGTTGCTTGGGAAGGAGAAGGGTGATTAGTGACTATAAGGCCAACCTGAGCTACAAGATACCTTGTCTCAGAAAGGCCCAAACCAATCAACACAGAAGAACAGCAACAACAAAAATTAGAGGTTAATAAAAACCTGGAGGACCTAGTGAAACTGTGTGGATGAGTTTGAAAGAGCTGATCTGGCGAGTGTAGGAAGGGGCAGTTAGAAAGATAGAAATGTGTTAAGATAAAAAGGCTTAGTAAACTTTGTGCAACCCCATTGCTGAAAGTAGGATTTATGAAAATCTAACGTTTCAGAGAAAAAAAATAACGGCAAATCTGTGAGTCAAGTGATCCTTGGATGTGTTGGGTCCAAGAGTGTGCAGGTGAAGACTGGTTAGGAGGAGATCACTGGACAGGCCAGGGGTGCAGCTCCGTGGTAGAGGCTTGCCTTGTGTTTCTAAGCCTTGCAGTACTGAGATAAGGAGAAAAAACAAAACTGGATTATTTGAGTGAAGGCTAGCCTGGGCTTAAATTTGTTATCATTCTGCCTCAGCCTCCTGGATACTGGGAGTTGGGCTTTAGGTTTCTTTTTGGTACTGAGGACTGAACCTGGGTTTATGCATGTTAGAGTGCTCAGCCCTAGATTTGGGTGTGCGAATGTGTGTTGGGGTGTGTCTGTGTGTGGTGAGCTTATATATCCAGGTTGACTTCAGATTGACTGTACAGCTGAAGATAACCCCGACTCCATCTCCCCAGTAGCTGTTACAGGAGTTTCACCATCACACCTAGATCCTAAATTTTGGTGTTTGTTTGTTTGATTTTGAGCTGGTGTCTTGTTATGTAATCTTGACTGGCCTGGAACTCACAAATAGACCAGACTGGCCACATTCTTACAAGTTCCATCTGTCTCCACCTAAAGTCTAGTTTGAAGTGAGACACTCAACACTTTAACATTGCCTACATAGTCATGACTGTATAAGGAGGAAGATTGCTTCTGTCTACTCTGGTTAGCTTCAGTAGTTTGCTAAGTGTCTTTCTGTGCATAAGGAAAGTAAAAAGTTGAGGGTTTTTACAGAAATGAAATCATACTGCTTAGAGAGCACTGTTCTAGTGATGTAAAAACAAACCATACATGCGTGGTATTTTATAGTATTCTGTGACTGTTCTATCGATAACCTTTAAAAGCGCTACAGAGTATGTTTTAAAACAGCAGAAGAATTCCGTTGTTGTGTAATGGTTCAGTCATTTACCTGGCTGTGGTGATTCACACCTACAGTTCAGCACTTGAGAAGCTGAAACAGATGGATCCCTATGAGTTGGGAGGCCAGCCTGGTCTACATTGTGAGTTCCGGGCCGGCATGGGTTATGTAGAGAGACAATGAAGGGCTCTAGCAAGCTCAAGCATGGCAAACATGGTGCCAACAGGTTTTGCCCCTTTCCCTCTTCAGTTTCCTGAACCCCTTCTGAAAACGCCTATATCCAGCTTCAGGGAATGTGCTGCCGTCTGTCTCAGGCACGCACACACTTGTGGCATACAGGCATACTTGCATACAGAGGGTAAAACAAAAAGATCTTAAAACCCGGAGGGTCATTCCTTTGCTACAGCCTTTGCTTAAACCTCTCAGAGAAGTCTGTAGAAGGAGCAGTATCCCAGTGGCTAGCCAGATTCCCATTAAAGAGTGAACATGGGCTAGGAAGACTCACTGGCGAGGATTATGTTGGGTGTGTGGAGTTGGGATGTTCTGTAGAGCACAGTGGAGGTCATTAGGTCACTTACATCTCCCATTTTCAATTCAGCATGACATTTTCAGTCTATCGTTGAGTGAGTTAGTCTGTCAGAAGACTGTATATCTGTGTGTACCCTATTGGTTCTGATATTCTTGAGAACCCAGACCAATACAATAGTAAAAATAAGCAATCTGGCAGCGTGCGGTGACACATACACAGAGAATTCAGGAAGCAGAGGCAGGAGGATTAGAAATACAAGGGCATACTAGTTTATGCAGTGAGTTAAACCTGGTTTGAATTACATTAGACCCATCTGAAAAAAAGAATAATGCAAGCAAAAAACAACCCAGGGCTGGGGAAGTAGCTCAGCTGGTAATTGCAGGGACCTGCATTTAATTCCCAGAACCCAACTGAAAAAAACTGAGTAGTAGGGGCTGGAGAGGGATAGCTCAGAAGTTAAGAGCACTGACTGCTCTTCCGGAGGTTCTGAATTCAATTCCCAACAACCACATGGTGGCTCACAGCCATCTATAATGAGATCTGGTGCCCTCTTCTGGCCTGCAGGCAGGACACTGCATACATAACTAAATATTTTTTTTTTTTAAACTGAGTAGGATAATGTATGGCTGGGAGGGGGAGATAGGCAGATCCGTGGGACTTGCAAGCCAGCCAGTACACTCTACTCAGGTAAGTTCCAGGCCAAGGAGTGACCTTATGTTGAAAGAAAAAAGGAAGAAGACACACAGCATCTGGGGATGGCACCCCAGGATGTCTCAACACAAAACGATGTATGTAGATCAAGTGTAGTTTTCTATTCATACTTATTAACCCTTGGAAGCAGTTGATGAGTAGATGACAGAAATAAACCATGGCACCTGCAAACAAGGAAATAGTCACCGTAGAAGAACTCATCTCTCAAGCCTGAAAAGATGTGGGGGAACCTTAAGTATCACCGGGCGAAAGAAGCTGGGCTGAGGAGCTGCACGCTGTAAGATTTCAACTGTGAGGCAAGTCTGAAGGACTTGACAGGATCGGTGTACTTAAGAGGACTTAAATTAGCTGAGTTCAAGACCAGCCTGGTCTACAGTGTGAGTTCGGAACAGCCAGGGCTACACAGAGAAACCGTGCTTTCAAAAACCAAAAATGAGAAACTAAAATTTGTGCTTGTTTATATTGAGACAGGGTCTTGCTGTCTGGCCTAGGCTGGCAGGAAACTTTCATTTCTCTCTGTGCCTTGGGAGTATTGGAATTACAGGGGTATACCACTGATGGAGGAAGGTCATTGGTTAAATAAAAAGAAGCTGCTTGGCTCTCATTGGTTAGGAGATAGGTGGGAGGAGTAAACAGAACAGAATGCCGGGAGGAAGAGGAAGTGAGGTCAGACTCGACAGCTCTCCTCTCTGGAGCAGACACCTCAGAGAGACGCCATGCCCCAGCTCTGACCCAGGATGGACTTAGGCTAGAATCTTCCCGGTAAGACCGGTGCTATACAGATGATAAGAAATGGGCTAGTCCAGGTGGGAGAGTTAGCCTAGAAGATGCTAGGTAGAAATGAGCCAAGCAGTGTTTAAATGAATACAGTGTCCGTGTAATTATTTCGGGGCATAAGCTAGCCGTGCGAGCAGGCGGCTGGGGTGTTGGGGACGCAGCCCCGCTGCCTCATATTACTACATACCACCGCATTTGGATTTGTACACATCTATACTAAGTTAGTCTAAAAGAGAAAGGTGG
Source organism: Microtus pennsylvanicus (assembly GCF_037038515.1). Classification (NCBI taxonomy): domain Eukaryota; kingdom Metazoa; phylum Chordata; class Mammalia; order Rodentia; family Cricetidae; genus Microtus; species Microtus pennsylvanicus. The sequence continues at coordinate 22,315,480 of NC_134583.1, forward strand.
CAGGATCTGTAGACATTAGCGTTCTGTCTCCTAGGTAACCAGGTGAATGACTTTCAGTCACATCCACACTACCTGTCTGCTGTGTATGCTAGCTTTCAGGTAGGTTTGAATTAGCATCTCTGTCAGGCTTCCTCCAAATTACAAAGAAGGAGCAACACCATCCTGACCTTTTGTTAGGTTGGAAGGCCTGGAAGGCCTGTCCCCAGGTGGGGCCTATGGCTTGCGAGCCTGGCTGCCACACCATATGGAAATATGGCCTTCGTGAGACATGCAGCAGGATCTCACCGTTATGTATGCTTGCGTCATCTCAGGCCTGCTTTACTATTGGGTTTTTGTATTTTTTGTTTTCTTTTGTTTTTGAGATGGGGTCTCTAGGTAGCCTTGGCTATTCTGAAACTGTAGACCAGGCGGTCTCCTCGAGCACTGGGATTAAAGGTGTGTGCTAACATGTAGGAACACTGAGAACGAGTGAATTTTTTCCTCTGATTTGCACATCAGGTTTTGAGGTGTTGTATTTTAAACTGACTGTGTGAGACATGTACACAGAAATTCTAAATAAAAATCTGTTCTTAGTACTCAGTATCTGCATTGACCATTTCAGTGTGCTCTATGGACCATGTGCTGCTATGGAGGCCTGAAGCACTTGACCTGCAGGCTGGGAAGACGCAGACACTAGATGCTGGGCTGGATTAAGTGCCTGCTGAGGATGGTGGTTCAGCGAGTTGGGCTCAGCATGCAGTCGGTGAGTGCTCACAGTCCCCCCAAACATCCAGACATTTCCATGTTCTGAGGCTTTCCTGAGAAAATGATGTAAACTTTAAAAACATTTAAATGTATTATTTGTAGTCTGTGATTTGATTACTCTTAAATCGCAGAAGTGGGTCTGTTCGCAGCACAGTGAGGCAGTAACTTTCTAAGTTATGCTCAAAACTTATTATTGCAGTTACATGACCTCAAAAACAATGCATTCATTAGTGAAGAAAAGGATTAAATCTATAGAGAATCGCTGATTGTTTGGCTCACAATTAGTAACTTTGTTTTTAGATTAATATTAAATATTACAAGCAAATGATAAAGCATGTTTTCCTAAAATGTAACAGTAGCTAGAGAGAAATCATAGCCTATTATATAATTCTATGCCATAGATTTTTTTTAAAGAAAAAAAGATGTTTATTTTATAGAGGTTATGATTTTATTTTTTAACATATTTAAGTTTTCATTTTGTAGCCCAGACTGGAAGTCAATGTGTAGGCCAGGCTGGCGTCAAATTCGGAGATTTTCATCTGTGAATAAGAATACTTGCCAGTATAGTTAGCCATGGATTAGATGGCAGTCTGTCTGGCTAGTGCACCAAGGGGATAAAGAAAGGACAGACACAGGTACAGTGAAGCAGGGATGAGGTGATTAACATGCATTGTGTATTTTCTCAAGGACTTGGCATGCAAATAAATGCGATTCCATTCTTGAGAGTGTCAGGAAGCCCAAACTGTCCTTATCCTATACCTGTTTTATCTGCATCCTCACTGTTTAAACATTAAAACTTGCATTCAATGTGCATGCGTATAAATCAGCACTGGAGGTACTTCAGGAGCTGGTTCTTCCATTATGTGGGTTTGGGTGGAACTCAGGCCATCAGGAGGTACCAAGTGTCTTTACCATCTGTGTCTCTCTGAAGATGAGCGTGTGTTTGTGTGTGTGCTTATTTGCTGCATTGGACCTTGGACCTAGGGCCTGACACATGCCAAGCATGTGCCCTACCATTGAACCACATCTCCATCACCCAGCTCTTTGTGTGATGTGTGTATGTGGATAAATACCATGGCACATGTTGGAGGTCAAAGTTGTGGGTTTCAGGGATCAAACTCAAGTTGCCAATCTTGGGCAAGCCCCTTTGATTGTTGAGCCATTGCAGCAGCAACTCTCTTAAAAAAAAGTGTTGTATTGTCTCACAAAGCTGCTCAGGCTGACCTTGAACTTGAGTAATTGGGATACAGGTCCTGTCCCCAGGCCTGATTTAGCTCTGTTTTACTGTAGACATCAGCCATGCTGTTAACAGCCATCCACGGTTAGTGTAGCATGCCAGGACTCAGTTCCCACAGCTTTTGCATAGAGCGAGCATTCAGACCATTCCTCGTTATATACGAGAAACTGAACTTCACAGCCTTGCTGCCTCTTCCAGTTACCTGAGGTGGAACCTAGTTCTGAGTCCACAATCCTTCCTCTTCTTAGTGTACTTTGGTACTTATAAAAGAAATGGAAGAAAATCTTAGAAAAACCTTAACTTACTGACTACGAATAGGCTCATGAAATAGTGTCCATTTTATAGATGAGAAAATAGAAATGTAAAGGATAATTATTTGTACCTTTTGTAGACAATCAGTTGACAGACCCTGCTTTTAAAGTCAAGGCTTTATGCTGCTCTAGGCCTTACTGGCTCCTCCCTGCTCTTCCCTGCCACACACTTTGATTCCGTTTTCCCTCCCTCCCTCCCTCCCTCCCTCCCTCCCTCCCTCCCTCCCCTCCCTCCCTCCCTCCCTCCCCTCCCTCCCCTCTCCCTCCCTTTCTTCCTTTTTTGGAACAAGGCCTGTGTAACTGGCTGGCCTTGAACTCACAAGAGATCTACCTACTTTTGCCTCCCTTGAATACTGGGATTAAAGGTGTGTGCCATAAAGCCTGACTCAATTTATTTTTGTTATGTTTTGTTTTGTGTGTATTGATGTTTTGTCTGCATGTACGTGTGCACGTCACTCTGTGCTTGATGCCAAGGAGAGCAGAAGTATCAGATCCCCCCAGAACTGGAGTTAGAGATGACTGTTTGTGAGCCTCCATGTGAGTGCTGGGAATTAAACAGCTAATTCTGTTAACTGATGAGCCATCTTTCCAGCCCCTTAACATTTGTTAAAATGTGTGTGTGTGTGTGTGTGTGTGTGTGTTATAATTAGAGCACAGCCCTGACTGAAGAAAGGAAAGAAAAGAGACAAACCCGAGCCAGCAAGATGGCTCAGCAGCTGAAGACACTTAGTGCCAAGCCTGATGACCCGAGTTGTATCCTTGGAACCCACAGAGTGGGTGAAAGTTGCACATCTCCTTGTTTGTACTTTAAATATCCATAATGTTTGAATTTTTCTCAGTCCTGTATGTTTGTCCTTAAGTAGAAATTTCAAAATTTGTGTATGTATTTAGACTTTTTTGAGACAGTCCTAACTATGTAGCCCATGCTGAACACGAACTGAAGACCCCCTGTTTCAGTCTCCACAGTCTCCATGCCTAGATTCAAATATGACTGGAACTGGTCCCAGCAACGTCTGTTTGAAAAGTTACAGGCAATATGTAATTTGTATTACCAATCTATTAATACACATTTCTGTTTGATTTTGTTCTTTGGAGGAAGAGTATGAATGAGTAAATGGGTAAGGCTAGGAGAACTGAGAGAAGACTTCTTTAGTTAGGGATTCTATCGTGCGTGTGTATGGTGTGTGTGTGTGTGCGTGCACCTGCATGCATGCACAGGTGTTTGTATCTGGGCAGTTGCATGCCAACACACTTTTACTTTTCCTTGGCTCTCTGGGATTAGGAATATATGTTTATTGAATCTCCGTAATAAATGTGATTAAAAGTGTAGAGATCCCCCAAAATTTTACATCACATGTTGATTTACAAGTAATTTCAGGGATTTGAGACTCAAACTATATCATTGTTTGAACAAAACACTAGAACTGATTGTTTGACTATATACTTTCTTTTGTTTTTCGTTTTTGTTTTTGTTTTTTGAGACAGGGTTTCTCTGTAGCCTTAGTTCCTCCCCTGGAACTAGCACTTGTAGATCAGGCTGGCCTCAAATTCACAGAGATCCGCCGGACTCTGCCTCCCAAGTGCTGGGATTAAAGGTGTGCACTACCACTGCCTGGCTTATATACTTTCTTTTAATTAATAGCATAGATTAGTTTCTAATGGATTCCTGTGTTGAGCAGGGACAGATGACAGCTCCAGATTCTAGCTCTGAACGTCAATGCTCCACAGTAGTGTTTCACATTGTGAGAGAACAGGCCTCTCTCCTGCTGTGTCTTTCTTGCTGCCGTCACTTTCAAATGGTGCTGCTAAATGTTAGGGATTGTCATATAAGACACAGGCACGCACAAGTACACAGACAGTGGATTATTTTAATTTGCAGATAAAGCAGTGTATAGTTTCTCTTCTTAGAAGTGGATTGAATTGTCTTCTTTAATTAGACCAAATGTTCTGGTAATACCAGTTTTCTCCCTGCTTTCTCTTGCATCTGGGAAAAATTTGATGATAGTTTCTCTTTAGCGTCTACCCTTCTCCAAACCAGGATACTGACAAGCACAGTTCAGCCACAAGGTAGGGTAGCTAATGCATGTGAGTCCTGCAGCCTCCAGTGCACAGATGGTGCCTTTTCGGTACCATCTGGTCCCGTTTCCTCCCAGTCACTTAGAGTTTCTTGTGCGGGCTGTATTTAAAAAAAAAAAAAAGAGGATAAGGGTCTGGCACCAGACTTCCTAGAAGTTAGCGGCTCCTTCCTCTCATTCCTTACCATCTAATGGAGGCTGTGACTCTTCTAAACATCCCAGCCATCATGACTTAGACCCTTGCTTCATTCTGTTGTCTTATGAAGTGCGGGGCAGTTCTCAAGGATCAGAAGAGCAACATTGTTAGTCTGCTGTGTGTGCTAAAAAAAAATAGTGACACGGAGCAGTCTGTGCTGACTCGGTAGGCAGAACCCACACAGTTTACTTATTCCTTATAATTAAAAGCTGAATCACTGGCCACTTCTCTTCCCGAAAGCACCTGGCATTCTTTGTCCCTGGTAATAAACAGATGGGAAGATGCTGGTGAGGGTTGCTGGAAGCTGGCAGAAGCTCTGGCTGCTGACCTGAGCAGGTCCTCTCGGAGTTTTTCTTTGTGAAATTTTTGTCCTCTTCTCTAGGCAGGAACTTGTTTCCTAGAGAGCTGGGGGTTTACTGCAGATAGGTAATTGTCACATTATGATGCACAAATAACATTCCATTTCTCCTACATCATAGTAGAATTTTGGCTCCAGGACTAAATGGGAGAGACTAGAGATGAGTGAGTGGTGTGGTCACCATTGCCCTATGGGTTTTGTTTTAAAAGATCAAGACCTATTACAATGTACCAGGTAAAAAGTTAGCGCAATGACTGTCTTCTAGAGACTGTTGTTTCTTGACTGGTGATTCTTTCGCTGCTCTGAGAGCGGTGGGAACTGTTTCCTCTCAGAAGTTGTGGTCCTTGTGGACTGAAGACTGCTAATGGCCCTCTAGTCCTTGGCGCATTGACATGTACTTGAAAGCTTGGGTAGCTTTACCTCTTAAATTCGTTGTGTTACTTAATTCATATTTTAGTTGTCCAAATTGTGCTGTAAGTTTTAGCTACATTTATAAAGAAAGAATTCCGGGTTTTGTTGGCTCTTATAGCCAATTTTCTGGAATTCTCCGAGGTAAAAGTTAGTGAAACCAGGAACATATATGATAGAAAAGCTTTAAAAATGTGAGGCAGATGCCTAAGGGGGTACCATTTGTACCCCACAAACCTCACTTTGACTCATACATATTAGTGTACTAAGTTGGATTTGATTGCTAAATTTGAGAATTTAAACTGTTTCTGTAAGTGTTTCTCATATGCTGTACATGCGTAGAGATTGGTGTGAGGTCTGGTTTGAGTTAGTGATAGCAGCCACCACAGTAAGTGGAAACCAGCTGCTGGGCATAAAGTTTCCGTTGGTTCATTAGTTAGTATTCTAATTACACTAGTATATTAGCGTAATTTCATTCTTTAAATTAGAATTTTGGCAGACCTTAAAAAGGGAACTGTCCATTTTTATCTTTCTGATGGGTATTTAATTTATTTAGTATTAAGAGGTAATTGAATATGAAAGTTTGAATAAAGTATGTTTTTTTTAAATTGCTCTTAGTACCGTGCTGCGTTCTGTACCTCTGCAGTCTAGGCTTTCAGATGGCACACACACTCAGCATGGGTAAGGAAAGGTGACGTTACAGGTGGCATTGCAGTCACTCAGGTTTCTGTGCAGTCTTTCAGTGTGGTCTAGGACACTGCTTTTGCTCACGGAAAGTAGCCCTCATTGTGGCAGCTCCTAACTCACATAGCGTTTTCATGGGCCTTAAAGACAGGGCCCTTGAAGAAGGAGCCAGTGTGGCTGCATCTGTCCCCACTGATGTTTGTTTTGGTCTGTCACTTGTGTGTAGCAGATGACATTCATCACAAAATCACTCCTCAAGCTTCATGCTGATTCTGGATTTAATTTGAAAAATCATTATAACAAAAATGGCTCACGTTTCCAAAGTCTTGATTTTTTAAAATTCTAAAACTAAAAATATGATAGGTAGCATTTCCTCTGTAGAAATATAAGAAATTAGTTTGTACTCCCAATGCAGTATTATTTTAAGTTTGCTCGAGGTTATTATTGGCTGCTGAGATGGCTCTTGCTGCCCAAGGGTGACAACCTGAGTCTGATCCCCAGAAGTCACAAGTAGCAAGAGAGGAGACTCAGCAGAGCTGTTCTTCGACCTCCACATGCAAGCCAAGTCACAGACCTCTGAGCACACGCGCTCGCGCACACACACACACACATAAATACTACTCTATTTCTATATAGTATATTAGGCTTTATCACTTTAATACCAACCGTCTGTCTGTCTAGCTATCCTTTCAATTTTGAATTGAGAAATAGTAGCTTATTTCCTAGAACACTTGGAACATTCTGATACTGTGATTAATGTGTTAGCACTCAGTAGCCAGTGTATTGTATTAGCAGTTTGAGAAGTTTTGTAAACGTTTGATTTTCCCTATTTCCTTAGGTACTTTGGTCTGGAAAGCCATATGGTTCATCTCGAAGTATCGTAAGGAAGATTGGTACCAACTTGTCTCTGATTCAGTGTCCAAGAGTTCAGTTTCAGGTAGGTACTGTGCCTTGTGTTTTTCAGATTTATTTATTTTTTTTCCGAGACAGGGTTTCTCGGTTCCTGTCTTTTTTGTTCCTGGCTTTTGGTTCCTGTCCTGGAATTAGACCAGACTGGCCTCGAACTCACAGAGATCCACCTGTCTCTGCCTCTCGAGTGCTGGGATTAAAGGCGTGCACCACCACCGCCCGGCTGTTTTTCAGATTTTTATGGTAGTAAGGGCCTTGGAAATATGAACAGGCAAGGTGCTTTGGAAGTACCGACTTGTTTTTGAGGCTTTCTCCTATTAATAACCCTGAAACAGAGGATTAGCGGTGAGGCCTTTCTAATTTTAGTTCCTCTGAAGTGCTTATTCCGGATCTTCAACATTTATCCTCCTCGAGATGCCTAGGGGAAGCTCGGGAAACTGTGAGAAGACAGGTGGTAATTCCCCGGTGACCTTGAACCTATTTGGCCTTTGGGTGGTTATCTAATATTACAGCTAAAGAAGTCTTTTTTTTTTTTTTTTTTTTTTTTTTGTGGTGGTAAGGGGGGACCTGAGGGCCTTGGTATGCTAGGTAGATTCTTGACCTTTCGCACTTAAAATGTTTCTTGGGATCAGCAAGACAACAGACATGATGATTTTGATACCAGAACCCTCATGGTGGGAGGAGAAAAGAGACTCTTAAATTGTCCTCTTGTTGGCATACTCACAGTGCCACAAACACACACAAAGTAAATAAGTAAATGTAGAAATCATAAGTGTTTCCTTTCTGGCAATAAGTGTTCCTCACTGTGAAGGACTTGACGGTTTGTGTCTTGATGGATTTCTAAATTGTATGAAGTAAAGACAGAAGAGCTGGGCATACACACTCCTGGTACCCAACACTTCAGACGCTGAAGTAAGAAGATCAGGAGTTACAGGCTCACCTGGGCTACATAATGATACCATGTTTCTGTAACAAAAATGGAAACAAAACAAGGAGCCCTGGAATGGAAGTGCATTGTTAATGTTTTAAACTTCCGAACACACACATGCAGGTGATCATAAATACTAATAGATAATTTGGAATAACCTGGGTAGGAGTTGATGGTAGGATGGTTAGTTTGGATCCCACTTTCTGCAACTAACAGGCCTCTGGGGTAATTCAGTCTTGACTGTTCTTTCTGGTAGGTAATTCTGTTCCAGGCTGTTTGCTTGAATTTTGAGGAGTGGTTTTTTTAGAAGTGGAAAAGTTCTGTAACTACACAAGTAAAGAGTTACATTTCCACTACAGGTCACCCATCGATGTGGAAGCAGAATGACCACTTAAAGAAAATGGCCCATTTTTCTCTAACAGATATGAAGCTTGTACTTTTTGCTAGGTGTTGATATCCTCCCTAAACAAGCAAATATGTTAGTAAACCTACGGTTAGGATTAGGATCAGAAATGTCTTCCAAACTACAAAACCATATAGACGGAGCATAAACAGACTGTAGTAGTTAAACCGTGTTAGGTGTTACAAAGCAATCTTGAGATGAATGGTTGAAGCGTGTGGGTGGATATGGACATATATGTAAATACGAAAGCCGTTTTAGAGCAGGTGCCCCAAGCCTGCTGTGTATAGACAGGTGTCCTGGAGGCCAGTCCACCGTGGACACTACCCTTTCTGTTGAAGTCCGTTTCTCAGAGCCATTTCACCTCGTCAGGATAGGTTCACTTAGTCAACGGTGTGGTAGGATTCTAAGAGGTAATTGAGGTTTGAGTTACTGTTTTTGAAATTAAGGAATTCATTGAATTTCTTAAAACTTTAAAACCACAGTATCTACTCTCCATTTTCTATATCTTTGCTCTTTAATCTTTTCTGCTAACAGTAACTTTGACAGGACAGGACCTTCCTGCGAATCAAGAGTAAGTCCTTTGTTTTCAGATGTCTCATGTCATCCATGCATGCTCCTGGCAGTGACATCCAAACCATGCTTGAAGAGCTTGGCCTCGGTCCCCCTTGCCAGTGGCCCTCCTCTCCTTGGTCTGCACTTCCCTGAGTTGTCCTGGAAATCACCTTTCCCATGTCATGCTTATGGCACTCAGTGAATGGTTCTTGTCCAGCAGTACCTGAAATGGCCTTTTGAAAAGTTTGGGGTCAGTTTTCTTTTGTCTCTCAATCGAACTTGGCTTAAGTGGGAACAGCTTGTGTTGGGGAGAATATCAGATCAAGGTGTAGAGACAGATCTTGAGGCTGCCTTGCCATTTCATATCATTGACCACATGTCATGTGTCCACATACATGGTAGATTGTAAAGTAAGTCCTGGGAGGTGTTATATTTTTGTTTTTTTGCTTTTACACTTTTAAAATTCCATTTGCGTGTATGTTTGTGCATGCATGCATGCATGTTCTGTGGAAGACGTGGAGGCCAGAGGGTCCCTTTCAGGAGTTATCTTTTTCCTCAGTGTGAGGCTCAGGAATCGAACTCAGACATAAAATTAGAAACAATGTTTGATCCTTAATTGTCATTTATGAAATCTTGAAAATTAGATTTGGATCCTTAAATGTGGCCAGTTGTTTCCCCCCTGTTTGAAATAATGTCAAGACCAGATGTGAATCCATGATCCTCTCTCCTTACTGCATGCACCACCATGCGCTGACTCAAGTCTCTGTTTTCCTGTTCTTCTCCCTTTTTGTTTTTGAAACAAAGTCACACATCCCAGGCTGTGTCCCCAAATTTTGTGTGTAATTGAGAATAATGACCCTCATGCTCTTATGTCATTGGGACTCAAGCTCAGGACTTCCCAAATGGTAGGCAAGTACGGACTGGTGAGCTCGTGAGCATGCATCAGATAACATCTACTTTTGATTTTAAGACTTTTTAAAATGGTTTTTCGAGACAGGGTTTCTCTGTAGCTTTGGAGCCTGTCCTGAAACTCACTCTTTAGACCAGGGTGGCCTGGTATGCACAGAAATTTACCTACTTCTGCCTCCCGAGTGCTGGGATTAAAGGCATGTGCTACCTGGCAATTTTAAGACTTTTTACTTTTCTATAAAAATTACAGAATTTTCAGCCTGCCTCCAAAATAAGGCATAGCTAAAGACACAGATGTACAGGGTCTGGTGTGTGGAGCCCTGCGTCTAGGGAAAGATGGTCTGAGTACTGGATAGTCCCAGTACAGCTCTCTGATGAAGGCGCTAGTAAGTCTCTTTGACCTTTTTGTTTCTTTTTCTTCAGTTATAAAGCTAATTGTCTTGTTTGTTTCTTTCCTTCTGCTGGACTGCGGACTGACCTTAGGGTTGTTGCATGCTAGACAAGTGCTCCACAGCTGACCTCGCTCCCACCCCTCAGCTTCACTTTTAGACCCTCACCTGCAAACTTTTACTTGTTGGCCACCGGCCTTCTGACTCTGACACATAATACGAGAAATGTAGCCTGATTTAATTCAGCTACATATTCTTTGGTATTTCTTTCAAGATAGTTTTTCTTCATCCATAGATTTACGTTTAGCCAGAGAATTTTCTTCCTTTGCTCTTTGTTTTTATAATGGTGCTAATTTAAACTTAATCCCTTGCTATTTAACACTCAGTTAGAATTTAAGAGACTTACCACTAGTGCACACAGCCGTCAGCACAGGGGCCGACTGTGCTAACATCACCATCACTACTGCACACAGCCGTCAGCACAGGGGCCGACTGTGCTAACATCACCATCACTGCACACAGCCGTCAGCACAGGGGCCGACTGTGCTAACATCACCATCACTGTGCACACAGCCGTCAGCACAGGGGCCGACTGTGCTAACATCACCATCACTAGTGCACACAGCCGTCACCACAGGGGCCGACTGTGCTAACATCACCATCACTGTGCACACAGCCGTCACCACAGGGGCCGACTGTGCTAACATCACCATCACTAGTGCACACAGCCGTCAGCACAGGGGCCGACTGTGCTAACATCACCATCACTGTGCACACAGCCGTCAGCACAGGGGCCGACTGTGCTAACATCACCATCACTACTGCACACAGCCGTCAGCACAGGGGCCGACTGTGCTAACATCACCATCACTGCACACAGCCGTCAGCACAGGGGCCGACTGTGCTAACATCACCATCACTAGTGCACACAGGCGTCAGCACAGGGGCCGACTGTGCTAACATCACCATCACTGTGCACACAGCCGTCAGCACAGGGGCCGACTGTGCTAACATCACCATCACTGTGCACACAGCCGTCAGCACAGGGGCCGACTGTGCTAACATCACCATCACTACTGCACACAGCCGTCAGCACAGGGGCCGACTGTGCTAACATCACCATCACTGTGCACACAGCCGTCAGCACAGGGGCCGACTGTGCTAACATCACCATCACTAGTGCACACAGCCGTCAGCACAGGGGCCGACTGTGCTAACATCACCATCACTGTGCACACAGCCGTCAGCACAGGGGCCGACTGTGCTAACATCACCATCACTACTGCACACAGCCGTCAGCACAGGGGCCGACTGTGCTAACATCACCATCACTGTGCACACAGCCGTCACCACAGGGGCCGACTGTGCTAACATCACCATCACTGTGCACACAGCCGTCACCACAGGGGCCGACTGTGCTAACATCACCATCACTGCACACAGCCGTCACCACGGTGGGACCTGTTTCTTGACTCTGCCCTCCACATTTGCTTCACCAAATCTTTTCAGGAACAGTGGCATCCTTTTTAGTTTGCTTTGGGTGCTAGAGTGCTCGGCCTCGAGCAGGCCATGAAAGTGCCCTACTGCTAAGCTACATTCCTAGCTCTGAGTCAGATTTTTAATACTTAGACTCTAAACTTTTTCTTAAACTTTTGGATGAACAAAATGAAAGATTTATGGTCTGAGAACTGGCCAATGTTAGGTTATGAAGCACAGTTTGGTAGCATATGATGTGAATAGTCAGCCTTTGGTGGAGGCCTGCCTGGGAGCTACTGGGCTGTTGGAATCTTTTTGGGTTTTAACTTTCTGTTAAATTGTGTGGATAAAGGACTTCCTCTCTCTGTAACCTTCAGCTTACCAGCCAGGCAACAGAATGGAGCCCCGCCCACCTGGGAGAGAACGTGGTGGCGTCTTTTGCTGATGTTGGATGGGTAGCCACAGAAGAAGGGGAGTGTTCAACAAGACTCAGGTTGGTTTGGAGGCTGCTGGGGTGAGGTGCAGTGTCTGCTGTTTTCAAGGATGTGTTGGAATACGTTAAGGTCCTGCTTTGATGATATCTTGCCCTGCTCTTTTTTCTTGAACAGTCTTCTTTGTGGTTTAGTTTTCAGAATTTGCTATTTATAAAGTTCTCAGGAACATAGGTCCTAAGTCCTGGTGAACCACAGAATTTCCTGCCATTCAGGAGGTTCCATTCTAGCATGAGTGGTCCAGAAGAGGTATGAACGCTGGGTAACTGTAGTAGTTACGACAGTCATTGGAGCACAGGAATCCATCAGATCAGAGAGAATTTGTGTACTTGAAGAATGTTTCTTAAAAAACTGTATCAAAATGAGTTGGGGTTACATGAGGGGACAGAGGGTTAGAGATGCTTCTCCATTTGGAAGCCCTCAAAGAATATTCGCTGTGCGGTCAGACTACCAGCACATGACCTTCACTCTTACCAGGTACCGGAGAGCAGACACAGTCAGGTAATAGCGCACTGGTGCCCTGGAGGAGATGCCAGGGCTACTCGGGGTTACCAATGGTGTAAAGTCTACCACGCAGGTGGAGAAAGTCCCTGCATGATGCGAGAAGTTAGCTTGACTATGGAAGGGGTCAGCAGGAGAGGGACAGATGGGAAGGGCTGTTTCTCAGAGGGTGAAGATCTTGTTTAAAGGTCAGCCTGAGACACCTGAGACTGTCTCAAAATAAAGTCAAGCCAAGAGTGGCTTCTCTTTACATCAAAGAAGAATGATAATTATCCTAGTTAGGATACTATTGTCGGGAAACACTATGAACCAAAAGTAACTTGGGGAGGAAAGGTTTATTTCATTCACAGTTCCATAGAACAGTTCATCACCAAAAGCAGCGAGGGCAGGATCCTGGAGGCAGGAGCTGGTCAGAAGCCATGGAGGGTGCTGCTTCCTGCTTGTTTCCCAAGGCTTGCTCAGCCTGCTTTCTTATAGAACCCAGGACTGCCAGCCCAGCAATGGCCCCACCCACAATGGGCTGGGCCCTCCTCCATCAATCCCTAATTAATACCCGAAAGGCTTGTCTGGAGCAGTGGTTCTCAGCTGGGTCACGGGCCCCTTTGTAGGTTGAACAGCCTTTTCACAGGTGTTGTCTAATACACGTAGAAAACACAGATATTTACATTATTATTCATAAAAGTAGCAAAATTAGTTATGAAGTAGCAACAAAAACAACTTTATGGTTGGGGGTTACCACCGCGTGAGGAACTGTATTGGGGTCTCAGCATTGGGAAGGTTGAGAACTACCATTGTTTCTGGAGGCAATTTCTCAATTGATATTCCCTCCTCTCAGATGACTCCCACTGCATCAAGTTGACATAAAACAAACCAGCACAGTAATACAGTTGGTAATGTCAGCACATCATGCTTTACCCAGGAGCCTGTGCTGTTCTACCTTAGAGTATGTGGGAGCCAAATGAAGCAGGTACAAGAAGAAATCTCACTAGCAGAGATGGCATGGTGAAACCGAAATGTCACAGCTGTTTTCTGCTTTTTAAACATCTGTGCTGGATACTTCTTCTTTTATATATTTGTTAAGATTTCAGTCAAATGAAAAGAAGGATACTATTCACCTATAGTCATTCTGTAGAAATGTAATCCTCACTTTGTATATGTGTGTGGACAGAAGTCAGAGGTCAGCCTCAGGTGATCTAGTGCTGTCCACCTTGTGTTTGGAGACAGTCTCTCTGAGACCTGGGCTTGCAGATTAGGCTGGGCTGGCCAGCCAGAGAGTTCCAGGGATCCACCTTTCTCTGCCCCACAGGGCTGAAGCTGCAAGTGTGTTCACCCACACCTAGCTTTTCACACGGGCTCTAGGGATCAAGCTTAGCTTCACAAGGGTGTGCAGTAAGAACTAAATTAAGTAGTCAACTAAATTACCTCTCCAGACCCTCGTGTTTTCTGAGACAGGGCCTCCTATAGCCCAGTCTGGCACTGAACTTGTTATGTCATGAAGGATGATTTTGATTTTGAACCCCTGTCTCTCTTGCCTCTCTCACCGGAATCCTGGGATTGTAGGCACCTTCTGTTGTGTGCTCAGTTTATGTAGTATGTGGTTTGAAGTCGGTGCTTTGTGCATGCTGAACCAGTACTCCCCTGACTGAACCACATTTATCCCCAGGTTCAGATGGGCTTTCTCTGTAGGCCAGGCTTGTTCTCATGACCTATGGCTTCATCCTCCCAAGTTCTGGGATGACAGGCATGTGCCACCACGTCCAGCCTTTGGAATGCTAAACCTTTGGAAGTTTTTGTGAATGTTTATTTTTCACTCTATCTTTTAAACGAATTTCATCATCTGGTCATCTCAGTGTCAAGGTAAAAAAGGAAGCAGTAACTGAGGCTTCAGAACCCCAACATGTAAAGTCACAGCTGTGACACTAGGTGAGCCAAGGACTGGGGGGAACAGGCATTTATTCTTGAATTTTTTGTTTTAAATCTTATAGGTGAAAGGCAACTTGCAAAACTTTTAACTTACTCATAGATTTGAACAAAACACCCAGATTCAGTTCCCAATGCCAAAAGCTAAGAGTCATTTCCACAGCTCTCAAGTAATAACAAAACAGCAATATCAACTTGAAGTGTTGCTAAAGGACTTGATTAATACCTCTGATTAGTAAATTTGGGTTTTTTAGAAATAAGGCTGGTGGCACTGTCATGTAATCCCAGAACTTGGGGGTAGAGGTTGGAGCATCCTTGAAAGCCGGGCTGCCTGTGCAGGGAGCGAGACCTTTCCTCAGAAACTAAGAAAAAGTCTGACTGCATGAGACAGAGAAGCCACGAGGGAAGTTGTGTGTTTGAATAACGTGGCAGCCCAGTTTTCTTGCCTGAGAGTTTATTTTCTGTCTCAGAGATCTCCAAGCGTAGCTGGTGTTACAGAGCCAGCCTTGCTGACCTCTACAGTGTGGGCTGCCACATTACCCGCTCTCACTAAAGTGCTGTGGTGCACGCACTGGTCTCAGCAGAGGACGGCTGAGGCTCAGCCTCCTGAAGCTTTATTGGCCTGGTCAGCCATTGTTCTCCAGGAGGAACTGGAAAGTGCAGTCCTTAAGCTGCTCACAGTGCAACTGCTTCTGTTCTTTTGAGTAGTACAGGTTGGCTTCCAACTTACTGTGTAGTCCAGACTGTTTGGAATTAGCGATCTTTTTACCAGGAATTAGGACTGCTTCCTGTACTCATGGAGAACTCTTCTGGTTTGTATGTTCCTAGTGACTGGCAGATTGGAGCCCAGGGAGCAGGGTCTTCAGTGTTGAGACTTTTCATAGCGCGGTTCTAAGGGGGAAATGACACGATTCCCTTTACCTTTCTGTTTCTGGGCTGTGGTCAGCTTATGTTGTTCCCATGTTTGTGTGATGTGTTCTGTCAGATCTGGGGAATGCTGGCACTAGAAGGCATCGGCAGCTCTTCTGGGCTCTCGTGGTGCCTCTTGACAGTGGGGGAGCAGCAGACAGTAAAGGAGTGGGGCAGTGCTGGCCTGCAGCTGGAGAATGCTCACTCGTGTGATGGCATTGTACGCGTGTCTACTCATGTCTCCTCGACAGTCCTGTGATGGCCACCTTTGTGTTGTCCTTGCAGGGCAGAGGTCAGGGCCAAGTCTCCCCTTGAGGATGAGCGTCCTTGCTCTGAGGAGCCCCCAAGCATGCACATTACTTTACCAAACTTGTCTCAAGATGAGCCTCCTCCAAAGACAACACTGGCCAGTGAGGAGGCCTTGCAGAAGATCTCCGCACTTGAGAATGAGCTTGCTGCCCTTAGAGCTCAGATTGCCAAGATTGTGACCCTGCAGGAACAACAGAGTCTTAATGCAGGTATGTAACTCCCGTATTGGCTTGGGAAGGCAGGATAGTGTGAGCAACTAGTCTAATTCAGTCCATCTAGTACAGAACCTGATGATGATGGTGTGTGTGTGTGTGTGTGTGTGTGTGTGTGTGTGTGTGTGCACGCGTGTGCGCGCGTGCGCGTACCTTTGTGTTTGGGAAGATGGCCAGGGAATAATCCACTCAGCAAACACTGAAATGCCTGCTGAAGTGTGCTGTTTGTGAGTGGCTGGCTGCTTTATGGAAAACTCAGGCTTTCTGTTTAGTGAAAGGAACCAGTGTCTGAGTGGAACTTGTGCCAGATGCTGGTTACACCTGCATGGCCTGAGGTAAACATCTGATACTTCACCCCGCTCTCCTGCTCTAAATTGAGTGAAACAGTACCTGTGTTAGTTACCAAGTCCCTGTGCCATTAAGTATGGAAAGGAAATAAATGCACACAGCAGATACCTAATGGCTATTCTCTTCCTCTTGTCTAGAGGAGAAACCAAATTCAGGACTTTGCTATAATACTGTTAGTTTAATTAGTGTGAGGTTTTTTTCCCCATGGAGAAGAAACTATGGTCTTGAAATCCTAGCCTGCCAATCTGCTGGAAGAAGTGGTTGTTTTTCTCTTGCTTCAGTCCTAGTGAGATTCTTCACTGCCCTGTGTCTGAATCAGTTGGAATCCCCATGCAATGTGGCATGATGGGTAAAGGTGCTTTGGGCACTGAGTACTAGAAGGTGAGGGGTGAACTTGCAGTGGTTTGCATAGACATGTCTTTGTGTATCAAGTTCTGGCCTTTTCTTCTGTTAACTTGGAACTGTTTTCTTTACCTCCCTCTGCTGGTAGACAAGGAAAACTACCATAAGTAGGAGGTGGTTGGAGTTTGCTGAGATGTCTTAGTTGTAATCGGAACACTCCCAGTAAAATTCTCAACAGGTAACTGTTGCCCCCAAGCCTCCTCAGTACAGTTCTGCAGCAGAGAAAGCTAACTTTGAGCTTCTTTAACACCTTATTACTTTTTTTGTTTGAAAATTAAGTGTAACACTGTTTTGTGGGACAAGGTTTCCCTCTGAATCTCCAGCTGGCCTGGAGTTTATTATCCGGATCATGTTGGCCTTGAAGTGGTGTGG
Organism: Microtus pennsylvanicus; assembly: GCF_037038515.1. Taxonomy (NCBI): domain Eukaryota; kingdom Metazoa; phylum Chordata; class Mammalia; order Rodentia; family Cricetidae; genus Microtus; species Microtus pennsylvanicus. The sequence goes on from NC_134583.1 coordinate 22,332,523, forward strand.
TCCTTCTGCTGCGGTCTTCTGAGTGCTGGGATTATAGGCATGTACCAAAGGACACAGTTAATACGATGCAAGCTTTTGTGATACTTTCTGTGAATTGTCCAGTGGTGTATTGAAGACAAATGTTTTGGAGTAAAGACTGCTTTGTGGTTTTTTTTTTGTTGTTGTGAGTGATCATCCTGTGTGTCACAAACAGATACATCTAAAATCTCAAAAACACTTTTATTTGAATGGGATGTTTCCATTGGGTAAGTTTGAGTTCAGTGGAGTAGTAGCTCATATTCAGATATTTCTGAGTAACTGAACAGCATTTTCCTTACAGAACTGAGATTCTTTTTAAGAATATTGCTTTTAGGAATACAGAACTCTGTCACATAGTTTTGCTTTTAAAAAGTGATGTTTTCTTGCCTGTTACCAGAAAGATTAAGTTTGTTTCTTTGTTTCTTCTGTAGGTCACTGTAGCACCGCTGTAGCACCACCACCACCACCTCCCCCTCCTCCACCACCACCCCCTCCTCCCCCTCCATCAATGCTCCACCAAAGTATGTCTGCCATTGATCTGATTAAAGAGCGAAGAGAGCAAAGACTCAATGCTGGGAAGACTCTGGCTAAGAGCCACCCGAAGCCGCCTGATATGCCGAACATGCTAGAGATCCTAAAAGACATGAACAATGTGAAGCTGCGGTCAGTCAAGAGGTGAGGGCTCGCCTTCGTCCTTGTGTCCCCTCTGCTCTGTAGAGCCGTCTTTCCTTCAAGGAAGGTTAGCTGCTCCAACAGCTCCTCCAGACAGGACAGCCAAGGGCAGGCAAAGGCTGTGCGTTAGGCAGGCTTCTCAATTCCACCACGTGTCATCCTCTAGACCAGCCTGGCCTTGAACTCCCAGAGATGCGCCTGCCTCTGCCTCCTGAGTGTTGGGACTAAGGCGTATGTCATCACCCCCTGGCCGTAAACTCATTTCTTTAAAAAAGATTACCTATTTTAAGAAAAGGTTCCGTATGTGTATGGGGAGGTCAGAAGACAGCTTGTGGGAGTTGGTTCTTGCCTTCCATATGAGCCCTGGGGATGGATCAGGTCGTCTACCACGGTGGCAGGCACTTTACTTGCTGAGTCCTCTCACTGGCCCACATGTCTCCAGCAGAGGCACACTGTGCCCCCTCTCCTGCTAAGAGTGGCTATGTCACCAAGTAACTGCCGTCCACAGAAGACCTGTGAGGGACATTCCATAGTGACCTTTGGTTTCTGCTCCCTTCTCAAAGGTCGGAGAAAGATGTAAAGCCTAGGCCAGTGGATGCTACTGACCCTGCTGCTCTCATAGCAGAGGCTCTGAAAAAGAAGTTTGCCTATCGGTATCGACACAATAGCCAGGGTGAAGCTGAGAGAGGAATTCAAAAGCCAGAACCGGAGGCTACCTCAGAGCCAGCCCTGGTGAGTATTGGCATATTTGGTGGATAAAGGGCACCCATATGCATCTCCTGCATGATGCGCTAGGTCCTGTTCCCCACCTATATGGAGAGTGGAGCTAGCTGGGTGGGGAAAGGTAGCTTTTGTTTCTGAGACACGAGATCCGGACTGTCCTTAAACTTGGGATGCAGCAAGGCTGGCTAAACCCTGGTCTCACTATGCCCACCTCTATGTGGTGCGACCAAAGTGGTTGTGCCCCTGTGCCCTGCAAGGACATCTTTGTGTTTCTCACTGTAAAAGTTGTTCAGAAACCCCAAACTTACCAAGTCTACCCTGAATTTCCCTACAGGCTTCTGTGAAATTCAACCTAATAGAAATTTCATTATGGCAGTGTAGTGTTTATATTCAAATTGTAAAGATTTACTCAAAATACAAGGGGATCATTTTCCCCCATGCACCCTGAGTTTTCCTGGAGATCTGAGATGGCCGTGGACGGTGTGCCAGGTCTCAGAGACTAAGCTGACCGCTCTTGCGCCGACTCCTGCCCAGGCTGTGAATGTGGGTACCTGCTGACCTATTTTTTCATGCTTTTTTCCCCTTCAGTTTGGTCCGCATATATTGAAGTCTACAGGGAAAATGAAGGCTTTAATTGAAAATGTTCCGGATTCCTAATGGACAATGAGTTCAGAAAGACTCCTGGTTCACCTGCTGGCTTGCAGAGCTGAGTGTGGCTGGTAGACATCACCAGTGTGTAGTAAATTCCTGGCGGTAGTATTCATTGGTCTCCTTCTTAGCCTGACTAGAGGAGTGAGGTAGTGGAAGCACCAGAGGTTGGTTTGGCTCTTAGGAGATCTCGGCCAGTTCTGGAGCTTTCCTTAATACACATGTATTATGACATGTTTTTAATAGGTTTAATATTTGTAGGGTCTCAGAATACAGACATGCCATTTGTGGATGTTGCTGTTCATTCTCAATTCTTAACACTACCTGTTAATGTTTTATATGCACACATTTGCATATAAAACAGTATGTAAAAACTCGCGAGGAATGGTATCAGTGAGGATCCTGTTATCTTCACTTTGAGTTTACTGGTCAGTGAGGGAGGAGCTGGTGTGCCCTGTTAGTAGAGGACAGTGTTGGAGATGGGAATGCTTCGAATAGGATTTACATATGTTCTCATTGTTTCTTTCCTCCTGGAGCTGAGTTTACATAAGGAGCAACAGATGTTTACTGCTGAGTTTCCATATTGCTTTCTGTTAGAGGGAACCGAGGGCCCCGGAAGGCTAAGCCTCATTGCCATCCAATCCTAGGAAGTCAATGTACTTCTCAAGTAGTAACAAATCCAATTATTGAATTAAATCTCTTTTTAAATAAAAGCCAGAATGTACCATCTTTCTTTTCAGTTTAATGAATGGCCTCAAAAAGATGATTTATTGCTAAATTAGGTTTTAAGTTGTCCAAGTTTACTATTGACATGATTAAACACTATGACCAAAAAAGCAACTTGGGAAGGCAAGGGTTTGTTCATCACAGTTCCATGTAACAGTTCGTCATCTAAAGCAGTGAGAGCAGGAACGCAGGCAGGGCAGGCTCCCGAAGCGGGAGCTGATGTGAAGGCTATGGAGGGTGCTGCTTACTGGCTTATTTCTTAGGGAACCCAGGACCTCCAGCCCAGGGGTGACTCCATCCACCATGGGCTGGGCCTCCATCATCAATCACTAGTTAAGAAAACGCCTTACAGCTGGGTCTTAATGGAGGCATTTTCTTAGTTTCGGTTCCCTCCTCTCAGATGACTCTAACTTGTGTCAAGCTCACAGAGAACTAGCCAGCACAATACAAGATGTCAGCATAACTAAATTTATAAATTTTAAATATTGGTCAAAATATCCTTTCTAATGAAACATTCCTGACTAGGTGCATAAATACCTTTTCAGTTGTTTATCATTGGTCAGCCGATTGATTACGTTATGCAGATAACCATAGGCATTTCTAGAAAGTTGAAAACTGCCTTTATTATCCAGGGCTTGAAAGGACTTGTTATAATTTAAAGTACTTAATAAATTTTCATGATTTTTGTTTCCGATAAGTTCAAATGTCTTTAATATCAGAATCTCTTACCATGAGTAAATCTTTGTATTATTTAAGTCTAGCGATTAGTTGTTCTTCCCAGGAGAATTAAGAGATGGGAAGTGTAGATAGGTATTTTAAGTTATTGAAAATATGTGCTCTAAATCTTTAACAAAGATTGAACTATTTTTCATAGTTTAGTTTAAAATGTGGTATGTTATTAATGTATATTGTTTCTAAATGTTTTCTATGGTTTGAATACTGTCTTTTATGAGATTCAGAAAATTCGTCTGACCACATATTTTGACCTAAGAAATTTATATCAGTATTGAATTTGGCTAGCATTCCAATATATGAAAGTTATTATTTTAAAATAAAGCTGTTGAGTTTTTCTTTTGAGTATACTATCATCTATTTGTACATTTACCTCCCCTCTCTTCCCTCCCCTCCTCTCCCCTGTAGTGTAGGATAACTGGTAACTGTAACCAGCACTCTCTTCCCTCCCCTCCTCTCCCCTGTAGTGTAGGATAACTGGTAACTGTAACCAGCACTCTCTTCCCTCCCCTCCTCTCCCCTGTAGTGTAGGATAACTGGTAACTGTAACCAGCACTCTCTTCCCTCCCCTCTCTTCCCTCCCCTCCTCTCCCCTGCAGGTGTAGGATAACTGGTAATACACTGTAACCAGCACTCTCTTCCCTCCCCTCCTCTCCCCTGCAGGTGTAGGATAACTGGTAACTGTAACCAGCACTCTCTTCCCTCCCCTCCTCTCCCCTGCAGGTGTAGGATAACTGGTAACGCACTGTAACCAGCACTCTCTTCCCTCCCCTCCTCTCCCCTGCAGGTGTAGGATAACTGGTAACGCACTGTAACCAGCACTGCCCTCCTTAATGAGCTGAGCCAGCTCTCACTCACTTCTCTTAGACTGGAGGCCTGAAGGAGAACAGCATGCAGCTAAGGAAGGAATTCTTCAAGTAGATGAACTTTGTGTCTGGTAGTGTTGTAGTGACAGTTTCATAGAGATAGAAAATGTGAGTCAGAGCACTGTACTTGAAGCCACCACGATTGTGGACAAGTGAATTTATTCTCAAACCATTGAGACCCTTGTCTCAAAAATGAAGTTTACACTTTTAGTAGTATAAACCATTCTGAGCTCCTCTCGAGTCTGTTCCTTGGTTCTTCTTGGACACTCCCAGGAAATCCTGTAAGTGGGCCAGCGCTTCACTGGTCTTAGAGGTACCTTAACAAAAAATAGAAAAACAAAAATACCATAGCAAAGTAAGGACCCAGCATCTTGTATTTTTCCGGAGGAAGCCGGCAGTATTTGACTCCAGGACTAAGGATGTTCCTCTAGCTAGAAGTTCTCAAACTTTGTTCTTTGGTAGATTCTCTAGCATCTTGCAACAGTCTACAGCCCGTCATGGTTAGAGCAGAACGTGGGTGTATTAATATTCTCAGGGCAAAGGCCAGATAGCACTTTCTATTTCAAACCAAGTGGTTATGGTAGGGGAGCCCTGGTTACTTCACGGTGAAAAACCTCAAGGACAAACCTAAGGTATAACATGTCTTTGTTGCCCAGTGGCCAGCCTATCTACTGACCAGATGTTTTTTATGAAAGAGTAAAAGGTGCATGTCCAAGGGGATTTTATATTAGAAACCAGTATCTTAAGAGGGAAAAAAGGTCTCACGTATAGTGTTAGTCTTTCTGGAATACTAAAGTTGACGACAGAGCACACAGGTATGTGTGTAACAGAATAAGGGTCATGTTAGCCAGATGGTTCTTGCCTTCTGCCCTCCCTGACACATAGAACATGGGCAACTGACTAAGCCATTATATTCAGACTTCTTCCAGAGATCTGAATGGAAGCCTTGAGGATATGTGGCACTTAACATCTTGAGGGGGTAATGAGGGTAATTTGCTTAGCACTTACTATCTATTTGGCTTTATGGAGTAAATATTTTAGAGGCCAGGAAACACTCAAAAGATTAGGTACCTGTTGAAGAACTTAAATCCAGGTCTGCCATTCCGTGGACACCACTCCTAAAAACCACACTACATAAACCTGCTTCCTAAGGAGAAACTGAGGCAGAGGGAGGGAAATAGGAAACACCAGCAAGGGGAAGCTCCCAGGATGGCTGAATTCCATCCACATCTCCTGAAGTTCAACCCGAACTGATGTGTCCGCTATAATAGAAACACTTAGCCCCTTCTCAGATGGAAAATCCAGTTTCTGTTAATGTTCACTTTAACACAGACGGGAGCCTTCTGCATGGAGACGAGAGCTCTGCCATTGGACTGTGTCCCAACACCTAGGAACGCAAGGCCTTAACTCATTAGAGGAATGCGGTTGGAGACTCACGCTGGGATTAGTGTTCTTCTCAGATTAAGAAATTATTAGCCCATTCTTCCAAAGGCCACGTGAGGATAAACTAAGTTAGCCAGTCTACAAGGTGGGAAAGAAGCCCCTCCTGGAACAGCCATCCTGGCTCCTGATCGTACTTGTTTCCAGTCGTGAGCTGTCCTGTGCTTCCGCACCTGAAGAAAACCCACAGGCAGACTTTGATGTTTCCTTCAAAACTTTATAATTTTTATAAATTTAAGATAAACTGTGATACATTAATTACAGTTTTCTGAAATTTTTATGACATGTTCAAACAGTGAAAAAATATTTCAAATTTATTACACACACACAGACACATACACACATACATGGGTGGTTTTTTTAACAGAGACTACTGAATCAACTAAAAACCGTAAATGACTAAGTCAGCAGATTTCAGTTGTAAGTTCAGAGCCAACAAGAAGCTGAATACTGAAAATAATGGCATTTCTCTTTCCTCTTTCATCCTACCAGATTCTAAAAATGGAGTCCAGGGTAACTTACAAAGCTTAGGCACGAAAGTTTAAAGTCAGTATTTTACTCATTTTGAATACTTAAAACTGTATTCTTTAATCAAATTTGAATGCCGAGTGATTTCGGAATTTAGAGATACGAACGGTGCTAGTTTCGTCCTTAAGCCCGTCTCTCAAGCAGTACTCCAGGGCCACCCTTCATACACAGCCCTGAAAACCAATCGATTGAGACCCTGGCTTGTAACTTTTAATGCTCTTTCAAAGTATTAACTCCCAGCGCCATGTTCGACACAACAGGATCCAGACATCGTTTACTATACAACTTCAGTTCTACCAAACCACTCCTAAAGGGTCCATTACACAGTAACCTGTGGCCCAGTTCACATCCACCCTACACCGTGCACACTGAAGAACAGAAGAGACCATGTATGTTCCTGTCGCTCAGCCCCGTGCTGGCCTGCGGTGGTGGTTAGCCTCCTGAAGCCCATGTTGGAGGTCCTCCCAATGCCTGCAGGTTCTTAGACCAAATACCAAATCTCCAGTGCAGCTTACGTTGCAAATACACACTGGAGATGGGCTAACTAGTTTTTGCATGTTCCTTTTAAAGCAGTATGATTTTTAGGTCTTAAATAGGAAACAAACATCAAAAAGCATTGCAGAAAAAGACCATTCTGAACCATAAAGGAACCACTAGCACCTCTAACCTATACCTCAGGTATAGGGGATTTTTTTCCAGGTTTACAAAGGACAAAAATAGAGAATTTTGATTTTTTAAAAAAAAAATACAAAAAGCTTTGTTACAAACCATTATGTTTAAAGTACAAATACTAATGAGGAACCAGATTTGTGGTTTAGGTAGGACTTGTTATAATTTTCTCACCTACCCCCTCTTCAGCACTGGGCCCAGACTCCCAAATGGCTGCTACATCCTCAAAAATTCTTTGAAGTATCCAATTTCTCTTGAAATGTCATGAATTTTGCACTATGTATTTGCTTACTTTATTTATTTTTAAATGTGATTTGAATGTCGAAGAAGCAGGAGGGTGGCAGGTAATTCCCACACAGCTCTAAAGATCTGGGAGCATCACCTGGTTTCCCTTTGAGAAGCTGGAGAGAGGAAAGCTACACCTTGTCCAAGACCAGCATAGTCAGGGCGGAAGTCAACAGCCACCCCAGGCAGAGAAAAGGCTGAAGGAAGTAACAGGCAGGTCTAACAGTTACCAGTCAAGCTACCGTGTAGAAACAACTGTGGCAGATAGCCCCTAGAGCATCCGAGGGAAGAGGGTACCCCAGTCCACAGCTATGGGTATCAGCAGGTATCCCCACAGGGAGATGGGTGCATGAGGAAACGCGTCCCTTGCTCAGAGTCCTTGCTCACTGAGTAAACCAGCTGCTCCTAATTTGGCTTCCCAAGGAGATTTGCCTAAAGGGAGAGAATGATTGGTAGTTACATTTCTCATTGCAAAATAAAATACCAAGACTGTTCTCTACAACATCAGCTATCGTGAGCTTACGGTGAGTTTCTTGTGAGCGTACAGGAATTTCGTCAGCCCCTGGACAGCTAAATAGCCATCACGCTGCCACTGTATGGGCCAGTGGCTTTCTTCAAGTAATAGCGTATCCGGTACCTACACTGACTGAGCCAAGTGTGGGCATGGACCACTTGAAATGAGGCTAGTCTAAGTTGAGATGTGGTGTATGTTTAAAATATACACTGAATCTCAAACAACACCCACTTCTAAAAGTAAAAAGGTAAAGAAAGTATCTCTTAAAATTATCATATGCTTAAATAAAATATTTTGGATATAAGAGTACTGAAGTTCTATCTTTATGTAGACAACAGTGAAGTCACTCAAGTGGGTTCTGTAAAGCTTCTACTTTCTTCTAGAGAGTTTAGGACAGAAATGTCCGACCTTAAAGTTTGCCCTAGTGAACTAGGCCTGGGAAGGTCGAAAGACCACTCTTTAACTAGCATGGGAAATGGTGTCACACACCTTAAATCCCAGGAGACAGAAGTGGGGAGATCCGTGTGAGTTTGAGGCCAAGTGTCTACACTGTTAACAGGCCATCTGAGACCAGGGAGACCCTGTGTCAGAAAGAAGAGTCAGTGGCTTTTGCTTACGCTGCTTTGGAAAGGCCGATAAATACAGCTGGTGCCTTCTGCCCTTTCCAGTGAGTGATTTCTTAGGCAGTTCCCAACGGTGGGAACAAAATGCTGTGAAGTCAAGCACTATCCATACTAGGCAAGACCGATCAAGCTGAACCGGGCCTTGGCACACTTGGAGGGTGCCGAGAGTAAGGCCCACAGAAGCCAGAGGACGGTGTCTGCACACTGTTGAGACTGCAAAACACGCAGGAGCCACCAGCTGACTGGCCACCTAGTTAGTAATTGGTTTCCAAAGGATTGAGAGGTGAGGTAAAATGCAAAGATTAAAAGGAGAAAAGACCAATTTTTATTCATCAAAAGTTAACAGCAACAGGCACATGTTTAAATGAGTATGGCAAAGCCTTTTACAAACAGCTTTGCACTCAAGCTTCCTCCCAAGATGGCTGTTGCAACTGTAAACATAATAAACAGTCTTTACAGTAACAAGGGAATTACAAAGTAACTAAAAGCACCGTTTCTCTTAAAACTAGATTACAGTTGTGCTTGCTGTACATAAAACCATTGAAAACAAATTACAAAAGTGGAATGTTTTGTCTAAAATTAGTCCTTAAATTTTATCCTAGAAAACATGTATTCACATCAAAAGGCCCACCAAAGTGTAACGTCTCATCAGAGGGAGGGACAAGAAACAATGCACTTTTCAAATCAAAACGAGAAGTTTGGTCGCTTAGCTTTGTGCATAGTTGAAGGCACCTGGAGCAGTCTTACAGCTTTGCCTACCTTCCCTCCCCAGGTGTGGCTGCTCACTAGGTCACATTCTCCAACAATAAATAAAAGCTTCCATTTCCAATCCTTTCCCACACGGATGGACAGAACATGCACAGCCAGACATGCACAAACATGCACGTAAACACACACACACACACACACAGTCACACGACATACCTCTCACGCACTGCAGCGAAAGGGACTTAGTTCCCTTGGTCTGAAGGACACACTTCCCCATCCCACTTTATTTCAGATCGGCAAATACCCTGAGCTGATTATGGTGTGTTAAACATTCCACCTTTTCCTTGCATGTGCAGGTCACGTGTACAGTAGTGAAAACAACATGCAGTATCTTCAGAGTCAGGACACAGCTGGGACACTGGTGTTCCGGCCCTCCCGCCCCAGAGGAAAAATCAAGAGTTAAAAATCTGCAGTGCCAAACAGCACAGGAGTGAAGTGCTTGGTGCTGTGTGACAACCGCTCCCTCTCCAGCGCAAAGACAAAACAGCGAAGGAAAGGGAGGCTCTGAGGGCTTCCAAAGAAGAAAAAGGCAAACCACTGGAGAGCTGCAGTCTCCAGCCGGAGCTGGGACTGTCTCAGTGGTTCCTTCACAATCGTGCTCCAAGGCAATTTAGAACCAGTATTTCAGAGTTGATTGTAAACATAGAGTCTTGCCAGAGGCAGCAGAGGCTGGGCGCTTCACATTTCTGTTTTCTCAGAGAGAACATAGTGGAAGGGGCAGATGGTTTGTGGAATAGGGCAGGTCAGATCAAGATTCTGCTGAGATTCAGTTCAAGTTTCGGGGCTCGAAAGAAACGCGTAGCAAATCTTCCTTTGATGATCCTTTCTGGTTCACCTGCTGAGCTTTGCATATTCAAGGTTTCACACGAAAGCCAGATGCATATTGCTGCGTAATCAGTCTTATTAAAAAGTGGGCTCCAATGATCCAACAGAAGAAACCTCAATAATAAATAATGCTGGCATCATTTCCTTGGAAACCAGTTCTTCACCTCGAGACCCCTTTCACATTTCCACAATCTTGCAGGAGGGAGCTGGTCCCACTGGTTCAGGTTAGGATAACCGATTTTCCTGAGTTAGTAACTGTGAGTTGAGCTGAAAGGCAGCGTTCGCATCCTCGCTGCCGGGCGGTTGTCTCTGCAGTCCCTTCCAGCTGGCTTTATTCAGCCCCACATGACCGAGCATTGTCTGTGACAGCCTTGTATCCGAAAACCTGGCCCACTCCGTAAATAACGGCTCCACCAGGTAGGTCATAAACCCTTGAGAAAGAGGGGAAAAGCCATTAGGAGATGCCTTGAATAGATCGTCAAAACATCTGGAGTTTTAATGCTCTTCAGGCCCACTCTACTGTTACCAGGATATTTCCACAAGGTCTGGGTGTGTGCACATGTCATTTACCAATCTGCATTTCCAGAGGTGAGCTGGCCAGGATCACCCGGCCTCTGCGACTTTCTCTCAGCTGAACAGCCATATCCTACTTAAGCCGTATGTGATGGTCATGTCAGCCTAAGGGCACTAGTACAGGACACAACTTAGGATATCGGCCAAGAGGTGGCTGCATCCCTTCCTCTGAGATGGAATATTACATGTGGCATGGCTTAGTATTTGCAATGTCAACTCCTGAGAAGAAGCAGTCTAAAAATCCTGAACCTAGTTTTTGTCTTTTTTTTTTTTTTTTTCTCGAGACAGGGTTTCTTTGTGGCTTTGGAGCCTGTCCTGAAACTAGCTCTGTAGACCAGGCAGGTCTCGAACTCACAGAGATCCGCCTGCCTCTGCCTCCCGAGTGCTGGGATTAAAGGCGTGCGCCACCATCGCCCGGCCCGCTGCTGAACCTAGTTTTAAAAAAGATTATTAAAATGAGAAGAGGTGTACATGCGGGCGTCAAGGGCAGCTCGCGGGAGCTGGTTCTGGTCTAACATTATGGGTCTGAGTCTCAAAGGTGACCTTCAACTTCTGACCCTTCTTCATTATAAAAATGCTGAGTTTATAAAATCACAATTTAAAAATACATGTTTTCATTCATGTGTGTGCCTGTGTTTTTCATGTGTTTGAGTGTTCTTAGAGGCAGAGGCCAGAAGAGGGCTGGAGTTGCGTATGAACCACCTGATGTGCTGCTTCCAACAGTCCAGAAGAGCAGCCTGAGCCGTGGAATTCCTTCCTTTAAACCAGAGAGCAATTTCCTCAGGAAAAAGACCTTCAGGGAGCTATGTGCACTACGCATCCACCTAGCCTGCATTTCCCCTTTCCCTCTATTTCACCTGTTCTTTGAACTTGAGAACCCTTGAAAATCAAGACGGGCAGGGCAGTGGTGGCATGCGCCTTTAATCCCATCACCCGGGAGGCAGAGGCAGGTGGATCTCTGAGTTCGAGGCCAGCCTGGTCTACAAGAGCTAGTTCCAGGACAGGCTCCAAGACAAGAGATAGATTGTCTCATTAGCTCCACTAGGAGAAAAACATCTATCAGCCTTGGCCCCAGGAGCCAGGACTGGCTCCCACAGGCTCAGCACCATGCACTCGTCCAAGCTGGGCCTGTTTTCTGCATCTCTGACTCTATAGTCAGCAGCCTCTCCGCCCTACGAGAAGATGCTTTGTACTCACAGCGCAGGTACTGCAGCTCCGCCGCACTATGCCTGTGCTAGTCCTGATGTTCATCAGCACATGCCACTGTCTTCGGTCTCCCAACCCCAGCTGCCATAAACACACTCTATCCCAGCTCCTGAGTGTCCTCCTACCTTCCCAGCCCAATACAATACACTCAGCCTCAGGCCGTCCTCCCCATGTTCTGCGATGCCAGTCACAGAACAGTCTGTGCTTTCCAGTACACAGTTCCCTGAACCGTTAATTCTGAAGTGCTTCCCACCTCTAGGTTTGGTGGCTGTGGGACACCAGAGTCAAGAGCAAAGAGTATTTGTGTGACATGTGCACACTCTGGGAGCCTGGAGGCAGGAAGAAGGCTTTGACGGAAGTGACGTGAGGCCAACAGGAGGGGTTGGCAGAGCAGATAGAGGGAATGTTGGGGAATATTATTTTAAGGTGTGTTACTTTTGTTTATGTTGCATTTGTTTAACTCTGTGAACCTGTGCTACTGTGCCTGTCCAAAACACCTGATGGTCCTAGTAAGGAGCTGAACGGCCAGTAGCAAGGCAGGAGCAAGAATTGGCAGGGCTGGTAGGCAGGGAGGATAAATACGAGGAGAACTCTGGGAGAGAAAGATCTGGGAACGAGCAAGGAAGGAGGAAAACTTCAGGGGCCAGATGCAGAGTAAGAAGGAAAAAAAGGTATATATAGGAATAGAGAAAGAAAAGTCCTGAGGTCAAAGATATGATGGGATAATTTAAGAAAAGCTGGCAAGAAACAAGCCAAGCTAAGGCTTGGGATAAGCTTCCATGTGTGATTTATTTGGGAGCCAGGTGGTGGGCCCCAAAAGAGCCAAAAGGGGAAAAAATAAAATATCAACAAGGGACAATGGTTAAGATTTTCTCAAATGGTTAAGAGTCCTTTGTTTTGAATAATTTTCTAGTCTAGTATTAACAAAATCAAAATGAATGGAATTTTTTTTAACTAGTTGCAACAAATTGTGCATAGTTACCAATCTGGATGTTGGCAATAGACTCAGTCTGACGATCACAAAGTGGACTCACACCCAAATGGTACTTTTTTTCTATATCTCCTATAAATGAAGAGAGAGAGAGCCACGTTAAGATGGAGCAGCTCTGTGGTATAAATCTATTAGGAATACCTTCTCTGTCTGTAAATTTACTGGGAGAACATCACACAATCCTCACGAGAGGATTAAACAAGTGACATAAAGCTTGCCAAGTTGATGTCACTATTTACGTGGACCAAATAAAATATTTCTTGTAGATGTTCCCCCCAAGACTAATTCTGTCAGTATTTTCAAACATGCCTCGCCTGCTCACATGGTCCTGCGCTCTACAGAGGTGAAGGGATGGGGTAACCGCAGAGCAATCTGCCTGCAGGGTCCGGTTTCCCGCCTACTGTACAGTCATGAGCGCACAGCGTCACTTAGTTCCCAAACATGCTCTGGGTGTTACTGGCCATGCACACACCGACCGTGAATAGTTGTTAACAACATAAAGCATCTAAGGTGCGGCTCTTCTCCACACAGCACCGTAACCTGCCTTGGTGGAAGAATTCCTCCGTTACTTTTTCACTCCACTGCTTGCTTAGCTCCCAGCTCCGACAGGGGTTACAGATGTCAGCACATTTCAAGGCCATCTAGCAAACAAAATAGTAAAGCCGCGTTAGAAGAGAAGACCTGAGTTGCATCAAGCTTTAATATTCCCCAACAGTGAAGAACTCGGAAGAAAGAGAGAGCATCTGGGCTCGTAGCTCAGTATAGGGCATGCGTTTAGTGTGCCTGGGTCCAGAACCAAATAAAAACGGAAGTCAGCAAACAGGAAAATCCTGTGAGGAAAACTCATCCTGTCATATTAACTTTACGCTGCCACCCATCTACCAGGAGGCTGAACCAGAACTACCCTCGGCAGTCCCAAGGAGGCACAATGACTGGATCAAAGTATCGACAACCCCAGAGAAACCATCTACTCCTTGCCCACTTCATGTGAGAATTCATCAGAGTAAGCAGCCACTGCTGACTGGGTGCCTTTCTTCACTCTTCCTTGGAAACCTCGGATATGAAAAGTACCAAAAGTCACGTCCTTCTGGAAGGGAGCGTGCTGAGGAGCTTCTCTTTCCTTACAACCCACCCTGAGAAAATAGGCTGCTACAATATGTCGTTTTTGCTCTACCTGTCCCTCCCATGATTTACCCTGGAAACAATCTTTGCAGCTTGGACTTTACCTGTAGAACCAAATGCCTATGTCTGCCATCGTCAAGGTGTAAGTCACCTCTGTCCAAGTGAGATCTAAACAATGACAGGTACTCGTTCTGGCGGCTGATGTCTGTGGCTAGTATCAGAGCACCTATCTGGGTCTCCATCTGTTGCCTGGAGTTAGAGAAATAATAAAGGAGACGGTTATACTTTCTATTTATTTTCTCCCTTAAGCTTAAATATTCAGAAAGCTTTACAAAACCCTAAAATACCTGCCAGTTGCTTTAAACTTGATATATAAAAAAGTATTGTGAAGAATGCATTAAAAAACTATTAAAATAATCAAAAGTAAAACTGAGAATTTACAGGGAACTATCACTATGCTAGGATTTCAAAGGGGTCACTTTATTCTGTCAGCCAAAGTGCAGTTATCTACTTAAAAGGGGAAACGGTCATTGAACACTCAAGTGCTGATTGAGAAACTTCTGAGGAATTTTCTTAGAAATCCCTGTGTGCACAGCAAACGACTGTCTTATCTTTTGGTGCCCAGGACCTAAAAGTCAGAAAATAATATAGAGAAAACGCCAGCACATTCAACTGTCCCGAGACACTTTGGGAGAGCTGCTTAATAAAATCCTGATAAAATTCTACTCAGTAGTTGAATCAAGAGTGAGAGAAATGTTTAGTGATGAACGCGCAAACTCTTCTACCAGAGGACTTGGGTTGATTCCCAGCTTCCATGTATACTACCCATACAGTAACTGCAGTTTCGGGGAGTCCCTCTCTCTCCTGGCTCTCGGGCACCAGGAACACATGCATGTAGTGGTGAATGGATTTACATGTAGGCAAAGCTCCCATGCACAAAGTCAATCATCTATATAAGTATATTTGAATTTTCTGGAGGGAAACGCAATGTGTTAAAACAGAGAGATACACTGTGTCATTTTAAAAACTGCCTCATGGATAACAAGAGAAAGACACTTTTAAAAAAATGTCCTTACAGGGTTACAGTCAGCCCATCTCTGTGTTAACAATAAAGAGCCCTCAGCAAGGCCAGCGAGACGGCTCAGTGGGAACAGCACTTGCCTCCCAAACTCAGTGACTCCAGAGGAAGGAGACAAATGACGGCTGAGGGCAGCCTCAGGCCTCTGCACGCGTGTGCACTGCGGCACACCTGTGCCCAAACACACGTTTAGAAATAGGTGAAAAAATAAAGCAAGTATGAAAGACCACGCTGATAGGGAATGAGATGTTTTTGCCACCACTATCATGTTGGACTAACTGACATTACTGGTTTTTTTGTTAGGCCACTAGAATGGCCTATTTAGTATTAAGCTATTTTTCTAAGCTATTCTCTGTCATTCTTTTTCTTCATTATTTTGTCCGACAGCTCCACAGGCGGTGCTAAGACTGTACTTCTGTGGCACAGGGCCTTGGGACACTTATGGTTGTGTTGGCTTCGAAGGTGTTTTGAGGTCTGGAGGGTCTGGTTATTCAGTGTCTACTTCCTGTGCAATCTTTCAGGTACAGACCTGATTCCTCTGTCAGCAAAGTATGAAGAGTTAGGTAAAACCACAGTGGAGGTTTACAGTCCTCAGAGAGACGGAATATCTCTTGTAAGGTAAATAGCCAGCGAAATTCTAATGACTACCCAATAGGCTGGATAGAGCTTTCTTTGGACTCAGTGCGTGAGTATTTGGCCCACACTCGTGTATGTGCTGGGAGTGGATGTCTGAGGCACCGTGTGGCTGCTGGTCCTCTCGAGAACAGCAAGTTCTCTTAACTGCTGAGCCCTTGCTTCAGCTCCACTATTTTGACAATTTTTTTTAAATATTTATTTATTTATTATGTATACAATATTCTGTCTGTATGCCTGAAGGCCAGAAGAGGGCGCCAGACCTCTTTACAGGTGGTTGTGAGCTACCATGTGGTTGCTGGGAATTGAACTCAGGACCTTTGGAAGAGCAGGCAATGCTCTTAACCACTGAGCCATCTCTCCAGCCCCTATTTTGACAATTTTAAAAAAAGACACATTCAGTTTAACAAAACCTGAAAACTATGGAACACCTGAATAATAACATAATTCCCAAACTTTTATAAACTAGCTTACTGACTAATTTTGATCCACCTTACCTGCTTTCCAGGGGCAAATGCGAGAACAAACCAGATTCTCTCAACAAGCCCACTGCCGATCTCCAGTGGTGGTTTTCCAGGACTGAGGTATTCTAGGAAGAGGGTTCTCTGTTACCTAACAGTCATTTCTGAGCATAAAAAGCATCTGTCAGCAATATTAGCTTGGTTAAAGCTTCAACAATCTTTGGAGACTGACTTCCACTACCTTTACCTCCTTCCAAACACTGAACAGCATGGAATGCCAAGTATTAAAGCATTACCACTTTATTTGTGGATGGGGGAATGTATCTGTGGTGTGAGCAGTGTGCACATACGCACGTGTGTCGAGGCCAGTGGGCCTGCACCTCGTCGGTTAGCTGGTCAGCTAGTGGACTCAAGGGATCCTGTCTCTCCTTGGTGCTGGGTTTTAAGCCATACCAAAACAAAACAAAACAAACAAACAAAAAAACAAATTAATTCTCAACGAGACTGTACTCACCTTGTATAAAGTTGCCAGATAATGGTTGGTTTTAATAAGGAAAGGCTGATTAACACCCGGGTGATCCAGATCATGAGTGGCAGCTGCAATTAAGCTCAGCAAGATATCCCAAGGAGTTACAGAATTGGCAAGCTAAAGTGTAAGAAAAGAAGAATTAATCACAAACACACCTGAAATATACTCTACCACTAGGAGCCAGTAGGGTGGGGGGTCTCCTCACTGCCTGTCGCTTTTTCAGTGGACTGCTCCTTAGAGCCATCAGGAGCCTGCCAGGTAATGGCTCATGGGACGGTGCAGCCTGCATGCTGTGATGCACGGTGTACTGCATGCTGTGATGCACGGTGTACTGCATGGTGTGATGCATGGTGTACTTCAGCCTGTGATGCACGGTGTACTTCAGCCTGTGATGCATGGTGTACTGCAGGCTGTGATGCACGGTGTACTTCAGCCTGTGATGCACGGTGTACTGCAGGCTGTGATGCATGGTGTACTGCAGGCTGTGATGCATGGTGTACTGCAGGCTGTGATGCATGGTGTACTTCAGCCTGTGATGCATGGTGTACTGCAGGCTGTGATGCACGGTGTACTTCAGCCTGTGATGCATGGTGTACTGCAGGCTGTGATGCATGGTGTACTTCAGGCTGTGATGCATGGTGTACTGCAGGCTATAATGCATGGTGTACTGCACGCTGTGATGCATGGGTACTGCATGCTGTGATGCATGGTGTACTGCAGGCTATAATGTATGGTGTACTGCAGGCTGTGATGCATGGGTACTGCACGCTGTGATGCATGGTGTACTGCGCACTGGTGCATGGTGTACTGCAGGCTGTGGTGCATGGTGTACTGCGCACTGATGCATGGTGTGCTGCAGGCTGTGGTGCATGGTGTACTGCAGGCTGTGGTGCATGGTGTACTGCAGGCTGTGATGCATGGTGTACTGCGCACTGATGCATGGTGTGCTGCAGGCTGTGGTGCATGGTGTACTGCAGGCTGTGGTGCATGGTGTACTGCAGGCTGTGGTGCATGGTGTACTGCAGGCTGTGATGCATGGTGTACTGCGCACTGATGCATGGTGTGCTGCAGGCTGTGGTGCATGGTGTACTGCAGGCTGTGGTGCATGGTGTACTGCAGGCTGTGGTGCATGGTGTACTGCAGGCTGTGATGCATGGTGTACTGCGCACTGATGCATGGTGTACTGCAGGCTGTGGTGCATGGTGTGCTGCAGGCTGTGGTCCATGGTGTACTGCAGGCTGTGGTGCATGGTGTACTGCAGGCTGTGGTGCATGGTGTACTGCACGCTGTGATGCATGGTGTACTGCAGGCTATAATGCATGGTGTACTGCACGCTGTGATGCATGGGTACTGCATGCTGTGATGCATGGGTACTGCATGCTGTGATGCATGGTGTACTGCAGGCTGTGGTCCATGGTGTACTGCAGGCTGTGATGCACGGCGTACTGCCTGATGGACAGTCTATCCTGATATTGCCTTACTTTCTCCACACAACTAAAAAGAGCTAAGACAGCAACACCCCTCCTCAGAAACAATGACCCTAAACTGACAAACAGATTTGTTTATTTTCATCCTATGGAGGGATGGCCACATTCAGGACAGTGAAGTCATGCCAGAAAACAAATTTCATTGATAACAATTTAATGTTACTCTTAGTAATTATCACCAAACTTAAACAACAAATAACCATAGTCAAAGTTTATTATAAGCTGACTGAAATCTTCTATAATAGAAGTAGTCACCTTGAGTGTCACCAGCTATCATGAGACAGCCCTTTCTGGAAACTTGTACTCGCTCTGGAAGGTCCAGGACACACGCTGCTTTGTGACCCATCCCCTTGCCCTCTCCTTCAGCCCTGGCAAAGGGCACATCTGTGCCCACAGCCCTTTACGAGCCCTGCCACAGCCGCGCTCTGAACACATTTTTATCCAGGTCCACTTTAGGATTATTTGTTCCCTGAGCTTCTACAACCTTGTAACCTAACAGGGAAAATTTCTGAGCCGCAATCACTGATAATGCTAACATATGAAAGAGAGGATGTCGTTGAAATGATAAATAGATTCAAATTCAAATTGGGCTATTTCCTTCCCATGCCAGAGTAACTCTCTTTATACCCCAGTCACACGCCACTGAGTGTGTGCATTTAGGAAGCTAGAGTGTCTGGAGATTCTGATTTACTGTTGGGGTGGGGAACCCAAGCCATGGCATGTGTATGAAGGCCAGAGAAAACCTTTCAGGAGGGGTGTTTTCCTTCTGCTGTCCAGAGACTGGCCGGGGCAGCGCTCCTAGTGATCACCACAACAGCCCTGGGAGGTTTTTAGATAGAGAATATATACGATTTCTCTTTGTATTTTACAAGTTAGTGCATGCACGAGCTCAATAAATATGGCAAAGTTAGTAACGAAAATGACTTCCTCCCCAGAAAATATGGGTTTAAAAATCAAACTTAAAAGCATAATATATTCATTAATTCTTAGAGAATTTTATGCCTGTATACAATGTGAGCTGATTATACTCACCCAACTCCTGCCTTTACTTCCTCCCAGATCCACCTCTCACCTCCCTACAAACTTCAAGTTCTCTTTGAAAAAAAAAAAGAATCCAGCAGAATCTAATTTGAGCTGCTCTTATACTCATGGGCGTGGGGCCATCCACTGCAGTACAGTCAACCTACAGGGCCCACACCCTTAGAGGGAACTCATTTTCCCTGCCCAGGAGTCATCAACTGTCAACAGCTCTTCTGCTAGGGACAGCGCCTCCCCTGACGTGCCTCCCCGAGCATGCTGACTTGATCTTGTGTGGGTCCTGGGAAGGAAAACATGGCTGCTCTGCCCAGGCCCTTCTGACCCCTGGCTCTTACAGTGTATCCACCCCCTCTTTCTCTATTGTCCCTGAGTCATGTACAGAAGGATATGATATAATTTAACTGTCCTATTTATGGTTGAGAAGTCCATAGTACTTCTCTGCACTATGATAGCCAAGGCTGGCCTTGAACCCTGAACTTCTAATCCTCCTGCCCTCTCCCTTCAGAATGCTGGGGTTACATATGTGCATTATCATGCCCAGTTTTCTAAGGTGTTTAGAACCGAACCTATGGCTCTCCAGCAAGCCAAGCTGGCATTCTCCCAAACGATCTACATCCCCAGCTCTAAAAGCAAATTTTTAGAAGCACTAATAAAGATGAACAGAAGGGAGACTGTAAATCAAGCAGACTCTCCTGTGACACATAAATGAATGGGCAAGGCAGTATACATGTAATGAACACCTAACTTATGAACACACATGGGAATACATGTAATGAACACCCAGTTTATGAATGGCGTGAGGTTATAAATATAGTGGCATGTCATATTAAGCAACATAGTAAAGTATTCTATTCTTGCGGTAAGAGTAGAGGTGGTAAAATAACAGAGAAGTACTTTCCTGGGGGGAAAAATGGTAACTCGGATTTATTGCAAAAGACACAGAACTTTACAGTCTCAGGTAAAAGATGAAACATGCAAAGAAACAAACAAAGTTTTTAAGACTCTGTGTGAGGGTTGAGGGTAGCCCAATGGGCGAGAACAGTTGCCTCAGGCCGATGCCTAGAAATCCTCGAAAGGAAAGATCTAACTCCTAATGTTGTCCTTTCTCCTCTCCACTCAAAACTGGCATGCTCGTATCCCCCACCCCCACAAATGCACAATAATAATAGTGAAGTCTGTGGGAGGAAACATAAAAGAAAGTCACATACTTAAAGTGGAAGAATGATTAAAAATTTTTCTGCTTAAAAATTTTACTAGAGGGGCTGGAGAGATGGCTCAGAGGTTAAGAGCATTGCCTGCTCTTCCAGAGATTCTGAGTTCAATTCCCAGCAACCACATGGTGGCTCACAACCATCTGTAATGGGGTCTGGTGCCCTCTTCTGGCCTGCAGGCATACACACAGATGGAATATTGTATACAAAATAAATATTTTTTTAAAAATTAAAAAAAAACTTTTACTAGAACGAGAACTTTGTAACAAATATAAGTAATTTGATGATGTATGCACATGTGTGTATGTGGGTGTTATGTGTGCATGTAAATGCATGTGCAAATGTTGTGCGTGTACTTGCTATGGATGCTGTGGAAATCTGAGGACAACCTTGGAGTGAATTTTTAATCATTCTTCCACTTTAAGTATGTGACTTTCTTTTATGTTTCCTCCCACTCACTCACCTAACTCTCGCTCACCTGACTTCAACTGAGACCTAGGTCTCTGTCTTCCCACAGCACAAGCCAGGACAGCTGCCTGCCACACTCCAGGGACTTCCCCACCTCCCGCCTCTGCAGAAGTGCAGGGATTACAGACACTGCATCTAACTCCTACAGAGGCTCGAGGATTCAAACCCAGGTCCTCGTGCTTGTGCGTCAAGCCCTTTGGCCCTCTGAACTATCTCCCCAGCTGTCCTAGTCTTCATCCCCATTACTGTGCTAAACACTAACTCCCGGCAATTTGGAGGGGAAGTTTGTTTCACCTAACTCTCCAGGTCACAACACGCCATCCATGGGAACTGAAGCGGGAGCCACAGAGGGACGCTGCTTACTGGCTTGCTCAGGACCTCTAAGAAGAGCACAGCGCAGGCCTACCTGCTTAGGGATGGCACCACCTATACTGGGGGAGGTCCTCCTACATCAATTAATAATTCAGAAAACACCTCACAGATCTGACCACAGGCCAATCTGATCTAGACAATCTGCGCTTGAGGTCCCTCAGCCCAGGTCAGTCTAGGCTGGTGCCAAGGTGCTAGTGGATGATTAATGTGCCTCCAGATACAACTGTTTAGAGTTTTTATGTAACCTTGAACTTTATCCTCCTGCGGCAGCCTCCCATGTACTTAGACACGTGAACCACCCCACCTGGCTACGGGGATTTTTAGAAAGACAAATGTTGTTACTGAAGGGCTACTGATTCCAGTAATATCTGAGCTCTAGGGAATAGAAACTACAAATCTTTTAGTCTATGAAAGTCAGATTTCTGCATCTATCTGTAGAACTAGCTTCATGGCCTTTTCCAACAAAGCAGAAAGCTAGTGAGGAGGGGCATCCTTTAGTGAGGTTCTCTGTTTGCTGGCAGTACGCTGATTTTCCTCTGTAACAGGCACCACAACGGCTATCACCATTTTAATGTAAGATATCAGCACCCCGCCCCAGCGGCCTGACATTGTGTATTTTCTACATTAGGCAATAACATGATCCACAACGGATCTTTCAGGTCAAACTTTCTTCTTTTTCTTTTTTCTTTTTAGGTCAAAATTTCTGTCACTGACACTTCTGTCATAAGCAGCCAGCCGGCCACTTACGACATCAGTAAACGTACAATGTAAGGAACACTGCTCAGCAGATACCAGCTCCTGACAGGCTGGGGCAAGAGGAAGCTGCTGTGCACTTCAGTCTGGCCTAAAGCCCCTGGCAATCCTGCTGCCGCAGCTTCTCAAGTGCTGGGATTTACCAGTGTGAGTCACTACGCCTGCCTTAAAGTCAGGCTCTTATATCAACGGCCAGGACAAGATCAGTATTTAAGCACTGTTCTCAAGTGGGCTTGCATGCCTGCAAATAGACAGAAGAACACTTTCTCAGGCCTATGCCCCATGCTCCCAGGTGCTGCCTTGGCATGCCCAACAATCTCACATGGAGGATACTTGAAAACAAAGCTACATCTGTACTGAACAGAGCCCACGAGGGACTCAGTCAAATGTCAAACACTCACACAGAGCCCAGGATTCTGAGAGATCTGGGCCCAGTTCTCTAGTTCTTCCTCTTACAGCCACATCAATCGTTTGATCTCACTCTTATAGAAGAAACTTCTGAATTTGAGCTGAACCACTAACTTATGGAAATGTAAGTCCAAAGAAATTAATTATGTAGCGACTTTCACCTGAAGTCCCCGCCCGCTGCTTACCTTAGGCTCCTTTAGGTAACAGTGCATGGCCTGAGTAACGTCCGCAGCATGGACTGCATTGTGGTAAGGATTTTGACTGTGGTAATCTTCTTGAATCATAACTGTACACACACACACACAAAAAAAAAGACTAAGTTTTTACTCTCCAAGATGGACATCCAAGTACTGAAAAGTGGTCATCACAGATATTTTCCATGTGGCTATCAACTCAAATAGTCCACATTCTAAGAGATCCACTTCAATTCAGCCAGTCGCGGGCATTTTAATATCATGCCACAGTAGGAAGCATGTAGAAAAAAACACAGCTGCAAGGCCAGTTGCTGTGTGGCCTGTCACACATGTCTGTCACTGACCCAAATGTGCAGCTCCAGGCTCGTGTGGTCCTGAACAGTTTGTTCTAGCTACACAAGTTCTCGTACAATCTTATTTTTAAATGGGCTCCAGTCACTTACCTAAAAATCGACGGAGTTTCACCATATCTAAATGGAAGTACTCAATCAATCCATGAAGACTAAATAAATGAAAGGTTAAACTTACTAGACTATTTCCTAGAAAAGAAAGAGGAGAGGCCATGTTAGAAAGACGGGCAAGGTCAGAAGGCTACTACTCCAGACAGAGACTCCGACCATGAACCTGGGAACGGCACCCATGACCACTCTGCAGCTCCTTATGTATACACTTTAAGTGTTAACATCTTCATTCCATTCTAATAAAAAGGATGTTGCAGTTTCTCACAAAGAACTGAAAGATAAAATCTTTCAAGGACTTTCAGGTTAATTTTCTAAAGGCACCAAAATAATACTCAATAGTAGAGTATGGGAGAACTGAGCTACTGCACACGCCAATCCAACTTTACAAGCGCTTCACAGAAATTGCAAACCCATAGCACACAGCTTTGGCTGCAACCTTCTGAGGTGGAAACTGTTATTTTTACCGAAACAGAACTAGGAAGGGACAGTCACCTTCTTAACGCTCCTAAAATAGAAACCTCTCGCCTTTTCCGTACTTGAGCAGAAAATCTGAGAGCTCCTGGGGGCCAGGCAGAATGATAAACTATCTGAATAAAGCCACGACCAGCCCTGCCCTGCGAGCTCACTGTTTTGGTGAAATGCCTCTGTCACTTTGTAAAGCACCTATTTCTAAGACTGCCATTCTTCTTAAAACTTTAATGTGCTTATTTCCCATCTCTTCCCTCATTTTCCACAGCCTCTGACTTATGTCATAGAAAAAACAATCCCCAAGCCTTTTGCTTCCCTTCCCTTAAACATAATTCACCCACATCTCCTCCAAGACAGAGCCTGGTCCGCTTCACTCCTCAATCCATGCTCCCTTTCTCTCTTTCCTGTGATGTCTAAACGAGCACAAACACTGGACATGCTGTCCGCCCCGTGGACCTTCATCCACACACCGCCACTGGACATGCTGTCCGCCCCGTGGACCTTCATCCACACACCACTGGACATGCTGTCCGCCCCGTGGACCTTCATCCACACACCGCCACTGGACATGCTGTCCACCCCGTGGACCTTCATCCACACACCGCCACTGGACATGCTGTCCACCCCGTGGACCTTCATCCACACACCGCCACTGGACATGCTGTCCACCCCGTGGACCTCCATCCACACACCGCCACTGGACATGCTGTCCACCCCGTGGACCTTCATCCACACACACGCCACTGGACATGCTGTCCACCCCGTGGACCTTCATCCACACACCGCCACTGGACATGCTGTCCGCCCCGTGGACCTTCATCCACACACCACTGGACATGCTGTCCGCCCCGTGGACCTTCATCCACACACCACTGGACATGCTGTCCGCCCCGTGGACCTTCATCCACACACCGCCACTGGACATGCTGTCCACCCCGTGGACCTTCATCCACACACCGCCACTGGACATGCTGTCCGCCCCGTGGACCTCCATCCACACACCGCCACTGGACATGCTGTCCACCCCGTGGACCTTCATCCACACACACGCCACTGGACATGCTGTCCACCCCGTGGACCTTCATCCACACACCACTGGACATGCTGTCCGCCCCGTGGACCTCCATCCACACACCGCACTGGACATGCTGTCCACCCCGTGGACCTTCATCCACACACCGCCACTGGACATGCTGTCCACCCCGTGGACCTTCATCCACACACCGCACTGGACATGCTGTCCGCCCCGTGGACCTCCATCCACACACCGCCACTGGACATGCTGTCCGCCCCGTGGACCTTCATCTACACACCGCCACTGGACATGCTGTCCGCCCCGTGGACCTTCATCCACACACCGCCACTGGACATGCTGTCCGCCCCGTGGCTCTCCGTCCACACACACGCTACCAGTGTGCATCCACTTATGAATCCCCATCTCTACTATGCTTACTGTTCCCTTCCCTGACAAAGCTCTCCAGGTTATATATATTCTGTTAGATGTCTCAGGATTTTGGAGACCCCACCTACAGGACAAATATGCTATAGTAACAGTTAAACTGACCATTTTAAAGGGACTTAATCTCGTGAATTACTGTGTCATGGATAACAGTAACATATATGATGTTACATCTTTCCAAGTCTATGATTCCTGCTAAAATATGTAAAAGATACAACAAATGTCATACTAAGAATTTACAGTATTTAGGGAGGTTAACAAAGCATTAAGCAACAACCCATTAAGGCACTGTCAAGAGAATCTACAGCTGAGCACAGGTCAACACATAACAGTTCTGGAGCACCGTGGAGGCTCTGGTCAGTCAACGGGGCAGGCTGTGGGGGCAGGCCATGGGGGCAGGCCGCAAGAGGATTTTTAAGTATAACGTTGCTTATTATTGTGGGTTTACACAAGTATGTATGATGGAATCACACATGCTACTGTGTGTGTGTGTGTGTGTGTGCGCGTGCATGTGTGTATGTGTGGAGGTCAGAGAACTTAGCAGTTCTCTCACCTTTGTTGGGAACTGAATCAGGTCAGGCTTTTACAGCAACTCTTCACTTGCTCAATCATTTTTGCTGGCCCATAGGGATTCTTAGACACATGCCGACACATGTGCGCGCGCGCGCAAGAGCGAGAGAGAAAGAGAGAGAGAGAGAGAGAGAGAGAGAGAGAGAGAGAGAGAGAGAGAGAGAACTCTATTTAGAGTAAAGCTGAACATGCAGGCCAGGCCGGCCACTCTCCCCCCCACAAGCCAGAGGCTCTCAGGAGCAACAGGCAGTGCCTCCCTGTAAGAGGAGAGCCGGACAGTAATTGCTCTCCCGCCAGGGGCAGACAAGTCGAAGGGGTGTGCCTGTCCTGGGTCGAACCATTCCACTCCTCCTGTCTCCCTTCCTCTCTCCTCACCACCGAGAGAGTACGAGTAGGAGATACAGACCACCACTGGATCAAGTAAGAAGGGACACGCGGATATGGTGCACCCAAATCATACAGAGTTTTAGCTTGGAAAGGAGACCATTGCAACTACACAGTGCAAGCTGAAGAACTGTTTTCCCTGCCCATCTGTGCAATTACATCTCTTCAAGTAGATCATCTCTAGGGCTCCCAAGGGGCGGTTGTTAGCTCCTAGAAAAGCCCGTTCAAGGGGGGTGGTCTAAAGAAAGGGGGTCAGTAATGGGGACTGACAGCAACTGTGGCCGGCAGAACCTGGCCTATGACTAGCAGGCTGTATACTTTTTAAAATTAAATTTAGAAAAGAACAACCAACTATATCAATGAATGACAGGTATCCCAGTAGCCCCTGATGGAGGAAGGTCATTGGCTAATAAAGGAACTGCCTTGGCCCATTTTATTGGTTAGAACATAGGTAGGTGGAGTAAACAGAACAGAATGCTGGGAGGAAGAGGAAGTGAGCTCAGACTCCACAGCTCTCCTCTCGGGAGCAGACGCTTCAGGGAGACGCCATGCTCCCAGCTCCCAGGCAGACTCACACGATGAAGCTCCGACCCAGGATGGACATAGGCTAGAATCTTCCCGGTAAGCGCACCTAGGGGTGCTACACAGATGATTAGAAATGGGCTAAATTAATATGTGAGAATTAGCCTAGAAGAGGCTAGATAGAAATGGGCCAAGCAGTGATTAAATGAATACAGTTTGTGTGTTGTTATTTCGGGCATAAGCTAGCCAGGCAGCCGGGGTGCTGGGGACGCAGCCCCGCCGCCCTTATTACTACAAGCCCCCAAACAGGCTATGAGCTACCAGCTTACAAGGCTGGCCTGTATCAGTGTGGCTGGTACTGCTCCATCTGCATCTACCTCACGGTTACTGAAGTCATGTTTGTGCTGGATTAGCAAGGAAGAATTCCCCAAATCTTGCAGGAGGTGGGCCACCTAATATTTCACTGTCTGTGTTTTAAAAAAGAAAACAAAAGAAAAGAAAGAGAAAGAGAAAAACAATGCCGGGAGAAAGGCCAACTGCTTTCCCAGTAGGGTAGCCAGCTAGGGGGTGGGGAGAACAGCAGGGCACCCAACCCCCTACGGGCACCGGAGAGGTGGGGAGAACGGGGAGGAACAAAAAGGCAGGGGTGTCAGGGCCCTCTGCAGACAGGCAAACCTCATGCCTTTCACCACTGTGCGCATCAGTCTCATCTGCTTCCTGGCACCAGCAGAGTCAAGGAGGGGTGTGGAGAGGCCTTTGCTCTGCCCCCAATGCTTAGAGGAAATAAAGGGGCATTCAGCAAAAAGCAGCAGGACTCACAGAGCTGTGTTTCTTCATCCAGAGGGAATAAGGAAAGCAGGGCAGCGAGACGGTTCAGTGGGTAAAGGGGCTTGCAGATGGAAGCCAGCGGCTCAGGAGAGAACCTGCTCAGCGAGGTGTCCTCTGGCTTCCGCGTGTGCACGCGGACACGCGCAAACCCGGCTCCATAAGCACATACACACATTTTCAGAAGGAAAGAAAAAGCAGGTATCTTCAGAGTACAGCAGGGGCACATCCGTCAATCCACCCTGGGCAACAGAAACACTAACTTCTGTGTGTCCTTTATTCAAAATCTACTTAGACAAAAAGGGCAGAGACGGCTGGCGTCACCAAGCATTCTGCCAAAGATTTTATTCTAAATAAAAAAGGTTTCCAAATAGAATCCACTTTTGGATCCCAAAGAGAGTAAAAAAAAAAAAAGGCAAAACCAATAGCACATAAAACGGGCTGGGGGCAGGGCAGATTAGAATGACCTGAGAGAAATTTCTCTAAACCACTCTTTCTTGTCACAGATCTCAGAGCCCCACCTGAGCTACAGGTTCTTCTCCAGTATGGGGAGGCAGGGTCAGGGTGAGGCTGCGGATGACATGCTGAACCTCTGCAGAAGATGGGGGGAAAGCCTGAGAAAGACCAACTGGTCAACCACGCCTCTGGGGTAACGCTACACTGGAATACTGTGTCCAAAGATGGCAGTGTAACCGTCATGCGTTAAAGAAACTTGAACCGTGGGACTGAACGATCATGTGATCAAACCGGACTCTGAATGTGGCTGACAATGGGGGCTGACTGAGAAGCCAATGATAATGACACCGGGTTTTGATTCCACTGCATGTACTGACTTGTCTGTTAGGATGCTAGACCTGGAGGGAGGGGGGAGGGCCTTGGACTTCCCACAGGGCAGGGAACCCTGACTTCTCTTAGGACTGGAGAGGGAGGGGGGAGGGGAGTGGGAGGGAAATGGAAGGAGGTGGAAAATTTTAATAAATAAATAAAAAAAAGAAAGAAACTTGAAAGGGAAAATCAAGACTACAGTGAGAGTCCGTTTGAGTTATTAAAAATGGCTATATCTTGCATATCATCATAGAACCTCATCTGGTGATGGATGGAGATAGAGACAGAGACCCACACTGGAGCACTGGACTGAGCTCCTAAGGTCCCAATGAGGAGTAGAAGGAGGGAGAACATGAGCAAAGAAGTCGGGACCACGAGGGGTGCACCCACCCACTGAGACAGTGGAGCTTATCTACTGGGAGCTCACCAAGGCCAGCTGGACTGTTACCGAAAAAGCATGGGATAAAACCGGACTCTCGGAACATGGCGAACAATGAGGGCTGATGAGACGCCAAGGACAATGGCACGGGGTTTTGATCCTACTTAATGTGCTGGCTTGGTGGGAGCCTAGCCAGTTTGGATGTTCACCTTCCTAGATATGGACGGAGTGGGGAGGACCTAGGACTTACCACAGGGCAGGGAACCCTGACTGCTCTTTGGACTGGAGAGGGAGGGGGAGAGGAGTGGGGGGAGGGGGAGAAGGGTGGAAGGAGGGGGAGAAGAGTGGGAGGAGGGGGAGGGAAATGGGAGGCTGGGAGGAGGTGGAAATTTGTTTTTTTTTATTCTCCTTTTATCAATAAAAAAAAGAAAAAAAAGATAAAAATGGTATAAAACAAAAAAAAAAATAAAAAAATGGCTGTATAACCATCAATTAGCCAAGTCATGGTGAATTTTCATTACGGTCAAGAACTAACAATAAAAGCAAAAATTAGTGAAATGATTTCTGCTGGCTTTTTGAAAAGTCACTAACAAGGAAAAACACTGGCATCGGGTTCACAGCCAAGGTGAATGAAAGCAGGGACGCATGCACACGTTCAGGTTTCCCCGCAGGACTCGAGTGGCCACGGTTAAGGGAGTAAGTCACATGCTTCACTTACCATTTGTTAGTCTATCAAAGAGAAAGATATCAAAATTCCAGTTTCCAACTTTGTCCAGCATACACTGAAAGGAAAAGCAAACATCTCTGCTGTAATTTAACCTCAGTGACACCCACTTTCTCCAGCCCGACCATAACAAAGTTAACGGAAATGAGACGTGGCCTGTCTGCTTTGAGGACCACGAAGGACAACTGGCCTTTGCTCATTTTATTTTCTACCATTTTTTTCTTCTTAATCCAAAATGCGTTATTGGGATGGTTCCCACTCATCTTTAATCAGGCGTCCTTAGCCTTGCGTTTCCACCTGCAGGAGCGACCGGCACACAAGAAAGACGGTGTGATTTTACAGCGCCCTTGGCATTTCACGTCCATAAAGTAAGAACTGGGGCTCTGCACCAGGCGACTTTTCTTGTGTCTCCCCTTCTCCTCTTCCAGAGAGGGATGAAGGAAATACCCCCGCGAGAGGCACGCCCTTGGAGGGCTCATTACTCCTGGAAAAGCTATTTTCTAGTTTCTGAGGCAGGGTTCCAATGTGCAGCCCCGGCTGCTCCACAACTCATGGCAATTCTCCTGCATCAGCCTCCTGCGTGCTGCGATTACAGGTGCGCCCCTTTATTCTCCTCCTTAAGACTTTCCAACTGGCTCAAAAAGTGTCTACAGAAATAAACTCTGTTTGAAAACAAATTATCTTGTTTTTCAGTTAATAATGCGTAGGTCAGGTCGT
The DNA here is from genome assembly GCF_037038515.1 of Microtus pennsylvanicus. Taxonomy (NCBI): domain Eukaryota; kingdom Metazoa; phylum Chordata; class Mammalia; order Rodentia; family Cricetidae; genus Microtus; species Microtus pennsylvanicus. Next base: position 22,362,418 of record NC_134583.1, read on the forward strand.
TCCTATGATTTATAAACTTACGAGAATTCTGAAATAATTCACCAGCATATAGCCCATATCCTGCATACTCTCAAACCAGATTTTAAAACTCTGCCAAAGAGTGATAATGGCCACCGAGTCCTTATAACGGCCGAGTAGGCCTTGTCGCCGATCCCCACATACAGCAGGGAACAGGCAGACGGAACTGACTTGCTCAGCTAGAGTGGAACATTGTCATGGGGATGGAGGAGTCGGACCTCTGGGACTGGGGGACGACGACGACACAGAACCCACAGCACACCACAATCCAAGGTCTCACTTTCCAGCCCTGGCTGTCCTGGAAATCAGTATGTAGACCAGGCTAGCCTCGAACTCAGAGATCTGCTTTCCTCTGCCTCCAGAGTGCATGACCACACTTGGCTTGCTAACCGATTTTTTAAAAAGACCCTGGAATTACGGGGTATTTACTGATGATCTTTAAATATCATTCAAAATTACCAATAGAATCGATCGATTAACTTTTAGGATAATATGTACTTGAGGTAAACAAATCTACCTAAGTCCATATTTTGTGGACTTTTACCGTAAAATCCTTTATTTTGTATCCCAAAGTTCACTGTGGTGCACAACAATGAACAGACACCACAGCAACACCAGGGAGACACCAGGGTGATGCCGGAGGAGATTTAAATCACAGCGGCCATAGCCAGCAACATCACACGGGTTAATATTTTCACTACAACAGTGGACGCCATGAACAGTTTAAAATCAGAGAATCAACAGTTCTCACTGACTCCTCAATCAGGGAAATGCTCAATTCTTTAAACTGTAATATGACTTCAAAGAGCATACCCCAGGACGTAAGTTTAGAAAATCTGGCCTATAAAACTTAAGCAAAAAAAAAAAAAATCAAATAAATTAAAATTCAAGATTAATAAAATCCCATTTGATAAAAAACAAGCCTATTTCATTTCGATCTTACTAAGAAATCTCCTATGACATCTGTAGGGGTGAAGGAAATATTTCTTACAAACGCTGGCTTCGGTGAGGACGTGCCTGAGAGAAGCATCTCCCTGGGATTTTGAACCATTGGGTGAACTCTGACCCTTACAGTAACTGTTCTGGTGATCACTCACTGCTCAATGTTATAGAAAATACATTTCTCAGCACCTTGCTTGCTCTGTTACATCTACTTACAAACAGGAAGAGGTATCTAGGTCAGCATTTCTGGGGGGTGGCTCCAGTAACTTAGGAAACAACTCAAATCTTTTTGAAGAAGCTGTACAAACCTTGGCTTGTCCATTATAATCGTCATCTAGAATGTTTAGAGAACTAGAAACTGTGGCGCCCCGAAAAAAGCGCGAGGATCTGAGATAGCGCTGGAAACTTAGTAGTCTTCTGATGTTCCTGGCGGAGACTGATGCTTCAATTTCAGATTGAGCTGAAAGAGAGGAAACAGCTATGAAAACCAGGTGAAACCCGCAGAGCCTGCCTTCGTAACACTCCGAGTTCCATGCAAGTCCTTAAAATACGTTCCATACAAGCACTTAAACTTGTCCCTTTATTTTTTGTGTATGGGCACTTTGTACATGTGCACCTGGTGTGTATTGGCACTTTGTCTGCACGGATACATGTGTACCTGGTGTGTATGGGCACTCTGTCTGCACGGATGCATGTGCACCTGGTGTGTATGGGCACTCTGTCTGTACGGATGCATGTACACCTGGTGTGTATTCAGGCACTTTGTCTGCATGGATGCATGTGCACCTGGTGTGTATGGGCATTCTGTCTGCACGGATGCACGGGCACCTGGTGTGTATTCAGGCACTCTGTCTGTACGGATGCATGAGCACCTGGTGTGTACGGGCACTCTGTCTGCATGGATGCATGTGCACCTGGTGTGTATGGGCACTCTGCACAGATGCACGTGCACCTGGTGTGTATGGGCATTCTGTCTGCACGGATGCACGTGCACCTGGTGTGTATGGGCACTCTGTCTGTACGGATGCATGAGCACCTGGTGTGTACGGGCACTCTGTCTGCACGGATGCATGTGCACCTGGTGTGTACAGGCACTCTGTCTGCACGGATGCATGTGCACCTGGTGTGTACGGGCACTCTGTCTGCACGGATGCATGTGCACCTGGTGTGTACGGGCACTTTGTCTGCACGGATGCATGAGCACCTGGTGTGTATTCAGGCACTTTGTCTGCATGGATGCATGTGCACCTGGTGTGTATGGGCACTCTGTCTGCACGGATGCATGTGCACTTGGTGTGTATGGGCACTCTGTCTGTACGGATGCATGTACACCTGGTGTGTATTCAGGCACTTTGTCTGTATGGATGCATGTGCACCTGGTGTGTATGGGCACTCTGTCTGCACGGATGCACGGGCACCTGGTGTGTATTCAGGCACTTTGTCTGCACGGATGCATGTGCACCTGGTGTGTACGGGCACTCTGCACGGATGCATGTGCACCTGGTGTGTATTCAGGCACTCTGTCTGTACGGATGCATGAGCACCTGGTGTGTACGGGCACTCTGTCTGCACGGATGCATGTGCACCTGGTGTGTACCGGCACTCTGTCTGCATGGATGCACGTGCACCTGGTGTGTATGGGCACTCTGTCTGCACAGATGCACGTGCACCTGGTGTGTATGGGCATTCTGTCTGCACGGATGCACGTGCACCTGGTGTGTATGGGCACTCTGCCTGTACGGATGCATGAGCACCTGGTGTGTACGGGCACTCTGTCTGCACGGATGCATGTGCACCTGGTGTGTATGGGCACTCTGTCTGCACGGATGCATGTGCACCTGGTGTGTACGGGCACTCTGTCTGCACGGATGCATGTGCACCTGGTGTGTATTCAGGCACTTTGTCTGCACGGATGCATGAGCACCTGGTGTGTATTCAGGCACTTTGTCTGCATGGATGCATGTGCACCTGGTGTGTATGGGCACTCTGTCTGCACGGATGCATGAGCACCTGGTGTGTATGGGCACTCTGTCTGCACGGATGCATGTGCATCTGGTGTGTACGGGCACTCTGTCTGCACGGATGCATGTGCACCTGGTGTGTACGGGCACTCTGTCTGCACGGATGCATGTGCACCTGGTGTGTACGGGCACTTTGTCTGCACGGATGCATGAGCACCTGGTGTGTATTCAGGCACTTTGTCTGCATGGATGCATGTGCACCTGGTGTGTATGGGCACTCTGTCTACACGGATGCACGGGCACCTGGTGTGTATTCAGGCACTTTGTCTGCACGGATGCATGTGCACCTGGTGTGTATGGGCACTCTGTCTGCACGGATGCATGTACACCTGGTGTGTATGGGCACTCTGTCTGCACAGATGCACGTGCACCTGGTGTGTACGGGCATTCTGTCTGCACGGATGCACGTGCACCTGGTGTGTATGGGCACTCTGTCTGCACGGATGCATGTGCACCTGTTGTGTATGGGCACTTTGTCTGCACGGATGCATGTACACCTGGTGTGGACGGGCACTCTGTCTGCACGGATGCATGTGCACCTGGTGTGCACAGTGCTGGAAGAGGTCAGAAGAGCTCTGGCTTTCTTGGGACTGGACTTAAGGACAGTCGTGAGCCATCATGTAGGTGCTGGGAACTGAACCCAGGTCCTCTTGATGGGTAGCCAGAAATTGCTGAGGCATTTCTCCAGCCCCACATACATGTATTTTTAAAATTTACTAACTTCCACAAACGGTTCTTTTATCTCTATTTTGAATTGAGGAATCAAGAAAGAGTAAGGGTCAGCTTTGACAGGCTTTAGGAAGCTAGGAGAGCATCTGGGTTTAGAATCAGTTTTAAAATTTAATTTCCATTAACTACTACTTCTCATTCTGCTGCTTCAACACACTATATAAATATGAAACCAGAAGCAAGCACACACACCGAAGCTGAATTGCAGTCCCACAGGGGCTACAGACAGCTACAGTAACAACAGCCTCAACTCCTAATGAGAGAGTTTCGAATGTTTTAAAGATAATTTTAACTATAAGAAAAAGAACAGGGAATAAATTTGTTTATATCCTGGAAAGGCTGTAAAGGATAAAAATAAGAAACCCTCTACAGAGAAAAGCTCTGGGGACCGTGGCTCTTCACTGGATACAGCGTGTCCTTTCAATGAATGCAGCAAGTGTTTCTTCCTCTGCTGGCAGAATAGCCCAGATTCTCTGGGCACCAACGGAAAACAGAGACTCTGGTTATTTAGCTCTGCACCTCAGCTCCATAGTCCACTCCTAAAAGTTACTGTGTTGCTCAGTCCTCGGCATGCACTCAGGAAGGAGAGTCTGTGTGTGTGCTGGCTCCCATGGTCATACTCATCAGTCAATTCCTCTGCTTCCTCATTCACCTTGGCTCGTGTCTCTCCTCTCCTTCCCCCTCCCTGGCATTTACTCAGTACCACAATCAGACTCTGAAATTTAGCAATCGGTAGCATCCATCTGTTACTAGAATTGTGGTGGGAAAGTCTCTATTTCAGAGAAATTGTCTTTTTCTCTCTCCAGCTACATATTACTATGTGCAGACACATCGGCAGATCGCTGCTAGGTGTAGGTGTGGCTCTCAGCAGGAGGCTGGCCTTCCTGGCTGCTTTCTATGGGGAATGAATCCTCACTTTTTTTTTTTGGCCTTCAACCCTATGATGATTAGTATTAATTGCTAATTGGAAAAAAAAAACTCTAGAATCATGTGGAAGACTAAGGCTCGTGTACACCTGTGTGGGAGGTGCTATCCTGACAGAGCTAACCAATGCAGGAAGACCCAGCTAATGGTGGTCAGGAAAAGGTGGAGAAAGGGAGCTGGGCACCTGCTGCGGCCACTGCTCTCTGCTTCTGGGCTCCGGATGAGGAAATGCAGTCAGACTGTGCACCCTGTCACGACGGACCGCAACTTGGAACAGCAGCTGGACTGGGCCTTTACTCCTTCAAGCTGCTCTTGCCAGGGTATTTTATTGAAAAGTAAAAAGACCCCCAAAACAAAACAAACTAGTCATGGTCGCCTGCCACTCCTTCCTGGGCACTGGTACACAAATACAACTGAATATTTAAAAATCATTTTTAAAAAGATTCTGCTTGTAATTCTCAAGGTAGCCACTAAAAACTTAAAAAATACGTTAAATAAGAAAGAATCAAAGTGGTCCACAAAGGAAGATCATAATTTTTTCTTTATATTTTATTTTTCCATACAAAATATCCTGGTTATGGTTTCCCTTCCCTCTCCTCCTCCCAGTCCCTCCCCTTCCCATCCAAATCCACTCCCTTTCTGTCTCTCATTAGAAATGGATAGGCTTCTAAGGGATAATATTAAATATAACAAAATGAAGTAGAGTAAGACAGAAACTATCACATCAGAGTTGGACAAGACAAACAGAACGAAAAGAGTCCATGAGAAGGTGCAAGAATCAGAGGCCCACTCTGGAGTCCCAAGAAAATATTAAACTAAATGTCATGATACACACACACACACACACACACACACACACACACACACACACACACACACACACATAGGACCTGGGGCAGACCCGTGCAGGCCCTGTGTATGCTGCTTCGGTCTCTGTGAGCTCATAGGAGCCATGCTCATGTCAATGCAAAGGGCCTTGCTCTCCATCCCCTCTGCCTCTTTCTGGCTCCCCTTCCTTGGGGTTCCCTGAGGAGGGATTTGAAGGAGACGTCCAGTTTAGAGCTGAGTGTTCCAAGGGCTCTGAGTCTCGGCATAGTGTCTGGCTGTGGGTCTCTGTTCATCCGCCGCAGAAGCAGGAAGCCCGAAGTCTCTGCTAGTGTGTGAGAGACCGCAGGTGTAGGTAAGACTGCAGGTGTAGGTAAGACTGCAGGTGTAGGTAAGACTGCAGGTGTAGGTAAGACTGCAGGTGTAGGGAAGACTGCAGGTGTAGGGAAGACCACAGGTGTAGGGAAGGTGGTGCCTGCTAAACCTTTTCAGATTTCCACTCTTCTCATAAAGAATCCTGCAACGCTAAGTGCTGTGTGTGATCCCTCTACACAGCCCGACTCCCTTACAAGGAATCCCCAGAAGTAGGAAATGAAAAAGCTGGTGCCACTAGTGTCTAACACAGGCCTTGCTAGAGAATGAGATTTCTGTAAGTGAAATAAAGAAGTTTCTAGAATTAGCTTCCAAAATACAATCTAATAAAGGGTTTGGGAACTAAGTCAATAATAAAACAGCCATCACTGTAACACTGTTGGAAATGTGTACTTTCTTCACACTTGGTCACCACTGCCCACCCCCTCCTCACCCCCCCCCAATGTCGCTATAGTAACCAGAAGCGAGGTCCTGACATTGAAAACTCCAGCAGAGACAATCAGTAAGGCTTCAGTTGGGAAAGCTGCACTCAGATTGTCTTTCAACCTAGTTAAACCTGATGCCCCAGCAGAGGGAGATTCAGGCCGAATGAATAACAGCATTTAGGAATATATGAAAGAGGCAGCATTTGGGAATGGGAAAGAATCCAGTATTCTTCATTTGGATAATTGCTAAAAAGCTCACCCTCTGGCCAAATTACACAAAACCCAACCCTATTAGCAATACCCTGATGAGCTCATTCTGTAACGCGTGAGTCAGCACTCGCTCCGCAGCCCGACAGACAGCAGGTTAAACTTATCTCGTTAAAGCTCAGCTGTCATCAAGCTTGATTTTCACAGTTAGCTACATTCTGATACAGCTCGGAAAGCCGCTGGCATAAGAAGTTCACGTTATTATCAGAGAGTCCTGGCCTTGTGAAGCACCACTGGCCTGAGCCGTAGCCCCAAGCAGACCAACCAGCACCACCAAAGCTAATTGTCCAGCATCCTTTTTCCACTTTTCTGGGCCAAAAAATAAAGAGAACAGTCTGTGACTTTTAAAAACATGCCGTTCTTTTTCCTTCATCATATCAGAAAGTACAGAAAAAGGACAAGCCCCAGGCTGAGGAAGGGGCTAGCGATGGGCTCCAATGAGCTCCCAACTCTCCTGCAGACACTTCCCTACGACACAAACCTCACCCAGCAGGGCACAGCTATTAGATTAGAAATGTCCTTCACAAAGGCCCTTGCTCCTAAAACGGACCACTGCTTTAGTAATCCACAAGGGGGCGCACTGTCACCACTGGTTCTGCACAAATCAGACACACCTAGGAGTTACTATGGGAAATTAGTGCTCAGTTCTTCATTTTTATAACTAAGCTTTCAGGTTTTTAGCTCTTGTCTCGGTCAATACTATGTTGAACAAACAGTGCATAAAACTATTCTAACTTTTCCTTTCCTTCTCTTGGCTTCCATAAAAAAAAAAGTTACGTAAAAGCCATATCTGAAAGTCAATTATTAAAAAAATGAGCAAATGCATCTGTAGGACAGGCTTTGTTAGAAGAATTTAGACTTGGCATATATGGCCAGATGGGGAAACACTGCTCTAGGCTGCGCTGAGCGATCGTCTTCAGCTGTCTGTGCTGAGTGGAGAGACAGGATGACAGGGTGGGGAAGATGGGTTTCAAATAAGGACTCATCCAAGCCCGGATCCCTGCTCTGTCACTGGCCTTGGGACAGAAAGCAGGCTATTCAAAGCCTCGGAATGGTCCCCAGTTCTTTACCAGGCAAACAGGTCTCTGAGAACTGAGGGCAGAGACCAATGAGAGAACACGCAGAGCGTTTCTGCACAGCTCCGGGAAGAAGCCAGCACTCAATCAATATAAAGTATAAGCTATATTCTTATTAAGATGATAATGATAAACATTAAATACTTTAAGCACAGACTTATATACTTTTAATTTTTAAGACCAGATTTCTTTTTCATGGTCACACATTTAATGCTGAAACCCACTGTATATGTAAGGACTTCAGAGCCAACTGCACATTTGCAAGATTTCAAAATAGTCGGAGAACTTTAAAATGAGTATGTAGTACAGGCTTGCTATGGAAAACTGACATCAACTCTGTAAGGATGAAATGCACCACTAGTGTCTTCCCTCAAGCAATTCTTACAACCCAAGCTCACAGAATTAATGTTCATTCTGATGATTTAATGATTAAATAAGAGATGCAAAACTCTTTGAGACAGGATTGTTGCTGTCAGGCTGGAACATGGGCTATTTAATGCTCAGGCCTTGAACTTAGCTATGTGCATGAGATTCTTAGTTCCCTACCAATGAGCTGGGAGAGATGGGGAAGGAAACACGGCACTTTCGTGCACACTTCCTTCAAAATGCAGCTGTAAAATCCCATCACGGTGAATCTCAGCTGCTCTAGCTCTGCAGAGTCCAGAAGAGCGACACCGTTCAACCAGATCTGTATCAACCCCCTTAGTTTATGCAATGAAGCTATCAAGATAACGAGTACTCACTTCTTCCAAGTCTGAGACAAGGCAATGAAAACTGATGGTTCTTAAATGCAGATGTCTGCGAACATTCTGGAAACAAGAGTGACATTTCCCAGTGCATCAACATGGCTGAGCTCATCTCCATAAGAACCAGCTGGTAAGGGACCAATACTAAGAGAGGTAGGAACTTGAGTCACCGGCAGGAAAAAAGAACACAGTTTGTGTTGTGCGCACACACGAGCATGTACGAGTGTGCTGCCGTGTGCACCTTTAGCAACTGTACCAGTCTTGCCAGCCTTGTTTCAACGACAGCTCTGTGAATTGAAGAGAATTCTTTGAAAGAAGCAGGTGTGATTTCAAGACAAGTATGTGGGAGTCAACTTAGAAACTTCCAAGTATTGCCTCGGTCTATAATGGCACAGCTACAGTGCAGGCTGATGTTAATATCTGAATAACACACTACATTAGAGAAGACAGAGAGATGCCTGGGCACACCAATCAATCATCCAAACAAACTAGCCTGTGAACAGGAAGGGAACGATGGGCAGTGGGACAGCGAGGAGGAGAGCAAGACAGATGGACAGGTGAGGAAAATGCCCAACAAACATCAGGGCTTAAGAGGCAGAAAGCACCAGCAGCTGCTACATACAGCAGACGCCCTCATACAGCTGCTGCACGCAGAAGCCAAGTTAGCCTAAAACAATGAAACCAGCCCGATCCGAACTGGAAAGCCCAAGGCACATACAGACACAGATGTTTTTCATATCATGTAAGTATGCAGCAAACAATCTATGCCTAACATAGCCTTGATACAATAATAGGAAACAACCCAAAGCCAATATACCTGAGGAACTATGGGAAAGAGTTTTGTGTGTTCCAACAGGCAGTTGTAATAAAGACAAAGTAAAAGGCTCAACTCAAAAGAAAAGGAGCAAATATGTGAACTTGGGTGAAGCTAATAAAGATTATTTCTGGGGAACTGTAAATAAGACCCTCTAACTCTAATTGGTAGAAGACACATAGCTCCAGTAAATTCAACGCAATAAAAAAACTTCCAGTATCGAGCATGAGCAGGAGCAGCTGGCAAGGAGGAAAGCCTAAAGCCAAGAGCTTTGGGTCTACCGTGCAAATGCCCCTGCTCCCCAGCACTGTGGAAGGCAAAAGAACAGAGCCGGAGATAATGGGGAAGACGTTTGCCTGGGCTAGAATAGTACTGTGAGGCACAAGGAAAAGTGCCAATAACTGCATCCGTGCAGACATGGAAACAGTAAGGACGCATTCCATGTGTTACAGCGTCCAGACGCAGCAGAAACCACAGCCCCTGCCCGGTGACGTCAATGGGCTTTGACAAATCCCAGGGAGGGAACAGTCAAGCTGTCAACTTCCATTACGATTTAACAAGCATGCCAGAATCTAAGTCGAACAGGTTTGTAAGAGTATTATTTGAGGTACTGGGAACAACACTAGGGCCTTGCACAAGCTAGCGAAAGTTCTACCAATGAGCTATGTCCTCACAGACAGTTCTTAAGGAACAAAGGAAAGGGAGGCTGGATTTCAAGCAAACAAAGGGTCATCTGGTATATGCATGTACATGCTTCTCCCCTCCCTCCTACCGTGTGTGTGTGTGTGTGTGAATGAGAGAGAGAGAGAGAGAGAGAGAGAGAGAGGTGTCAGATGCCATTCTCAATGGTCATGGTGATGTTGAACACAGGGCCTCCCACACGTGAAGCGCACACTACCACTAGTCCTCCCAATGTTATTTTTGAGATAGGGTCTCTTGCTGAACCTAGAGCTCACCCATTTACTTGAATGGTTGAGCAGCAAGCTCTAGGGTCCTCTTGTCTCCTTAGTTCTGGGATCTGAGACTTGCTCGCCCCCACCTCGCTCTTTACGAGGGTGCTAAGGATCTAAACTCATGATTACAGGTGAGCTCGGTACTGAGACATGTCCTTGACACACAAACACAAATCAACATGGAATTCAGTTATATTATCATGCCCAGTGAATTGAGGAGACCAGCTACATATGGCCAATAGAACACGGGGGAAATAAAACCTCTGTAGTTACTCGGGACTTTGGCTCCAGTCTACTGCATTTAGAAGAAGGAAACAGAAATGACCATTCTTCTTGGTCATCTCTCTGGTTTTCGCCTTGTTTTTAAGCAGAAACCTGAAAATACCTGGGGGGGGGGGAGGCTGTCACAATTTAGAACAAGCATGCCGAGGACAAGCCAGGGGGACATGTTGGGGAGCTGCGAGCTCCAGGCCACTGTCACCCAGCACTGATGCCAGCCCCACTGCCGCCTCCCCATGTTCTCTCCAGTATCAATAATGACTCACTCACGAAAGCCGCCGTTCCTTAAGCTTATGCAAACACATATAACAGATACCTTCCGAGCTCCAACAGAGAAGACAAAGATCATAAAATGCAAAGACTGCTGCAGAAAACCTCAAGTGAGAGGTGTCTGGGGAAACTTTTAAATTTTGACACGAAGACATTACTAAAAGCTTCTCTGTGACATTGCCATCTAAATAAAGATCGACCTAAAATGACAGATGTTAGCCAGCAAAGCAGATTCCTACCGCAAAGGTGCCACGCTGGTCCTACCTGCAGATTCCAGATCTTTGGAAGGCATGTCTCAGCAGAGGACCTCAATTGTGACAGTCACTCTGCTCCATGGCCATGAACTAAAAAAATTCAAAGTCTCTTCAAATTTAAATTCTCCCAGTACTTTACAAATAACTGTAGGGCTGGTTTAATGTAACTTAATTAACAAACACATGATCTGAATATAAGCTTATGACTTTAGATAAAGGACTAATTTAATTATATCACATTTTTCTCTCTAAATGATTCAGTAACGCCATCATTTAGGGCACTGGTATTGCAAGTCAGGCAAACGTGGACTCCTCTGATGGACTTACACATTTATATCTGATTATCCCTTTGCGTAAACTTCTGGTTCTGGCGTGAAGTCTGACGGAAGATGTTGGGAGTTCCAACCGCATTAGTGCACCGTCCCCAAGGGTCTGGAAGAGCTCTAACTTCCAGCCTGGGGCTCGGTTCATTGTTTGCTGAACTTCCTCAGTCAGAAAGAAACCTGTTTGTTTAGTACAAGTGATTATTTATTACAGTTAGTAAGCTTCTGTGCTCAACTGATTTCCTTTCCTTTACTGGGGACAGAGTGGAGGTGAGACAAGGTCTCAGAGAGCCCAGGGCAGCCTCTTTTGGCATGTACCTGAAGCTGGCCTTGAACCCCTGAACTTTCTGTCTCTGCCTTTCAATTGCTAGGACTATAGGTGTTTTGCTGTTATTGATTTTCTTCTTCTTCTTCTTCTTCTTCTTCTTCTTCTTCTTTTTAACCTCCCAGCCTTCACCTTCAGGAAGATTTATTTATTTATTTATTTTTGAGACAGGGCCTTGCTATGTAACCCAGGCTGGCCTCAAACTGGCCTCTTGCCTTCATTTCCTGAGTGCTAGGATCACAGACATAAGCCACCACACCCAGCAAGAAAGTCTCTTTAAAGTAAAAAAATAATGCTGGGTAGGAAGGCCTACGGCAAATCCTACTGTGGGACTGAGGGTTACAGTAAGAGGTAAGCCGAGACACCGCAGGGAAAGCACTGTCCAGGTAAGATTACTGGGAGGCACTTTAAAACTCAGGAGCCTCTAACCATTCCCCCAACTCGTAGCTACCTGGCTTAAACTGGCTGACAGGAGAATTAGCCTTCAGAAGGTGAAGCCAAGCAGGGTTTATAATGAGCCATACACAGAAGAAAAGCTCAACATTGCACTGTCTGGATGTCTCATTCTAGGAAAATCTAGTAAGGAAATTTACTTAACACAGAGGAAAATATATAATCTACAAGTTAAAAATAATTGCAGCACCTGAAAAGCAATCAGCAGATGAAGGCACAGAACAGAAAATATAAAATTACAGACCAGCCCAGCTCCCGCGTCTGCTGACACTGCCGTCCTCCAGCTCCCGCGTCTGCTAACACTGCCGTCCTCCAGCTCCCGCATCTGCTAACACTGCCGTCCTCCAGCTCCCGTGACTGCTAACACTGCCGTCCTCCAGCTCCCGCTGCCGTCCTCCAGCTCCCGCATCTGCTAACACTGCCGTCCTCCAGCTCCCGCGTCTGCTAACACTGCCGTCCTCCAGCTCCCGCGTCTGCTAACACTGCCGTCCTCCAGCTCCCGCGTCTGCTAACACTGCCGTCCTCCAGCTCCCGTGACTGCTAACACTGCCGTCCTCCAGCTCCCGCGTCTGCTAACACTGCCGTCCTCCAGCTCCCGTGACTGCTAACACTGCCGTCCTCCAGCTCCCGCGTCTGCTAACACTGCCGTCCTCCAGCTCCCGTGACTGCTGACACTGCCGTCCTCCAGCTCCCGTGACTGCTAACACTGCCGTCCTCCAGCTCCCACGTCTGCTAACACTGCCGTCCTCCAGCTCCCGTGACTGCTAACACTGCCGTCCTCCAGCTCCCGCGTCTGCTAACACTGCCGTCCTCCAGCTCCCGTGACTGCTGACACTGCCGTCCTCCAGCTCCCGTGACTGCTAACACTGCCGTCCTCCAGCTCCCGTGACTGCTAACACTGCCGTCCTCCAGCTCCCGTGACTGCTAACACTGCCGTCCTCCAGCTCCCGCTGCCGTCCTCCAGCTCCCGCATCTGCTAACACTGCCGTCCTCCAGCTCCCACTGCCGTCCTCCAGCTCCCGCGTCTGCTAACACTGCCGTCCTCCAGCTCCCGTGACTGCTAACACTGCCGTCCTCCAGCTCCCGCTGCCGTCCTCCAGCTCCCGCATCTGCTAACACTGCCGTCCTCCAGCTCCCGCGTCTGCTAACACTGCCGTCCTCCAGCTCCCGTGACTGCTAACACTGCCGTCCTCCAGCTCCCGCGTCTGCTAACACTGCCGTCCTCCAGCTCCCGCGTCTGCTGACACTGCCGTCCTCCAGCTCCCGCGTCTGCTAACACTGCCGTCCTCCAGCTCCCGTGACTGCTAACACTGCCGTCCTCCAGCTCCCGTGACTGCTAACACTGCCGTCCTCCAGCTCCCGCGTCTGCTAACACTGCCGTCCTCCAGCTCCCGTGACTGCTAACACTGCCGTCCTCCAGCTCCCGCGTCTGCTAACACTGCCGTCCTCCAGCTCCCGTGACTGCTGACACTGCCGTCCTCCAGCTCCCGTGACTGCTGACACTGCCGTCCTCCAGCTCCCGCATCTGCTAACACTGCGGTCCTCCAGCTCCCATGCTCAGCTAACATACCGTTGTCCTTAGCCTGTTGTTGATTCTTTCCTGTATCTTACCTTCTCCTTGTTGAGAAGACCTGATGCTAAGCAGAGAACATGGAAGACAGAAACCCTAACAGGGGACGGTAGAAACATACAGAAGACCTACAAACTGGTCATCAATGAAGGCCCACGAAGGCCAGAGAAGAGAAAAACATGATTGCAACTTAAGAACACAAAAATACACAGGACTTACTAATGGGCTAAATTTAAGTAGAAAATGGAAAAAACAGTCAAGAATTTTGTAGCAGGGAAATAACAGACTTAGGACAGAAGTAAAGAGGTGCACAGAAAAGTAGGTTAAGCTGCAGACAGAAAATTCTACATGCAGAATTTAAATAATCCAGCTAATTTTATTTCAGCATGAGTGTCTTTATGTCACTGTAAAAGTAGTATTATTTTAAATTATACATGTAAGAGAAAAGAAGTATTATAGTCTTTTTAAAGGTTTTGGGTATCCCTGAAGGATACCTACCCTGCAAAGGCAACTACAGGCAGGTGCCTTTACCAAGTCCAAGACCCCAGGCAGTGAGTGAGCAAACAGCCGCAGGTGTCTGAGCAGAGGACACTTTACAAGGAGCAGAGACAAGGAGCGACTTTGCCTCCACAGAACTAACCCAGGCATTTTCACCCTGTATGAAGAGATGAAAACTCTACAAGGGAGAACCCTGGGAAATCATGGCTAGCCCTGAAGGCTGCGGCAGTTCAGGCTTGGTGGGAATACATGCAGGCCTAACGGTTATACACTTCACTACTGTCCAATCTGGCAATCTTTAACTCCTAAGAGGAATATGTAACAGTATGTAAATTTATCTCCACCACCAGCACTTTAGTCTGTCTTGTCTCGGTTTTAGATTATGTGTCATTTCTTCTGATTTCCTAATAATGTAAGAATTTCCTACCAAGAGAGAGAGAGAGAGAGAGAAAGAGAAAGTCAGGTGGTGGTGGTGCACACCTTTAATCCCAGCACTCAGGAGGCAGAGGCAGGTGGATCTCTGTGAGTCCAAGGCCAGCCTGGTCTACAAGAGCTACTACCAGGACAGGCTCCAAAGCTACAAAGAAATCCTATCACAAAAAAAATCAAAAACAAAAAAAAAAAAGGAATTTCCTATTATCCTACACCATCCTTCCCCACCAAATGTACTATTTTGCCTCCTATTTCAAATTTCCAACATCCTTTATCTTATTTCCCAAATCCTCTCTTTTACTAAATTTAGTGAAACTCTGGGGGTGTATAAGAGAGAAGACTCTTAAGCCAATGTATGAGGGACAGATGCTGCCAACAGTCTGAGGACCCTCGGATTTTACAGAGTCTTCAGAGGTTTGAAAAGACTGTTAGTTTTTAAGCAGTTCAAACTTCAGATCAAAAAAATGGAACCAAGCAAATTAATTTTATAAAGCAAAAAATCTTTTTAAAAGCAAATGCAACATTCTTACTGGAGTGTCAGTCAATAATAAAATCTTTAATGCCACCAACAAACAAGAATGCGCCCAGTGAAGGCACCAGAAACAACGCAACAGCAAGCCGCTATCTGCAGGAACTAGCTGCACTGATCAGTCCCAGGAGGGAGCAGAGAAGCCCGGTCCTATAGACACATTTCCTTGTAGCTCTCTGGAATTTAGTTTTTATATTGACTACCCATACGTTTCTCCTCTACTCTTACTAACGCCATGAGCCATACTGACTTTCTTCAATGCTTCAAGCGATCTTACATTTCTGGAGAAATCTATCAGTCTTCTAGTAGTACATTACGGATTTAACCTGACCTGCTCTTTGAAATGCTCTGTCTTAGGCAGGTGTGACTTGACTATTCTTTCATATCCATGTAGGCAGTATCCAGACTATGCTGGCCTTAGGAATAACTCTAAATGCATCCTGCTTCCTCTACTTTGACTTTAGTTTTTGTGGCACTTCCCAGCTACACTCTTTCCTTTCTCTTCTAGCGTCTTGGCTCCTTTCCTCAGCAGGCCCCCACCTCAGAGCCCCTCCCGTCAGCCTCTTGTGTAAACAGTACTGCTACCCCAGCCTCGGGATGCCCAGAAGCCAATGGGGCTGCCTTGTACCCCACATAGCGGCTGCTCCAGCTGGAGAGGATGAATTCAAAAAGAAAACGAAAAATTTCATTACCTGCAAACTGTAATTGCTCTTTTGCAGGCATATGTTTTGACTCTTTTACTATTTTTCCTGTTTTCTCTTTGACTTTGGGTTTCACGGTTATGTCATGAACCACCTGAGCACGCTTTTCTTTCGGTGGTACTCTGCTTTAGGCTTAAACTGCTTCTTCTGGTGGTACTCTGCTTTAGACTTACACTGCTTTTTTTGGTGTTACTCTGCTTTAGGCTTAAACTGCTTCTTGGTGTGTGTTTTAAAAGGTGGCTGTTCTAGAACAAGTAGTTCTGAGTCTGTTGTTACAGCAGAAAGAAGGACCCTTTGCAGCAGCCCCGGTGTCCTGCGCACTGCTCCTGGGTGTGCCAAGACTGAAAGGCCGCTCAGGCTTTCGCCAGCATCTTCTCTTGGGACAGATGCTACAGACCACAACCACCCTGACATAGCCCGTGCTGGCACACTGCAGTCGGGACTCATTTCTAACCTTATGAAGCACTTTGGGGAGTCACTCAACCACAGATGTTTCACCAGCTGTGCCTGCCCCCATGCACACCTGGCAGAAGCATGAAGACCTGCCTCTGCCCCTACACCAGGGAGTGTCCAGTGAAGCCCGGTCACTTTCTCCTTACCTTTCTCAGAACCAGCACATGACCCTTCAGGTGACTAACAATGCCAGGCTCGTCTCTCCACCTCTCCACCTCATTTATAGTCTAAATTATTTAGCATGTCTTTTATATTCTGTCAAGTTTGGTTTCATTATTTTAGAGTGTTAATTTATGTTACCAAACATAACCAAAAGCTGAAGGAGCCCAAAACCAGACTTAACACCTTCAGTATTTAAGAGCTTTGTCACTTGATTTATTTCCTTCTCTTTGCGTGCGCGCATACACACACACATGCACGCACACACGCGCACATACACACACACGTTTATTTTTAAATGTCATTCTAAACAAACCGAAAAAGATGACAATTTCATTCAACTTCTAAAATACTATTACAAAATGTTATTTTCATAAAATATGTTGATGCTGTCTCAGTAATGAAGAAAATTAGTGACAAAACACCTAAAACCTAATTTAGCTGGAAACATGGCTCGGTTGGTGGAGTGCCTGCTTGGCATGCAGGAAGCCTTAGGTGTGATCTCCAGCACCTCAAAGAGTAGGCGTACTAGCTCACACCTATAATCTAATACTCAGGAGGGAGGTGGGGGCAGAAAAATCCCAAGTTTCAGGTCATCTCAGGCTACACAGTGAGTACGAGGCCAGCCTGGGCTACATGAAACACTGAATCAAAAAACAAAGTTGTAATTATTATCCTTTTCTAGTTATCTCTATTTTTCAATGTTATCTAGAAATACAGTATCATTTATGAACTTATGCTTTTAAAAAGTCAGAATATAATACAGCACTTTTTCTCCCTTGTATTCTTTCTCCCTGAGAAAATTAAATGCTATGAGCATCAAAAGTTTAGTTTTGTGAACAGGAGAGAAATACATACAGTGGAAAACACGGAAGTCGATATATGGGTGCGAGCCTCTTCTTTCTGCTTCAAATCCTGCTCGGCTCCTTACGCGGACATCGCCTGGGCAGAGTCAAAAACAAACGGTAGTTCGTTAGAAAGCTGTTTCTTATGTACAGACAGAGCCAGGTGGGATTCTACTCCTTGGTAAGGCCCAGCCAGGGGAGGTAGGCGACATATATGTGGAAATGCCACAGTAAAACCCATGACTGCATGCTAAAAAATAAATCAAACAAAATGAACTGAATGAATGGTTAAGAACTGACTTTCTTGGAGGAGCTAATAAAATTTCAGTATTGATTTATAAGGCTGTGTTAGGAATCTTCTAAAATTTCATTCCTTAATAATAATCTATATTTTAAAGGTCATTTTATTACTTTGATGGGGTTGAACCAATAATCATAAAATGCCATAAAAACAAAATCTGTTTTTACAGAAGAAAATCTTAGAACAAAACTTTAAAAAGTCACAGCAAGAAGCAGGCATCCACCATGCCTGCTCTGCCTAGCCCGGTACACTGGACTGACCACAGAGGGGAGAGATGCTCTGCCTAGCCCGGTACACTGGGCTGACCACGGAGAGGAGAGATGCTCTGCCTAGCCTGGTACACTGGGCTGACCACAGAGAGGATGGACAAAGGAACCACATTACTCTCAAGCAGCCTGCAATTTCAGTGCGCAAACTCCCACTGGACTCTGCAATTAGAAATCTCTCTTCTCACCTAGGGTTTTAGTGAAAATGAAGACTGCACTTTGGTTTCCCAGCTGCCCAGACCTAAATGATCACGCAAAAACTGCATTAATTACAACACTGTTTGGCCGATGACTCAGGCATATCCCTAGCTAGCTTTTACATCTTAAATTAACCCATTTCTATTAACCTGTGTATAACCATGAGGCTGTGGCCCCCACCTACTCTCTCTATCTCTTTTGGGATTTCCCACCTGGCTTTATTCTGCCCTGCCATAGGCCAAAGCAGCTTCTTTATTAACCAATGGTGATAAAACATATTCACAGCATACAGAGGAGAATCCCACATCATTTTAGCAAGTTCTTAAACTTTTGTTTTTATCTGTTTGATGTTGTTCTTACATAAACCCACATGATTTTCAGGTAATTTAGCAACCAATTACCAGGCATTCTTTGTATAATAGGCATTGTTAAATTCTGTAGTCAAACCCAAATAAGAAGAACCTTAGTTCCCATTCTGTGGAAGCAGAAATTGGGTTCTGGTGGATCAAATCGCATTTCTATGTCTCAAGTTCGTGCAAAGGACAAGTAGTACTTAAACCCACGGTTCCAAAGCAGCACTTTCCTGTTAATGCTGTCCACAGCAACCACGTTCACAACAGAGGAGAACCTCGTAGAAGCTTCAGCTTCCCACTGCCACTTCGTGCTCCTGAGACACTGACTTCCTCAAAGGATCGCCCTTCATCGACTGTGATCCATCTTTATCTACCGAGGCCTCTTTTATGTAGGGAGTCCTCAGTATGACAAAGGTCTGCTGAGTGCACGTCAGACCCAGCACACACCAGTGCACGAAGTTTACCTTCCCCAGGGCTGAACGAATAAAATAAACGCATAACTGCTTTCCATGGAGTAGGGTGAGAAGCTATAAAGTGAGCTAGGAGGACGGGGAATGGAGAGATGGGGAGGAATAGTGTCGTAGGGGAGTCCTCACTGAAGAGCTGTCTAGACAGGGACCTGAGGCCATCAGAGGAAAGAGGCTTCCAAGCACAAGGACGAGCAAGCATGAATGCCCTAAGCCAGGAGCACACTTGGCATGTTCACAGACAAGTAAAAACACCAGTCTGACAGGCATGCTGGGAAAGGGAACTTGGGAAAATTGGGGTCAAAGAGGCATCAGGCTGGGTCACACTGGACACTGGGACCTAACACACCAGTTTTGGCAGTTACTCTAAGGTCAAAGGTCCTCAGAGTACTCTGAACACACAGTGAAGATGACTTCAGGTGACTTTATTTATGTATGAAAAAGGTTCACGTTGGCTGTGCAGACCACAGCTCAGGAAGACCAATTAAGGAACAAGTTCAAGAAGCAAGGCAATAACCAGGGTTTAGAGTGGTGACATGATCAGGATGGTGCCATGCCAGTTTCTTTCATGGTACCTGCACTTGTCAATGAACTAGACAAGGAGTATGCCAGAAACAGGAGTCGAGAATGACCGCATTCTGAGAGACTGGAGGCAATATCTATTGAGATGGCGAGACTACAGATGGGGGAAACAAATCTTCCCAGGCCTGTTAGAAGTCTGAGGTATCCATCATTCACCCATCAGAAAGCACCCATAGAAACAGAGTAAACACATCTAGAACTTTGCTTTAGGGGTGAAAGAACCATAAACATCGTTTTTAAGAGGCAGGGGACGAGGAAATGAGGAACAAACACCTGCTGTAGTAGGACAGAATGGAAGTGGGTAAGACACAGAAAATACAGAGCAAATTAAAGAGGAAGGAGTAAGAGCAAAAACAGAACTTGGGGATACATTTAGGCTTAAGAGTATAAAAAGTTAGTGAAGAAAACAAAGGAGGAACAGAGGTAGATAAACTATAACAATTAGCTCAGTATCTTAAAGCTGGAGGGAGAACTCTAAACATGAGGAGAAAAGACAGGACCAACTCCTCAAAGACAAGCAAATACGCCTACTGGGATATCACTGTGCATGTTTAATAGTGTGACGTAAAGAGCAAGGGACGTGTTTGGGTAACGAGGATGCCGACAAAGGCAGGAGGGAAAATTGAACATGTACATGCAGCCAGTTACAGGGATGTGTGAAACACGCTAACGCATAAGAAGCGTAAGCACCAAGCTCTCTCAGTAGACCCACCCCCTCAGAACAAATGAAGACTGCCTCACAGCAATGGCTCAGGCTCGTCCTTGTCCATGCTGACAGCACGTCTTTATTTAGCAGCTCTAGAAACCCATTTTCCACAAAAATGCTCTAGAACAGTACAAAGCTGTACACTAAAAATACCATCCCATTAAACCAGACTTCTACATTGTCTTAACTGTAAACCGCCCCTATTTATCCATCACATTCAGTACTAGTTTTCAGATGCTCGGCTTCAATCTCTGCTATAAAAAGTAATGAAAAGGCTACACAATGAGAGATATCTCATCCCAAATAATACGACAACAAAATTAACTGGCACTGATACAAACTGTGCTTACCGAGCATACGAATATATAACGCAGTCTGGTCAGAACTGTCATAGGAAATAGCTCCACGTCTCTGGAAAAAAAAAGGATGCATTTTAGCACATGATAATAAAATGTGATCTAAAATTTAATTCAGCAATCATGCATCTATTATTTATTACATATTATTTGCAAAGCATTCTGCAAAAAAAGGTTGACTACCCAAAACTCTGCTCTGGAAATGTCCCGCTGGAGGAAAGAGAATACAGTACAGAGCGGCTAAGAACTACCATAAGACATGGCCACAAGAGCAAAGGGCTTGAGACTGACACACAGTTGATTTCTTTCGGGGCTGTGGGATGCCGAGGATGGAACCCAGAGACTTTGGCATGCTAGGAAACCATTCTATCACTGAGCTGTATCTCCAGTCCTATAGAAGTTGGTTTCTAACAACAACAAAAAAAAGCGACAAGTTATCCAATGGAAAAGAGAGGAAAGGAAGGGCTGCTGCCATTCCAGGTGCCTCTCCAAGCTCCAGGGCTTCATATACTACAAGAGTGATTACTTACTTCAGGTCCCACTCACAGGTCCTCCAATGGCTCCCCACTGCACTGGAAATGAGTTCCAACCCACATTCTAGGGTTTATCGCCTCTAAGACCTGCTCTCAATGCTCTTGTCTTCCACAGCCATGACCACCCCGATGCGGTCACACTTCCCTTACTTTTCTCACCGTGCCCAACGTCGGCCTTCACCTGTGCTGCTCCCGGACATCCTGAGGCCCTGCCATTCCTGCTTCATATCTCTGAGGCCTGGATGAACATTCCCAGGCAAACCCTGGCTACCAAAGCTGCAGCCATCTGAGAACCACGCTCTCTTCCCGCAGTGGCCCACAGCACTGGCTCCATTTGCTGCTGCCTTTAAAGCAACAAATCTTATTGACTGCTTTAAAAACAACAACAACTCAGTTGGGTATGGTGGCACACACCTTCAATCCCAGCACTTAGGAATCAGAGGCAGCTCAGTTTCCATTTGGCTAGTATTGTCCTATTTGCTTTATATTAAAATAGAATCCACAGGAGCTGGAACCTTATCTGTATCATTTACCACTGTATCCTGGCCTCTAAAAGAGGACTTACCATTTAATAAATAAATAAATGAACAAACAAATAATACTTTGTCAACAAATGCACTTGTTGCAAATAAAACTTATGAACTGAGCCGGGCGGTGGTGGCGCACGCCTTTAATCCCAGCACTCGGGAGGCAGAGGCAGGCGGATCTCTGTGAGTTCGAGACCAGCCTGGTCTACAAGAGCTAGTTCCAGGACAGGCTCCAAAACCACAGAGAAACCCTGTCTCGAAAAACCAAAAAAAAAAAAAAAAAAAAACTTATGAACTGAGGAATAAATAAACAGTTACTGACAGAATTGAACAAATGAATACACTTCAAAACCTGGAAGGTGCAACTGCCCAGTACTCTGATCATCATCTAAGTTCTGTGCCAGCAAACACCTAAATCATTGCTGGCTACCCCAGATCCAGACCAACATTCAGAACAGCGCCTGGTACACCAAAAACAGAGAAGGAGCTGATGAGATGGCTCAGTAGGTCAAGGTGCTTGTTGCCAATTCTAATGGCCTGAGTTCAGTCTCCTAGACTCACATGGCAGGAAGAGAGAATGATTCCTGCAAAGTGTTCTCTGACCTCGACAGGCATGCTGCAGTCTGTGAGTTCATACACACACTTGGTTATAATACACTGGAAAAAAAACAACTGTTTGTTTGAGACAGGGTCTTACTATGAAGCACTGGCTGCCCTGGAACTGCTCTGTAGACCTGGCTGGCTTTGAACTCACAGAGATCTGCCTGAATCTACCTCCTGAGCATTGGGATTGAAGGTGTGGACCACCATGCCTGGCTGGTTTTTTTTAAAGCAATCAATAAAATTAGTTCCTTTAAAGGCAGTAGTAATTGGAGCCAGTGCCACAGGCACTGTACAAGGACCTGAGGAGATGGCTGAGGGCGGGGTAAATACTATTTAATACATACACTAACACCCCCCCCCAAAGCAGAAAGGAGAGCTGTTCAACCTCATCAACAAAAGAAGTGTACACTGAAGTCATGTGATCAAAGTTCTACTCATCAGAATAATGATCTAGTCCACAAAACTTTGGCTGAGAGTTATAGGCACTTAATATGTATGTTTCTATAAATCTTCGGGGAGGTAAGAATATTGGCTTAAAAAATAATTTAAAAAATTTACTTACGTGATTAAACAGAATTGGTATGCAAAACTACTCCTCCAAATATTATGTTTTTGGTTTTTTTTTTTTTTTGGTGTGTATGTGTGTGTGTGTGAATGTGTAGAGGCTGAAGGCCGTCTCCAGTGCCTGTATCTCAGGCATCATTCACTCTGCTGGAGGAACAGTCTCTTCCTTGGCCCAGAACACACCAAGTGGGCTAGACTGATGGCCAGAGAGCCCCAGGGATCTGCCTTTCTGGTCCTGGGGGCTGGAACTACAAGCATGCACCAACAAGCCTGGAGCCTAGGCGGGCTCTGAGGACTGAGCAGGTAGCTCCTCAGGCTTGGCCACGCCCACTTTACCAGCTGGGCTAGCACCTCTGCCAAGTTATATTCTTAGTGCTACTATCACTTGGGGGGGGGGGGAGCTAAAACTTTGTATGATTTAATCTTTTTAAAAAGCCCATGAAATGTAGAACAAACCTTTCAACTAAAATTAAAGTCTATCAATATTTATTGTCTCCAAGGATACGGAGGGACAAAGGTAGAATGGAACCTTTTAATACATAACTTTGTGCCTTTAAAATCTTATAGCATGTACAGTTATTACATTTCACAAAGTAAATAAAATAAAATGTGGGAATTATCTTTTAAAAACTACAAAGAAAACATGATCTTAAACAGCAAGGAATAACGCATACAGAATGCATTCCTGGCCGCGTGGCAACAGTGTCTGAAGCAGCTGCTGTCCCACAGCGAGCTAGGCATTCTAGAGTAAAAAGCCACTGCTGTCACCTGATGTGAAGACGCCACTCAGCAGGATTACGGTCATCTCCACACCTCAGTTTACGAGGTTACCGGCCTTACTGGCAGGCTAAGGGTCAGTCAAGCAGTCTGGGAAAAGGTGGTAATATTTCTTCATTGGCTAAAACCCATTAATGAAACCACAGGCATCAAAATGTAATAATGTATCATAGCTGTACCCATCAATAAAAACTTGGTGAAATGGCTGGTTAAAATGAAGTCTGAAGTGCTACTCTCTACAAGTTCTCTAGTAGGGGTGTTCAGGATTCCACTGCCTTTCCTGCAGGGTGCATACTTATCCAAACAGCCACTTCCTAAAGCCTAACCAACTACATCACACAAAGAGCAGCTGAAGACGCTTGTCAAGTCTGCAGTCAGACATGTTAAAGCTAGGTGCCAAACAACCTGGCGAGCCACTCACCCACACACACTGATATACTGTACGGTGCTCACACATGGATGCACTAGACATAAAAATGCCAGGGCCTCTACTAATTTAGACAAAAAGGGTAAAATTTAATGTATCTCAATGAAGTATAGACTGACAATTACATAATAAATAAAATATTCAATTAGTACTTACTTAGGGTTAGTCTATAGATAGCCAAAGAGCTATCCTGAATCCTAAGATACAGCACCTACTAAATAAATCCAAACAAAACGAATTTTTTTAAAAAGTATAAACTTTTAAAATAAGTATCTGAACCCACCAACGAATACAATCACACATCAACTTCCTCACAAATTACATTTAACATGAATCTCATCAGGTTCTCTCCGTAAGCAATCTAGGTGATCTAAAGTAACTCACTTTGGGAAATGAGATGCACCATAAACTATATTCCATGTAAGAGTGTCACTTTCAAAAATGTGCTTCATACACCAAGACACAAGTTGAACTTTTTTTGTTCTTAAAAGATCATTTTTTAAAGCCACATACTGGTAGAACTGTATTTTTAATAAGAACAGTAAAGCAAACTCCATCCTGTGTCCACATCATCCCGAGCTCCCTGGGCTTCTGCCCACATTCCCATTGCACCTCTCCAGCGAATGGAAATAACCACGGCTTCCACTCGTGACTCTTCTAATTTAGCCGGCCTGGGAACAGCTTGTAAAGCAGACTAGTATAGGTGAGAGCCTGGGCGCGGCTGAGCTAATCAGCAACCAACAGCCGCAGCATAAACAAGTTCAACCATAGGCCCTGCAGAACCATGGCGCTCTCGGAGCCAGCCTGAGACACCCGTGTGCCCTGGAACCCAGTGAATCATTCTCCCATAAAGACTCCATGTGGAAGGAAATGACAAGCCGTGTAGAAGCGGTTCCCAATATTAGTTAATGCATAACTTTTAAAAACAGGCATGATGAAAGCAACAACAGATACTCTTCTATGTGTTTTCATACAAAATCTCACTTAACCCACACATGAATTCTGTGCAGTAGTCTTGATCGCCACTTTACAAGTGGGACACTGAGTTAATGGGTTTAAACACAACAGCTCTATATAAAGTTTCTGGGAGCACTGGAAAATTACACCATATGCGAAATAGATGAAACACGACCACGGCTCCAAAGCCATTTTCCCCAACACAGCAAAACAGGATTTTAGAATGCGTTGTCTCTGATCACGTACTAAGAAGGCGAGCTTTGGCTTGACTGCCCAAACTACTCAGATACTGCCTTCATCTTTCGAGTCTTTTGTCCCAAATTTGTTTTAGAAAAACTAGGCGTCAGCATTTTTTAAAGAAATAAATTCTGGCAGTCATTGAAAAAGCGAGGGTCCTGCAAACATCTACAACTTGACTAATACATTGTTAACACTAACGTGACCTTCAGCCCACAGCTTGGAAGCCAAGACTTTGAAAAGGAGCAAATAGCTGTCAGCAAAGCAAACTAATCCCTAATGTTTTAAACACCGGGAGTTTTTAGACTGTACTGAATTTCTTGAAGAAATTTCTTTAATCAAGTACACTGACAAAAACCACTTCAAATAAAAGACAAGAATGCTTCAATGCTGTGCTTCAACATGAGCAACTCAGCAGCGGGGTACAGTGCTGCTTGGAAAAGAACATTAACTTTGTAGGCGCTTTTTGTTGCTTAGCAAACAATGGCAGCCTTGAGGATTTTAAATTAATAAGTTACCTTCTCAATACAGAAAGAAGAGAAGCCGTATGGTAGATGAAAGAGGCAGCCATTTTTATGAAGACGTAGAAGATAACTTAAAGCAGTGTCAATGTAAGCATTTGTACTTCAGCTTCTGACTCTGGTTCAGGTGGCAGGCTGGCTAACTCACTCTCAAGTACTTCTCAGCGGAATTCAACTTCAAAACAAAGAGATCGCAATTGTGTTTTTGTGGATGTATTTTAGCTATGGGTCAAGGCTAAAGAGGGGGCCACACGACAGGGTGGGTTTTGGTTTATAAAGCTTGCCACTGATTAAAATATCCTTAATAATTATATTTTATATATAAACATCAGTCAGTCCTTTCTCTCAAAAAGAAAATATTTAAAATGTGTATACTCACAAGTCTGGCTTGTTAAATTCTATAATTTTCAAAGTTAAACTTCTTTAAAGGAAGGGCACTGGGAAAGCTACTGGGCTTCTATGATACCACAGAAATCCCGTAGGAGCAGTAAAGTGAGGGAAAAGAAGAAAAACAAAGCCTCACAAATAGCAGTGTTAAGCCTTTTTCACAGACAGAACCCACAGCTCTTTGAATTCAGAAAGATTAAAATCAAGACAAAACAATGTAGATATTTCAAGCCTATCAAATATGCAAATTAATGACTAATGTCACAATCCTACGAGCAGACATGCCCTCCCGACCTTAGAGGCGATCCACTTGATCAGAACCAAAGCTAGACACCAGATCAGTGTGATTCCCATTGGATCAACCAAGAGCCCACCGCATACTCTCTCCCCACCACCAGTGTGCAATGGCAAAGAAGACTTCCTAAGGAGTCCGACGAATAACAACTGTCCGGGCCAGAGAGGACACTGACTGCCTTGAACCTCAGGCAGCTGCCTTTGGACAGTGATCACCTGACTCCTCTGAGAATGTACTGCCTGGCTGGCCTTTCTGCCCAGCGCATGCTTAGTGCCACAGCCCCACAGTTGGGATAGAGCACAGGAAATAATGCTGGAAGACAGGAAAAATCCAGCTGGCATAGCAATCTCATGAAAGGTCTCAGGCTAGCCCAAACACGTCTGTAACCATTCCACACTGTAGTTTGAAACGATTCTCAGAAACACTTGGCAAGGCCAAGACTTTCCTCATTCTTCTCATGCGGGCCAGCTCTGCAGGCGTAACCCCATCCCATGTGGAATACTAGTGCAGTCTGTACTTCACCTCTGAGGACTGCATTTCTTCAAACTTTATTTCCTTTCAAGTGGGACTGCTACTGCTTTATGATCACAGAGGCCGTGGTAAAAGAGATCTGTGCTACCTAACATGACACTTTACTTCTTTTGGGTTTGCTGACAAGGCCAGCGTATTTTCAAATAATAAGAGGTGTTTGTTCTCAAGCCCTAAGGCAACCTCGCTCCTGTAACATTCAGGCTGCACGTCTTCTCTTGCGACTCCGAGTGAGTGGTCCAGGAACCTAGCTTGCCCGTCTCCATCCATCTTCACCACCTCCCATAGCATCCAGCAGTTGCAGGGTACTTCTGATGGAAAGTCTCTCACGAACCTCTCCAGCAAGTATTTAAGCTTCCATTATGTAAACGACAAGGATGTGTGAATCTGAGTGGTCACAAGCATGGCTCCTGGCCTTTAGAAATCAGTCTTTATTAACCCACTGTCTGCAACCAAACACAAAACTGCTGGCGACAGAAAAAAGCCGGAGTAAGTCTACTGCAGAGAGGTGGGCAATCAGCAGGCCAGACCCTGCAGCCAAACGGAGGCCTTGTACTACAAAAATTTAACACATTTTTCTAAGCCCACTTTGGCCAGTATAATGCAGAGAGGTCAGGGCTGGCTGGGCGGTTAGGACATCACTGCAGAGGCTCCAGAGAGAACGACGACAGCTGGATGGACAAAAATAAACACCGAGGACATGAAAGATTGTGCCATGGACTTTAGTTCACAAGGAGACAAAATTATCTACACATTCCCATCATATAAATGAGGGTGTTGACACATATAATAATGTAATTTTCTTATTAGTTCTCAGCACCAGCGACTTATTTGGCTTAAAAAATATTTGTGTGTGTATGATGTGTATGTGAGTGTGTGTGTGCGCGTGTATGATGTGTGTGTGTGTGTGTACAATGTGTATGTGTGTGTGTACGATGTGTATGTGTGTGTGTACGATGTGTATGTGTGTGTGTGTATGATGTGTATGTGAGTGTGTGTGTGCGTGTATGATGTGTGTGTGTGAGTGTGTG
Source organism: Microtus pennsylvanicus (assembly GCF_037038515.1). Taxonomy (NCBI): domain Eukaryota; kingdom Metazoa; phylum Chordata; class Mammalia; order Rodentia; family Cricetidae; genus Microtus; species Microtus pennsylvanicus. The sequence goes on from NC_134583.1 coordinate 22,390,237, forward strand.
TGTACGATGTGTATGTGTGTGTGAGTGTGTGTGTATGATGTGTATGTGAGTGTGTGTGTGTATGTGTATGTGAGTGTGTGTGTGTATGATGTGTATGTGTGTGTGTATGATGTGTATGTGAGTGTGTGTGTATGATGTGTATGTGAGTGTGTGTATGATGTGTATGTGAGTGTGTGTGTATGATGTGTATGTGAGTGTGTGTGTGTATGATGTGTATGTGTGTGTGTATGATGTGTATGTGTGTATGATGTGTATGTGAGTGTGTGTATGGTGTGTGTGTGTGTGTGTGTGTGTGTATGGGGTATTACTCAGGTATCAGTTTTCTTCTAACTTACAGGATCCAGACTGAACTCAGGTCACCAGGCTTGCACGCAAGTGCCTCTACGCACAGAGTCACCTCCCTAGTCCCAGAGTACTTAGAAGAACTTAATTCTATACCTGTCAGAATTGAAATAAGCATGCACAAGTCTAAATTATGCTTTTCCTAAGCTGAAATTATTCTTAACAGAGCCATAAACTTTATTCATCTTGCTATTTCAAGACATAGTAACAAGATGTAACACGCAAATTCTTACCCTGAACTGTGCAAGGATGATTTGTCAGGAAATTAGGTTTGATTATCGGGGTCTCTGACGTTCTGCTCCAGGGAGGCTCCAACAACCAAGATCAAAGGCTTCCAGCAGGGGGCAGAGGCTAAGAGCAGAGTGATTCTGGGCTCAGCTCTCTTCTCATGAATAGGAGGCCAGGCAGAGCCGGTGGCTAGCAAGGAGTGTTGGGGTCATGGGGTCATTGTTTGCCACCTAGCCTGAACGCTAAAGGTCAAATCAGCCCACCAGGAAGGGGTCTCTTATCTCCTACAAACTTCCTGCCAATCAGAAGCCAAATATAAAATGACTAATTTTTGTACACCATTTAAGCATGTTTAATGAGTCTTTATGGTAACCATGTTAATTTGCATTTTCTTTCAGACTAAAGTCTGAGAAGAGCTGAAAGGGGAAGAGAAGGAACCAGGATTCAGAAACACCAGAGAAAAGAACAGTAAGAGAAGTAAACACAAAGTTCCCGTTTAAGTGGATTTCTGTTGGGATTATTGTTACCATCTCCAAACTACTGGGCCTGGGCATGAGAGCTGCCCTGTGCCTACTCCCTGCCCACCTCCCAGGTAACAGCTAGTCGTATGCAGCTGTACACACCTGTAATTCTAGTTCTCAGGAGGCTAAAGCAGAGGTATCGCGGGTTCCAGGCTAACCTAAGTGGCATGAGATTTTGCAAAAAACAACAAAGCCCTGAGCGTAGGGCATGGCGTGCACTTGGCTTTTATCCCAGTATAGCAAAAACCAGCTCATAGTGTGTGACCACAGCTATGACCTAACCACTCTGGATCCCAATCCCAGCATCCCTCAGAGCAGTTCACACCATGCTAGTCATGTGGCAAAGAAATCTCTCACCTGGGACAGGACTGGCAGCTGGGCTTTCATTTCTAACACCAGCTAAGAGTTTGGCTCTCTACAACGGCGGGGGACCCCACCCCAGTATCTACACTTACATGTCTACTGTATGTCTGACACTGTGATGCAGAGATAATCAAGATACAATCCTATCAGGAAATTTCCTAGTAGACTGAAAAACGGCTATTGGATTTACAACTGAAATCACCAAGTCTTCACTGCTGATAACGTGTTTACAGTTTGGACGATTTTGCCAAATCCCAGGCAATACAGTTCTCTGTAAAATACGTTTAATGTCAGGAACCTAATGGCTTTCTAACTTTTCATTATTTTGAGACACGCTACTTAGTACTAATTTATCTTGGTAAATTGTAAGGCTTCTTGCTATAAAGAAAATGGTTTCAGTAAAACTGAAAACAGAAGGTTTTTGCCGAGTTAGTGGCCTGCATCACTAACACCACTTTCACACAAACTTTCTTTAGCGTCTCAAATCCTTAGGGAAACACCGGAGTGCAATCGAGGCATTAAACACAGCTAAACCTTCATAGACTACTTTAGACTATAAGCAGAAAGTTTAAGTCTCTTTAAAACATTTCTGGGGTTTGTAAGATTACTACCTGAAAAACTCAGTTACAGGTAGCCCTTACGATTTTATAACTGATCAATAACAAACAGTGTGGCTCTGATCACTGCGTCCTAGAGGAGGAAGCCAAGAGCAGGGTTATGCAGGGCTCTGCCATCTGCAGCGCACCTGTCAGTCTTGGCAACAGCCTGCAGCTATCCATACAGAGACTCAGCATGTCCCTCAACCAAATTAGGCTAACCTCATCTGCATTGACATCACTGCCTATAATTTTGGAATCTTGCAGACAGAAATAGCTTACACAGGGCTCTTTATATAAATGTGGTATAGTGTTTAAAAAAACCCTTGTAACTATATTTATGATAGGAAAATGTGGAAACTATCATAGTGGAACTCCAACTGTGTGTTGCCATCCTGCGGTAGTAAATGAGAGGGGAGCTTTCTCTTTGGCCTCTTTTTAAAAGCCACAAGTTGACATTTTTTCAAGTGGTATGAATTTCAAAACCTAAAAACTGGTGGGCTGGTGAGATGGTGCAGTGGGCAAAGACGCTGGCCAGGCGAGCCTGATCGGCACCTGAGTTCAGTCACTAGAATTCACATAGGGGTGGAATGGGAGAGCCAACTCTAACCTCTACGTATGTCCCACAATACACGTGTCCTCCCTAAACGTACGTGTGTGTGTGTGAACAAACTTTTAAGAGTTAAAAATTTATGTATTTGTCTTACATCAGTGGTTCTCAACAGTGGGTCGTGCCCATCAGAATTTTTTTTTCTGATGGTCTGAGAAACCCCAGCCATAATTTATTTTCATTGATACTTTATAACTGTATTTTTGCTACTGAGTAGTGTCTCAATTCCTATGTGTTGTAGGATATTTTTACACGCTGTAAAGATGTGTTGCTGTGATTGGTGTAATAAAAAGCTGAGTGGCCAATAGCTGGGCAGGAGAGACAGGCAGGATTTCCGGGCAGAGAGAGGAAGAGGAGATAACTGGGTCACGCAGGAGACTCTACTGAGACACGGAAGGAACAAGTCAGACACACAGAATGGGAGAGAGGGAAAAGCCATGTGGTAGACTATAGATTACTAAAAATACGGGATATTTTAAGTTATAAGAGCTATGAGGACAAACCTAAACTAATGGCCAAGCTTTCATAATTAATAGGTCTCCACGTCAGGATTTGTGAGCTGGAGGCGGGCAGCAAAGCTCGCTACACCTAAGACCATAGGGAAATGTGTGTTTTCCGATGGTCTCGAGCTGTTCTAGATATATTTATTAACAATTTTTTTTCATGTCAAAATGCAGGTGATTGTTTAAAATTTTTAAACTCAGCATACTAAGAAAGTATGCTTTGTGTTTTACATGCAACTCTTTGTTGATCTCCACGCCACAGCACAGAAGCTCTGGAACAAGGCAAGGTCAATAAAGAAGGGTGCACTGCTTGATGGAGCGCTTCCCTCTGGGAGTTTGTGCTTGGCCAGCAGGCCGTCCTCTCAGGACTCGCGCTGCTCTCATTTGTTCTCATGGGTGCCGTCGGAGACGTTCAGCGTTGATGAAACCCAGCCGCGCTAGCCGCTGACACCCTCTTGGTCTAATGCTAGCAACTTTAAGCTTCCAGCATGCCCGGTGTGTGGTCCTTTTAGCATGCACACGTTATAGTTGTGGGGTCTGTGCTACTATTTTTATCCTTTTCACTATTTCGGCAGTGTTTGGTGACAGTGTCCTATGCGTCTACATTTTTAAGGCAATTATTGCATGAGCTCAATAAGCAAATCTATGCACTCTTGGTCTGTCACACGGTGACGCTCCGTGCGACCTGAAAAAACCAGGATGTTTTACTTCTTCCTCCATATGAGGAGTTACACGCTCATTTCCTTCAAATATTGGGTTACAGTGTGCCAACTGTGTACCTCACAATGACCAGACGGCCCTAATCAAGGGGTGAAGTTCCATGTCATGGTTACGTATTGATGCTGCTGTCCTGTAGAAGCTTAGCTTCTTATTTCTCACTTTTATAACTTCTCTTTTAATTAGAAGTTTATAATTGCATGTGTTTATTTATTTATTCATTGTATGTATTTGAGCACTGTTATTTGTTTCTAAAAGGGGCGTTGGTCTTGAAGTCCTTTGCTCAAGCACTCAGCTTCTCAACTACTGCAAACTGTAGGCTCAAGTTTCAAGGCTTTAGATTTCCACAAACACCTAACATATTTAAATTCCAGGTTAATAAGAGAATAATTAAACACACATAGGAGACACCAAACATCTGCTGACTATCCAAGTCAAGACACTATAGTCCTTAATATAAACCTCGTGTATCAACTTCAATTTAGTTACCAGGAAGTTTAATAAAGTTACTAAAGACTCTTCAACAGATGAGGCCCCACCATCTCACCCCAGGAGAGACTTATTTCAATGAGACCTACTTGTAGATTAAGAATGAAACAGCATCCTACCCTTAAGATAGTGAATGAACAAACACTGTGGGAAAGTATATATGACAACCGCTGCTACGCTCTCCAAAATAGTCAAGGCACGGAAAAGGTTTTGAAAGGACACCTGAGGCACTCGGGTTCGACAGTGTGATTAATCTGCATGTGTACTATTGGGAAGGAGGGGAAGGAAGGAAGGAAAGCTGGAAGAGGGAGGAGACTGGGCCCTGGGGACCCAGAATGCACCAGTGATTACATCATAAGCAAATGCAAGGGTGCCCTTAGTATTACCGATGTGATGTATACCCCATCAAGAAAGACATCAGGATAACATGACATGGTCTGTTGTGGGAGCTGCAGGGCTGCATTCCGCCACCCAGCTCCTGCCACCAGCTAGCTTTACCCGAAATAACAACACACAAATTGTATTCTTTTAAACACTGCTTGGCCCATTAACTCTAGCCCTTACAGGCTAATTCTCACATCCCGATCAACCCATCTCTAATAATCTGTGTAGCAACAGTCTTACCGGGAAAGATTCAGCATGTCTGACCTGGAGGCTTGCTTCATTGCATCTGCCCCCGAGAGCTGAGCTACGGCATCTGAGCTCACTTCCTCTTCCTCCCAGCATTCTGTTCTGTTTACTCCACCCACCTATGTTCTAACCTATGAGGGCCAAGCAGTTTCTTTATTTTTTAACCAATGACCTTTCTCCATCAATAGTCAGTTTTCAAATTAAAAAAAAGATAAGGAAGATAAAGCAGGAGAGGCTCAATATGTTTACCAACCAGAAAAACGCTACCTAGAACCACAAGGTACTACTACATATCCACAAAGAACGCTACAGTAAAATGACAAGGAGCAGCGGGATCTGTGCTGGAGAGAGATGGCTTGAACACAAATGTCCGTAACTGTTTGATTCATCACAATCAAGGCTGCTCATGGCTCCCACACCCATCAGCAGACGAATGAAGTGTGGTGGGTATGCAACGGCATGTTCCTCAGCAATGCAATGGGGGCCAGCACAAAAACAATACACATACAACTAGTGAATAAATGTCATTTAAAATTTTGAATTATAAGAAAACAATACAAAACTGAGGGGGAAGCGACAGAACAGAGGCAATTTGTAAACGTAGGAACATGGACGCCTCATTGGTGGGTTAAGATCATGTGGTCATTGTGAGTTTCACTTTGGCACATTATAACCCAATATTCAACAGCAAAATGAGCATGTTTATCTGCAGAAGTAATCTCAAGAGCACCATGAAAAGCAAACAGAAAACATTTAAACCAAATTCCAGAAGTCACAGTTCAAGAATGGCACAAATCTGAGCAGGGGAAGTCTGGGGCAGGTACTGGGGGGACTGACTTTTAAAGGGCTCAAGGGGTCTTCTTTGGGGTGACTGAAGAATAAAGTATCTTGACTGGGATGTTAGTGTGTAGGTGAGCAAACTCGTTAAAATCCCTAAAATTATATACAAATTATGCCTCATTAAAACTAAATTCCAGCTGGGCAGTGGTGGTGCATGCCTTTAATCCCAGCACTCACTCAGTAGGTAGAGGCAGGCGGATCTCGGCGAGTTTGAGGCTAGCCTGTTTTAAAGAGCTAGTTCCAGGATAGCTATGGCTGTTACACACAGAAGCCCTGTCTCAAAAAACAACAACAAAACAAACAAAACAAAAAACCCCAACAGAATTCCAAAGAAGCTTAGCACAATTAATGTATAAAGTTAAATCTGAAGTGGTGAAGTGATTGGATCTAGAGAAGTAATAAAACATGTTTGCCAATCATATTAAAGAATCTGAAATTGTATACAAAGACAGAGTCATGCACAAACTACATTTTAGGAAAAATACTGGGGAAGAAGACATCATCAGTCTGTGAGGTAATCAGTAAGAAAGCTATCACTTCAACCAAGAGACGATGGCCATGGGCAGACAGGTGCTACAGCTGCTGCGTGTCCGGAAAGGGCTAAGGCCTGAGGACAGCCAAGTTGAAACATCCATCCATTCTGTGGTGGTCTGAAGGCCTGGGAAGATCTGGACTGGAAAGGGGGATTTAGGAGTAATCCTGCAGTAACCAGAGCTATACGCTGACTATTACCCGAATAAAGAAAAGATGGCTAAATCAAAACCTCTACCTCACAAACAGCAGGGGGTGGGAGGACAGCAGTCCAAAACTTTCAAATAGTAATTATTCAAACTGAACAGCATTCTCTGCCCACAGCCCTTCACCCATCTTTTCTCACAGATACATACACAGATAACACTCCTGGTCCTCTCATGCCTCAGGAGCACTGAAGCCAGAAAAGAAGCTTGAACACAACCCACAAAGCAAGTGACAGGAAGGTTCCACAAATATCAACCCAGCTGGCTAAATGCTCACCTAGCATGCATACAGCCCTGACTGGATCCTCAGCACCACATAAACCAGGCAAGGTAGCCTAAAATCCCAGCACTCTGGAGCTAGAAGAAGAATCTAAATTGGAAAATGAAAATCATTCTCAGCTCCAACATAAGTTACAAGACACCCTGAAACACACAAGACCCTGTGTCTAAAAGCAAACAACCAAAACCAAACAAAATGCCCACAAACAACATGGCTCCCCATTTATACCCAACACAGGCAAGAATCTGGCTCCAATCTCTTCATTCCCTTTTCAGGAGATGAAAGCAGCTAATGATGTTAAAAATTCTTCAGTTCAGCGTGGACACTGATTTGCATAATGCCTACCTAGGACAAAATCTGTGTTATTATTATTATTTACTAGGAAAGGCGAATGAATCTATTTAACAAAGACTGAACATATCGCAACACTGAAGCAGTTCAAAGAACTGGATTCACAAATGAAAACTGGAAAATTCTGGAACTTTAGGAGACTTCTTCTGAAATCCCTCCATGATAGTATGAAAATTGAGAATACTCAACAAAAACGAAGTCAAGGCTGGAAGGCAAGAAGAGCACAGACACTGGCTTTCCTTCAAGTACAAGCAGAGAGAGTGAACCAGCATCTTAGGTTCTCCACAATCTCCCCGGTAACGAACAAAACCAACGAAGTCCAAGATCTGACCAAAGATCAGAACAAGCCTGGAAACTAGTGCTAATGGAGGATGGTGAACGCTAGTCACCAGAGATCGACTCCGGTAACTAGTACTGATGGAGGACAATGAGCACTAGTCACCACAGCTGACTACAGTAACTAGTACTGATGGAGGACAATGAGCACTAGTCACCACAGCTGACTACGGTAACTAGTACTGATGGAGGACAATGAGCACTAGTCACCACAGATGGACTCCGGTAACTAGTACTGATGGAGGACAATGAGCACTAGTCACCACAGCTGACTACAGTAACTAGTACTGATGGAGGACAATGAGCACTAGTCACCACAGATGGACTCCGGTAACTAGTACTGATGGAGGACAATGAGCACTAGTCACCACAGATGGACTCCGGTAACTAGTACTGATGGAGGACAATGAGCACTAGTCACCACAGCTGACTACAGTAACTAGTACTGATGGAGGACAATGAGCACTAGTCACCACAGCTGACTCCGGTAACTAGTACTGATGGAGGACAATGAGCACTAGTCACCACAGCTGACTACAGTAACTAGTACTGATGGAGGACAATGAGCACTAGTCACCACAGATGGACTCCGGTAACTAGTACTGATGGAGGACAATGAGCACTAGTCACCACAGATGGACTCCGGTAACTAGTACTGATGGAGGACAATGAGCACTAGTCACCACAGATGGACTCCGGTAACTAGTACTGATGGAGGACAATGAGCACTAGTCACCACAGCTGACTCCGGTAACTAGTACTGATGGAGGACAATGAGCACTAGTCACCACAGCTGACTACAGTAACTAGTACTGATGGAGGACAATGAGCACTAGTCACCACAGATCGACTCCGGTAACTAGTACTGATGGAGGACAATGAGCACTAGTCACCACAGCTGACTACAGTAACTAGTACTGATGGAGGACAATGAGCACTAGTCACCACAGATCGACTCCGGTAACTAGTACTGATGGAGGACAATGAGCACTAGTCACCACAGATGGACTGCGGTAACTAGTACTGATGGAGGACAATGAGCACTAGTCACCACAGATGGACTGCGGTAACTAGTACTGATGGAGGACAATGAGCACTAGTCACCACAGATGGACTGCGGTAACTAGTACTGATGGAGGACAATGAGCACTAGTCACCACAGATCGACTCCGGTAACTAGTACTGATGGAGGACAATGAGCACTAGTCACCACAGCTGACTACAGTAACTAGTACTGATGGAGGACAATGAGCACTAGTCACCACAGCTGACTACAGTAACTAGTACTGATGGAGGACAATGAGCACTAGTCACCACAGATGGACTGCGGTAACTAGTACTGATGGAGGACAATGAGCACTAGTCACCACAGATGGACTCCGGTAACTAGTACTGATGGAGGACAATGAGCACTAGTCACCACAGCTGACTACAGTAACTAGTACTGATGGAGGACAATGAGCACTAGTCACCACAGATGGACTCCGGTAACTAGTACTGATGGAGGACAATGAGCACTAGTCACCACAGCTGACTACAGTAACTAGTACTGATGGAGGACAATGAGCACTAGTCACCACAGATGGACTCCGGTAACTAGTACTGATGGAGGACAATGAGCACTAGTCACCACAGATGGACTCCGGTAACTAGTACTGATGGAGGACAATGAGCACTAGTCACCACAGATGGACTCCGGTAACTAGTACTGATGGAGGACAATGAGCACTAGTCACCACAGCTGACTCCGGTAACTAGTACTGATGGAGGACAATGAGCACTAGTCACCACAGCTGACTACAGTAACTAGTACTGATGGAGGACAATGAGCACTAGTCACCACAGATCGACTCCGGTAACTAGTACTGATGGAGGACAATGAGCACTAGTCACCACAGCTGACTACAGTAACTAGTACTGATGGAGGACAATGAGCACTAGTCACCACAGATCGACTCCGGTAACTAGTACTGATGGAGGACAATGAGCACTAGTCACCACAGATGGACTGCGGTAACTAGTACTGATGGAGGACAATGAGCACTAGTCACCACAGATGGACTGCGGTAACTAGTACTGATGGAGGACAATGAGCACTAGTCACCACAGATCGACTCCGGTAACTAGTACTGATGGAGGACAATGAGCACTAGTCACCACAGCTGACTACAGTAACTAGTACTGATGGAGGACAATGAGCACTAGTCACCACAGCTGACTA